>NC_133174.1:116503212-117128212 GCF_040802235.1 Manis javanica
AGAAGGGAGAGAAATAAGTAGTCATCAGATTGTGTTTATAATAGCATAATAAGTGAGTTAAGTTAGACGCTTAGATAGTAAAGAAGCTACCCTTGAACCTTTGGTAACCACGAATCCAGAGCCTGCAATGGCAATAAGTACATATCTTTCCACAAGCACCATAATATAAATGGACCGAATGCACCAATCAAAAGATACAGAGTAACAGAATGGCAGAAGACCCATCTATATGCTGCTTACAAGAGACTTACCTCAAACCCAAAGACATACACAGACTAAAAGTGAAAGGATGGAAAAGGATATTTCATGCAAACAATAGGGAGAAAAAAGCAGGTGTTGCAGTACTTGTATCAGACAAAATAGACTTCAAAACAAAAAAAGTAACAAGGTAAGAAGGACATTACATAATGATAAAGGGGGCAGTCCAAAAAGATGATATAAACATTATAAAAATATATGCACCCAATACAGGAGCATCGACATATGTGAAACAAATACTAACAGAATTAAAGGAGGAAATAGAATGAAAGGCATTCATTCTAGGGGACTTCAACACACCACTCACTCTGAAGGACAGATCCACCAGACAGAAAATAAGTAAGGACACAGAGGCACTGAACAACACACTAGAACAGATGGACCTAACAGACATCTACAGAACTCTACACCCAAAAGCGGCAGGATACACATTCTTCTCAAGTTCACATGGAACATTTTCCAGAATAGACCACATACTAGGCCACAAAAAGAGCCTCAGTAAATTCAAAAAGATTGAAATTCTACCAACCAACTTCTCAGACCACAAAGGCATAAAACTAGAAATAAATTCTACAAAGAAAACAAAAAGGCTCACAAACACATGGAGGCTTAACAACATGCTCCTAACTAATCAATGGTTCAATGACCAAATTAAAACAGAGATCAAGCAATATATGGATATACGGAGACAAATGAAAACAACAGCATAAAGCCCCAACCTCTGTGGGACACAGCGAAGGCAGTTCTAAGAGGAAAGTATATAGCAATACAGGCCTATTTAAAAAAGGAAAAACAATCCCAAATGAATAGTCTAAACTCACAATTATTGAAACTGAAAAAAGAAGAACAAATGAGGCCCAAAGTCAGCAGAAGGAGGGACATAATAAAGATCAGAGAAGATACAAATAAAATTGAGAAGAATAAGACAATAGAAAAAATCAATGAAACCAAGAGCTGGTTCTTCAAGAGAATAAACAAAAAAGATAAGCCTCTAGCCAGACTTATTAAGAGAAAAAGAGAGTCAACACACATCAACAGAATCAGAAATGAGAAAGGAAACATCACGACGGACCCTACAGAAATACAAAGAATTATCAGAGAATACTATGAAAACCTATATGCTAACAAGCTGGAAAACCTAGGAGAAATGGAAACTTCCTAGAAAAATACAACCTTCCAAGACTGACCAAGGAAGAAACACAAAATCTGAACAAACCAATTAACAGCAATGAAATTGAACTTGTAATCAAAAACATACCTAAGAACAAAACCCCTAAACCAGAAGGCTTCACTGCTGAATGTTATCAAACATTTAGTAAAGACCTAATACCCATTCTCCTTAAAGTTTTCCAAAGAATAGAAGAGGAGGGAATACTTCCAAACTCATTCTATGAGGCCAGCATCACTCTAACACCAAAACCAGACAAAGACACCACAAAAAAAGAAAATTACAGACCAATATCCCTGATGAACATAGATGCAAAAATACTCAACAAAATATTAGCAAACCGAATTCAAAAATACATCAAGAGGATCATACACCATGACCAAGTGGGATTCATCGCAGGGATGCAAGAATGGTACAACATTCGAAAATCCATCAACATCAACCACCACAATAACAAAAAGAAGGACAAAAACCACATGATCATTTCCATAGACACTGAAACAGCATTCAACAAAATTCAACATCCCCTAATGATAAAAAATCTCAATACAATGGACATAGAGGGTAACTACCTCAACCTAATAAAGGACGTATATGACAAACCTACAGCCAACATCATACCTAACATCAAGAAGCTGAAAGCTTTTCCTCTAAGATTGGGTACAAGACAACGATGCCCACTCTCCCCACTTTTATTCAACATAGTGCTGGAGGTTCTAGCCATGGCAGTCAGACAAAACAAAGAAATAAAATGCATCCAGATTAGCAAGGAAAAAGCCAAACTGTCCCTGTTTGCAGATGACATGATATTGTACATAAAAAACCCTAAAGATTCCACTCCAAAAATACTAGATTTAATATCTGAGTTCAGCAAAGATGCAGAATACAAAACTAATACACAGAAATCTGTTGCATTTCTATACACTAATGATGAACCAGCAGGAAGAGAAATCAGGAAAACAGTTCCATTCACAATTGCATCAAAAAGAATAAAATACTTAGGAATAAGCCTAAACAAGGAAGTGAAAGACTTGTGCCCTGAAAACTACAAAACACTCATGAGGGAAATTAAAGAAGATACCAATAAATGGAAACACATCCCATGCTCATGGATAGAAAGAATTAATATTGTCAAAATGGCCATCCTGCTTAAAGTAATCTACAGGTTCAATGCAATTCCTTTCAAAATACCAACAGCATTCTTCAACAAACTAGAGCAAAGAATAAAAAAATTCATATGGAATGAAAAAAAGACCCCAAATAGCCAAAGAAATACTGAGAAGGAAGAATAAAGCAGTGAGAATTATGCTTCCTGACTTCAAGCTCTACTACAAGGCCACAGGAATCAAGTCAATTTGGTACTGGCACAAGAACTGACCCATAGACCAATGGAACAGACTAGAGAGCCCAGATATAAACTCAAGCAGAAATGGTAAGTTAATATATGATAAAGGAGCCATGGATATACAATGGAGAAATGACAACCTCTTCAACAGCTGGTGTTGGTAAAACTGGACAGCTACATGTAAGAGAATAAAGCTGGATTATTGTCTAACCCCATATACAAAAGTAAACTCAAAATGAATCAAAGAACTGTATGTAAGTCATGAAACCATAAAACTCTTAGAAAAAAACACAGGCAAAAATCTCTTGGACTTAAACATGACAAACTTCTTCATGAACATATATCCCTGGGCAGTGGAAACAAATAAAAAATGAACTATATCATTTTGTGGACTATATCAAGTCGGACTATATCAAACTAAAAAGCTTCTGTACAGAAAACAACACCAGCAGTCGAACAAAAATACATCCTACATTAAAGGAGAAAATATTCATAAATGACATATCTGATAAGGGGTTGACATCCAAATTATATAAAGAGCACAAGCACCTCAACAAACAAAAAGCAAATAAGCCAATTAAAAAATGGGCAGAGGATCTGAACAGACATCTCTCCAAAGAAGAAATTCAGATGGCCAACAAGGACATGAAAAGATGCCCCACATTGCTAATTATCAGAGAAATGCAAATTAAAACCACAGTGAGATATCACCTCACACCAGTTAGGATGGCCAACATCCAAAAGACAAAAAACAACAAATGTTGGGGAGGTTGTGGAGAAAGGGTTACCTTCCTACACTGCTGGTGGGAATGTAAGCTAGTTTAACCTTTGTGGAAAGCAGTATGGAGGTTCCTCACAAAAACTCAAAATAAAAATACAATTTGACCCAGGAATTCCACTCCTATGAATTTACCCTAAGAATGCAGGATCCCAGTTTGAAAAAGACATATGCACCCCTATGTGTATCACAGCACTATTTACAATAGCCAATAAATGGAAGCAACCTAAGTGTCCATCAATAGATGAATGAATAAAGAAGATATGGTACATATACACAGTGGAATACTAAGCCATAAGAAAAGGGCAAATCCTACCATTTGCAGCAACATGAATGGAGCTGGAGGGTATTATACTCAGTGAAACAAGCCAAGCGGAGAAAGAGAAATACCAAATGATTTCACTCATCTGTGGAGTATAAGAACAAAGGAAAAACTGAAGGAACAAAACAGCAGCAGACTCACAGAACCCAAGAATGGACTAGCAGTTACCAAAGGGAAAGGGACTAGGGAGGATGGGCGGAACGGGAGGGATAAGGGGGGAAAAGGGGCATTACGATAGCACACATAAAGGCAGACACATAAAGGAGACACAGGAAACGTAGTATATACAGAGAAGACAAGTAATGTTTCTATAGCATCTTACTCTGCTGATGGATAGTGACTGTAATGGGGTATGTGGTGCGGACTTGATAATGGGGGGAGTCTAGCCACCATAATGTTGCTTATGTAATTGTACATTAATGATACCAAAATTTTAAAAATAAAAAAATAAAAAAAAGACCTTCTCCTGTCAGGTCCTAAGGTTGATGGTACTGTCTCTGGAATCACAGTCTAGTGGGGTTGGAGCTAGGTCAAATGAGTGTTTCTAGGTCTGTAGTGGTGTCTTCAGTTAGCAGGCCTATTACTAGGGGCCTGGTCAGGTGTGGATTCTATTTGATCCCTGGGTGGATAGCACTCCATTCAAGACCTTGGTTTGTAGGGCTGGCACTGAGATAAGGGTACATTTCAGCGTCTACAGATGGTAGGCCTTTTACCAGATGCATGGGTGGGTATGGCTTCCTCTGGATCCCTGTCAGGTCTTTCAACAGGTCACTGCATAGATCCCTGGGTGGATAGGACTGGTTTGGACTGCAGCTTAGAGGAGGTGGAACTGAGTCACTCCCCAATACTTTTTAACTATATAAAATTAAAAATAAAGATCCCCACTCAGTTCATCCAATACTTGGTGTCAATGCTTCCTGAATTTTTCTTAAGTTTATATAGCCATGGATTTTAAATTGACCACAAAAACCAGTATAGTACCAGATCACAAACTGCCCAGCCAGTGTAAAGGTGGTTTCACTGTGGTTGTTGAGATAACAAATGGCCTTCCTTGACTTATTTGAATGTCCCTTTATTTCAAAATATTGTCAATTCATTATCATCCTGATATTGATGTCTGCAGATTGCTGAGCTCTCAGTCTGTTGTAGAACATTATATTTTATTAGGCTCATTAAAAAAGTAGGAAATCTTACCATGCTGCTCATTAGGAGCATAAAGATAACATCTTGAGTTTCAAATTCCAAGTATATTACTAAAGACATACCTTTAGGTGACAAAAGAGCCATGGTATAGAATTATTTGAAAAACTATATTTATATGATTATCAATAAAAATGAAAACTATAAACTATTGAAATTACTTATTTTTTAAAGTTTACTGACTTACTGTCTTAAAGCTATTCCCTCTGTCCATCACCCCAAAATGAGTTATACAACATACACTTGACTATTTTTATTCTATGACAGAAAGCTTTGAAACTCCATAGAATATTAACATTCACTACTGACTTCAACTTAATATCTTGCTTTGAAATCTACTATTAATATAAAAGTAGAATTTTGTAATATACATTTTAGCTGAAAGCTAAATTTAATTTTTGGTCAGATAAAGATGAAATGTAGATGCCCCTCTGGACTAAAGTAGAGAAGAGATGATTTCTTAATGGAATGGAGTGTGAAGAGGTTGGGTAGACCAAGAGTGAGGAGAGCAAGAGAATGCTTCAAACACTTTCCACTGTAAATGGAATAGGTACATGGGAGTGGAGAGAGATGATAAGAAACGCTCTTAGCTGTAACCCATAGTTACAGTTTTATGACTGTAGCTCTACTTCTATACAGCATGGTACCTGAAGTTTGATAGTGTATACATACAATTTTAGTGAGTCATGTTTTTTTAAAACAAGAGCAAAATAACAATAAAAGGTTTATAATAAGCTTAAAAGGGTAAATTTAAGTTAAAATGTTGCATCCACACCCAAGACATAAAAAAAAAAAAAACATGCAACTAGCCACTTAGATGACTATAACTCTGGGGGGAAAATTCCAGGGCAAAATACCTTTGAAACCGAAATCAGTCAAAGGGAGAAATAAAGTGGGAGAAACCTGTTTATTTCTTACAAGCAGCCCAGTTCTGCTCCTCCATGTCTCTCACAACCCCACTGCAGAAGAAGAGAGCCCCTCCAACCTCTCCAGTGCAGATAAACCCTCCCTAGCCCTTGTAATTCTCTCCACCCCTTGGAAACACCTATTGATATGGAGATGCGCTAAAGCCAGGCGAGAGATTCTGGAAATATTGTAATTTTACCCAAAATGACCTAGTAATTATTTTTTAGTAAAGTGGTACCTTTACAACACTGAATCATCTTTTATCACACCCTTCTTGAGTTAACATCATAATGGGGTACCCAAGGTGTTGTTGAACTTGGCAATTACATAGTTTGCTTTGGGATCACATATTCTACCCCTATAAAGAGACTGCAAGATATAATTGCATAGTGGTAAGATCTAAGATGGTTTTCCAATTTTATTTAGTTAAGAAATCCCTGTCATCTGTGTAACTTTTGGAAATCCATTTCCTGGTTATGCCTAGGTGTTTCCTCTGCCTTTGAGTCTAACATAATCTGCAATTTTTTGAGGACATCTTTAAAATCCTGCTATTCTCACCATCCTCCTTTCAGTACATTTCTAAGATGTTTTAAATTATGTATAAATCTATCCTCCTCTAAAAATGAGGGCTCATTGAGGTAAGGAATATGTCTTGTTTAGCTTTTCAATCTCATTACCTAGCACTGTGCTAGATGCATGATGAAAAAATAACTTCACTCTGTCTCTGATTACCTCAGTTTCGTATTTGTTATTTCTCCTCTTCTTTCTTCCCTCCACTTTCCATTAAGTAAAAATTATAAGAGATGTGACACAGGAAGTGTCCTTAGAATTCACATCTTAAGAAAAAAATGCTGCTTAGATGTCTTACTGCAGGCCTTAAAATTTTGTGGTGAAAACAGAAGAAAATCTGAACAAGAAATTTGAAGAAATGCCTGCTGTGAAATTAAAATATGAATAGTGGAACTGGGTCAATATAATTTGCTATGACAGTAAAATGAATTTCCCAAATGCAATCATATTCAAAAAGCAGTTTGTAGAGTGAGTTTTATAGTAAAATAAGAGAAAGAAAAGGAATAATTGCATTATCAGGTAACTTTTGCTTATGGTCATCACAGATGGCCTGTGCAGTATTAAAAAGAGAAAGAACAGGGAAATAATAGAAGAAAAAGGAATAAAGTGACTTACAGAGAAATTACTATATATTATTTTTAAATTCATAAAAGTGAGTTGAAAAGAACTAATTGCCAATATTTATTTGACTAAAACATCACAACGTATGTTCAATCTAAAATTTTAACAGATTATAAATTGATGATAGAATTTTTATACAGACAATATATAGAAAATTGATCAAAATAGAGTCCTGAGCATATGCTACTACTGGTTCCCCCTAAAAATACAACCAAAATTACTGAAAAAATATTTAATGAGAATTATCCATAACACCATGGGAAGAAAAAAACATAAAAACAATCAGAAAATGAGAAATTTTGAGGGATTTCTGGAATTTGGTTAACATAGAAACAAAAGTTGATAAAAATGAAACTGGGAACAATTCTTCCCTAAGAAAGCTGCAGATATACTCAAAGCTCAAAATCAAATACAATAGCAGTAAAGAATCTGGTGCTGTCATCAAGGTAATTAATTAATCATTAAGAATCTAATTTTCTGGTTACCAGTTATTTTTCTTAAAATTTTAAGAAAAACAAATGCATAATTTTAAAAGCCAAAAGTACTACAAATCTCATAATGAAAAACTGGAGCCCTTCCTATTTCCCAGAGACAACTACACTCACTCTTAACTCTTTTATTTTCTTGTTGTTCCTTGATTTTTTTTCATTTTACACATTATGTACTGACTTCTGACTTCAGAATATTAATATTTAGTGCTAATTCAGCAACACCACACCTCTAATACTTCTTTGCAATAGTTATATCATTTATTTATTAAATCAATGTTTGCTTCTTAAATTATTGTGTCTATATAAATATTATTCAAGCTGAATCCATCAGTGAGGCATAATTTCATTTTCTTTCTTATATAGCTCTATATTTTTCCTAGAGTTAATAATTACTTTAAATTTATTTGCTTAGATTTCTTTCTAGCTATCACTAACATCTCCAAAGTATCTTAACAGAACTCTACAGCTCCTCTCAATGGGGTCACACACTGGATATAATTTGTAGGCTACATTTATTTCCTGGAGACATTATTGTTGAATGCCTCCATTCTCTTACTCCAAGCAGAATTGATTCTCTATAGTGCCACTGCATAGCTGTGATCTTAGGAGTTCTATTCACCATCGATTCACCATCATCCTAAGAAATCTCTTCACTTTTTTCTGTGTTGTATACTCCATTCCCAAGATATGAAGATTTCTTTTTTCTTGATTTACTGTTCCCTGAAATGGTCTCTGCCCCTTCATTCTTAGGTTCTTTTTTTTCTGTTGCAGTTTATTTTGTTCTCAAAATTTTTAAGATGGAAGCTCTCTACAAAAATTCAGGGTTTGTTCAGTCATACTGAAGAACAAAACAGGCATGAAAAGCTGAATGGAAACTATGTGAGGGTGGGCTTTGTTAGTGGTGGATTTATCAGTGAGTGATTGAGTGGGGACTAGTAGTGTAATATGGTTATTCTAAAGCATTAGTATTTGAAAGTTTATTAAGGGCTAGTCAGGTCCCTCAAAGGAATAGTCTAACCAGTTACTTTGATAGAGACAAGTTATATTCACTGGACTTCCAGTGCTTGGAAATAAGTGGCAGGGGTGGGGTGCGTTTGTATGGAGGTCTTTAATTTTATATAAGTTTCATAAGACCTCTCTTTTTAGTAAGGTACCTCATTCCTGTCCTTTGTTGTACCTCTTGTTTCCCAGGGCAAAGCCTCATATGTCTAATTTTACCAGCTATTAAAATTCTCATTTTCTACCAGAAGTGGCTGTATGACACTCATCCCTAAGTGCCAGTTTCAAGGAAGGAGATCTATAGTCTAAGCATTCCTTATACAGATTTTTAACTAATTCTTTGTTCAGCCCCATTTTCTTCTTGCCTTCAACATTACCTGATGCCTCCAATTCTTGAATCTTCTGAGGTTTCAAAGTGAAAATTAATTTCTTTCATGTAGTATCCCTTAACACTTCCACTTTAGCAGGCACTTAAACTAGAGAAAATAGAAACTTATGTCAATTAACACTTGTTAATCCACTTTCCACTTTTACAAAACTCATATTTTATATGCTTTCATCATCTCCTCTTTTGTCCTTCTGGCTTTATAACTTTTAAAAATTTCTTCACTATCATTTCAGTAAGACGTCAGGAGGGGAGAAGAGATAAGGATATATTCAACTAGCTCTATTTACATGAAATCTCAGAACTACATTTTAAATGAAGGAGAGGGTTTCTAGAAGGAGTAATTAACCTAACAGAGGAGCAGAATGGAGCCTGACATAACTCTGAAAAGAACAGTTAGTAAAACAAATACCCGATTCTAGCATTTTCCCACCTGATAATGCCCTGTTTGAGAATGTGTGAAATTAAAGTTCTGCCTCTGATTTTCAGAATGGATGATGGGCCTGGTGAAGCAAGGAAATTCTCCAGGAAAGGAAATATCCATACCCAGACAACAACACATGGATATATTCCATGCAACTACGTGTCCAAGCTATCATCCTTCAATCATGTGAGACAAACATCTAAATCAAAATCTGTATTCTTCAAACCCACTGCATGGATTAAACAAGATGGTGGCATGAGAAGTGAGGCAGAAACCTCCTCCCAAAACCACATATAACATGAAAATACAACAAATACAACTAATCCTGAAAGAGCAACCTGGAAGAAGACTGCAACAGATGACCTGTATCTGGGGAAAAGAGAAGACCTCACAGAAAAGGGTAAAGTAGCAAAGCAGTGATCCAGCAGACCCAAATCCTCCCCCTACCGCAGCTCGCAGCTCACCGGCAGGAGGAAGAGAAATGGAGTGGGGAGGGAGTAGAAGCCCAGGACTGCTAAATACCCACCCCTGGAAATCTACTCTGGAGCATGAACCCCCATTACATGGTGCTTTGGAGATAAGAGGGGTTGGAAAACAAAGACAGGCAGAATACTCAGAGAGACTGGGATTCCAGCTGCTTGTGGAGAACAGGTACCCACAACCACCCACTCTGGGACAAAAGAAAGGTGGGCACATTGAAAGACTTCCCAACGACAAGAGGGCTGCTAAAGGGAAAAGGATTACACAGAGCTTATTGCTTAGGAGAAAGGACAGGTGAACAAAATCTTTCCAGCACACTCAGCCCAGCAGGTTGGGAACTTTCAGCAGCTTCACATGCTCCATTCCCCTGGCTGGTAATGTAGTGACAACTCAGGAATTCCACTCCTAGGAATTTACCCAATGAAAACAAGATCACAGATCTGAAAAGACACATGCACTCCTATGTTTATTGCAGCACTATTTACAATAGCCAAGACATGGAAGCAACCTAAGTGTCCATGGATGAGAGGTGGCACATATACACAATGGAATATTATTCAGCCATAAGAAGAAAACAAATCCTACCATTTGCAATAACATGGATGGAGCTAGAAGGTATTATGCTCAGTGAAATAAGCCAGGCAGAGAAAGACAAGTACCAAATGATTTCACTCATTTGTAGAGTATAACATTAAGCAAAAACTGAAGGAACAAATCTGCAGCAGACTCACAGACTCCAAGAAGGGACTAGCAGTTACCAAAGAGAAAGGGGGTGGGGAGGGCAGGCAAGAAGGGAGGGAAAAAGGGATTAAGGGGTGTTATGATTAGTGCAAATAATTTAGGGGGGACACAGGGAAGGCATTATAGCACAGAGAAGACAAGTAGTGACTCTATAGTATCTTATTATGCTGATGGACAGTGACTGCAATGGGGAGTGTGGGGGGGGCTTGATAGTATGCTTGAATGTAATAACCACAATGTTGCTCATGTGAAACCTTTATAAGATTGTATATCAATGATATCTTAATAAAAAAGTAATAAAAAAATCTCATTCTTCAACAGTAGAACCAGATTTCATATTTAGGCTAAGTAGGCTGAAAGTTCTATTTAGAGTCTCAGTGCAATCCATGGAGAAAAGTGAAGAATCACCAAATTTTAAAAAGTAACACTCAGGTAATAAAATTAATTGGGAAAAAAGAATAAAAATTTGAAGAATAACCAATGCAATTAGAATTATTGTATAGGAAATAATATTTGCCTCAAAAGGAACAAACTTCATGGTTAAAGAAATGTGCAAAATTTTTGAAAGTAATAAGCTAAAATAATTAATGTATGAATGAACATGAAAATATATTAAAACTGTGATGACACTTAGGCAAAAATCCGTAGTACTATGTGTTTGCATTAGAAGAGAAGGAAAGTCTCGAATGAATTAATTCGGCTTGCACTATAAGAAGCAAGAAAAATAAAACCAACTTAAAGTATACAGAAGAAATGAAATAGTAAAGAACAGAGCAAAAATAATGAATGAGAAAACAAAAGAAGAAAAGAGAAAACCAAAATTGTGTTAAGATGAGCAAAATCAACAGACTTTTAAAGCCAGATTAATCACAAGGAAAAGAAAGAGAAAGGAGACAGTACCTTTCAATTTCAGGAATGAGAAAAGTAACATCAATAAAAATTCTAGCAGTATTAAAAGGATACTAAGGTAATTCTATGAAAAAGCTTTATGCCAGAAAATTTCAAAATTTACATTAAATAGGGAAATTTCTTGAAAGATAGAAACCACCAAGGATCACTCAAGAACAAATAGATAAACTGAATAGTCTAATCTAGTCTTAAAAATTGAATTTATAGCTAAAAACCACCTACAAAGAAGATGATGAATTGTGTCAAACATTGAAGGAGGAAGTAATACTAATTAAAAAAAACTCCCCCCAAATTTGAAAAGTAGGATATAGGATATACTTCCAGAATCATTCCATGTGGCCAACATTCTCTTGATATTCAAACCAGATAAAGACATTACAAGAAAAGACACTAGTTACTGAATCCCTCAGGAACATAGATCCAAAAACGTTAAACAAAATTTTAGCAACTTGAATTCAACAATATATAAAAAAGATGATACATTATGACCAAATGGGTCTTTTTCTAGGTTGGCTTAACATTAAAAAATTATTCTTATACAATACATTATAAAATTATACACCAAAAGTCATGGGATCATTTCAAAAGATGAAGTAAAAATGTTGGGCCAAATTCAATATCAGTTTCTGCTATAAATTCTCAGAAAACTAGAAATAGAAGGGAACTTCATCCTGATAGACACCTATGAAACCTTTAGAGTTAATATTATACTAAATTGTAAATGATTGAATGTTTTCGCTCTAATATCAGGATAAAGACATGGATGTCTACTGCTACCACTTCTCAAAATTTCACTGGAGGCTCTAGTCAGGGCATTTAGAGAAAAATATAAAATAAAATAAAACCTGTGTTTATTTGCAGTCAGCATAACCATGCATGTAGAAATTTTATGGAATCTACAAAAGGCTACTAGAAATAATGAGTTTACAAGTGGGGCTGTATACAATGTTAACATATAGAAATAAAGCATTTCTATATACTAGCAATAAAAATTAGGGAATTTAATTTTTTAAAGTGCCACTTACAGTAGACCAAAAATGAATAAATTATTGATACTTCTGGGGGGAAAAATGTGTGCAGGACATCTAAAATGAAAAACTGCAGAACATTAATGAAAGAAATATTAAAAGAAAGAAATGGAGACATATACATTGGTCATGGGTCAGAAGTTTCAATATTGTCATAATATTACTTCCCCCCAAATTTATCTATAAGTTCAACATACTCCCTATCAAAATATCAGTAGGCACTATTTGTATAAATTGACAAGCTATTTCTAAACATATATATGGAAATGTCAATAACCTAGAATAGCCAAAGAAGAACACAGGTGGAGGGCTCATACTCCCTAATTTAAAACTTATTATAAAGTCTACTGTAACTAAAGTGTTGTGGTATTGGCATCATAATAGATAAATGTGACAGAATATAGTCCAGATATGTATCCACACACATATGGACTAATGATTTTTGACAATGAAATGAAGTAAATTCAGTGGAGAAATGACAGTTCTTTCAACAAGTTGTGTTGAAACAATTATATACCCACATGTAAAAAAAAAGTTTTTGATTTATACTTTACACTATATACAATACTTAAAAACGGATCATAGACCTAATGTAAAGCCATAAAATATAATTTTTAGAATAAAACATTAAGTAAAATCTTGTTATTCTTGGTTAGAAAAATGTTTCCTGCTAAGAGCCCCAAAACATAATCCATAAGAGAAAAAATAATAAATTGGACTTCATGAAAATTTAAACTTACATTTTTTTAGAGATGATGTTAAGAGGATGTAATGACAAGCCACAGAAAGGTAGAAAATATTTGCAAGGCATATACCATGTAAAGGATTGTGTCTAGAATATATAAAGAACAGTAAAAGCTCAATATTAAGGAAACAAAAAGTCTAATTACTAAAATGGACAAAAGATCTGAACACATTTACAAAGAAGATATCTGTACGGCACATAGCACATGAAAATATGCTAAACATCATTAGCCATCAGGTAAATGCAAAATAAACCTCAATAAATAACTATACACCTATTAGAATAGCCGGAATTAGAACACCGACCATAGCAAGTATTGGAGATGATCTGGAACACTGCAACTACCATACAATGCCAAATGCCAGTGGTAGTATAAAATATGACTGCAACTTTGGAAAACAATTGGAGAGTTTTTTAAAAAGTTAAACATATGTTTACCACATTACCCATTCATTCCACTCCTAGGTATCTAACCTAGAAAATTAGAACATTTATGTCCATACAAACCCTTGTACATGAATGTTACTAGCAGCTTTATTACAAACAGCCTCAAGCCTGGAAACAAACCAGATATCGATCAACAGGAAAAAAGATAAATTATCATCAGTCTGTACAAAGGAATATTATTCAGAAATAAAAGGAATGAGTACTGATATATACAGGTATATGGATGAGTCTCAAAATTATTATGCTGAGTAAAAAAGCCAGTTAATATTTCATTTATGTAAAATCCTAGAAAAGGCAAAGTAATCTATAGTAACAGAAAGTAGATCAGTGGATGCTTGAGAACATGAGGAAGGAATTACCAAGGGCATGAAAGAACTTTTGTGGGCAATGAATATGTTACATGGATATATCTCTTGACTGTTGAGATGGAATCATGGTGCATATTTATGTCAAAGCTTCTTAAATTGTATACTTCAAATACATGAAATTTCTTTTACGTAAGAAGCTTCAGGCACATGTTGCCTCTTTCCTGATTAACAAGAAAGAGAGTTTGCTTCTCATACAGCTGAAATACAACCCAGAATTTAGACTTACTTGCCCTGATGTGCATGACTCATGCCATTTTCCTATCCTTGAACCAATCACACTAGCTTGTGAATAGGATATATGGCTTCTGCCCGTTAGAGCCTATCCCTGGAGTATGAAGCGGAGTTGATCCAACAAATCCATGTGGTTGGAAAATTCTAAGTACTGTTAGGATTGGACAACAGAGTAATAAATATCGAGGGGACAATCAAAATGTCCATTACAGATTTTAAATGATTTAAGTATTTTAAAATGTAAGAATTTCTCATCAAATTCTTTTCATGAGCTATATTTTTTGATCCAGACTACAATTATTTGTTGAGCTCCTCATTTGTTATGCAGTGTGATAGGCACTAGAATATAATAACAAACACTATCCCTGCCATCGTAAAACTCACATTATTGCATGAGGGACAGAGCAAAATAAAGTTACTGCACAAATATATCATTTCAAGTAGTGATTACAAGGTAGGGGGAAATAGTTTGGGGGAATATTTTATTGATTTTACCTTTTTATTATAAAATACTTAGTATACAGTAAGTTATAAATACATAAGATTAAACGAACACTCGTGTATCCACCACTAAGTTTGAATAGAAAATTACCAATACCTTTGAAACTGCATGTTTTCATTTCTTCTACCACAGACCATCCTTGTTCAGATGGGGGACACTGTAGATAGGAATGAGGAGAAAGTCTTTCTGAGGCCTTCCTACATTTTATGAAGACACACAAATGAAGGAATGAAGCAAGCCATTCTTACAGTCTTGGGGAACAGCATTCCAGACATAAGAAGAGGCAAATAGAAAAGCCATCAGATATAAGTGAACGTTTTTTTCTAAGGAAGGGCAAGAAGAGCATTGTGGTCAGCAAGGAGTGAGCATGGGGAAGAGCAGTCACATATGGGGCTTGAGTGGTATTCAGGCGCCAGATCAGGTTGATCCTTAAAGACTGTGAAAACCAGAGTGGATTTTATTTCAAATGTGACTAGAAGTCAATGGAGAAGGTGTGATTTGATTTTACTCAAAGCAAAGATTACTCTGATTGTAGGAGGGCAACAGAGGCAAAAGAAAATTAGTTAAGAGGCATTGCTATAGTCCAAGAAAGAGAGTTATGGTGGCTTAGACTGGGATGAGAGGATTGAAAGTAAGAATTAATTGGATTTGGGATTTGGAGCTGACATGACTTCCTGATAAATATGAATATAAAGGAAAGAAAGAAATCAAGGATAACTGAGTTTTGAGCCTGAACACTAAGTGAATTGTGGTGTTATTTTACTAAAATAAGGAATATCGAGGCAGGAATGGGTTGAGAGGCAACCAAGAGTGGATGTTTTGGCCAGGGTAAGTATTAAATGTCTATTAAATATCCAATGAGAGGTATTGTGTAGCCAGTTGGGATAATTCTGGAACAGAAGGAAGAGGTCCGTAAAAAATGAGCATATGCCTAGGAAAGGAACCTAGGGAAGAGAAGGATATAAGTGAGCAAAAGACCCAAAAATTTGACCCTCATGAGGCTCATATTACAGTGATAATAGCCAGTGCTTCCACGATGCTTATCTTACTATCTGTTAGGTACTCTTCTAAGTTTTTTGCATATAATAATATTTAATACTCACAAAATGTCAGAAGGTAGGTGTTAATATTATACTCATTTTGAAATGAAAAAACTGTGGAACAGTTAAGAGACTTGGCATAGTTCACACTACTGGTAGGTGATAGGGTAGAATTTGAACTGAACCTGGTCCTAGAGTCTGTGTTCATAACCACCACATTACACTGTCCTATGCAAAAGAACAATAATTCAGGTACAGACAAAGATGGATATATTTGGATTTGGAGATGCAGTTTTTTGTGACAGAAGTATATATCATATGTTCAGAAGGGGAAAGGAATAAAGAAACTCACAGGTAATTATGCAGCAGGTGCTTTAAATTATCATATTTGTTCAATTCCCATGGCAACCCTAAATGCTAGATTATATTATTCTCATTTTCACATAGAAGACACACAGGTTGAAGGCTTAGGCAGAGATATGTTTACAGGCCTTAAACCTTAGGGCTATAACCTTAACTACAAACTGATGACAGGTTATGCAGAATAAGTAAATATGATTCAAAATAATGTGATCAAAAATGCATAAAATTAAGTTTAATTTAACTCATAACTGTACCTCACTTCATGCACAGACAAGGGGCTACTGGGGAGATGTTTTTTCATACTACAGTATTCCATTATATTTTTATAACACTAGCATTAATATATTTTGTGCAAAACAAATCAGAATTACATAAGTTAATGTAAATAAGGTAAATGAAAGGACATTCAGCACAGATGACTTTATTTGAACTTCCTTCCCTGTCATTAGACTTACTATGGTTACTTAGCAAACAAAAAAATTTAACTTCAGTGGACAATTTTTCATTTATATTTGCCTACATTACTCATCATGAGTTATGATGAATTATCATTTCATATTATGAAATATCCTAAAATTTAGCTTTCCTCTGTGATATGAATTTATCTTTCCAGAGTATTTGATTTGAAATATACCACATGATCATATCCTAAAAATATTTCATGTTTTCCTATATTTTTGTATACTCTATTTTTAAAAATTTTGAACTTATCCACATTTAAAAATGTGGACCAGACATGGTTTTATCATCAATGTGATAAATGTAATAAAATGCATTAGTGGTCTTCAGTCAATCTAAGTCTTATGGAATGGACCTCCAACAATCATTCAGGGATTTAAATTAAGAGAAGCCTTGTGATTTTATAAGTATCCAACATCAGAGTCACTTCAGGAATATTCTCTTAAAGTAGAATTTATTTGACCACTTATTTTGAGGCAAAAAACAATGAAGTTAACAATATATGTGCTTAAAAATTTATATAACTGTATATATTCGTAAATGATATATCTGATAAGGGGTTGACATCCAATTTACATAAAGAGCTCATGCACCTCAACAAACAAAAAGCAAATAAGCCAATTAAAAAATGGGCAGAGGAGCTGAACAGACACTTCTCCAAAGGAAATTCAGATGGCCAACAGACACATGAAAAGATGCCCCACATCGCTAATCATCATAGAAATGCAAATTAAAACCACAATGAGATATCACCTCACACCAGTTAAGTTGGCCAACATCCAAAAGACAAACAACAAATGTTGGCAAGGATGTGGAGAAAGGGGAACCCTCCTACACTGCTGGTAGGAATGTAAACTAGTTCAACCATTGTGGAAAGCAGTATGGAAGTTCCTCAAAAAACTCAAAATAGAAATACCATTTAACCCAGGAATTCCAGTCCTAGGAATTTACCCAAGAATTCAGGATCCCCATTCCAAAAGACATATGCACCCCTATGTTTATCGCAGCACTATTTACAATAGCCAAGAAATGGAAGCAACCTAAGTGTCCATCAGTAGATGAATGGATAAAGAAGTGTGTACATATACACAATGGTATATTATTCAGCCATAAGAAGAAAACAAATCCTAGCATTTGCAACAACATGGATGAAGCTAGAGGGTATTATGCTCAGTGAAATAAGCCAGGCAGGGAAAGACAAGTACCAAATGATTTCACTCATCTGTATATTATAAGAACAAAGCAAAAACTGAAGGAACAAAACAGCAGTAGACTCACAGAACCCAAGAATGGGATAACAGTTACCAAAGGGAAAGGGACTGGGGAGAATAGGTGAGAAGAGAGGAATAAGGGGGAAAACGAGGCATTACAATTAGTACACATAATGTAGCAGGGGGGCCATGGGAAAGGCAGTATATACAGAGAAGACAAGTAATGACTCTATAGCATCTTACTATGCTGATGGACAGTGATTAAAATGGGGTATGTCAGGGGGACTTGATAATAGGGGGAGTTTAGTAACCATATGTTGTTCGAGTAATTGTACATTAATGATATCAAAATAAAAAAGGAAAAAAGAAAAAATAAAAATTTATATAACTTAGCACTAATTGTTTTTGCTTTTATTTTTAATAAAATTGACATACACCTTATATCCAATAAATGCTCACTAAGTATATTCTTTGATGAACTTTAACAAATGATGTACCCTTGAAACAACTATTACAATCAAAATACAAAAATTTAATTCATCCCCCCAAAGTTCCTCTGTGCTCCTTCTACATTAACCCTTCTCTCCCACTCCTAAAAATTGACCACCTGTTCTGGTTTTCCAGGCACTGTCCTGGGTTTAGCACTGAAATTTTTGCATCCTTGAGAAACCTCTCAGTACTAGATAAAGCAGTTGCTAAAACACAGATCTGGTTTCTATCATTATAGATCAGTACTGCCTGCTTTAGAGTTTCATACAAATGGAATCATGATTGAACATGTCAACATAGAAATTTTTAATTCAAATATAGTTTATGTACAATATTATACTGATTTTGAGTGAACAACATAGTGACTGGACAATTATATACATTACTAAATGTTTGCTACTGTAAGTGTAGTTTCTGCTTGTTAACATACAAAGATGTTACAATATTATTGACTATATTTCCTATGCTATACAGGAATATATATTATATACTATACAAGAGCATAATAATTTTAAGATTCATCCATGTTGCTGCATGCAACAGTAATTCATTTCTCTTTAATACTGAGCATTATATTATATTCTCTGGATATACCAAACCTTGTTTATCCATTTGCCTATTGATGAACATTTGGGTGGTTCTCATTTTTTAGTTATTATAAATAATACAGTTATGAATATTCAAACAGTTCTTTTGTGGCTATGTGTCTCCATTTCTCTGAAATGAAACACCTCAGAGTAGTAATGCTGACTTACAAAATAAGTATATGTCTAAGTTTATAGGAAACCAGCAAACTATTTTCCAAAATAGCTTAACCATTTTACATTCCTACAAGAAATATATGAGTATTGAGTTGTTTCACATCCTTGCTATAACTTTATCACTTTTTAATTTTTGCTCTTCTAGTGGTTATGTTGTATAGTCTCATGATTTTTGCATACATTTCCCTGATAAGTTGAGACTCTTCCATGTGCTTATTTGCCAACCAAATGTCATCTTTTGGATGCCTGATAAGCATCACAAATAGCATATATGAATCCAAATACTTGATGCCCCCCTGAAAACCTTGAAGTCATCTTAGACTCTTTCCCATATCCTACTGAAGTCTAACAACAAATCAAGTTTGCCCTCTATTTCAGTATACTTACAAACCAACTTTTCTCACCATTTTCATAATTACCATGGTCCAAGCCACCACAAGCTCTTGTCTGGACTAATGCAATAGCTTCTTAACTGATCTCTCTGCTTCCACTTTTGTTCAGCCATCAGTTTACACTCCACACAGTGGCCACAGTGGTGCTTGTAAAATATATGTCAGAGGATGTGTTCAACACCTAGTGAACCCTGATGGCCCCTGGCTTAACATAACCTATATAAGGCTCTATGTGATCTTGCCCCTCTGCTACCATTCTGACCTTATTTCCTAACACTTATTCTTGTTTTACTTCATTCCAGCCACCATGACCTCCTTGCTACTCTTTGAACATGCCAAGTATGCACCTGCTTCAGGACATTTGTGTTGCTTTTTCCTCTGCCTGACTTTCTTTCCCCAGACATTCATGTGGTTTTTTTTGCCCACTTCTCCAGATGTCAGCTCAAATGAGTTATTAATAGAGTTAGTTTTTGACCCCTTATATAAAATCCCTTCCATCACTCTCTACTCTTCTTTCCCTATTCTATTTTTCTTCATACTACTCATCTTCACTTAGCTGTTACATATTTATTTTTTTAAATCTATTGTCTGCCTTCTCCACAAAATTTATACTTCAAGACTGATTTTCTCGTACTGGTATCCCTAGTCCCTAAACTATGCTTGGTATGATGAGAAAACTCAACAAACCCTTGTTGAGTGAATAAATATTAACTAGATCTCCACAGCCACAAGTCCACCACCTGGACAACATATTAAGTTCTTCATGGGGAGGGATCTTGCCTCATTCTTTTCATAGTACCTTGTATGAAGTACATATTAATCACTCAAAGATTCTTGCTTATTGTTTTTCTCATATTTGATATACTGTCCAATTGGCCTAGTTAGCATTAAAATTAGCCAATAAAAGTTGATGCCCAGCATTATCTTGAATTGACATTATAGTAACAACTAATGCACTTGGTAACTGTAAAATTGAAGAAATTTGTTTTTCAGGTTCAACTTCTACTTATTGTACTTGCTACAAAAGCAGGAATAATTTTAAATGTTTTTGTAGCATGTAATATTGAATAAATTGATTCTCAGAGACTTAAATAACTCTCCTAAAGCCATAAGTGTAAGACCTTAGAAAACTAGTACTCTTAATTCCTTAGCTCATGTTTCAAAATTTTGTGCTTTCTTTGTCTTTTCTCCAGAGAAATGCTTCCGGTCTACTGCCTCTGTCCTCCCGTCTTTCATTCCCTAATCCATGTCTTATCCTGAGAAGTGTGCCAGTAGTTGCACTTCAGCTGATCTCTTCACTTTCACCAAAATTTACCCCACTGTTGGATTATTGTTACGCTAACCCAAACCAAGCGTAAATGACCACTATGTCCTGCTTGGTGTAGTAACCTCACATTATAAGATTGACATTCTTCTAAGAGAAGTCTCTGGCTACCAAATGATGTGAGAAATTACTGTGAGTCTTAGATACTGAGGCCAGACAAGAGAGGGAGCATTATGATGTGTTTAGGCAACTTTGAAAGCCCCTTGCAAACATTCCTCCTTGGCAGCTACTGACTGTGCCCACTTCAAGAGTAAGCTATTGGTGTATATATACAATATGTTGATACACTACTCTTACTTCAGAGAATGTGAACTCGTGAGTATTTCTTTTCATTTACCTTTGCTTAGCACTCCATTGACAACTATATTTTCTATTTTAAACTAGGTGATGCTGAAAGGCCATAATTAGTACAACAATTACTATTTTATTTTTGTCCCTAAATGGTATGAATAGAGTTAAATATATAAGTGTTAAACAATGTAATTTTTACTTATTCACACCATTTAGGCATGTATTAAACATTTATCAAATAGCTTCTATGTCAAATGTACTGTATTTGGCACTGTGAGAGTTTTTTTAAAAACCTGCATATTACATAATTCTAGCTGTCAGAGATTTGTGTTATCTGCTGGATAATACAGAAATGTCCCATGAGAATTGGCAGGGCAGTGAACTTAGTAAGGATATTTCCAGCTTCAAGTATATTCCATTCATTCAACAATATATACCAAACACCTGCAATGTGCAAGCACTAATCTGGGAACTGGGGATTAATTGATGAACATACCCCACCACATTCCCTACATCATGGTATACATAGAAGAGTAGGGAAGACACAGACATAAAAGAATTAATTTTTTTTAAATGGAAAATATTCAGCTGTGAATAACTGTCATGAAAATGAGTTAATCAGAGAATTTTACCTGGATGGCAAGCTCAGGGAAGCCTTCGCTGATACAAAAATAATGCAACCATGATCCAAAAGGTAAAGAAGAATTAAGTAAGCAAACAAGGGATAGGATGATGTTCCCGGCCCTTTGGCAAGAGGGAGCAAGAAAGAAACTGAAAACAGACCAGTGCAGCATGTACATGATGAATCTAGAAAGGCAGATGAAGCCAGACTATGATGCAAAGACTTGTTGGGACATAGTATAAAGTTTCAAAATTAGAATACCATTTTCATGATGTAGTAGAACCTCTTTAAAAATTCTACCATATAGATATGCCTGATGTTAGATTCTTGTTTATTTATATATTCATTATATTTGTATACCAGTCCTATACATTAGAGCCACTTGATTAATCATGTAAATTACTATTTAACACAAATGCACAACAGATGAGATAATTTAGCACTTAGTTTTTCATATGCTTCCCTAAACTGTTTACTGAAAGAGGTATGCATTTGCAAAGACTTAGAGATCATGAAATAAGTTCAAATTGACAACTAAATATGAAAATAATTCTGGAAACAATTTCTATAATTTTACCATATTGAGATCATTTGTTTTTCTGGGAAAAGGCCAGAGGAAAACATGATCAAATACCAGCTATGATAAATGTTCTATAGTTATAAAACTGCTCTGACTTTTTTTTCGATATCGTAAATGTACAATTACTTGAACAACATATGGTTACTAGACTCCCCCTATTATCAAGTCCCCCCCACATACCCCATTACAGTCACTGTCCATCAGCATAGTAAGATGCTATGGTAAACTGCTCTGACTTTTAAAGAAATAAGAGATGCAAATTCATTCCTAAGATACACACTTTTGCTATTATCCTTCATTGGAAGGTAAAAATTTGTATTTAAGGTTTCACCAAGTGTGTTTTTTTCTATTAAGAGAAAGGAATATTATCAGAAAAGTGTACCTCCATAGCCGATCCTCTGACACCCTTTAAGTGATCAAAATTAAGGATATTTAAAGCATGCGTTAATCTTTGATTTACCATTAGTTTTATCCTATCAAGGAGTAATCCCCCTTTTCTTTCTTTCTTTCTTTCTTTCTTTTTTTTAATCTTTAATCTACACTTACATGAAGAATACTATGTTTACTACGCTCTCCCCTATACCAGGTCCCCCCTATAAACCACATTACAGTCACTGTCCATCAGCATAGCAAAATCTTGAAGAATCACTACTTGTCCTCTCTGTGTTGTACAGCCCTCCCCTTTCTCCCTCCCCACCATGCATGCTAATCTTAATACCCCCTTTATTCTTCCCCCCACCCCTTATCCGTCTCTGCCAACCCATCCTCCCCAGTCCCTTTCCCTTTGGTACCTGTTAGTCCATTTTTGGGTTCTGTAATTCCGCTGCTGTTTTGTTCCTTCAGTTTTTCCTTTGTTCTTATACACCACAGATGAGTGAAATCATTTGGTATTTCTCTTTCTCTGCATGGCTTATTTCACTGAGCATAATACCCTCCAGCTCCATACATGTTGCTGCAAATGGTTGGATTTTCCCTCTTCTTCTGGCTGAGTAGTATTCCATTGTGTATATGTACCACTTCTTCTTTATCCATTCATCTACCGATGGACATTTAGGTTGCTTCCAATTCTTGGCTATTGTAAATAGTGCTGTGATAAACATAGGGGTGCATCTGTCTTTCTCAAACTTGATTGCTGCGTTCTTAGGGTAAATTCCTAGGAGTGGAATTCCTGGGTCAAATGGTAGGTCTGTTTTGAGCATTTTGATGAACCTCCATACTGCTTTCCACAATGGTTGAACTAATTTACATTCCCACCAGCAGTGTAGGAGGGTTCCCCTTTCTCCACAGGCTCACCAACATTTGTTGTTGTTTGTCTTTTGGACGGTAGCCATCCTTACTGGTGTGAGGTGATACCTCATTGTCATTTTAATTTGCATTTCTCTGATAATCAGCGATGTGGAGCATCTTTTCATGTGTCTGTTGGCCATCTGTATTTCTTTTTTAGAGAACTGTCTGTTCAGTTCCTCTGCCCATTTTTTAATTGGGTTATTTGTTTTTTGTTTGTTGAGGCGTGTGAGCTCTTTATATATTCTGGACGTCAAGCCTTTATCGGATCTGTCATTTTCAAATATATTCTCCCATACTGTAGGGTTCCTTTTTGTTCTATTGATGGTGTCTTTTGCTGTACAGAAGCTTTTCAGCTTAATATGGTCTTACTTGTTCATTTTTGCTGTTGTTTTCCTTGCCCGGGGAGATATGTTCAAGAAGAGGTCACTCATGTTTATGTCTATGAGGTTTTTGCCTACGTTTTTTTCCCAAGAGTTTAATGGTTTCATGACTTAACATTCAGGTCTTTGATTCATTTTGAGTTTACTTTTGTATATGGGGTTAGACAATGGTCCAGTTTCATTCTCCTACATGTAGCTGTCCAGTTTTGCCAGCACCATCTGTTGGAGAGACTGTCATTTTGCCATTGTATGTCCATGGCTCCTTTATCTAATATTAATTGACCATATATGTTTGGGTTAATTTCTGGTGTCTCTAATCAGTTCCACTGGTCTGTGGCTCTGTTCTTGTGCCAGTGCCAAATTGTCTTGATTACTATGGCTTTGTAGTAGAGCTTGAAGTTGGGGAGTGAGATCCCCCCTACTTTATTCTTCTTTTTCAGGATTGCTTTGGCTATTCGGGGTCTTTGGTGTTTCCATATGAATTTTTGAATTATTTGCTCCAGTTCATTGAAGAATGTTGCTGGTCATTTGAGAGGGATTGCATCAAATCTGTATATTGCTTTGGGCAGGATGGCCATTTTGACGATATTAATTCTTCCTAGCCAAGAGCATGGGATGAGTTTCCATTTGTTAGTGTCCCCTTTAATTTCTCTTAAGAGTGACTTGTAGTTTTCAGGGTATAGGTCTTTCACTTCTTTGGTTAGGTTTATTCCCAGGTATTTTATTCTTTTTGATGCAATTGTGAATGGAATTGTTTTCCTGATTTCTCTTTCTATTGGTTCATTGTTAGTGTATAGGAAAGCTACAAATTTCTCTGTGATAATTTTGTATCCTGCAATTTTGCTGTATTCCGATATCAGTTCTAGTAGTTTTGGAGTGGTGTCTTTAGGGTTTTTTATGTACAGTATCATATCATTTGCAAATAGTGACAGTTTAATTTCTTCTTTACCAATCTGGATTCCTTGTATTTCTTTGTTTTGTCTGATTGCCATGGCTAGGACCTCCAGTACTATGTTAAATAACAGTGTTATGTCTAAGAGTGGGGAGAGTGGGCATCCCTGTCTAGTTCCCCATCTCAGAGGAAATGCTTTCAGCTTCTCAATGCTCAGTATAATGTTGGCTGTGGGTTTATCGTATGTGGCCTTTATTATGTTGAGGTACTTGCCCTCTATACCCATTTTGCTGAGAGATTTTTATCATGAATGGATGTTGAATTTTGTCAAGTGCTTTTTCAGCATCTATGGAGATGATCATGTGGTTTTTGTCTTTCTTTTTGTTGATGTGGTGGATGATGTTGATCGATTTTCAAATGTTGTATCATCCTTGCATCCCTGGGATGAATCCCACTTGGTCATGGTGTATGATCCTTTTGATATGCTGTTGAATTCTGTTTGCTAATATTTTATTGAGTATTTTTGCATCTACATTCATCAGGGATATTGGTCTGTAATTTTCTTTTTTGGTGGGGTCTTTGCCTGGTTTTGGTATTAGGGTGATGTTGGCTTCATAGAATGAGTTTGGGAGTGTTCCCTCCTCTTCTATTTTTTGGAACACTTTAAGGAGAATGGGTATTATGTCTTCTCTGTGTGTCTGATAAAATTCTCAGGTATCTCCGTCCGGCCCCGGGGTTTTGTTCTTCGGTAGTTTTTTTATTACCGTTTCAATTTCTTTGCTCATAATTGGTTTGTTTAACTTTTGTGTTTCTTCCTTGGTCAGTCTTGGGAGTTTGTATTTTTCTAGGAAGTTGTCCATTTCTTCTAGGTTTTCCAGCTTGTTGGCATATAGGTTTTCATAGTAGTCTTTAATAATTCTTTTTATTTCTGTGGAGTCTGTCGTGATTTTTCCATTCTCATTTCTGATTATGTTGATTTGTGTTCATTCTCTTTTTCTCTTATTAAGTTTGGCTAGAGGCTTATCTATTTTGTTTATTTTCTCAAAGAACCAGCTCTTGGTTTCATTGATTTTTGCTATTGTTTTATTCTTCTCAATTTTGTTTATTTCTTCTCTGATCTTTATTACGTCCCTCCTTCTGCTGACTTTAGGCCTCATTTGTTCGTCTTTTTCCAGTTTCAATAATTGTGATGTTAGACTATTCATTTGGGATTGTTCTTCCTTCTTCAAGTGTGCCTGGATCGCTATATACTTTCCTCTTAAGACTGCTTTCGCTGCGTCCCACAGAAGTTGGGGCTTTGTGTTGTTGTTGTCATTTGTTTCTATATATTCCTTGATCTCTATTTTGATTTGTTCATTGATCCATTGATTATTTAGTAGCATGTTGTTAAGCCTCCATGTGTTTGTGAGCCTTTTTGTTTTCTTTGTACAATTTATTTCTAGTTTTATACCTTTGTTGTCTGAAAAATTGGTTGGTAGAATTTCAATATTTTGGAATTTACTGAGGCTCTTTTTGTGAGCTAGTATGTAGTCTATTCTGGAGAATGTTCCATGTGCACTTGAGAAGAATGTATATCCTGTTGCTTTTGGATGTAGAGTTCTATAGATGTCTATTAGGTCCATCTTTTCTAGTGTGTTGTTCAGTGCCTGTGTATCATTACTTATTTTCTGCCTGGTTGATCTATCCTTTGGGGTGAGTGGTGTGTTGAAGTCTCCTAAAATGAATGCATTGCAGTCTATTTCCTCCGTTAGTTCTGTTAGTATTTGTTTCACATATGCTGGTGCTCCTGTGTTGCATGCATATATATTTATAATGGTAATTTCCTCTCTTTGTACTGAGCCCTTTAACATTATGTAATGTCCTTCTTTATGTCTTGTTACTTTGTTTTTTTTTTAAGTCTATTTTGTCTGATACTAGTACTGCAACACCTGCTTTCTTCTCCCTATTGTTTGTATGAAACATCGTTTTCCATCCCTTGACTTTTAGTCTGTGCATGTCTTGGGGTTTGAGGTGAGTCTCTTGTAAGGAGCATATAGATGGGTCTTGCTTTTTTATCCATTCTATTACTCTGTGTCTTTTGATTGGTGCATTAAGTCCATTTACATTTAGGGTGACTATTGAGAGATATGTACTTATTGCCATTGCAGGCTTTAGATTCGTGGTTATCAAAGGTTCAAGGTTAGCCTCTTTAGTATCTTACTGCCTAACTTAGCTCGCTTATTGAGCTGTTATATACACTGTCTGGAGATTCTCTTCTGCTCTCCCTTCCTATTCATCCTCCTCCCTTCTTCATATGTTGTGTGTTTTGTTCTGTGCTCTTTTTAGGAGTGCTCCCATCTAGAGCAGTACCTGTAAGATGCCCTGTAGAGGTGGTTTGTGGGAAGCAAATTCCCTCAGCTTTTGCTTGTCTGGGAATTGTTTAATCCCACCATCATATTTAAATGATAGTCATGCTGGATATAGTATCCTTGGTTCAAGGCCCTTCTGTTTTATTGCATTAAATATATCATGCTATTCTCTTCTGGCCTATAGGGTTTCTGTTGAGAAGTCTGATGTTTGCCTGATGGATTTTCCTTTATAGGTGACCTTTTTCTCTCTAGCTGCCTTTAAAACTCTTTCCTTGTCCTTGATCCTTGCCATTTTAATTATTATGTGTCTTGGTGTTGTCCTCCTTGGATCCTTTCTGTTGGGGGTTCTGTATAATTCCATGGTCTGTTCGATTATTTCCTCCCCCAGTTTGGGGAAGTTTTCAGCAATTATTTCTTCAAAGAGACTTTCTATCCCTTTTCCTCTCTCTTCTTCTGGTACACTTATAATACGAATATTATTCCTTTTGGATTGATCACATAGTTCTCTTAGTGTTGTTCATTCCTGGAGATCCTTTTATCTCTCTCTATGTCAGCTTCTATACGTTCCTGTTCTCTGGCTTCTATTCCTTCAATGGCCTCTTGCATCTTATCCATTCTGCTTATAAATCCTTCCAGGGTTTGTTTCACTTCTGTGATCTCCTTCCTGACATCTGTGATCTCCCTCTGGACTTCATCCCATTGCTCCTGCATGTTTCTCTGCATCTCATCCCATTGCTCTTTCATTTTTCTCTGCATCTCTGTCAGCATGTTCATGATTTTTATTTTGAATTCTTTTTCAGGAAGACTGGTTAGGTCTGTCTCCTTCTCAAGTGTTGTCTCTGTGATCTTTGTCTGCCTGTAGTTTTGCCTTTTCATAGTGATAGAGATAGTTTGCAGAGCTGGTATGAGTGACAGCTGGAAGAGCTTTCCTTCTTGTTGGTTTGTGACCTTCCTCTCCTGGGAGAATAGCGACCTCTAGTGGCTTGTGCTTGGCAGCTGTGCAGAGACAGGGCTTCTGCTTGCTGCCCAGTTGCCATTGAGTTTATCTCCGCTGTTGCTGTGCACGTGGTTTGGCTGGGGCTGCTCCTCCAAAATGGTGGAGCCCTGTTGGAGGGGGAGCGGCCGGGAGGCTATTTGTCTCGGTAAGCGGCCTCTGTGCTCCCTGCTGCCCCGGGGGGTCAGAGTGGCCAGAGATCCCCAGATTCCCTGCCTCTGGGCTAAGTGTCCTGTCTTGCCCCTTTAGGACTTCCAAAAAGCACTCTCCAAACCAAAACAACAACAGCAACAACAAGAGAAAAAAAAATTAAAGAAATAATTTTTTTAAAAAAAAGGAAAAATGTGCGATTTTCTTTTTCCTCAGATGCCCGTCTCAGGCACCGGCTCACCGGTCTTGCTGCCCTGTTTCCCTAGTATTGGGGTCCCTGTCCCTTTAAGGCTTCCAAAAAGCACTTACCGAAAAAAACAAAAAGCCGCTCCTGTTTCTTTGTTCTCCAGCGTCGGCCTCAGACAACCGCTCACCGGTCCTGCCGCCCTGTTTCCCTAGTATCCAGGACCCACGCATGCACTGTGTCTGTGCTCTGGTTCGGAATCCTGGGGCTGGGTGTTCAGCAGTCCTGAGCTCCCTCTCTCCCTGCTGACTCCTCTCCACCTGTTGGGATCCCAGGGGAGGAGCGCTCGGGTCCCGCCAGGCCAGGGCTTGTATCTTACCCCCTTCGTGAGGCGCTGGGTTCTCGCAGGTGTGGATGTGGTCTGGATGTTGTCTTGTGTCCTCTGGTCTCTATTTTAGGAAGAGTTGTCTTTGTTATGTTTTCATAGATAAATGTGGTTTTGGGAGGAGATTTCTGCTGCTCTACTCACGCCGCCATCTTGGCTCCACCCAAGTGTGTTTTTAACAATCTGGATAATGCAACAAGTGCATGCTGTTCTAACTGCTATTCATGTCACTAAGAGGTGCTTTTATATCTTTGCAAATCAGAAGTTCAAGGTAAATTAAACCCATGATACACACTTAAAGACCTGCTTCAACCCAGACATAGTTGTATATTTTTTCCATTATATTCATGGAAGATACAATATAATAAGCATTTAACAGAAGAAATAGACTATACATGTCATGCTCTACTCATGCACATCTATTAACTTCAACAATACATGGCTCTTCCACAGAACAGTAGTACAGAATAGAGACTCCAGATATTAACCCAAACATATATGGTCAATTAATATACAATAAAGAAGCCATGGACATACAATGGGGAAATGACAGTCTCTTCAACAGATGGTGCTGGCAAAACTGGACAGCTACATGTAGGAGAATGAAACTGGACCATTGTCTAACCCCATATACAAAGGTAAACTCAAAATGGATCAAAGGCCTGAATGTAAGTCATGAAACCATTAAACTCTTGGAAAAAAACATAGGCAAAAACCTCTTAGACATAAACATAAGTGACCTCTTCTGGAACATATCTCCCCAGGCAAGGAAACCAACAGCAAAAATGAGCAAGTGGGACTACATTAAGCTGAAAAGCTTCTGTACAGCGAAAGACACCATCAATAGAACAAAAAGAAACCCTACAGTATGGGAGAATATATTTGAAAATGATGGATCCGATAAAGGCTTGACGTCCAGAATATATAAAGTGCTCACACGCCTCAACAAACAAAAAGCAAATAACCCAATTACAAAATGGGCAGAGGAACTGAACAGACAGTTCTCTAAAAAAGAAATACAGATGGCCAACAGACACATGAAAAGATGCTCCACATCGCTAATTATCAGAGAAATGCAAATTAAAACTATAATGAGGTATCACCTCACACCAGTAAGGATAGCTGCCATCCAAAAGACAAACAACAACAAATGTTGGCGAGGCTGTGGAGAAGGGGGAACCCTCCTACACTGCTGGTGGGAATGTAAATTAGTTTAACCATTGTGGAAAGCAGTATGGAGGTTCATCAAAATGCTCAAAACAGACCTACCATTTGACCCAGGAAATCCACTCCTAGGAATTTACCCTAAGAATGCAGCAATCAAGTTTGAGAAAGACAGATGCACCCCTATGTTTATCACAGCACTATTTACAATAGCCAAGAATTGGAAGCAACCTAAATGTCCATCAGTAGATGAATGGATAAAGAAGAAGTGGTACATATACACAATGGAATACTACTCAGCCATAAGAAGTGGAAAAATCCAACCATTTGCAGCAACATGGATGGAGCTGGAGAGTATTATGCTCAGTGAAATAAGCCAAGCAGAGAAAGAGAAATACCAAATGATTTCACTCATCTGAGGAGTATAAGAACAAAGGAAAAACTGAAGGAACAAAACAGCAGCGGAATTACAGAACCCAAAAATGGACTAACAGGTACCAAAGGGAAAGGAACTGGGGAGGATGGGTGGGCAGTGAGGGATAAGGGGGGGGGGGGAAGGAGAAGGGGGGTATTAAGATTAGCATGCATGGGGGGTAGGGAGAAAGGGGAGGGTGGGCTGCACAACACAGAGAGGACAAGTACTGATTCTACAACATTTTGCTAAGCGGATGGACAGTAACCGAAATGTGGTTGTTAGGGGGGACCTGATATAGGGGAGAGCATAGTAAACATAGTATTCTTCATGTAAGTGTAGATTACAGATTAAAAAAAAAAGAAAGAAAGAAAGAAAGAAAAGGGGGATTACTCCTTGATAGGACAAAACTATTGTTAAATCAAAGATCAATGCATGCTTTAAATATCCTTAATGTTGATCACTTAAAGGGTGTCAGATGATCAGCTATGGAGGTACTCTTTTCTGATAATATTCCTTTCTCTTAATAAAACAAAAAAAACAGTTCCTGTGTGCTGACCTCCAAAGAGTTCTGCACAGTGGTATAGAGGGCATGTCAAAGTGTGGGCAAAGGGTCTGTTTGTTTCTATGCAGAATATCAAGGCCTAGCTTGGATACCCAGAAAATGAACTAAGATACGATATGAGGAGGAGCTTCTGGCATCAGCACTCTCTGGAGGACTTATGCCAGGGGGATGATCATCAAAAAGCCTCCACAGTGATCTGGGCGATGCTGCGGTTGTGGCTGCATCCACCCCACCGTTTCCTGGACTTGCCATTGGAATGGGGAGGGAGATGTCTAGGCTGGCATGTGCATACAGTGAGACAACGAATTTGACTGGATCTGTACTGTTGGAACTCAACCAGGAGTTGGGAGGGGTGCAAGTTGTAGCACTCCAAAATCTCATGACTATAGACTATCTACGGTTAAAAGAACATATGGGATGTGAACAGATCCCAGAAATGGGCTGCTTTAATTTGTCTGATTTCTCTCAGACTGTTCAAGTACAGTTGGGCAATATCCATCATATCATAGACAAATTTTCACAAATGCCTAGGGTCCCTAAATGGTTTTCTTGGCTTCACTGGAGATGAATGGTAATTACAGATTTGCTTTGTTTATATCACCGTATTCCTATTATGTTAATATGTGTGTGCAAATTAGTTAGTAGTTTTAAACCTATACATACTTAAGGTACTCTACAAGAAGATATGTCAAAGAAATAATCAATCCTCCCATGTTTTCTTCCATATGCTACCTCTATAGCTTTTCTTCTTCCTTCCTAATTATAACCCTTAAATAGAATTCGTGCCTCATATCTAATTTACCGAATTTCATAATTCCTCCAAGTGGTAAAGATACCTCGAGACAAGTGCTGGGCATAGAAGCCACAGGGCATAAATCTGCAAAGAAGTAAAAAGCTAACCTTTTCAAATATGGCTTCTCTCTCACTTATCAACTTTACATTTCCCTGTATGGCCCTGGAAGATGACTGGTTAGCCAGAGACGGGTAAGATTCTTCAAGGGAGGAACAACCTAAGACAGGCACAGTCGCAGGGGGGCCATCAGGTGAGAAATTGGGGATCAACAGAGGTGAGACTCAGAACCTCACACCCTGCTTTGAGAGAAATCTTCTGCATCCGTGGATGTTTTGCTGCCCTTGTCTAGCTTGGATTAATACTTAGTCCATAGGCACACACCTGATCATCTACATTTGCCCTCTTACAGCACTAAACTATGTTTTCTACGTTTATCTTGCATCTACCTACCACTTCAGCATTTTATTAAAAATAAAAAAAATAATAATAATAAAGGGAGAAATGTGGGATCAACATATAAATCAAGTATAAAAATCAAACGAATATTCATATTTGACCTGATTGTTTATAGTTCATAATGCGTGATCAAAACCGAAAGTTTCTGTGATGAATGCTCACTATGTAAGAATTTATTCACTATGTAAGAATACGTTCACCATGTAAGAACTTGTTTGTTATGCTTCAGAAGATTGGAGACTGACGAGAATTAGGCTTGAGATGGATTAATGATTGTACATTGAGCATTGACCCCCCTATACTGAATTTTATTGTTGTTAACAACCATTTGATCAATAAATATGAGATGCCCTCTCAAAAAAAAATCAAATTTACTAACACAGTAAGCATTTCAATATGATATTTTTAAAGGAATTCTTGAATAAAGAGTATCATACTGCTCAGGCTTTTATTTTTCCTTTTCCTTGTACTTCTTGCTCAATAAGCTTGAGAGATTTTGGAAACTTCAAAGATCAAAGAGTTTTAATTTTGTCAATTATACATTTTTAGTTTAACAAATATATCCCCATTCAAAGTTCTACAGTAATCAGCATTTGAAAGCTAATCTGATTATGGAGCTTACCTCACTGTAGCTATAATAACTTCATTTTTTTTCCAGGGCAATCATCAAATTCAGGGCAATTGTTTCCCATAACTAAAATGGAGGCTGTTATTGAATATGAGCAACATTACTGATTTAATATATGGATTTATTATTATTGTTTTCACTACTCCATATGACATTTTGAATTTTCTTTTAAGCAAATTTTCACATGCTGTGAATTCTAAAATATTACTTTATTAATGTGTTGTAATTTGAAAATATCTGTCTTAGTCAGTTTGGGCTGCTATAACAAAGTACCATAGACTACATGGCTCATAAACAACAGAAATGTATTCCTAATAGTCCTGGAGCTGAACGTTTGATAATAAGGTGCCACAGTGCTTGGGTGCTGAAGAGAGCCCTCTTCCAAGATGCAGACTGTTGAATTCCCTTTATATCCTCACAAGGTGGAGACTAAGACAGTTCTTATAAGGGCACAAATCCCACTCATGAGGGCTCTACCCTCATGACTTAATCACCCCCAAAGACCCCACCCCCTAATACCATCACATTAGGGGTTAGGGTTTCAATATATGAATTTTGAAATGACACAAACAGTCCATAGCAATCTCCGAAGCAGAAAGTTATTTAATTTACAATGATTTTTTCTGAAATGATAATAGAATGTGTTTCTCAAATCAGAATTAACAAAATGTCCTCTATATAAGATTTATAAAAATTGTTAAATACATTTATTAAAATTCTAAGAAACTAGACTCTATTGCAGGTCAGGTATGGTTTATTTCCATCATTTACTTTGTTTATTGTGGAAATCTGTGGGAATCTTTTGAGATTTTTGCTATACTTGAATAGCATGCAGAAATCATATGCTATACTTCATTATTCAGTATTCTTGTATCATTAGTGAATCCAAACTTCTGGAAAACCTTAGGTTCATGTGTTGCTAGTGCTGAGATCATTCAAATAATAAAAATTTAGTATGTGCATTACAACAAATGGAACATATTTGGGGGAAAAAAGCTGAAATAGTCACTTGCTATCTGAAGAAAACTGTAAAGCAGTAACAGTAAAAGAAAAATAAGATAATAAGGGTAGAAAATTTATGAGTTTACAAGGTGATAAAAGGAACAGAAAGTCAAGTGTTCCCCTCACAATTTAATACAAGGAGTCTGTTCAAGAAGAGACTAGGACATAGTTTTGTCAAGGACTAAATGAAATATTTCATCAGTACTCTAGCATTTGAAGGAGAGAACTCTGAAAGTGGTTATCTTCAAAATAAATCTTTGGACAATTAAATCAGCCTTTAGTTTCACAACTATAGAAACACACTGATGATGAGAAATGGTAGACTTCTGAAGTTGTCAAATTTTTTAAATGTATAATTCATGAAGTTTTACTGTCATGCAACCTTTATAATATGGCATTTGTTTGAATATAGGTACATATTGGAACTCCTTTTAAGAACATTTAGTTACCAGATTTATCAGCAAGGAAAGGTCCCTGCTCATCATTTCTTTTCTATAGCTAAAATATTTGTAGGAGTAAAGATGTTGGAAAAGAGAGACTCAGAGCTGCTCTCTATTAAATTTAATCTCAAACATTTGGGAGTGTATTTTATAGACTCTTTGCTTCCCTTGATAATTCTGTCAGGGGTACATAATCTACAAATTTACCTAAATCTTAGCAAAGGTCTTTATATCATCATTCTATACACTGGGAAACAAAAGTTCTTAACTTATATACTGCAGTAAAAGGTAGTTTTGGATATCACCTCACAGTAGTTAGGATGGCCAACATAGAAAAGACTAAGAACAACAAATGCTGGTGAGGATGTGGAGAAAGAGTAACCCTCCAATACTGCTGGTGGGAATGTAAAATTGTTCAATCATTGTGGAAAGCAGTATGGAAGTTCCTCAAAAATTTCAAAATAGAAATAGCATTTGGCACAGGAATTCCACTCCTAGGAATTTACCCTAAGAATGCAGGACCTCAGCTCCAAAAAGACATATGCACCCCTATGTTTATCGCAGCACTATTTACAATAGCCAAAAAATGGAAGCAACCTAAGCGTCCATCAGGAGATGAATGGATAAAGAACATGTGGTACATATACACAATGGAATATTATTCAGCCATAAGAAGAAAACAAATCCTACCATTTGCAATAACATGGGTGGAGCTAGAGGGTATTATGCTCAGTGAAATAATCCAGGCAGAGAAAGACAAGTACCAAATGATTTCATTCATATATACAGTATAAAAACAAAGAAAAGAGCTGAAGGAACAAAACAGCAGCAGACTCACAGAACCCAAGAATGGTCTAACAGTTACCAAAGGGAAAGGGACTAGAGAGGATGGGTGGGAAGGGAGGGATAAGGGCAAAAAAGGGCCATTATTATTAGCAGACATAATGTGGGGGGAAGGGGCACGGGGAGGGCTGTACAACACAGAGAAGACATGTAGTGATTCTATAGCATCTTACTACACTGATGGACAGTGACTGTAAAGGTGTATGGGGGGAGGACTTGATGATGCAGGGAGTCTAGTAAACATAATGTTGCTCATGTAATTATAGAGTAATGATACCAAAATAAAATAATAAAAAGAAAAAACTAGCTAACTTAATAGGCCTCTGTCCACTGGGACTGAGTCGCTTCATGCATCCATTATAGGTGAACCTTTTATGAAGATGTCATTGTGACAGCTAGTAGGATGGAGTGCTAAAACTACCAACCTTACAAGACAGTTTATATGAATTATTCTGTGTCTTCTTGCTAATAAATTCTTATCTTAACTATAAAAAAACATGTTGTATATCATAAACCTACACAGTGATGTACGTCAGTTATTTCTCAATAAAATTGGGAATCAAAGAAGAAAGACAGTAACAAGTATTGGCAAGGATGTGGAGTTCCCTCAGAGAGAGGTGTCCTGGAGCAGGGTGACAGGTTCATGACTGCCCCTTAACCTTGCAGGCCCAGGCCTGCCAGAAGCCAATGTGAAAGCAGTGACCTCCTGGATGTACGTCACAAAGAGTGCTCCTCGACCAATGAGGGGCCTGTCCATGGTCACTAGGATACGGAGTAGTGTCCTGAGTACCTGCTGTCTTGAGAGGTTGGGGCCAACCGTGCACTGTACAGCATCGCACCGCACCTCATCACAGCACATCCCACCACACCAGACCACACCTCATCAGACCGCACCCCTCCACACTGCAAAGCTAGGCTGGTTGGAGAAAGCTCAGCCCACACCCAACATGCCATGCCATAGGAGCCCTCTAGCATCATCTGGTGGCCAGAGGACAACCCGCTCTCACACCTACCAAGTAGAGCTGCTGTTCCTTGTGAGCCATATACAACGCATCCTGCAGGAGAGCCACTACAGCCAGCGCATGAGCCCTTCCATGCCAGTCTTCCTAGCAGCTGTCATCCAGTACCTGACGGCCAAGGTCTTGGAGCTGGTGGACAATAAGGCCCAGACACAGGGCAGTAGGCACATCACTCCAGAGATCGTGGACATGCTGTTCCACAGCAACCCGCTGCTCAGCAGCCTTTTCAGAGAGACTACCTTCTCACATGTGGCCACAGCCAGGCAGTAGCTTGCTCAACGCGACCTGGGTCCCCAGGCCTGGGCTGACAGGCACCAGGTCCACTCATAGCTGGCACAGTCCCAGACTGGCTGGTGCCTTGGGCAAAGTCATTGACATTCAATAAAGTGCTTTAAGGAAAATAAAAAATAAATTTTATAAAGTAATATATGTTTCATGTTCATTTTGATGTTGTTAAGTTAAATGTTATTTAGTATTGTTAAGATGGCAATATTTCCCAGATTGATCTACAAGTTCAATGTAATCTCTACCAAACTTCTAGCTGGCTTCTTTGCAGAAATTGCTAGCTTATCCTAAAATTTATGTGGAAGCACAAGAGACTCAGAATAGCTAGAATGATAATGAAAGAGAACAACAAAAGTTGCAGTCTCACACCTCCTGATTTCAAAACTCATTCCAAAGCTACAGTAGTTCAGGCAGTGTGATATTGGCATAAGGAAGGACTTATAGATCAATGTATAGAATTGAGAGCCTGGAAAGAAACCCATACATTTGTGGTCCATTGGTTTTCAACAAGAGTGTCAAGACCATTTGGGGGGCAAAAGATAGTCTTTCCAACAAATCATGCTGGGATAACTGGATATCCACATGCAAACAGAAGAATCTGGACCTTTGCCTTATGCACATAATAATAATAACATATTGACATAGTTAACAAAAAATTAACTCAAAATGGATCAAAGATCTACACATAAGAGCTAAAACTGTAAAAATCTTAGGAGTACACATAGGTACAAATCTTGTGACTTTGGGCTAAGCAATGGTTTCTTATCTATCACACCAAAACCATAAAAAAAAACAAATAAAAAGATAAATTTCAGATCATTAAAAAGAAAAACGTCTGTGCTTCAGAGGACACCATCAGGAAATAGAAAAGACACCCCAGAGAATGGGAGAAAATATTTAGCAATCACCTATTTGTTAAATGACTTAGTTTCAGAGTATATAAAGAACACCTACAACTCAATAATGCAAGGACAAATAGCCCAATTAAAAAATGGCGAAGAATCTGAATAGACATTTTTCCAAATAAGATGTACAAATAGCCGATAAGCACATAGAGAGATGCTCGACATATTTATCTGCCAGAGAAATGCAGATCAAAACTAAAATGAGATATCATTTCACACCCAATAGGATGGAAGTAATCAAGAAACCAGATCTCATGGACAAAGAGATCAGAATTGTGGTTACCAGAGGCTGGGGGCAGGGTGGGGCTGAGGGTAGGAAAAGCTGGAGGCAGGTGGTCAAAATGTACACACTTCCAGTTATGTTAAATGAGTACTAGGGATGTAATGTACAACATGATGACTATAGTTAACACTAGTGTATGACACATACAAAAGTTGTTAAAAGTATATCCTGAGAGTTCTCCTCACAGGGAAAGACTTTTTTTTCTTTTTTACCGTTTCTGTATGAGATGATAGATTTTAACTACACCTAATGTGGTAATCATTTCCACAACACATGTAAATCAAACCTTCATGTTGGGAGAGATGGGCTCAAGATGGCAGCGTGAGTAGGGCAGCGGAAATAACAGCTTAATAAGAGAGTTAAGTTAAACAGTCAGATAGTAAAGAAGCTACCCTTTGGTAACCACAAATCCAGAACCTGCAATGGCAGTAAGTAGATATCTTTCAACAAGCACCATAATATAAATGGACTGAATGCACCAATCAAAAGACACAGAGTAATAGAATGGCAAAAGACCCATCTATATGCTGCTTACAAGAGACTTACCTCAAACCCAAAGACATACACAGACTAAAAGTGAAGAGATGGAAAAGGATATTTCATGCAAACAATAGGGAGATAAAAGCAGGTGTTGCAGTACTAGTATCAGACAAAATAGAATTCAAAATAAAAAAATAACAAGATAAAGAAGGAGATTACATAATGATAAAGGGGGAAGCCCAATAAGAGGATATAACCATCATAAACATAAATGCACTCAATACAGGAGCACCGCCATACATGAAATAAATACTAACAGAATTAAAGGAGGAAATAAAAGACAGGGCATTCATTCTAGGAGACTTCAACACACCACTCACTCCAAAGGATAGATCCACCAGACAAAAAATAAGTAAGGACACAGAGGCACTGAACAACACACTAGAACAGATGGACCTAACAGACATCTACAGAACTCTACACCCAAAAGCAGCAGGATACACATTCTTCTCAAGTGCACATGGAACATTTTCCAGAATAGACCACATACTAGGCCACAAAAAGAGCCTCAGTAAATTAAAAAAGATTGAAATTCTACCAACCAACTTCTCAGACCACAAAGGCATAAAACTAGAAATAAATTGTACAAAGAAAAAAAAAAGCTCACAAACACATGGAGGCTTAACAACATGCTCCTAAATAATCAATGACAAAATTAAAACAGAGATCAAGCATTATGTGTACACAAATGACAAGAACAGCACAAAGCCCCAACTTCTGTGGGACACAGCAAAAGCAGCCCTAAGAGGAAAGTATATAGCAATCCAGGCCTATTTAAAGAAGGAAGAACAATCTAAAGTCTAATGAATAGTCTAACGTCGCAATTATTGAAACTGGAAAAAGAAGAACAAATGAGGTCTAAAGTCAGCAGAAGGAGGGACATAATAAAGATCAGAGAAGAAATAAATAAAACTGAGAAGACTAAAACAATAGAAAAAAATCAATGAAGCCTAGAGCTGGTTCTTTGAGAAAATAAACAAAATAGATAAACAACTATCCAGACTTATCAAGAGAAAAAGAAAATCTACACACACAAACAGAATCAGAAATAAGAAAGGAAAAATCACGATGGACCCCACAGAAATACAAAGAATTATTAGAGAATACTATGAAAATCTATATGCTAACAAGCTGGAAAACCTAGAAGAAATGGACAACTTCCTAAAAAAATACAAAGTTCCAAGACTGACCAAGAAAGAAACAGAAAATCTAAACAGACCAACTACCAGCACTGAAATTGAATTTGTAATAAAAAAAACTACCCAGGAACAAAATCCCTGGGCCAGATGCATTCACCACTGAATTTTATCAGACATACAGAGAAGACATAATTCCCATTCTCCTTAAAGTTTTCCAAAAAATAGAAGAAGAGAGAATACTACCAAACTCATTATATGAAGCCAGCATCACTGTAATACCAAAACCAGGCAAAGACCCCACCAAAAAAGAAAACTACAGACCAATATCCCTGATGAACATACATGCAAAAATACTCAACAAAATATTAGCAAACCAAGTTCAAAAATACATCAAGAGGATCATACACTATGACCAAGTGGGATTCATCCCGGGGATGCAAGGATGGTACAACATTCGAAAATCCATCAACATCATCCACCACATCAACAAAAAGAAAGACAAAAACCACATGATCATCTCCATAGAAGCTGAAAAAGCATTTGACAAAATTCAACATCAATTAATGATAAAACGCCCAACAAAATGGGTAGAGAAGGCAAATAGCTCAACATAATAAAGTCCACATATGACAAACCCACAGCCAACATCATACTTAACAGCGAGAGGCTGAAAGCGTTTCCTCTAAGATAGGAAACAAGACAGGGATTCCCACTCTCCCCACTGTTATTCAACATAGTATTGGAGGTCTTAACCATGGCAATTGCACAAAACAAAGAAATAAAAGGCACCCAAATTGGTAAAGATGAAGTCAAATTGTCACTATGTGCAGATGACATGATATTGTACATATAAAACCCTTAAGACTCCACTCTAAAACTACTACAACTAATATCTGAATTCAGCAAAGTTACAGGATACAAAATTAATACACAGAAATCTGTTGCATTCCTATACACTAACAATGAACTAGCAGAAAGAGAAATAAGAAAACAATTCCATTCACACTTGCATCAAAAAGAATAAAATACTTAGGAATAAACCTAACCAAGGAAGTGAAAGACCTGTACCCTGAAAACTACAAGACACTCTTTAAGAGAAATTAAAGAGGACACTAACAAATGGAAACTCATCCCATGCTCTTGGCTAGGAACAACTAATATTGTCAAAATGGCCATCTACCTAAAGCAATCTACAGATTCAATGCAATCCCTATCAAAATACCAACAGCATTCTTCAATGAACTAGAGCAAAGAATAAAAAAAAAAATCATATGGAATGAAAAAAAGACCCTGAATAGCCAAAGAAATACTGAGAAGGAAGAATAAAGCAGAGGGAATTATGCTTCCTGACTTGAAGCTCTACTACAAAGACACAGTAATTAAGACAATTTGCTACAGGCATAAGAACAGACCCACAGACCAGTGGAACAGAAGAGAGTCCAGATATTAACCCAAAAATATATGTTCAATTAATATATGATAAAGGAGCCATGGATATACAATAGGGAAATGACAGCCTCTTCAACAGCTCATATTGGCAAAAATGGACAGCTACATGTAAGAGAATGAAACTGGATCATTGTCTAACCCCATACATAATAGTAAATTCAAAATGGATCAAAGACCTGAATGTAAGTTATGAAACCATAAAACTCTTAGAAGAAAACATAGGCATAAATCTCTTGGACATAAACACCAGCAATGTCTTCATGAACATATCTCCCCAGGCAAGGGAAACAAAAGCAGAAATGAACAAGTGGGACTATACCAAGATGAAAAGATTCTTTCTCTACAGCAAAGGACACCATCAATAGAACAAAAAGGCATCCCACAGTATGGGAGAATATATTCATAAATGACAGATCTGATAAAGGGTTGACATCCAAAATATATAAAGAGCTCATATGCCTCAACACACAAAAAGCAAATAATCCAGTTAAAAAATGGGCATAGGATCTGAACAGACACTTCTCCAAAGAAGAAATTCAGATGGCCAACAGGCTCATGAAAAGATGCTCCACATTGCTAATTATCAGAGAAATGCAAACTAACGCCATAGTGAGATATCACCTCACACCAGTAAGGATGGCCACCATCCAAAAGACAAACAACAACAAATGCTGGTGAGGATGCAGAGAAAGAGGAACCCTCCCACACTGCTGGTGGGAATGTAAATTAGTTCAACCATTGTGGAAAGCAGTACGGAGGTTCCTCAAAAAACTCAAAATAGAAATACCATTTGACCCAGGAATTCCACTCCTAGGAATTTACCCTAAGAATGCAGGAGCCCAGTTTGGAGAAGACATGTGCACCCCTATGTTTATCGCAGCACTATTTACAATAGCCAAGAAATGGAAGCAACCAAAGTGTCCATCAGCAGATGAATTGGTAAAGATGTGGTACATATACACAATGGGATATTATTCATCCATAAGAAGAAAACAAATCCTACCATTTGCAACAACATGGATGGTGCTAGAGGGGTATTATGCTCAGTGAAATAAGCCAAGTGGAGAAAGACAAGTACCAAACGATTTCACTCATTTGTGGAGCATAAGAACAAAGCAAAAACTGTAGGAACAAACAGCAGCAGACTCGCAGAACCCAAGAATGGACTAACACTTGCCAAAGGGAAAGGGACTTGGGAGGGTGGGAAGGGAGGGAGAAGGGGAATAAGGGGCATTATGATTCACATATATAACATAGGGTGGGGGCCACGGGGAAAGCAGTATAGCACAGAGAAGACAAGGAGTGACTCTATAGCATCTTACTATGCTGATGGACAGTGACTGTAATGGGGTATGTAGTGGGGACTTGATAATGGGGGGAATCCAGTAACCACAATGTTGCTCATGTGATTGTATATTAATGATGCCAAAATTAAAATAATAAAATAAAATAAAATAAGTAGTCTTAATTTATTGTTCTGTCTAAATTCAATGCAGGGAATAAATCAAGATCTCACTGTCAGAAGTCACAAGCATTCTATTTTAGGTCCATAAGAACAAAATGAAACACTGAAATGAGATATAGTGTTGATTGATGTTTTCACTTTCCAATTGATCATCCATGTTTAGTTCATTTTTTACCTAAGAAAATTATATCATTGAAAGTTCACTGAACTATTGTATTCAATCTAGTCCAAATAGAACACTACTTATAGTGGATACAAATATCTCAATGTCTCTATTGAAAGAAAGAGGTGTTATTGGAACAATTTGGGATGGTATACATTTATTAGTCATATGGTCTAGTTGATAATGTTGATATACTAATTAATAAATTATGCTCTATGTATATGGATTACTAGTCATTAAAACACAAGATTACAGTAAAGTTCATAATGTTATAATGTCTGCAATTACTCCTTTGCTGTTTCTACATTTGTTATTTAATTTAATACTTACAATGACTCTATTTGGTAATTATTAGTATCCTAGTATCCCATTTTACAGGTGAGAAATTTGAGGCTTAGCAAAGCTGAGTACATTTCCTACACTCACACAACTAATGAGTGTCTTAGCCAGAATTTAGGAGATCCAATCTGACCTATGCCACTTCCCTGGCCTTTGATGTAAAAACTATAAATAGTCTAACCTTTCCTTTAACATCATCATGATATAAATCATCCCTAGGCAATAGATATATACAATGTCACATATCAGAGTTTTAAGTAGCCCTATATTATTCTGGGTTCACATTCCATGTGTCTCAGTGGGATTCCAGATTTCAGGGTTTTTTTGATTTCCTAAAAAGAAATTCATTGTCTCTGACTTTTCATTATACTTTATAAAGTTTTCATTTACTTTGGTCTTTTAAAAAAATCTATTTGGCACATAACATGTAAATTTAAGGGATACAACATGTTGATTGGATTCATTATACACTGTAATATGACTGCCATTGTGATAAGTAGCACCTCTGTCATTTTGGATAAAGAAATCTATGGGTCAGTTTATGAGAACACCTCTTATTTGAATACAGAAATGTGTGACACAATTGTTTGACACAAATTCAATTTCCCTTTGGATGAGATTTTCTGCCTTAAACCTTTCTTTCTCTTTCTTTTCACCCTTAGCACTACTGACACTTTGTCCTGGATAATTCTGTTCTGTAGGGAGGTCCTATGCATTGTAGGGTGTTTAGCCTCTGCCTAGAAGATGCCAGTAGTGCCTCCCCTCTCCAATCATGACAACTAAAAAATCCTCCAGAAACTGCTAAAAGAAATAGTCCCTCAGGGGCAAAAACACTATTTGTGGAAAACCACAGGTTTATGACAATATTACTAAAGAAAATAGAGCAGATAATCATTATTCAGTGCAGCTTTATTAAACTCAGGAAGATGGCAGAATCAGTGACATTGCTTTGACTACCTTGAGGGCTACAGAATTGCCAATTGAATGAAAAGTATTCTGAATACATAATTACAGGTATAATTTATTTTAATCAATTTTTCAGCAAAATTCAACATACTTTGTTAAATAAATTTCACACAGATGATAAAAATGCAAGGAAATCACCTTGTAGTCAGTTTTTAAAAATGACTATTGCTCTAAATAATATACTCGGTTGTAGTTTAACACTGCAGGGATTTACCCACCATGTACTCCTGTGACTTGGATTCTATGCTTGGCCTAGGAAGCTATTTTCTCACTAAATTAAATATTTTGAAATAAAAAGAAAATATGTAAATATAATATGCCCTAAAGCAAAAACTTAATTTTCAACACAGATGGGTTTCAGGAGGTTTAATGCCAAAGATTTAAAAAATCTTATGTCAGAGTGGGGGAACTTTGTTTACAAGTAAGAGAAAATATTCCCTGTATTACTCTACAGAATGATGAGTTTCATTCCCAAAGCAGAATTTTGAAGTGTCATTTGAAATAAAGTGAAAGGTATTAAATATCCAATTCCTTCAGTCCCAACAGTATCATTTACTCAATTTGTCCTGCCCCTGCAAAATGTAAAGCAGTAATGGTAGGTAGGAAGGTGGGTAAAATGCTTTATGGTATGATTTTTCTTCCCAAACAGAAATTAATCGCAAAAGGATAATTCTTAAGTTTTCATTCAGTGACAGCTTTACATGAAGTCAATGGGAGTTGACTCTAAATAAGGACCAACTTAATTCCCATTCCATATGGTGAATTGATACTAGTGAAGTCTCACATTTAGCTAAAGAAACCTTCTGGTTATCATCAAATGTTGGATTTCTTTGCAGCCTTCCTTAGTCAATAAATAAACAATGCGGTGTATGGAGTGGATCAAGTTACCTCTTAAGTAATGGATCCAGTCATTGCATTCAAAGAGCTATTTGTCTATAAAAAGTAGTTACAACAGAGATACAGGGAACTGCTACAAATCCATAGAAATCCATAGTTATCTCTCCACACATACCCCCAACATACTATATACACTCAATGTTGAATGTAACTAAACAGAGGGAACTTACAATGAGTTAAATAACAGACTAAATAGGCAGAGCCAAGATGTCAGCATGAGTAGAGCAGTGGAAATCTCCTCCCAAAACCACATATATTTTGGAAAATACAACAAAGAAAACTCTTCCTAAAAGAGAGACCAGAAGACACAGGACAACAGCCAGAACACATCCACACCTATGAGAAACCAGCACCTTGTGAAGGGGGTAAGATACAAGCCCCGGCCCAGCGGGACCTGAGTGCCCCACACCCCAGCTCTGGGCAGGAGGAGAGGAGTTGGAACAGGGAGGGAGAGGGAGCCCAGGACTGCTAAATAGCCAGCCCTAGTGATCCACACGAGATTGCAGACACAGTGCATGCATGGGATGCTGGAAACTAGGGAAACAGGACAGTAAGACCTGTGAGTGGGTCCCTGCAGATGGCACACCCAGGACAAAAAAAAGCGAGTGCTTTTTGGAAGTCTTAAAGGGACAGGGAACACAACCACCAGACAGAAGCATCCTGGGACACTTAGTCCAGCAGCAGGGAATCTGAGGAACTCTGGGCACTCTAAACCCCTGGGAAGCAGGGAGCACGGAGGCCCCTCACGGACATAGATAGCCTCCCGGCCGTTCCCCCTCCAACGCGGCACCACGATATCGGAGCAGCAGCCTGAGCCAGGCCATGCCCACAGCAACAGCGGAGATAAACTCCATAGCAGCTGGGCAAGAATCAGAAGCCCTTTCTGCCCACAGCTGCCCAGCACAAGCCACTAGAGGTCGCTGTTCTCCCAGGAGAGAAAGGCCACAAACCAACAAGAAGGGACGTTCTTCCAGCCATCACTCATACCAGCCCTACAAACTATCTCTATCACCATGAAAAGGCAAAACTACAGGCAAAGATAACAGAGACAACACCAGAGAAGGAGACAGACCTAACCAGTCTCCTGAAAAAGAATTCAAAGTAAAAATCATAAACATGCTGACGGAGATGCAGAGAAATATACAAGAGCTAAGGGATGAAGTCCAGAGGGAGATTACAGATGTCCGGAGGGAGATTACAAATGCCAGGAAGGAGGTTACAGAAGTGAAACAAACTCTGGAAGGATTTATAAGCAGAATGGATAAGATTCAAGAGGCCATTGATGGAATAGAAACCAGAGAACAGGAACACATAGAAGGTGACACAGAGAGAGATAAAAGGATCTCCAGGAATGAAACAATATTAAGAGAACTGTGTGACCATCCCAAAAGGAACAATATCCATACTGTAGGGGTACCAGAAGAAGAAGAGAGAGAAAAAGAGATAGAAAGTGTCGTTGAAGAAATAATTGCTGAAAACTTCCCCAAACTGGGAGAGGAAATATCAAACAGACCACGGAAATACACAGAACTCCCAACAGAAAGGACCCAAGGAAGAACACCAAGACACATAATAATTAAAATGGCAAAGATCAAGGACAAGGAAAGAGTTTTAAAGGCAGCTAGAGAGAAAAAGGTCACCTATAAAGGAAAATCCATCAGGCTATCATCAGACTCCTTGACAGAAACCTTACAGGCCAGAGAAGAATGGCATGATATGTTTAATGCAATGAAACAGAAGGGACCTGAACCAAGGATACTGTACCCAGCACGATTATCATTTAAATAAGAAGGAGGGATTAAACAATTCCCAGACAAGCAAAAGTTGAGGGAATTTGCTTCCCACAAACCACCTCTACAGGGTATTTTAGAGGGACTGTTCTAGACGGGAGCACTCCTATGACTAAACAGATGTCACCAGAGAAAATAAAATCACAGCAAGGAAAGCAGACCAAGCAAATATTAACTAAAGGCAAAAAATCACATCAACTACCCAATAAAAGCAGTTAAAGGAAACACAAAAGAGCACAGAATAAAACAGCCAACATATAAAGAATGGTATAGGAGTAATAAGAAGGGAGAGAAGAAAAGAATCTCCAGACAGTGTATATAACAGCTTAATAATTGAGCTAAGTTAGGCAGTAGGATACTAAAGAAGCTAACCTTGAACCTTTGGTAGCCATGAATCTAAAGCCTGCAATGGCAATAAGTACATATCTTTCAATAGTCACCCTACTTGTAAATGGACTGAATGCACCCATCAAAACACACAGAGTAACAGAATGGATAAAAAAGCAAGACCCATCTATATGCTGCTTACAAGAAACTCACCTCAAACCCAAAGACATGCACAGACTAAAAGTCAAAGGATGGAAAAACATATTTGAGGCAAACAACAGAGAGAAGAAAGCAGGTATTGCAGTACTAGTATCAGACAAAATAGACTTCAAAACAAAGAAAGTAACAAGAGATAAAGAAGGACATTACATAATGATAAGGGGCTCAGTCCAACAAGAGGATATAACCATTATAAACACATATGCAACCATCACAGGAGCACCAGCATATGTGAAACAAATACTAACAGAACTAAAGGGGAAAAGAGAATGCAATGCATTCATTTTAGGAGACTTCAACACGCCACTCACCCCAAAGGATAGATCCACTGGGCAGAAAATAAGTTAGGACACGGAGGCACTGAACAACACAGTAGAACAGATGGACCTAATAGACATCTATAGAACTCTACATCCAAAAGCAACAGGATATACATTCTTCTCAAGTGCACATGGAACATTCTTCAGAATAGACCACATACTAGCTCACAAAAAAAGCCTCAGTAAATTCCAAAAGACTGCAATTCTACCAACCAACTTTTCAGACCACAAAGGAATAAAACTAGAAATAAATTCTACAAAGAAAACAAAAAGGTTCACAAACACATGGAGGCTTAACAACATGCTCCTAAATAATCAATGGATCAATGAACAAATTAAAATAGAGATCAAGGAATATATGGAAACAAATGACAACAACAACACAAAGCCCCAACCTCTGTGGAACACAGTGAAAGCAGTCTTAAGAGGAAAGTATATAGCGATCAGGGCACACTTAAAGAAGGAAGAACAATCCCAAGTGAATAGTCTAACATCAGAAAAAGAAGAACAAATGAGGCCTAAAGTCAGGAGAAGAAGGGACATAATATAGATCAGAGAAGAAATAAACAAAATTGAGAAGACTAAAACAATAGAAAAAAATCAATGAAATCAAGAGCTGGTTCTGTGAGAAAATAAACAAAATAGATAAGCCTCTAGCCAAACTTTTTAAGAGAAAAAGAGAATCAACACACATCAAGAGAATCAGAAATGAGAATGGAAAAATCATGCCAGACTCCAAAGAAATAGAAAGAATTATTAAAGACTACTATGAAAGCCTATATGCTAACAAGCTGGAAAACCTAGAAGAAATGGACAACTTCCTAGAAAAATACAACCTTCCAAGACTGACCAAGGAAGAAACACAAAAGTTAAACAAACCAATTACGAGCAAAGAAATTGAAACGGTAATCAAAAAACTACTGAGGAACAAAACCCTGGGGCCAGACGGATATACCTGGGAATTTTATCAGACACACAGAGAAGACATAATACCCATTCTCCTTAAAGTGTTCCAAAAAATAGAAGAGGAAGGAATACTCCCAAACTCATTCTATGAAGCCAACATCACCCTAATACCAAAACCAGGCAAAGACCCCACCAAAAAAGAAAATTACAGACCAATATCCCTGATGAAAGCAGATGCAAAAATACTCAACAAAATATTAGCAAACCGAATTCAAAAATATATCAAAAGGATCATAAAACATGACCACGTGGGATTCATCCCAGGGATGCAAGGATGGTACAACATTTGAAAATCTATCAGCATCATCCACCACATCAACAAAAAGAAGCTCAAAAAGCAAATGATCACCTCCATAGACTCTGAAAGAGCATATGATGAAAATCAACATCCATTCATGATAAAAACTCTCAACAAAATGGGTATAGGGGGCAAGTACCTCAACATAATAAAGGCCACATACGATAAACCCACAGCCAACATCATACTGAACAGTGAGAAGCTGAAAGCTTTTCCTCTGAGAATGGGAACTAGACAGGGATGCCCACTATCCCCACTGTTATTCAACATAGTACTGGAGGTCCTAGCCACAGCAATTAGCCAAAACAAAGAAATACAAGGAATCCAGGTTGGTAAAGAAGAAGTTAAACTGTCACTATTTGCAGATGATATGATATTGTACATAAAAAACCCTAAAGACTCCACTCCAAAACTACCAGAACTGATATTGGAATATAGCAAAGTTGCAGGATACAAAATTAACACACAGAAATCTGTGGCTTTCCTATATACTAACAATGAACCAATAGAAAGAGAAATCAGGAAAACAACTCCATTCACAATTGCATCAAAAATAATAAAACGCCTTGGAATAAAACTAACCAAAGAAGTGAAAGACCTATACCCTGAAAACTACAAGACACTCTTAAGAGAAATTAAAGAGGACACTACCAAATGGAAACTCATCCCATGCTCTTGGCTAGGAAGAATTAATATCGTCAAAATGGCCATCCTCCCAAAAGCAATATACAGATTTGATGCAATCCCTCTCAAATTACGAGCAACATTCTTCAACAAACTGGAACAAATAGTTCAAAAATTAATATGGAAACACCAAAGACCCCATATAGCCAAAGAAATCCTGAGATAGAAAAATAAAGTGGGGAGGATCTCACTCCCCAACTTCAAGCTCTACTACAAAGCCATAGTAATCAAGACAATTGGTACTGGCATAAGAACAGAGCCACAGACCAGTGGAACAGATTAGAGACTCCAGACATTAACCCAAACATATATGGTGAATTAATATTTGATAAAGGAGCCATGGACATACAATGGGGAAATGACAGTCTCTTCAACAGATGGTGCTGGCAAAATTGGAGAGCTACATGTAAGAGAATGAAACTGGACCACTGTCTAACCCCATACACAAAAGTAAATTCAAAATGGATCAAAGACCTGAATGTAAGTCATGAAACCATAAAACTCTTAGAAAAAACATATACAAAAATCTCTTAGACAGAAACATAAGTGACCTCTTCTTGAACATATCTCCCTGGGCAAGGAAAACAAAAGCAAAAATGAACAAGTGGGACTACATTAAGCTGAAAAGCTTCTGTACAGCAAAAGACACCATCAATGGAACAAAAAGGTACCCTACAGTATGGGAGAATATATTTCTAAATGACAGGTCCGATAAAGGCTTGACATCCAAAATATATAAAGAGCTCAACCACCTCAACAAACAAAAAAAAATAATCCAATTAAAAAATGGGCAGAGGAACTGAACAGACAGTTCTCCAAAAAGAAATTCAGATGGCCAACAGACACATGAAAAGATGCTCCACATCACTAATCCTTAGAGAAATGCAAATTAAAACCACAATGCGATATCACTTTATACCAGTAAGGATGGCTACCATCCAAAAGACAAATAACAACAAATGTTTGCGAGGTTGTGGAGAAAGGGAGACCCTCCTACACTGCTGGTGGGAATGTAAATTAGTTCAACCATTGTGGAAAGCAGTATGGAGGTTCCTCAAAATGCTCAAAATAGACTTACCTTTTGACCCAGGAATTCCACTCCTAGGAATTTACCCTAAGAATGGAGCACTCAAGTTTGAAAAAGACAGATGCACCCCTATGTTTATCACAGCACTATTTACTATAGCCAGGAAATGGAAGCCACCTAAGTGTCCATCAGTAGATGAATGGATAAAGAAGATGTGGTACATATACACAATGGAATATTATTCAGCCATAAGATGAAAACACATCCTACCATTTGCAACAACATGGATGGAGCTAGAGGGTATTATGCTCAGTGAAATAAGCCAAGTGGAGAAAGACAAATACGAAATGATTTCACTCATCTGTGGAGTATAAGAACAAAGGAAATACTGAAGGAACAAAACAGCAGCAGAATCATAGAACCCAAGAATGGACTAACAGGTACCAAAGGGAATGTGACTGGGAGTTTGGGTAGGTAGGGAGGGATAAGGTGGGGGAAGAAGAAAGGGGGTATTATGATTAGCATGCATAATGTGGGGGGTGGGAGAAAGGGGTGGGCTGTGTAACACAGAGAAGACAAGTAGTAATTCTACAACATTTTCCTATGCTGATGGACAGTGACTGTAATGGGGTTTGTAGGGGGGACTTGGTATAGGGGAGAGCCTAGTAAACATAATATTCTTCATGTAATTGTAGATTAATAATAACAAAAAAAAGAGAAGGAAAAGGGGGATTACTCCCTGATAGGATAAAACTAAGTGCAAATCAATGATTAATGCATGCTTTACATATCCTTAATTTTGATCTTTTAAAGGGTGTCAGATGATCAGCTATGGAAGTACATTTTTCTGATAATATTCCTTTCTCTAAAAAGAAAAAGCAGTTTCTGTGTGGTGATCTCCAATAGGTTCTTCACAGTGGTATAAAGGTCATATCAAAGTGTGGGCAAAGGGTTTATTTGTGTTTATACAGAGAATCAAAGCCTAATTTGGCTACACAGAAAATGAATTAACATACGATATGAAGAAGAACTTCCAACATCAACATCCTCTGGAAGAGTCATTCCAGAAGATGAACATCAAAAAACTTCAACAAAGATCCTGGCGCTGCTTCAGTTGTAGGTGCAGTCATCCCACCAGTTCCTGGACTTGCCATTGGAATGAAGAAGGAGATATCTAAGCTGGCCTGTGCATACAGTAAAACAACAAATTTGACTGGATCTACACTGTCAGAACTCAACCAAGAGTTAGGAGAAGTGCAAGTTGCAGTGCTTCAAAATCGTGTGACTATAGACTATCTACTGTTAAAAGAACATATGGGTTGTGTACAGTTCCCAGGAATGTGTTGTTTTAATTTGTCTGATTTTTCTCAAACTATTCAAATTCAGTTAGACAATATCCATCATATCATTGATAAGTTTTCACAAATGCCTAGGGTACCTAACTGGTTTTCTTGTTTTCACTGGATATGGCTGGTAATTGTAGGTCTGCTTTTGTTATGTAGCTGTATTCCTATTATGTTAATGTGTGTGCGCAATTTAATTAGTAGTTTAAAACCTATACATGCTTATGTTACTCTACAAGAAGATATGTCAAAGAAATAATCAATCTTCCCATGTTTTCTTCCATCTGCTACTTCTACAGCTTTTCTTCTTCCTTCCTAATTACAACCCTTAAATAGAATTCGTGCCTCATATCAAAAATTACCGAGTATCATAATTCTTCCAAGTGGTAAAGATACCTCAAGACAAATGCTGGTCATAGAAGCCACAGGGCATAAATCTGCAAAGAAGTAAAAAGCTAACCTTTTCAAACAATATTGCATCTCTCTCACTTACCAACTTTACATTTCCCTGTATGGCCCCGGAAGATGACTGGTTAGCCAGAGACGGGTAAGATTCCTCAAGGGAGGAGCAACCTAAGACAGGCACAGTCGCAGGGGGCCATCAGGAGAGAAATCGGGTATCAACAGAGGGGAGGCTTAGAACCTAACCCCCCCTGTTTTGAGAGAAATATTTTGCATCTGTGGATGTTTTGTTGCCCTTGTCTAGCTTGGATTAATACTTTGTCTATAGGCACAGACCTGATCACCTACATTTGCCCTCTTACAGCACTAAATTACATTTTCTACCTTTATCTTGCATCTACCTACCACTTTAGCATTTTATTAAAATAATAATAATAATAATAATAAGGGAGAAATGTGGGATTCACATATTCACATATAAATCAAGTATAAAAATCAAACGAATCAGCTTATCTGACTTGATTTTTTATACTTCATGATGCATGATCAAAACCAAAAGTTTCTCTGATATGACTGCCCTTGCACTGTTCACCATGTAAGAACTTATTCACTATGTAAGAACTTGTTCACCATGTAAGAACTTGTTCTTTATGCTTCAGAAGATTGGAGACTGTTGAGAAATAGGCTTGGAGTTGATTAACGACTGTGCATTCAGTCCCCTATACAGAATTTTATTGTTGTTAACAATCATTTGATCAATAAATATCAGAGATGCCCTCTCAAAAAAAAAAACATAACAGACTAAATATTTCCAGGAAGAATTACACCTATATAAAATAAAGGTGAAAATGACCTTAAATTCTTAAAATCCTCTAAAGACTACCTCAAGAAATCTTAAGAAATTCCATTTATTATTCAAAATGTGTGGCTTGGGCTAACAGACAAGTTAAGAAAGAATATTTGCAGCCATCATACATCTTGGAATTTCTGCAAGGGTCCATTATCCCCATAAATTCATTTGGATTTGTCCCAATTTTTGGTAAAGAAACCTAACTCAAAATAAGCAATTTATTCTTGAAAGCAAATACCAAGGCTTTGTCATTGGTTCAACTGATTCTCTGTGTAAATGCTCCTCTATAACAATCTGTAGTTGGACTTGTACAAAGTTTTGGGTAAGCTACTTTTCATAAATGTTCAACATCCCCACTGTGGTAATATGGCTAATCTGGGAGACTCACTTCCAAATTAGAATATATGTAAGGAGAGAGTATGTGGTTGAACTCAAAGGACCAAAGTATACTTTGTAAGATAATGTTCTGAAGGCTCTGTTTTCTTCTCCTTGTTAAAAGAGTAATATTCTTTAGAGTTGAATAATCCCAACATACTAAAGCCACCTTATTCCTAGTCTAAATAAAGCTTTATTATCTTGTACTATACAGTCCCCAAAATTCTGCCTAATGATAATGATATTTAGCACTGAAATTGTTATGTTTACATAATTATTCATAAATCTAGATATGGCATGACAAGATATACTCATTTATTTTAGAGGGATGTTATCTCAGACATAAAAAAATTACTCTAAGTAAAAGTTTTAGCCAAATAAAAAAAAAAAGCTAGCCTTGTATACATAACTCAAAGGAATTCTCTATACAGAGAACAGCATCATATAAATGGGCGACAAGGGGCACTAGCAATGTAAAATTATTAAATTTACTTTGTATTAAATTTTTATTTACATTTTAATTAAAATTACTAATTAAAAAATTGATAAAATTTACTTCTTACCACAAAATGCACTTTCAAATGCTGTACAAAATATTCACATTGTGATTAAAACATTTTTTAAAATGATACATGTTCTTCATACTATCTTCAGAGAACATAATCACGGAAATTTACATTTAAAGTGCCATAAGAAAGAGAGTGAATGCACCATAATTGTATTACTCAGTTTACTATGACCCTACAAATGTTTATTATTTTAGTTAAACTTAAGGTTCATATTTAAAAATGTATATGATAAAGTCTACACTGTCCAATATGGTAGCCCTTAGTAACATTTGTCATTTATATTTAAATTTAAATTAATCAAAAATGAATAAAATTTAAACTTCTTGACCATACTAGCCACATTTCAAATGATCAATAGCCAAATATCCATCATTACAGAGAATGTTATTGTCAATTCTGTTACATATAGCTACTGGCATTGGAAATATATGTATCTTGCAAATATTAAGCATTTCTTTTCAAGAGAATTTGTATTTTTCCCATTTATAGAGCAATTTACTTTCAGAGAAAAGTTACTTCTAAACACTGACCAGTTCTATCTGATTACACACTACTATCAATCATTCTAATTAGAACAGAACCAGGAAATTTTAAATTAAGATTTTTCTACTTCAGGCACTTTTGAAAATAGCTTTCCTAATTTCACTGACCAACTATCCACCAAACTGATGACAAGGCTGAAGAGTACAAACGGAAGTTTACTATATATACTTTCACTGATTTCCCCCATTATTATTGTTTTCTACTTAGTTTTAATTTCATTTAAAAACTTAAGGGTAAGGATGGTATATCAGGATTCTCCACAGAAACTAAACCAATAGGAATATATATACATATACGATTTATTCTAAGGAATTGGCTCACACAATTGTAAAATAGGAAAACTATCGGCAGGCCAACTGATTAGAAACTCAGGCATAAGTTAATTCTAAAGTCATGAGTGTAACTCCAGGGGAAAATAGTTCTCAACCCGAGAAAAATTACCTTTGAAGCTGAAATCATTCCAAGGGAGAAATAAAGTGGGAGAAAACCATTTATTGCCTACAAGCAGTTGTCCACTTCTGCTCACCCATGTCTCTTACAACCAGGCTATAAAAAGGGACCCCACCAAATCTCTCTAGTTCAGATATACCCTCACCCTCCCAAGCCTTGTAATCATGTATTGATATGGAGACAGACTACTTCTCTCCACCCCTTGGAAAATTAGGCCCAGCGAGAGATTCTGGAAATACTGCAATTTTACCCACACTTGAGGCAGAATTTCTTTTTCTCTGGGAGACTTCAATTTTTGCTTTTAAGGCCTTAAACTGATTGGATGAGGCCTACATTATGAAAAGTAGTCTCCTTTAGTTAAAGTTATCTGATTGCAGATCTTAACAACATGGAAAAAAACACCTTCACAGCAAAACAGATTTGTGTTTGATTAAATAACTGGGCCTAGCCAAACTGACACAAAATTAACCATCACAGATGGTAATGAGGTCATTTGAGTTCTCTAAAATGGGTCTGAGAAGGGAAGAAGGTCTCTTCTCATGGCCAGAATGTGCCCAGGTCCCTGTAAGAATTCCTATTTACCACTTGAAACATGAGTGGAAGACTAAACAACCCTTGGTATGATAATAGGAGGTTCCTCACCAATATGATTATATGGGTAATTGCAAGGATCTTCCTCCTTTGCACTGGTAAATTGGTGAATTATCTGCAGTTTCCTGCCTTCATTCTAAGGACTATTTCCGGAAGCGTGGTGAGTTTTATTTTCTTCATCAAAACTCAGTGAAAACAACACTGCATACCTGTGTCTTGTCTCACAAATTGATGCTTTCTTCCTACGACGATTGACCTTTTTTGCAGCCTCCTTCCTTTTTTTGTACCATTCTAACCTCAGTTTATTTCAAGAATTTATAGACCTAATTTACAAATAAAAATTTTAAACACTGTGTTCCAAATAAATATTTTGTATTACAGGCCGCAATTTTGGGCTTTTGAAATCACTTCAAATTAAGATAAAATCACAGGAAAATGTTGTATCAATTTCATGCTGTATAAACTCAAAACTCAGAGCTTAAGTGTATACATTCTGTGTCTCTTGTTGACATTACTATTTATTTCCAGCTTTAGAACAAGAGAAAAGCTGAGCATTGCTGCACATTTTAATCTCAACAAACCTGAATGCCCCTTCTCCTACAAGGCTTCACGCATGTATGACTCTGAACTCAAATGTGAAAATGTTAAAGAATGTACTTTGTGGTAAGATTCTGCAGTAACATGGAGAATCATACACCCAGAGGACTCTAGGTTATATGCTTTGAAAAATCCAAATTAGAATGTTCAGATTTACAACTTGGAACAGCAATTGCATTATCAGATAAAAAATGGAGTGAATCAATACAAGGTTGTAATCTATCATGAGAAGGCTCTTACTGACATAATAAAACATGGGAGCACAGCTTGAACTGCCTTTGTATGTTAGGAAACCCCCAAGGGTGATTTGCAACCACTTGTTTCTCCATTGTTGCACTTGATATATAAAGGGTGTTTTTTTAAACCCTTCTAAGAACGTCCACGGAAAAACTTTTTTTAACTGTGAGGAAGTTGGGAGAAAGTTTCCCACCCCATTTCCATGAAAACTACTTTGAAACTTTTTGTCATCAGGTGATGTTAATTCACTCAAAAACTTTGTCAAGGGCTATGCTAGATGCTAGAGACACAGAAATGAATACCATCAAGTCCTGCCCTCAAGAAGCCTACAATGATTTGGGCGCAGTTGTCATGAATTTGCATCGAAGTGCCACCTAGAAGGGATTTACACCTGCTGTCTGATTTGATTCCAGCATAATCATAGTTAAAACTTTCTGAGTAGATTTTTAGATGAATTCTTAGTTGGAAATAATTTTAGACTTATAAAAAAGTTTAAAGGTTAGTATACAAATGTGATGGTTAATTTGATGCCAAAGGATGCCCAGACTTTTAGCCAAACCTTCTGGGCGTGTCTGTGAGATTGTTTCTGGATGAGATTACCATTTGAATCAGTAGCACATAGCCCTCCCTTATGTTGGGTGGGCCCCATTCAACCATTTGAGGGCCTGAATAGAACAAAAAGGCTAACCACCCAGTGAATAAAAGGGAATTTCCCCCTTTCGGACTGGACTGCCTTCATATGGGACATGGTGGGGTTTTTTTCTATCTTTGGACTAGAACTAAACTATGTTACTACTATATACTGTATTATATAATATTAAACTACATACATATAAACTATATATAAACATATCCTTTTGGTTCTCTTTCTCTGGAGAATCCTAATACAAGGGAGTTCCCATATATCCCTTACTCAGTTTCATTTTCCCATAATATTATCATCTTTATTATGTTTCATTTGTCAAAACTGAACATTTTTTTAAATACTATTATTATTAACTAAAGCAGACTTTATTCACACTTTACCAGTTTTTCTTCTATGAACTTTTTCTGTTCCAGGATCCCATCCAGGATTGTATGCAGTTTCCAAGTCTCTTTAGTATCCTCTGGTCTTTGACAGTTTCTCATAGTCTTTCCTTGTTTGTCATAACTTTGACAGGTTTGAGAACTGGTTATATATTTTGTAGCATGAATCCCTATTTGGGCTTTCTTTCTTATAATTATATTAGGATTATAAATTTGGGGGGCAGATACTATAGAGGGGAAGTGCTCTTCTCATGACATCCTATCACAAGGTATATGATATCCACATGACCTCACTGGTGATATTAATACCTTGACCACTTTTTCAAGATAGCGTTTGTAGATTGCTCTACAACAAAGTTCATGGTGACACTTTTGGGGTTTATGGGTAGTAAAATCCTTAAAGGCCACGGTTTTCTTTTTTTCTTTCACTAAGAGCTGGTGAGAAATAGGAAAGAGAAACATAGACTGAAACTTAACCCCTGTATCTTTGTACTTCATTTCAATTTATGGAAATATTGGTCCTCTTGTTCCCCATATGTACTTAAAGTGTGAATCTTCCATCCTTGACAATGAGGGCTAATAAGAAATCTCATAAATACTGAATACATTGTAAAAGTTATTAAAAGCCTTAAGTGGTTTAGCTATAGCCATTTAAAAATACTATGTTGTCTTTGACACAAATATTTCTCATTGTTATCATCCTTGGGTTTTGTTTAATTATAGGTTCCACTATAACTAACTCCTTGTCCAATTCCCATCATAGTTGAGCACATCTTATTATTCCTTACGTTGTATTAAGCAACTAATTTTTTCTCCTGATATGCATCAACATATACATTTAAACTAATATTTTTAAACTGCCTAATGCTATGTAAACATTTAATATTGTCAATTAATGTGTTTACAAACACTAGTTTCCCACCACCAGTAGAATCCCGCAAAACTGGACACTTGCTAGTTTGATTTACTTTATATAAATAACATTCTGAGTTAACAACAGTTTCAGGTAAAAAACCATTTAGTTAAACTCCTAATCAATACCAGGCTCATCTTACTGCTGATCAGAAGGGAATTTCTGAACTTTTGAAGTTTAGCCATCCACAATAGTAACAATTTTGTGGTCTCTGTGTGTACCTGGGTGAAACATGAATTTATCCTTGAAATTACACTAAATCAATCTGCTTCTTTTCTATGGAACAAATAATATACAAATGGAAATAACCTTTTGACCTAATGTGGAAACAAAAAATTATGACTTTGCTTCCAACTCTGTGCTAGTTGATAAGCACTTACTGAAATAATATTCTTCACACAAAGAAATAATCTTTTCTAATAGTTTCTTCATTCCGCTATCATTTTTTAAATAAAGTAGTGTGTTTATCACGACTGTCATTGATTAAAATTTTGCCGATTTTCCCACTTTCCAAAGTGTAAGTGAACCTTGGCAATCTGACTGAAATGAATTACAAATGACAAACTTTTCCTTCCTTTTCAGAAAGAAACTACATTTCCTCACAAATCCACTCTCCTACAGTCACCACAAGTATCCATTCTGAGAAATGAACTTTCCAAATTGTCTCAGTAAAGTCAGGTTTTCCTTGCTAATTTACACTAAATGAATTTTGTACCCTACATGAGGGGAAATATCCAATTACATTGCTAAATTACCACTAGATTTGCATTCTAGCTTTATAGTTTTATATCAGATACTTTGGACCCTCCCATTTTCCAAGGTCAACATTAAAATACTTTCTATTAGGATCTCCTGATGTGAAAAACTACTTTGTATATCAGAAAACTGATTTCATTATTTCAGAAAATTTGAAAGAGGAATAAAACAAAAAGTATGGAGTGAATAACTAGTATCTTATAAGAGCATTGTTCTTCTGAACCTGTGTAGGGAAATACTGATCTAGACACTATGCTGCTTAAGGGCAGTGACCATGATTTATTTTCCTATGCAATTTCCCCAGTACCTAGCTTAGTGCTAATAAGTGTCTAATAAATGTTGAATAGATAAATGGATGGATGGATGGATAGGTGGGTGTTTGGATGAATGGATGAATGGATGGATGGATGGATTGATGGATGGATGGATGGATGGATGGATGAAAGAGTGAATGAATTAACAAATGAATAAAGTGACTTCTGATCAACAGCTGAAACAGGTCACAGATTTCACTTTATGAGGTCAAAATTTCTTTGCCCCAAGAAAAATTCTTTTTGTACTCTATTAATAGCCTTTAAGATTTGAACTTGACATTATCATCAAATCAGTAGATACAGTTCAAGAAATAATACATTATTTTGATCATTTTTATTGTAGCCACCATATCATCAGTCTACTTGATTAACCTGTCAGATTTCTCTTCTCCAGATGGTGAGCCAAGCTCTTTCCACTGAAAGCTTTTAAAATAGCTGAAGAATCCATAAGGTCAGAATATATCAACAGAGAAAGAAGAGCAAGATTTTTGTTAATTTTATTTAATTTAATTTTTATAAGATTAAAATGACTGAAAATTGATTAGTGGCAGTCTCATGACACTTACATATTTTTTTATGCAAGTACGGCCAGGTTTTCTCAAAGTAAAGACTTTGAAATCAATTTAAGGTATTTTTCAATTTAAGAACCCATAAACTAAAAGTTATTTATAGAACTGCAGCCTGAGCTGCATTTTCAGGAAGTAGCTTATTTATTAAACAACAGAATAGTAAAATACCCTGAACTAAGCAGAGAGAAACAACACTACATTTCCCAAGACTAGCTGTTATCAATGTCAATCAACATTTTTGATGACCTCATTTGATACAAAGCACTCTACTCTTGTGTTATGAAGGGGTTAGAAAATCTTCCAAATACCTAAAATCATGGAACATATGTACAGAGAAAAAACATTCATATGTGATTCAGCCTAAGATCACATAAAAACATTGTTATAAAATGATAGACATTTAAATTCTCAGAAGAAATAACATAGAGGATACCAGAGTGAAGGAAGGATTAGGATGGTGTTTCAGATGAATCCACTAAGTCAGTGGTTCTCAAAAGGGGGTGATTTTGTGCCCCAGAGGACATACAACCATATCTAGAGACATTCTGTTTGTCACAATTGGGGGTGTGCTACTGGCACTTATTGGGTAAAGACCATGAATGCTGCTGAACAAAATACAATACATAAGACAGTCCCCGACAACAAAGAATCTGACCCAAAACATCAGGAGTGCAGAGGTTGAGAAGCCCTGAGCTAAGTTCTGGTAAGACAAACTCATGGTACTCTTGATGTTAACTTTTATCATCTTCCCACTATATTAGGTTACTAAGTTTGCACTAAGTCAATCAATATTTAAATCCACACACTGCTTCAAAAATTATGTGATCTAATTCTATTTCCCTACTTTAAGGTAATAACACTTGACCTTATGCATCAGAATGATTTTAGTGGTAGACATAATTGATATTGTTGTTTGTTAGGGTATGAGAGAAGATTATTTGATTTTCCATGGCTATTTTAAATGTTCAAATATGAGGAATATTGAGTCAGCAAAGAATTAATGGCAGTTATTGAAACATGCCTTATCTCTTAAGTAGAAAAAATAAAAATGAAAACAGAACTATCTGTAATGGCCATAAGGCATAGAGTTAGCACTGAATATTTTGTTTTTAAATGATACCCTTTGTTCAAGTGCTCTTGCCTCTCAGAAAGGACAGTATACTAATATCAGGCATCACTTTATTTCTTTATTTCTCACATCATAGTTTTTTTTTTACCACTTAGTGAGAAACATCATGATTAGGAAAAGAAAAGTTTGAGTATTGGTATAATTAACTCTTTTTTATGAGGCAAACATTTGCTGCCAAATGTCACTCTCACCTTTCTCAATGACTGTACTAAGTCTGCATAAAAATATCTCGAACATGATGGTCGCTGTTCTGCCTATCTTTTGCTAAGGCTTATGTTCTCTGACTTAGGATCTAAAAGAAATGCAACAATCTCAGGAGCAACTCAGAAATTTTAGGACTCCATTTCACATTTGGTAATCTGAACAGATGAGACGTGATTTTCAAATGATGTTTGGCAAGAGGATCAAATAATGTTCTGAGCTTTTGTTTAAAGAAGTAAATTCAGAATGGAAAAAGGGCTTAGCAAAACCTTTGAATATAGGTCATATAATAATCCTACCTTTCTATCTCTGGAACCTTGGTGTAACCATAATGATCCTCAATTCCCAGTATCTTTTATTACAGTGTTTTCCATTCATTCCTCCCACACTTGGGTGAAGTTCCATAGCCAGAACTTATGTAGCCCTGCTTCCCTCAGCAGAAGTACCATTACATCACTGACAGGTAATCAAAATAACCAATCCATACTAATCATCACCAAAGTATAATTTCTCCGAGATACTACATCTGCATTTTAATATCTGCCTTTCAGCAGTACAATGCCTTCTATGAAAGCAGTGATTCCAAAGCAACATTAGTTGATTACCATATTGATTGCATTTTTTACCTAATAGATTTATTAATATGTGAAAGCTGAAGCCTAACCAAATGATAATTGAAACAATGAATTCATAGTCCTAAGAAAATAAAATACAAAATAATTGAGAGATGGGTGCCTGATAGAAAGTGACCCTGATCATAATAAAATATACACATGCATATTCAGTGACTGTAGAAAAGGAATCAATCTTGTCTAGTATTTATATATAGGGTGGCAGACTCTGAAGTTTGTCCACTTTTGTTAAATATTAATCTAAAAGATTATTCAAAAAATAATGTATTTATTTGTTGCAATTATCACATTCAGAGTATTTTGATTTAAAACAATCAAAAGAATACAGAGTAAACAACTGTATAGTATTCATCATAAGATGAACAGTAAGGATACATCTACTGGCTTATTTTAATAATAATCTGGCAAAAATCTAGAATTTTACAAATGAACAGAATATAGTAAAGGAATATAGGAAGGCAGGGATTCTGATAGATTAGGACTATAGGTAATTTGGCTTGAAATCTATTTTCTGTGACAGAAGTGAGTGTGACATTCCTCTGGATTATCAGGCAAAATCCAAAAAAGCAGATAAACAATGGCTGAATTCCCACAGCCTGAGAAGGAGGTTAAGATGCATGCTACTGTGACAAACTGTAAAAGCTGGGAAGGAGTAAGTCTGGATATTATGGTTGAGAACATTATGTGTAATGATAGATTGAAATTGATGGTTATACCAAAGAAGGATAGAAATTTCACTGTAGGAGGAAAAGTTATAACATGATAAAATAGTATGTAGGAAGGATCATAAACTAATGAATTGCTAGGAAGGAAAAAACCAATATAAGAAAAATCAAGAAAATGCTATAATCACTTATCACTAAAGTATATTTTCAAAAGAGTTAGAGAAACATAGCATATTAGTTTTACAATGAAGAATAGGAAGCATCCAGTCTGTCTCCACATTTTGAAAGTGAAGAGACGGAGGTCAAGACAGAGAGAAGTTGTCTAAAGTCCCAAAATAAATCAGTGACACAATAGTAACAACCTTTTATAGTACAATGAAAGTATCGCTTAAATGCTGCAGCTAATTTGTTTATTTGAATTAGAGCCCTACTTCTCCCACACCAATTCTCCAAAGAGGTAAGAAATATTATCCGATGGGAACTTTTTTCCCACTTACTCCTTAGCAAAAGATGACTCATCATTTTGGACTGTTTTTATCCACATTGGAAAATAATAATTAGCATGTATTCATTGCCTCCTCTGTCAGACACTGTACATAATTCTCTTTTCTCTTGATTTAACTCTTACAGTAACCCTATGAGGTAGGCACATTCATTGTCCCCATTTTCAGGTGCAAAAATGAAGGCTTAACAGGGGAGTAGCTTACCCAAGCTCTCAACAAATAAAAATAGAAGGACCAGAATTTTGAATCCAAGGAGCCTAACTTTGGATACCTCTAGGCTCTACTGATTCCAAAGGTATAACTTGCCCCTAATACCTACTTTCTCAAGGTCTGTGGTATCAACAAAATGAACAATGTTAAACACCCTTGACGGTTCAGTGAAGCAACATGCAAATTTTAAAACATGGGAATAAAGTAACAAAAGAACAGAAGTTGCTTGGGGTCTACACAAACCTCATTACAACTAAAACAACAACAAAACCTTCAAGAATAATAGCTCTTCACGGGAGGTTTTATTTGTCTGTGAGGTCCATTAATGAGGGTAGTAACTTGGAGTGATTCAACAAAAGTGGAGAGACTGGCAATACGAGAGGAAATAATCTGTATAGCAACATTCCTACAAAGATAAAGGATGGGACTCAGGTCATGAGTGATATGCTTAGAACTGGGAAAGAGGGGGGGTACCTCTTCCCTGTAAGAGAAGGGAAAAAGGAAAATATGAGCGTGGAGGTGGATATGCGGTGAGAGGGAAGAAGAGAGGCAATTTAATGGTATCCATTTTCTCTGTGAAATAGGCAAAAGTAATCTGTTTTGGGAGGTGAGAGGTTTAAAGAGGATGATAAAGTTTTGAAGTTGTAGAGAAATGGAAAAGAGCTTACTAGGAAAATGAAGAAATATTCTAAGGTAGCAGTAAGGGCCTCTCTGAAGAAGTGATTGGTGTAAATATTTTATTGTGAAATATACCATCTATAGCGGTTAATTTTCTTGTGTCAACTTGGCTGGGCCACTGTGCCCTGATATTTAGCCAGGCATCATTCAGGATAATTTTGGGAGGATGTTGTTAGATAAAATTTACATTTAAATAAGTAGACTTTAAGTAAATCAGATTGTTCTCCATAATGTGGATGGGCTTTGTCCAATCAGTTGAAGGCCTGAACAGAACAGAAGGCTGACTTTGCTCTGATCACAAGTGAAATAACCATCATAGTGTTTTCAGACTTCATCTACAACATCAGTTCTTGCCTGGTTCTCTAGCCTCATTGCCTTTGGACTTAAAACTACAACTCTTTCTTGAGTCTTCAGCCTGCCAACTCTCCCCATCAGATTTTGAACTCACTAAGCTTCCCCAACCACATGAACCACTTCCTTAAAATAAATCTTATATATTTACATATCCTATTGGTTCAGTTTCTCTGAAGAACTCTGATTAATACATCAGCTCTGTAGAAAAGTGAATTAGATATAAATATATAATGAAAAAATTAAGATTATAGAGATTGATATTTATAGATCCAGAAATAGAGTACTCCCAATGCTCTGAATACCTATGTACCCCATCCTGATCCCACTTCCCCCCAGACAATATTGATAACAGTTTGCACAGTTTTATCTTCTTTTTTTTCATAATAGCATTCAGCATTCCTCTGTAGATACAAAAAAGGTAAATAGGTAGACTTAGCCAAAGTTGCATTTAACAGGATGGTACAACATAAGGACAACTAGGTTAAAATATATATATATATATATATATATATATAAACAGAATGTTGCTGATGGAATGACCTATGTAGAAGAAGTAAACTGACATGTTACAAGTGAAAAAGACTGGAAACCTATGAAATTAGGGCTTGATAGACAAGAGCTGCTGTTAGCTAATGATTACCAGAAAGAGTGGCTTCCAGTATTCCAAAATTAGTTATGTTTTAGTAAATATTTCCTAACATTTACCTGACTTATAACTAATAAAACTACCTAATGAGTTAAACTCATATGTTTTTCTACTTTGATCCTTCCAATATATTTCACAGCCAGCTTATTCTAAAGGTTAATTTTGGAGAGTTATGTTACTGGATTTCAGATGTATTATGGGTGATTTACTGAACTTTCCTTTTTCCAGATGAGAATTGTTGCATGTGGCACCAAACTTTGAGACTTTGGTTATCCGTTTATTTGTGTGCCAAAGCAGAACATACGGACCTTGCCAACCGTAGACCTACCTCTACAGAGATTCACATTCTTTTCAAATATGCACTCTCATCAGGCTTCTTTACTTGATAAAAAGTCATTTCTATGCCCTATTGATGTCTGAAGATTATGGGTCTATAATTAGCCATTACCACATTTTGTGTTATATACCTCATACCTATTCTAAATCAGTATTTTATTTTTAAAATGATCAAGCAAAATAGGGATTTTTAGGAGATTACTTAAAATTTAGGCAAACCATTTATTTCCTTATTAACCAAAAATCTGTCCTTGGATTAAGCTAGACCAGCAGGGAGTACTATGCTTGAATCATATTATTCAGGACATATAAAACTGTTTTTATTGGTGTCATTGTTTTATCTTGAGAAAGCCTATAAGAAAAAATCTTATGAAATGCTTCATTGTATTTATTGTAAATCTATTGTTGAGGACATTGTTCATCATATTATTTAACATATTATAAAACATCTTCCTTATAATAACATATTGGGAAGTTTTATGTGTCAGTACCAGGTATAATTGTATTTCTTTTGTGAAACTGCCTTATTTTTATCTTCTGTTTACTGTGAATCATGTGTCTATATTTGCATTAAATGTTAGGAAGCTCAGAGGTAAATGTTTGGCCTACTCCTAGCAGGTGTACTGACATTATGTCACTAATTCTGTGAATTTTTATCATCCTGGCTTTGTTTTATTTTTCAATGTTTATTTTTATTTTGCCCTGATTAATCTTTCTTACTTTTTGTTTCAACCACTTTGTGCTGCATGAATTTTATAAGCCATTCAAAATCCTTTTGGGAACAAGATAGAGCATAAATCAGTAAGTATACTATATGTAAATTATGGACAAAAAGGCAAGCATGGACTAGAGGAAAGAACAAATACTAAGGCCACTTAACTGGAACTCTGCTTTCTAATATAAAAAATGTATGTTACTGTTTATAGTTCATGATGCATGATCAAAACCGAAAGTTTCTGTGATATGACTGCCCTTGCACTGTTCGCCATGTAAGAATTTATTCACTATGTAAGACCTTGTTCACCATGTAAGAACTTGTTCGTTATGCTTCAGAAGATTGGAGGCTGTTGAGAATTAAGCTTGGGGTTGATTAATGATTGTGCATTGAGTCCCCTATACAGAATTTTATTGTCATAAACAACCATTTGATCAATAAATATGAGATGCCCTCTCAAAAAAAATGTTATATTTTTCCCTATTGCTTAAGATCTTTATGAAAAGAAAATCAGATAGTATATATGAAAACACTTTAAACAGCAGATTAATTGTTAAATGCACAATAACTATAGTATTGTCATCTTTTAAGCAGGATATAATTGATGATTTGTGCAATAAGTAAAAATTATATCCCCAAAACATATCAAAAATAATAACAGCCATCTAAAAAAGACACTATGGCCTATATTAGGGGTTTTATCCTAAGTCTTGTTGACACTCTGAAATTCAGCATTATCATCAGCTAGTTAAAAATTATTTATTGCCTTCCTATATGCATGAAATGTTCTGCTAAAATCCACAAAGCTCTTTTATCTCAGAAAATAAGTTACTCAATTTGTAGATGTGTAAATTAAAGAGGTTCCATGAATTACATATTCTCCATGTTCCCTTCTAGACAAAATCTGAATGATTTTATAGCTTTTCTTGGTTGTGTAAGTCAAACAACTCTTCACAGTATGTTTTTATGTTGCCATAAAGTGATTACTATTAACTTTATTAAATATTAATTTACAGAGCTAATTACTACAAGTTCAGTGCTCTACTTATCCTTTTGTACCACATATAATGGCCTCCTGCTTAATACCAAGGTCTAATCCTTAATGGTATCATAAAAGATGTTAATGAAACTGACAACAACTGGTAAGACTGAAGAAATAGGAGCCATGTTAGGAACCAACATACATAATGGATAAAACTTCTGGAAAATAGATACAGGTGTCTGCTTTGAATGAAAATATGAAAATACAGGAAATAAAATTCAGAAGTCTATCTGGAAGTACTATTAATCATATATATAACAATAATAAGATATTAAAGAGACTATAGGAAAAATCTACAGGTACCTACCACCACAGCTGCCATTGAAACCACTGAGAAATGAAATCACCTAATCAGATGGATTCTTAGTAACTATCAGGAATGACTAAGAGGGAAAAGTGACCTAATAATATGCTGGTTTTAAGATATGTCCACCAATTCTTTGATACTCCTCACTTTAGGCGCTGAATCTAATTTCCCACCCTTTGTGTGTGAACTGGAGTTAGTCATAAGCTCCCAGCAAATAAAATAAAATGCTGTATGAGTTTGGAAATTAGTTCATTAAACAGCACTTCAGCTTTTCTTTCTCTCTCCTCCCACCTACCCACCCCCTCAGATCACTCATTCTGGAGAACACTCAGATGTTAAATTATGAAGCCCTGTACTTATCCAGAGATCTATGTAGTAAGAAACTCAGGACTTAAGCCAATGAGAAACTTGAGGACTCCTACCAACAGCCTCGTGAGTGAGCTTGGAAGTGAATGCTCCAGTCTCTCAATCAATCCTTCAGATGATTGTAGTCCTGGCTGACATCTTGACTGTAATCTCATGGAAGACACTGAGCTAGACTCACCCAACTATGTTTCTCCCAAATTCCTGACTCAAAGAAGCTATGAGATAATAAAATGTTTTTGTTTTAAACCATCAAGTTTGGGGTTAACTTGTTATGCAATAATACACGATTTACACAAATAAGGAACTCAACCTTAGATATATCAGGTTTCTGAATATATGAAAAGAAGATGAAAGAACTTGAATTAGTTGGTGAATAATGGCAAACACCTGATTGAGTAATATACCTTCATGTTTCAACGAATGCTGGGTCATCTACGTGAGTAGGTCATTCAAGTGTGAGAGGCTTTTTTATATATTTTGAAACCAGTTTTCAAAATCTTATCTTGTAATATGGTTTTACTAGTGACTAAAGAAACTCCTTATGAAAGAAGCATTGCTCATACCAAACAGGGCGCGTCTTCCTACTCTTCCCTTTTTTTTTTAGGCACTGTGATTATTTCTAACCCCCACTAGACTAGTAATCAGTTTGAAAGCATTTGACATACTTTAGTATTGCTAGAATCATAACCATTGCTATGAGTTTAGAAACCAAACAAAAAAATGCTTTTAAATATCAGAGGCATAACATTGCCTATCTGTAAACAAACCTGAAAATATGCAGATAATCAGTCTCCCAAACACATGCTACTTAAAATGCACTCCCCCATCCATGTTGATTGCCCTCATCATTTTTCAAGCTGACAAATCAGAAAAGCTGGACCTTTTTCTTTCCTTTAAGCTATTGTATTTATTCAAAGTGAACCATGAACAGGCTTGGATAAAGGTAAATTTAACTGACAAGGTGACAGTGGGGCAGTGATATAAAATACTGCACCAGCCTTCACCTGCTTCACTTTTAAATACCCCTGATGCTCTCATGTTGTACACTTTTACTCCTTGATGTTTATACATGCAAAGTAGAAGCCTTTCCATCTCCTTTTTATTAGATAAAATAACATAGAAAAGTTTATATTGTCCTTTTCATTGATTAATACACTAAATCATCACCATAACAAGATTTGCTACATAGAAACTTCTCCTATCTCCATTCAAATATACATTGAAGTACTGAAGACCTCATTATGAGGCACTTTGGTCTTTGATGGACTCAAGGAAGAGAGAAAGGCCCTCATCAAAATCAGGATGAGTACTAAGAATGTTAGTTGCAAATAATAGGATGCCAATCTGAGTTCTCAAGTTTGATTTTCTTATGAAAAGCATATTTATTTTGAATAACATTGCCAATCATTTAAGTTAATCTGCATTAGTAAGACTTTTATAAATGAAATACATTATGTGAAGTTGTTAGAACAGACTACATATCATCATATGGGATCAATAGATGGTACATATTACTACCATTAGTAGTGCTTCTGCTTATGCATTTGTATTAGAAGTATTAATAGTAGTGACAGTAATAACCCAGCAGCTTGAAAGTAGTTCCCTGTTGTCTTCCCCCTTTTTATGGGTGCATTGTTTCCAGAAGAGAACATTATATTAACTACAGAAGGGCCAATCACTGAAACACATAACCAAAATGATCATTAAGTCCATTTATTATACATAATCAGGAGAAAGGGCCCAGGTTCTACATGAGACAATGAAAGGCTCAAAAAAGAACAGAAAGGAAGGAAACCTGGAGGTTTTCCCCAACTTTTGCAAAGGAAGAGAAGTCCGTATTTTAGATAACTGACATATGTAATAATACTAAGCCATTGTGAGATCCACTGCTGAGTCACAGAAGACAGTACCACTCTAAACTCTAAACTCTAAACACTATAGACAGAAAGAAGAGGAGAAATAGGGAGAGAAAGAATAATGACTATTATTGGTATTATCATACAATATGCAGAAGAATACAGAAAGGAAGGCAGTGACAATAACTGATGACAAGTTCGCTAAGTGTAAAATCACATTGACAGGGAGGACAGAGACAAAATGTGGACCTCTCCTCCAAGCTCAGTATTTTATCAGTCCTAGGCATTTATGCAGTCTATTTTTTGTAGGGAGGTGACTCTGGTCCTACCTCCTCCACAGAAGTTGAATTTATGGAGGGCATACAGATTTCCCAAAAAAAGCACCTTAAGAGATGCTTGTAGGTAGATAGTTGGGTTAAGGGACTGTAAATCCTGGGGCTTCTCCAGTTCAGAAACTGAATTACCCTGAATCCTCTCTTAAATCACTCAGCCACTCTGCCCTATTGTTTTACTTAGTCAAGGAGTCTCTTTTCTAAAGTCTAGGAACATTCCTATACACATTCCTGCATCAGTCATAATAAAGACTCCTTAGAAACACAAAATAAATTTCAGCTGTTATAGTTTCTTTTACAACTAAATGCTCTAGTTTTTACCTAAGATCAGAATGAAAGTGAGATGGAGGTGGAGTGCCAGAGGAATTTAGAGTCCAAGAGAGTTCTTTTTCTCTATCCTTGGCGCTTCTGAAGAGTTCACAACAATATTACTATCTGTTTATTAAAAGTAAGAGAGAGGGAGTAGTGGGCAACGGATAATAAAAAAGAACTGGATTTCATATTCAGTTCCTTTAGTAATCAAAGTTCTTTCACAACACTTTACATGGCAATGAGTTAAATGTCAGTGTCAGTGAGCAGAGATAAATTGAGATACCTTTTGCACTTGGCACTAAATCACATAGAAGCTTAGAGGAGAGAACTCACGTCACTTAAAGTGCAGGCATTTGGTAGGATTCAAAGTGCTGTTATTGCTATTTTTCCAGTTGAACAAATATTTGTATTGCACTTAATATTTTATCAAGAGCCTACAATAACTTTTTTAATTTTGTTATCATTAATGTACAATTACATGAAGAACATTATGGTTAGTAGACTCCCCCAATTATCAAGTCCCCACCACATACCCCTTGACAGTCACTGTCCATCAGTGTAGTAAGACGCCATACAATCACTACTTGTCTTCTCTGTGTTATATTGCCTTCCCCGTGTCCCTGCCAACATTACACATGCTAATAGTAATGACCCTTTTTCCCACCCATCTTCCCCAATCCCTTTCCCTTTGGTAAGTGTTAGTCCATTCTTGGGTTCTGTGAATCTGCTGCTGTTTTGTTCCTTCAGTTTTTTCTTTGTTCTTATATTCCACAGATGAGTGAAATCATTTGGTACTTGTCTTTCCCTGACTGGCTTATTTCACTGAGCATAATACCCTCTAGCTCCATCCATGCTGTTGCAAATGCAAGGATTTGTTTTCTTCTTATGGCTAGAAAATATTCCATTGTGTATATGTACCACATCTTCTTTATCCATTCATCTACTGATGGACACTTAGGTTGCTTCCATTTCTTGGCTATTGTAAATAGTGCTGCGATAAACATAGGAGTGCATATGTCTTTGTGGAACTGGGCTCCTGCATTTTCAGGGTAAATTCCTAGGAGTGGAATTCCTGGATCAAATGGTATTTCTATTTTGAGTTTTTTGAGGAACCTCAATACTGTTTTCCACAATGGTTGAACTATTTTACATTCCCACCAGCAGTGTAGGAGGGTTCCCCTTTCTTCATATCCTTGCCAACATTTGTTGTTGTCTTTTGGATGTTGGTCATTCTAACTGGTGTGAGGTGATATCTCATTGTGGTTTTAATTTGCATTTCTCTGATGATTAGGGATGCTGGGCATCTTTTCATGTGCCTGTTGGCCATCTGAATTTCTTCTTTGGAGAAGTGTCTGTTTAGCTCCTCTGCCCAATTTTTAATTGGCTTATTTGCTTTTTGCTTGTTGAGGTGTGTGAGCTCTTTATATAATTTGGATGTCAACCCCTTATTGGATATGTCATTTATGAATATATTCTCCCATACTGTAGGATGTCTTTTTGTTCTACTGATGGTGTCCTTTGCTGTACAGAAGCTTTTTAGTTTGATATAGTCCCACTTGTTCATTTTTGCTTTTGTTTCCATTGCCTAGGGGTATATGTTCATGAAGAAGCTGCTCATGTTTATGTCCCAGAGATTTTTACCCATGTTTTCTTCTAAGAGTTTTATGGTTTCATGACTGACATTCAGGTCTTTAATCCATTTTGAGTTTACTTTTGTGTATGGGGTTAGACAATAATCCAATTTCATTCTCTTACGTGTAGCTGTCCAGTTTTGCCAACACCAGCTGTTAAAGAGGCTGTCATTTCCCCATTGTATATCTGTGGCTCCTTTATCATATATTAATTGACCATATAGGCTTGGGTTTACATCTGGACTCTCTAGTCTGTTCCATTGATCTACAGGTCTGTTCTTGTGCCAGTATCAAATTGTCTTGATTACTGTGGCTTTGTAGTAGAGCTTGAAGTCATGGAGCATAATTTCCCCTGCTTTATTCTTCCTTCTCAGGATTGCTTTGGCTATTTGGAGCCTTTTGCCGTTCCATATGAATTTTAGAACTATTTGCTCTAGTTCATTGAAGAATGCTGTTGCTATTTTGATAAGGATTGCATACAATAATTTTTATTAGTTATTGTTCATAGGCATCTAGAGGTAAACCATTATTAATCTCCCATTTTCCAGATGAGAACACTGGAGTACTTAAAATTTTCAAGCAATTGTTACCTGAATCCTTCAATGACAAGGAGCTTTTTAAAAGTGGTTCACCCAAATGGGAACAAGCTCCAACTAGGATTTAGTTATTCTTACAATCACCAGGAATTTAGCTGAAATGGCATAGAGTCCATCTAATCTAAATATCATCTTAAAACATAAACTGATACTTCAAACTCAAAATTTTATAAAAGCCACAAAAATAAAAGGAGAAAAAATCAGAACTAGATAATGAATATATACAGGTTCTCAGTATGAAGCATATATACTACACATTAAAAAACAACTGTCAGACAATCCCTTTCACTAGTCTCTGGAGTACATGGTACTTCCATAAATTTTACTATTTCATGCCTCTCTTGGACCACAAAAGACTTATCTAATTTCTTATATGATAATCATAGACTTTTCATTGTCTAATTCAGAAATTACTCTAAGTTCAGACTCTGTATTATTCAAAAGTCCTTTCACTCTTAGCCAATTTCTTTAAACTGTACAGTATAGAAGCTAGAATTAAAAGCTGATTCCTTGTGACAATTTTTTAAAATGCTGTTTTGCCGAGGTTTTTGCATTCAACTATTTCATGCCTTTGACCTGTGGGTTACAAATATAATTCTCTATTCCTGTTTTTCTATTCAGTTGCTTAACTACCTGAAAAAATCTTTTACTACCTTCAACACCTAAATAATCACTATTTGACCAAGAAATGACTACTGGGGGAAAATAAAATCGAATGGGAAAGGAAGTAAATAGTAGGCCTTATTCTAGTACTGCAGTGTGTCAATATGGTCCTTGTGAATAGTTTTTAAACAGAATGCATGAGCTCCTTAAAAATAGATTATATATTTCTATTACCAAAAACATACTTTTTTCTCAGACTTGTATTTTTCAAATTAGAGGAATATTACAATGGGGTGATTTGGCAGAGAAAAAGGCCTAAACCAAAGACTGAATTTCTACATTCCATTAAAAAATTGTGCATGCTACTTAAAACTCCACTTTTAAGGACTTATTAAACTCTTCATTTTATTAATGAAAATACTCCAAAAGAATATTACGAGATCTTTGGTAATGAAAAGTATTTACTGAATGCCAAAATATCACCATATATAATCTTGCATAATCTCACTGGAAAATATACCCTGTATGGCACTGGATTAACATGAAATAATATATACCCTCTGGAAGTTCAAAGATCTGAAGAAAGCAGAAAGAACACACCTGCCTTGTTTCTAAAAGTTCAGTGGGTTCATTGTATGCCAATTACTATTCCTTTTTTCTATACTTACTATTGAGTTGGTAAGCTACCACCAAACGTTTCTGGATTTATCGTACAATCTACTAAGTGCTTCCTTTATTAATATTTCTCACTGGGCTTGCTGACTTCTTAAAGAATATGGGAATGGAGAGGAAGATATTTCTATCATTTGAAATATACCTGTGAGAGTCCTCCTTAGCAGATGTGCCTCCATATACTGGAAGAATTAACAATCTTTATTATTTTTATAAAATGATAATTTCATCTCCTTTGAATTCACTTTAAGTGAAGTGCATCATGTATTACATATGTATCACCCTTCAAAAAGGTATGCGTTTGGTTTGGGTGAGTAATATGTCTAGCCCACATAGCAATTTCTGTCAATGCTCTTTAGTGTTTCACCTTGCCATAAACAATTGTAGACTTCACTCATTTTATATCATTGTCTTGTCAATAAAGGAACAATTCTTTCAAACAGAAATCACAACAAATAAGTAGAGCTAATGCCCTAACTTAATGTAGTTTTAAAGTTTTTCAACAGTGTTTAATCAGAAAAGCAGCATAAGAGTAGAAGGTGATCAGAGTTTTAAACAATAGATCAAAAATAAGCTGAATAACCTCATCCTAAATGACTGCCACACAGAACCACTGGTCTGCAGAAGAAACAAATACTAAAAGGAAACTCATCAGAAGGAAAATTGTAAGATTTAACTATAGAGTTGGTCTAGAGGATTTAACTATCTAGAGACATTTTTCTTACATATGACAGTGGCCAAAAAAAAAAGTGGTTTGAGTTTGAATTTACTTACCTCTCTCTGCCCACCCAAAAGTTGAAGTAGTGATGAGATTAAATAGCCATAGACTGGAAGGATAAGAGAAAACAGAAGCTTGGATCATCAATCTGTGAGCATTTGAAAGTGCACAGTACCAGCAGTACTTCTTTCATTTTGTTAGTGATCATGCTTCACCTTGTACTTACGTTTTCTCTCTCTATTCTCTAAATTCCTAGCAAACATTTGTCTTTTAGAAATACAGTTTAGAGTGTTCTAAAATATTGAGATCCCTGATACTAGAATTGGGCCATGACATGAGAATTATCCCACACTAGCTACCAAGATAAATCTATCTTCACTTGAACCTTTGACTTGGTTAAAGTTCAGGGACAGATTTTTATCGGGGGATTTTTCACATAATTACGTAGCCAAGAGTAAAAGCATTTGATAGATTGCCACATAATTCATTATCAGCTAGTATTCTGGTAAAGCAGGAGAGTCACTGTTTGTCCTCAGGCTGTGTACCTGTAACTGAGGTTGTGTACCATCAGCAATACAGCTGTTGACCTTCACACGTGCATACAGCACCTGCACGATTCAGCCACAATGATCAGTTTTATTTTTTTGAAAAGTTAGGTGTTAAGAGAAAAGGAGGAGAAGAAGAGGAAGAAGAGGAGGAAAGAAGGAGATAGGAAAAGGGAGGGTAAGGAGAGAGAGAGGGGGAAGGGAATAAATTATAATGGAGCCAAATTTGCACCCTCATATTTCTTCTGTGAAGACTTTTAAGTGGCCTCTGATATGTGCCTCCTGGTATTCATGTCTTTGTATAACCCCTTCACTTTGAGTACAGTTTGGACTGGTGACTTTCTTCTAGCCAACAAGATATGTCAAAGGTAATACTACATCACTCCCAATATTGTGTCAGGTTATATAAAAACCTATCTTGCTAGCAGACTTGCTCTAAGATCTTGTTCTCCTCTTTGGCTTTGAAAAAGCAAGCTGTCATGAGTCCTACAGCCATAAAGAAATGAAATCTGCCAACAACCTGAGCTTGGAAGTAAACACTCCCTGAGCCAAATCTCCAGATGAAAATCCAGCCCTGGACAAAACCCTGATTACAGCCTGGCCAAGGACTCAAATAAACTCGGTTTCTGACCCACAGAAATTATGAGATAATAAATGGGTTTTTTAAGCCATTAATTTTGTGATAACTTACTTTGCAGCATACAAAACTAACACATCTTCCTTTGATAATATAAACATGTAGCCCAAATTAACTTACCCTACTTGGAATTTTTTCTGAATAATTTAAAAGGTCTGGTACAATATTTTGAAATTTTCATATCCTTTCCATAATTGAGATGTGAATGCCAACCAGTGATAACTTAAATATTTTGTTTTCCTCAAAACAATATTATGAGATACTTGGAAAAAATAGAAAATCAGCTTTAACTACTGTCTATAGGTATCAGTTCACAGTAATTGGAAATGCTGTGTATGTAAAACATTAAATGCTAAATTTTTAGAAACTCAGTTATCATCAATATTAAGATCATTTGAATAAAACCATAAATGTAATAGAAGTGGCAGGGACCTTCTAGATATTTAAATACAAATCATTCTTTTCAGAGATGAGGAGGTTGAAGCTCAGAGAGTGAAGTGACTAAAATAAGTTAGCTAGTTAGTGGCAGGAAATAGGAACCTTGGAGACCTAATACTTTTCACCACTCTATCTTTACTCCTAGTAATTACATGGTTATTTTTAAAGAAGTGCATAACACATTCAAACGAATGTTATCTATTCAGAATATAACTGAGTGTTTAATTATACAAGTAAGAATTATAGATTCTTACTGTATTACTGGATTTTCTTTTTTTTTATTATGAGAAACGGTGCGCTATTCCATTCACAAAGTTATGACATCACTTCTTCCATCACCTTGTCTTTCTACATTGGTGCCAAAGTAGTGGAGGCCAATTCACTTTTGCTTTTACTGATTTGAGGCAGAGTTATATATGATTCTTGTTGAAAGATGTAATATTTAAATTGTATAGTGGAATATTTCACTATATTGTTTAAACATTGCAGTTTCTGTAAGTGGCTCCTAAGTTGTTGAGTCAATACTATAACATAAAAATTCTCATACTTTCAGTTGGTTCAAAACATTTCTATATCAATCTGCCTTATATTAAAGACCATCTGCTACTATGTTCTATATTATAACATTTTTATTTGGGTTTTGTTAAGACAATTTTTTAATTTTTTTCCAAAAAAAATAGTTTTCTAGTCATTTTATTTTCACTCTAGAGCATCATGAAGTAATTAAGTCAGCAAATATTCCTTAATCATAGTTTCCATAAATGAAACAATACAATTAGGTAAACTTTCGAACTCTAATGTTTGGATAACAAATAATCCCTTTTAAGATGTTCTGGTGAAAAAAAACTGATGGGAAAACATTCAAAACAAAAGCTGCAGGCTTAAATTTATAGTTCCTTTATAAATTTGTATTGTTTAACAGATGTTTCTGTACTTTATGGCCTTGAATGCTTCCCAAAGAAAAAAGCAGAAATAAAAGGAAAGGAAGAAAGGGACAAATGGAGGGAGAAATAACAATATTGCCCTGAGAAAAGAATCTCACTAAAAATTGCATCAGATAATCCAAAATTACACACCTACCTCTGGGTTATACATAGCATATTTTTAAACTTTCAATACACTTGCACACTTTGATTTGACTCCTTTGAACAATAAACAGAAGTAAACTAATAGAGTTTATATGGTGAATAGCACATCTTGGAATTAATCATTTGGCAAATACAACTCCCCCTGCCCAATATGTCAAATTGTCCATTATTGTCTTTGTGTAGTTTATGAAATAGCAAGGCACGGCAGTGTATGAATGTGCCAGGCAATAAGCAGCCTAGGGCTTGGGAGCCAATTCAAAGGGGTCATATCATCCCCATTTTCCAGGATGGCTCAGAAATGAGTGGAGACCTTGTATTAATGCCTTCTCATTACATGGGAAGTATATGACTGAGTTCAACCTCTTCTTTTCATTTCCATTTTAGTTTCTCCAAATACACTTGCAGAGAAGAAATACATTGTGGTGGTCCAGTGTTGTAAAAGTTGTTAAACTAGTGGTCTTAAACAATATTTGAAATGACATTTTTATTAAGTTGGCATGAACTATGTTGCTAAATTGCTTTTAATATGATAATGTTTGCAGTTTACTATGCCATAAGTGCAGTTTGGCAGTAGAGTGTACATGAATATTTCATCCAGCAAAGGCCATGATTCTGTAATTATAAATAGACCTATTCCAACAGAAGTAGACAGATGTTTGTGTTTCAAAGTAATTGTTCTAAAGTACAAGTAGCTGGTTAAAGACTGGGAGCAAAGCAGAGCTTTGTGATGTGCGTGTGTGTGTGTGTGTGTTTGTGTTTGTAACAAGTGTACACACCTAGGTGTGTGTGTGTTATCCATAGGGAGTCACCATATTAGGTACCACGAAAGTTGAGAAGGCCGCACTAATGTCAGCCGTAGCTGTGATTTTGACTATGGTACCGCTGTAGTGCTTCATTGTACTTTGGCTTCTCTTCCGTTGCTTCAGTTTCAGAAAAGAGGTTCTGTGTTTTGCTCCAAGTACAGGTATACCTCTCTACCCCAATCAAATAGTACAGAGATAAGGAGGGCTCAAACAGGTTGTATGCTCTGTTTTGCCACAAGAAGATTGATTTGCTAATGCAATTTCTCTCTTTTCTTTCTTCAAAATTATCACATGATGTATATTGGGTATCAGGTCACCAAGATGAAATAACTTGGATCAAAATGAACAGTAAATATTGTCCTTCTCCTTGTATATACTTCCACTAAACTCTTAGCAGTCCAAAATTTTCACTGCTCTATAAATTTGATACTGGCTGTTAAAGACTTCCACACTGCTTGCCACATTTTTGTGTTAATTTTGTGTTTTTCTCCCCATGTTTGATTTGATGAGGCAGCAGTACAAGTGTGGCTAGAATACAACACATAGACAATAATCATATAGCACGCTAATAAAATGTACCTTTCTGGTAATTCTCTATAAGACTAAACCTTCAGTACATCTAAGGGAAGACTCTTTCAGAATATCTCAAGGTCTAAAAGAAGTCTCAGAAATATTAACACAACCTCCATTTAACAGATGTGGAAAATGAGGCCCTAAGCAGAAGTGCAAATGGTCTGTAGCCTTGGAAAAAGAAAGCTCTCTCAAACTGTTAAATAGTCTATAACAGACCTCTCAATGAGTTTGTATTTGGATAAAAAGAAATGTCTCAGTAGGAGTGCAAATTGCACCAGAGTTATAAATTACTCAGTTTTCCCTTGCTTTACTAATAATGGAATATTGACAATAAGAAAATTTAACATCATTTTATAATAATTTCTAAAACTAATTTTTCAGTACTATTGGGTTAATAATAAATATAAACTCTAACCTTTTCTTTATATAGTAATTAAGCAATTAAATGTATATGGGATGAGTTTATAATAGTAAACATGTTCATTTATTATTAAACTCCATGGTGTGTATTGTTTCCTTAGCCAGTAAAAAATTAGATAAATACAGTTTACATTTAAGGAAAATGAAAAAAAAATTTCTTTGAAAATTGTAGTTTCTTGAAGGATGTTTTACCTACCATGCTACTTTTCTTTTAAAGTTTTGGTTTGTTGTTCTTTTACCTCTGAAAAACTTTTACACATTTGCTTTGTATCTTTTTTCATTCTGCTCCAATCATAGGGTTTCTTTGGTCCATTATATTTTTTTCTGTAGAATGAAAAAGGAATTGTTCTGGCATGGAACTTATGGTATGTTTTCTAGTTTTCCTAAACTAATTTCATCCATTGAAAATATCCCTGCATATCTAGTTTTCTTTGAAAGTGCAATTCAGTTTAAAGTAGATGTGTAAAACTTCTTAGAAAAACTAGACTGGTTTTATTTCTCTAGATTTTCACAGGCAGAGAAAATGTTTTTTTGACTAGTTGGGGTAACTTGGGGTACTACTTAATTTAAACTGTATATCTTTTCTTCTTTCACATGATATCTCTAAATGGAATATGAATACCTGGCATCAGAAATTGTTTCAAAATAAATTCCTAACCCAATAGAACTAATGTACCATTAATAATGCTAATAATCGTTTACATTTAATCCCTAAATATCTCCACCTCTTTTTATAGCACAGCTCAAGCCTGTCCCTTCTACTTCCTGTCCTTATTCCACTTCATCTTTCTCTCCTCCTCTTATTATTTAACCAAAGTTTTATTGTCCATCTTTGCAAAATGTTCTATGCTACAATTTGAAGGATACAACAAAACAGTGTGTAGAGTATTATAGTTACACACCACTGTCCTCTCAAAGGATCCTATGTCACTTCAGACAGTATATAATGAGCCAAAACCTGAAATCAGTCTAGGTACACATCTCTTATTAACTTCACTGGGAATTCTGTAGAAAAAATTATTACAAGATCACATCTCCTGAATATACACTTTAATCATGGCACCCTCCACTGAAATGTAATCACCTCTGAGTTTGGACCTAGAAACTATTTGAAAGCACAGTACAATACTCCACAAATTAGAATAAGAAATAAGATTGCAGATAATAAAAATAGAAGAAAGGAGGTGTTAATCTTTTCTTTGATTCATAAATGTACCCAATGTTATAAATAGCCTCTGGCCATTTGTAGAAAATTTCAAATACTATTCCATAAAAGAAACGGAAGCCAATGGGTGAGAATAAGTGATCCACTTTATGGCTGAGCTCATGTGAAAATAAATTCTTTTTCAGGTGACTTTATCCTTACCTTCCTAGCTAAAATTAGGTCAAAGTGAAGAATACTGAGAAAAATTTTTAAAACAGCAATCAAAATGACAAAGGAAGAAAGGTATTCTAACATTTGACTCTCAAAAGAATTTGTGGTGAGATTGAAGATTCAGAAGTAGTCTTGGAGGGAATCCTCAGTAAGGCCACAAAATATTTTTAGATCATCTGCAGAGTTAGGGCAACCCTCTACATCCTATGCCAAACCTCAGACTTCTTCCAGCTTTGAAACTCTTTAATCCTGTATGCAACTAATAACAATCACACCAAGTGCCTATAGTACAAGGAAACACAGATTCGAATATGTTCTTGTGCTTCTCTTCTTCCTTCAGTATGCTGTAACTTCTACATCATGGATTGATTTTCTGGACTACCTTCTGAAGCTGTTCACATTACTCATTCTTTCGAGGTAACCACACTTGCCCCTTCCCTATGTACATAAAAGCACTAATACATGGGATGATGATTTGTTCCTTAAAATTCTACAGGCTAACAGGTAAAAACTATGAAGGCAGAAAGAAGATAAATGAGTTGTCTTAGATAACACAGCTCAACAGTGACAGACCCAGGACTCAGGTTTCCTAAACTTACTTAGTTTAATCAACCAGCTTTACCAGAAGAACATTATTCAACTTGTACCTGATCTGTGTGGGCTATTGAATTTTATTTAAAATATGAATCCAAAGTATGTTTCTACCTGATTCAAGAACTTCCTGGACAGTGGATTAAAGATGGTGGTGTGAGAGGACAGACAGAGGCTTCCTCCTAAAACTGGATACAATTAGAAAATTTAATTGGTGAAACTAATCCTGAGAGAGCAACAGGAAAGAGGACAACATCAGACTGCACACACCCACCTGGAGAAAAAAGCAGACCTCAGCGAATGGGGTAACGTACCAGAGCTGTGGCTCCATGGGACCCAAGCACCTCCCCCACCCCAGCTCACCAGAAGGAGGAAGACAAACGGAGCAGGAAGGGAGTGGAAGGCTTGGGACTGCTGAATACCTAGCTCCAGAGATCTGCTCTGGGAGCACAAACCTACATTTCATGGTGCATTCATGAGACTCACATGACTACCGGGTTGGAAAGTTAATACAGGCAGAGTTCCTGGGGAGACTGGGATTCCGGCTACTTATGGAAAACAGGGATCCATATCCAGTTGCTCTGGGACAAAAACATATACCTGTGTGACCCGCCCACTGGTTCACACAGTGGAGACAGGCACAGCAGCCGGGAGGTGGGCAACAGCTCTTTCCTACCCTCAAGCACCAGTACCACTCCCCTGCAACCCCTGACATCGCTTCAGGGGCTGAACAACTCCAGACTAGAGCTTCTGGACACTAGAGGGCGCCATATACAAATATGAAACGCCAAAGGAACCTTGTCCAGAGTAAAATTATTAATACAACTCCTGAGAAAGATTTAAATGATATGGACCTCATGACTCTTCCTGAAAGGGAGTTCAAAATAAAAATCATCAACATCCTACTGGAGGTACGAAAAGACATCCAAAAACTCAGGAATGAATTCAGGTCAGAGATCCAATCGTTGAAGAACATGATGGAGGGTATTAAAAGCAGGTTGGATATGGTGGAGGAGACAATAAATGAAATAGAAACTAGAGAAGAGGAATACAAAGAAGCTGAGGTACAGAGAGAAAAAAGGATCTCTAAAAATGAAAGAATATTGAGAGAACTGTGTGACCAATCCAAGTGGAACAATATTCACATTATAGGGATACCAGAAGAAGAAGAAGAGAGAGACAAAGGGATAGAAAGTGTCTTTGAGGAGGTAGTTGCTGAAAAGTTCCCCAATCTGGGTAAGGAAATACTCTCTCAGGCCATGGAGATCCACAGATCTCCCAACACACGGGAACCAAGGAAGACAACGCCAAGACACAAAGTAATTAAAATGGGAAAGATCAAGGATAAGAACAGACTGTTAAAAGCAGCCAGAGGCAGAAATAAGATCACATACAAAGGAAAGCCCATCAGACTAACATCAGATTTCTCAGGAGAAACCTTAAAAGCCAGAAGGGAGTGGCATGATGTATTAAATGCCATGAAGCAGAAGGGCCTGGAACCAAGATTACTTTGTCCAGCAAGATTATCATTTAAATTTGAAGGAGGGATTAAACAATTTCCAGATAAGCAAAAGCTGAGAGAGTTTACCTCCCACAAACCATCTCTGCAGTCTATTTTGGAGGGACTGCTATAGATGGAAGTGTTCATAGGGTTGGATAGCTGTCAACAGAGGTAGTAAAATCACAGTAGGGAGGGTGGAGCAGCTGATTGGGAGACAAATGCAAAATTAAATTGACTATCCCCAAGGTCAATCAAGGGATAGAGAAAAAGTACAGAAATTGATACCTAATATATAAAGAATGAAGGAGGAGAAATAGAAAAGAACATTTAGATTGGGTTTGTAACAGCATACAAAGTGAGTTAAGTTAGACTCTTAGATAGGAAGGAAAGCAACCTGGAACCTTTGGTAACCACGAACTAAAGCCTGAAATGGCAATAAGTACATACCTATTGATAATCACCCTAAATGCAAATGGACTGAATGCACCAATCAAAAGACATAGAGTCACTGAATGGATAAAAAAACAAGACCCATCTATATGCTGCATACATGAGACTCACCTCAAACCCAAAGACTTGCACAGACTAAAAGTCAAAAGATGGAAAAAGATATTTCATGCAAACAATAGGGAGAAAAAAGATGGAGTTGCAGTACTGGTATCAGACAAAATAGACTTCAAAACAAAGAAAGTAACAAGAGATAAAGAAGGACATTACATAACGATAAAGGGCTCAGTCCAACAAGAGGATATAACCATTCTAAATATATATGCACCCAACACAGGAGCACCAGCATATATGAAACAAATACTAACAGAACTACAGGAGGAAATAGACTGCAATGCATTCATTTTAGGGTAATTTTACACACCATTCACTCCAAAGGACAGACCCACCAGACAGAAAATAAGTAAGGACACAGAGGCACTGAACAACACACTAGAACAGATGGACCTAAAAGACATCTATAGAACTCTACACTGAAAAGCAACAGGATACACATTCTTCTCAAGTGCACATGGAACATTCTCCAGAACAGACCACATACTAGGCCACAAAAAGAACCTCAGTAAACTCAAAAAGAGTGAAATTCTACCAACCAACTTTTCAGACCACAAAGGTATAAAACTACAAATAAATTGTACAAAGAAAGCAAAAAAGCTCATAAACACATGGAGGTTTAACAACAGACTTCTAAATAGTCAATGGATCAATGACCAAATTAAAATGGAGATCCAGCAATATATGGAAATAAATGACAACAACAACACAAAGCCCAAACTTCTGTGGGATGCAGCAAAAGCAGTCTTAAGAGGAAAGTATATAGTAATCTAGGGATATTTAAAGAAGGAAGAACAAACCCAAATGAATAGTCTAACATCACAATTATCAAAATTAGAAAAAGAAGAACAAAGGAGGTCTAAAGTCAGCAGAAGGAGGGACATAATAAAGATCTGAGAAGAAATAAATAAAATAGAGAAGAATAAAACAATAGAAAAAATCAATGAAACCAAGAGCTGGTTCTTTGAGAAAATAAACAAAATAGATAAGCCTCTAGCCAGACTTATTAAGAGAAAAAGAGAATCAACACACATCAACAGAATCAGAAATGAGAAAGGAAACATCATGACGAACCCAACAGAAATACAAAGAAATATTAGAGACTACTATGAAAATCTATATGCTAACAACCTGGAAAACCTAGGAGAAATGGACAACTGCCTAGAAAAATACAACCTTCCAAGACGGGCCATGGAAGAAACACAAAATCTAAACAAGCCAATTACCAGCAAAGAAATTGAAGTGGTAATCAAAAAAACTACCCATGAAAAAAAAACCCAGGCCAGATGGATTTACCTCGGAATTTTATCAGACATATAGAGAAGATATAATACCCATTCTCATTAAACTTTTTCAAAAAATAGAAGAGGAGGGAACACTCCCAAACTCATTCTATGAAGCCAACATCACCCTAATACCAAAACCAGGCAAAGACCCCACCAAAAAAGAAAATTACAGACCAATATCCCTGATGAAAGCAGATGCAAAAATACTCAACAAAATATTAGCAAACCGAATTCAAAAGTACATCAAAAGGATCATAAACCACGACCACGTGGGATTCATCCCAGGGATGCAAGGATGGTATAACATTTGAAAATCCATCAACATCATCCACCACATCAACAAAAAGAAGCTCAAAAAGCAAATGATCACCTCCATAGACTCTGAAAGAGCATATGACGAAAATCAACATCCATTCACGATAAAAACTCTCAACAAAATGGGTATAGAGGGCAAGTACCTCAACATAATAAAGGCCACATATGATAAACCCACAGCCAACATCATACTGAACAGCGAGAAGCTGAAAGCTTTTCCTCTGAGTACGTGAACTAGACAGGGATGCCCACTCTCCACACTGTTATTTAACATAGTACTGGAGGTCCTAGCCACGGCAATTAGACAAAACAAAGAAATACAAGGAATCCAGATTGGTAAAGAAGAAGTCAAACTGTCACTATTTGCAGATGACATGATATTGTACATAAAAAACCCTAAAGACTCCACTCCAAAACTAGTAGAACTGATACCGGAATACAGCAAAGTTGCAGGATACAAAATTAACACACAGAAATCTGTGGCTTTCCTATACATAACAATGAGCCAACAGAAAGAGAAATCAGGAAAACAATTCCATTCACAATTGCATCAAAAAGAATAAAATACCTAGGAATAAACCTAACCAAAGAAGTGAAAGACCTATACCCTGAAAACTATAAGATACTTTTAAGAGAAATTAAAGGGGACACTAACAAATGGAAACTCATCCAATGCTCTTGGCTAGGATGAGTTAATATCATCAAAATGGCCATCCTGCCCAAAGAAATATACAGATTTGATGCAATCCCTATCAATTACCTACAACATTCTTCAATGAACTGGAACAAATAGTTAAAAAATTCATATGGAAACACCAAAGACCCCGAATAGCCAAAGAAATCCTGAGAAAGAAGAATAAAGTGGGGGGGGATCTCACTCCCCAACTTCAAGCTCTACTACAAAGCCATAGTAATCAAGACAATTTGGTACTGGCACAAGAACAGAGCCACAGACCAGTGGAACATATTAGAGACTCCAGACATTAACCCAAACATATATGGTCAATTAATATTCGATAAAGGAGCCATGGACATACAATGAGGAAATGACAGTCTCTTCAATAGATGATGCTAGCAAAACTGGACAGCTACATGTAAGATAATGAAACTGGATCACTGTCTAACCCCATATACAAAAGTAAATTCAAAATGGATCAAAGACCTGAATCTAAGTCATGAAACCATAAAACTCTTAGAAGAAAACATAGGCAAAAATCTCTTGGACATAAACATTAGCAACTTCTTCATCAACATATCTCCCTGGGCAAGGAAAACACAAGTAAAAATGAACAAGTGGGACTATATCAAGCTGAAAAGCTTCTGTACAGCAAAGGACACCATCAATAGAACAAAAAGGTACCCTACAGTATGGGAGAATATATTCGTAAATGACAGATCCGATAAAGGCTTGACATCCAAAATATATAAAGAGCTCACACACCTCAACAACCAAAAAGAAAATAATCCAATTAGAAAATGGGCAGAGTAGCTGAACAGACAGTTCTCCAAAGAAGAAATTCAGATGGCCAACAGACACATGAAAAGATGCTCCACATCGCTAGTTATTAGATATATGCAAATTAAAACCACAATGAGATATCACCTCACACCAGTAAGGATGGCTACCATCCAAAAGACAACAACAAATGTTGGCGAGGTTGTTGAGAAAGGGGAACCCTCCTATACTGCTGGTGGGAATGTAAATTAGTTTAACCATTGTGGAAAGCAGTATGGAGGTTCCTCAAAATGCTCAAAATAGACTTACCATTTGACCCAGGATTTCCACTTCTAGGAATTTATCCTGAGAATGCAGCACTCCAGTTTGAAAAAGACAGATGCACCCCTATGTTTATCGCTTCACTGTTTACAATAGCCAAGAAATGGAAGCAACCTTAGTGTCCATCAGTAGATGAATGGATAAAGAAGATGTGGTACATATACACAATGAAATATTATTCAGCCATAAGAAGAAAACAAACCCTTGCATTTGCAACAACATGGATGGAGCTAGAGGGTATTATGCTCAGTGAAATAAGCCAAGCATAGAAAGACAAATAGCAAATGATTTCACTCTTCTGTGGAGTATAAGAACAAAAGAAAAACTGAAAGAACAAAACAGCAGCAGAATCTCAGAGCCCAAGAATGGACTAACAGTTACGAAAGGGAAAGGGACAGGGGAGAATGGGAGGGTAGGGAGGAATAAGGGCAGCGAGGAATAAGGGCAGGGAAGAAGAAAGGGGGTATTATGATTAGCATGTATAATGTGGGGGGTGGGGGAAAGGGGAGGACTTTGCAACACAGAGAAGACAAGTAGTGATTCTACAACATCTTACTATGCTGATGGACAGTGACTGTAATGGGGTTTGTGGGGGGGACTTGGGTAGGAGAGAGCCTAGTAAACATAATGTTCTTCATGTAATTGTAGATTAATGTTAAAATTTTAAAAAATTGTTAAAAAAAGAAAAAGAACTTTCTGTAAACTTTTCTCATTGTTCTTTATTGAGGTAAAATTCACATAATGTAAAATTGACCACTAACAATTTTAAAGTGTGCAATTCAGTGGCATTTAGTACATTCTCAGTGTTGTACAACTAACATGTCTATTCCCAAAACATTTTCATCACTCCAAAAAGAAATCCGTTCCGCAGTCACTCTCCAATCCTTTCCACTCTCAGGTCTCAGCAATCACTATTCTACTTTCTGTCTCTACCTATGCTGTATGTTTCATAGAACTGGAAACAAACACTACATGACCCCACTTAATGTTTTCAATATCCATCTATGGTGTACCATGTACTGTAGTTCATTCTATTTATGACCGAATATTATATCTTATATACATACATATATGAATATATTCATTGTATGAGGATGCCACATTTTGTTTATCCATTCATGAGTTGGTGTACACTTGGATTGCCTTCATATATTAGCTATTATAAATAATAGTGGCAGGACGATACATGTATAGTTTTTGTGTGGACACTTTTTCAATTTTCTTGAGTATATACCTAAAAAAGAGTGCTGACTCAGTAATTCTATATTTAACTGAGAACTGTCAAACTGTTTTCCACAGTAGTGAACCATTTTACATTCCCAACAATATTGTACAATGATTGTAATTTCTCCATATCCTTGGCAAGACATGCTAGTTCCATTTTTATAAATAATTAGAGCCATCCTATTGGGTATGAAGTGGCATTTAGTGGTTTAATTTCCATTTCCCTAATGATTATCAACAATGAACTTTCTTACATATGCTTGTTGGCCATTTCTATATCTTCTTTGGAGAAATATCTAATTGAATCCGTGTCCATTTTTTTAATTGGGTTGTCTTTTTGTTGTTGAATTGTAAGTGTTCTTTCTATATTCTGGATATTAGACCCTATCATTTATATGATTATCAAATATTTTATCTCATGCTGTGGGTTGTCTTTTCACTTTCTCAGTCATGTCTTTTGATGAACAAAAGTGGTTTTATTTCCACCTATAAGCTTTTTTCTATAAATTTGTATAGCATTTTGGGTGTTTGAAATGCTGCATTAATTTTACTTTTGTAGCAACTTATATTGGTTTCTTTCATAAACACGCCTGTAATTGTATACCACTATTGTCTACATTCAACTGACAGATGGATTTTGTTCTGTTATACTTTTACTAAAGCTGCAAGTCTCAATAAAAACGAACAAAAATGAATTGCCTAAGTTCCTTTATCATTCTGTTTCAATTAAGTGGCTGACAGTTGCTCCCCATAAAATTGTTGTAAAATTAGATAAAATCAGAATATTACTGCACTTCTTTATAAAATGTAGTCTCTTTCAAGTCATGATGTCTTTTCACCTAGCTTTACATGATAAAGATTTAATTTTTAAAAGTCTGTTTAGAAAATAAATGAATACAATTTATATTTCAGTTTGGCAGAATGCTTCTGATTTACTGCATTGCATTTAACATCTCCTTTTTAAAAAGATATTCCTGACTATGTGCTTTTTAGAGAGTAAGGATGTTGCCTCTTGTTTTCTAGTATTAATTCCAGAGAATCATTAGCAGTCTTTAAATTTAGATTTTCATGAGATCATAAATAATGTTTTCATTTTTAAATGTACTCAAAATGCCTGCTTTGATACAATTACCTAAAATATTAACATTAACACAGAAACTAGTAGAAACCTTCCTGCAAGAAGACAATGACAAATGCAACTCTGAAATAGCTGTAAAACATCAATAAATACAGTAATATTGTCATCACTACAGTTTTTTGGACCCACAGGAAAAACAGATCTTTTTTACATGGATCCAAAGTACACAGCCAGTACAAAATAAGGAGCTTAGGCATATGCAGAGAAAGATGCTGGCATTTCCTTTCTGGAAAAATCTAACATTTGTACAGAATTAGAGAAAGGGTATTCATCATTTTAAAGATGACAATCTCCTGGAAAATACAGTATTTCCCGGATGGGTGCTAACAAATCAATTAAAAATATGGCCAGTTTAGTCATTTTAGTGGTATTTATAACTAATGGGGAGAATCACAGAAAAAAATAGAAGGAATAAAGGGACTGGTCATGATAAGTTATAACATATCTACTCTGAGTCTCGGACCAAATGTAATAACATGCATTTAAAGTTCATTCATGTCTTATAATGGCTCACAGCTCATTTTTTTAAGTTAAATAATATTCCTTTGTCTGGATGTACTGCAGTTTATAAATTCACCTGATGAAGGATATCTTGGTTGCTTCCAAGTTACAGATATTATGAATAAAGCTGATATGAGCATTTGTGTGCAGGTTTTTTTGTGGATGAAAGTTTGCAACGCATTTGAACAAACACCAAGGAGTGTGACTGTTGGATTATTCATATGGTAAGAGTATGTTTAGTTTTGGAAGAAACAACCCAGACTGTCTTCCAATGTGATTGTACCACTCTGCATTTCCACCAGCAATGAAGGAGAATTACTGTTGCTCCACATCATTTCTAGCATTTGGTGTTTTAAATATTCTGGATTTTTGCTGTTTTACTAGATACTGAATGGTTGATAATTTCTTGATAGATTATTTCACCATAAAATAATCTTAATCTCCTTTCTTAACAATATCCATAACATATACAATATATTATTGTATACCTATGTTCTTAATAAGAATAGAAAGTCCTCAGATTTTCACCTTGTGGCTGTCCACTCTTCAATTATACTTAACCTCAGGGTAACTTAGTTGCCCATCGTCAAAACTGCAAGAGGATATAGTTTAAAAACAGCAGTGATTTGTTTTACCATTGCTTAGATTTTCTTTCTAAATCAATTTGATTTTAATAGTTTATGTGAAACAAAAATGCGCTCATTTTACTTGTATAGTTCAGTGAATTTTAACAAATGTATATACCTATTTAACCACTGCCACTGTCAAGAATATTTAAATCACTGCCCCAGCATAACTTCTCCTTCCCCTTTTGGAGTCAATTTTTCCTTCCTCCCATCTGAACCACTAGTCCTAAGCAACCACTGATCAAATTTCCATCATTAATCATCAATTTGGCTTTTCCAGAATTTCACATGATAGAAATCATAGAATGTTACTGTCTGGCTGGCTTCTTCCATTCAGCGTGTTTTTGAGATTTATCCATGTTTTTTTTATCAGGAGTTTGCTACTTTTTATTAATATGTAGTATTCCATTCTATGGACCTACCACAATCTATTTTTCCATTCACCTGTTGATGGATCTTTGGGTCATTTCAAGTTGTGGGCTATTATGAATAAAGGTGCTATTTAAATTTGAGTACACGTCGTTTTGTAGACATGGTTTCATTTCTGTTGAGTAAATAATACCTAGGAATAGAGTGACTGGCTCATATGGTAGGCGTATGTTTAACCTTATGAGAAACTCAGGATTTCCAAAGTGGTTATTCCCTTTTATATTCCCACCAACTCACATGAGATTCCTGGCTGCTCCACATCCTCACAATTTTAGACATTCTACTGGGTATGAAGTAATATTATATTGTGGCTATCATTTATATTCCTCTAATGATTAATGATATTGAGAATCATTTCATATACTTTGCTACCATTCCTATATTTTCTTTGGTGAAGTGCCTCTTCAAATAGTTTTCTCAAGTTATATTGAGTTGTTTTTCAAAAATACATATTACAGATATTAGTTATTTGTCAATTAAATACAGAAAATATACTCTCCCAATCTGGAACTTGCCTTTTCATTTTCTTAATATTATATTTTAGAAAGCAGAAGTTTTCATTTTGATGAAATCCAATTTATCTTTTTTTTTACATTTTATGCTTAGTGCTTTTCTGCCCTTTACGAAATTTGCTTACCTCAAAGTCACAGATGTTCTCCTATAGTTTCATTTAAATGATTTATACTCTTAACTTTAACAGTCCTTTGCATTCCATATTAATTTTAGAGTCAATTATGAATTTCTCAGTAAAATCTGATGGGAATTTATTTGAGATTATATGGAATCCACAGATGAGTTTGGAGAGAACTGACATGTTTACAATGTTGAGACACAATCCATGCACAGAGTATATTGCTCCATTTACTTAGGTCTTTAATTTCTCTCGGCAGTGTTTGATGTTATTGTTCTTTTGGGTTTTTCTTTTATATTTGGTTTTTGTAGACACCATTTATCAGGAAGAGAAAGTTTCTTCCTATTCTTAACTTATTGTAAGTTCTTATCAGGAATAGATGTTGAATTTTGTCAAATTCACTTTCTGCACCTTTAGGGATAATGTTTTCTCCTTTATTCTGTTACTATGGTGAAATGTAATTGATTTTAAAATACAAAACCAGGCTTACATTCCTGGGATAAACCCAATTAGTCATGATATATTATCCCTGTATATACTGCTTCAGCTACATTTCAAAAATTTTAATATGCTAGTTTTCATTTTTATTCAGTTCAGAATTTAATCTCATTCCCCTGTGATTTCTTCTTCAAACTATGGATTATGTAAAGATTTGTTCTTTAATAATTAAATATTTAGAGATTTTTCTAATGTATTGCTGTTATTGATTTCTAATTTAATTTCTTTATGATCAGAAAAAAGTGTGTATGATTTCAATCCTTTGAAATTTATTAAGACTTTTCCATTGCCAACCATATTATACGTCTGTGCACTCACTAATCCATATGCAATTGGATATAATGTACATTTTGCTTTTGAGAGTATACTGTTTTACAAATGTCAATTAATTAACTTGGTTTTTAGTTTCTTTCATGTCTTCTATCTTTACTTATTTAGTATTGTTATGTTTTCCTGACGAATTGATCCTTTTATCATTTTGACCTCCATCTCTACCTTTGATATTTTTTACCTTAAAGTCCACTTTGTCTGATACTAATATAACACTCCAGATTTCATATAATTTCTTCTGATAGTGTTTGCATGTTATGTTTTTTTCCATCCTTTCATTATCAGCCTGAATCTCTGTTTTATTTACAATGTATTTATTGAAGGCAGAATATAATTGAGTTTTTCTTTTTTATCTAATCTGACAATATCTGACTTTTTTGTTATCATTAATTTACAATTACATGAAGAATATTATGTTTACTAGGCTCTCCCCTACCCAACTCCCCCCCACAAACCCCATTACAGTCACTGTCCATCAGCATAGTAAGATGTTGTAGAATCACTACTTGTCTTCTCTGTGTTGCACAGCCCTTCCCTTTCCCCCACCCCCCACATTATACATGCTCATAATAATACCCCCTTTCTTCTTCCCTGCCCTTATTCCTCCCTGCCCTTATTCCTCCCTACCCTCCCATTCTCCCCTGTCCCTTTCCCTTTGGTAACTGTTAATCCCTTCTTGGGTTCTGTGATTCTGCTGCTGTTTTGTTCCTTCAGTTTTTCCTCTGTTCTTATACTCCACAGATGAATGAAATCATTTGGTATTTGTCTTTCTCCACTTGGCTTATTTCACTGAGCATAATACCCTCTAGCTCCATCCATGTTATTGCAAATGCAAGGATTTGTTTTCTTCTTATGGCTGAATAATATTTCATTGTGTATATGTACCACATCTTCTTTATCCATTCATCTACTGATGGACACTTAGGTTGCTTCTATTTCTTGGCTATTGTAAACAGTGCCGCAATAAACATAGGGGTGCATCTGTCTTTTTCAAACTGGAGTGCTGCATTCTTAGGGTAAATTCCTAGGAGTGGAATTCCTGGGTCAAATGGTAAGTCTATTTTGAGCATTTTGAGGAACCTCCATACTGCTTTCCACAATGGTTGAACTAATTTACATTCCCACCAGCAGTGTAGGAGGGTTCCCCTTTCTCCACAAACTTGCCAACATTTGTTGTTGTTTGTCTTTTGGATGGTAGCCGTCCTTACTGGTGTGAGGTGATATCTCACTGTGGTTTTAATTTGCATTTCTCTGATGATTAGCGATGTGAAGCATCTTTTCATGTGTCTGATGGCCATCTGAATTTCATCTTTGGAGAACTGTCTGTTCAGCTACTCTGCCCATATTTTAATTAGATTATTCGCTTTTTGTTTGTTGAGGTGCATGAGCTCTTTATATATTTTGGATGTCAAGCCTTTATCGGATCTGTCATTTATGAATATATTCTCCCATACTGTAGGGTACCTTTTTGTTCTATTGATGGTGTCTTTTGCTGTACAGAAGCTTTTCAGCTTGATATAGTCCCACTTGTTCATTTTTGCTTTTTTTTTTCCTTGCTGTGGCTAGGACCTCCAGTACTATGTTGAACAACAGTGGGGAGAGTTGGCATCCCTGTCTTGTTCCCGATCTCAGAGGAAAAGCTTTCAGCTTCTTGCTGTTCAGTATGATGTTAGCTGTGGGTTCATCATATATGGCCTTTACTATGTTGAGGTACTTTCCCTCTATACCCATTTTGCTGAGAGTTTTTATTATGAATGGATGTTGAATTTTGTCGAATGCTTTTTCAGCATCTATGGAGATGATCACGTGGTTTTTGTCCTTTTTTTGTTTATTTAGTGGGTGATGTTGATGGATTTTTGAATGTTGTACCATCCTTGCATCCCTGGGATGAACCCCACTTGGTCGTAGTGTATGATCCTTTTGATATATTTTTGAATTCGTTTTCTAATATTTTATTGAGTATTTTTGCATCTACGTTCATCAGGGATATTGGTCTGTAATTTTCTTTTTTGGTGGGGTCTTTGCCTGGTTTTGGTATTAGGGCAATGTTGGCTTCATAGAATGAATTTGGGAGTATTCCATCCTCTTCTATTTTTTGGAAAACTTTAAGGAGAACGGGTATTATGTCTTCTCTTTGTGTCTGATGAAATTCCGAGGTATATCCGTCTAGCCCGGGGATTTTATTCTTGGGTAGTTTTTTGATTACCATTTCAATTTCTTTGCTCGTAATTGGTTTTTTAGATTTTGTGTCTCTTCCTTGGTCAGTCTTGGAAGGTTGTATTTTTCTAGGCAGTTGTTCATTTCTCCTAGGTTTTCCAGGTTGTTAGCATATAGTTTTTCATAGTAGTCTCTAATATTTCTTTGTATTTCTGTTGGGTTCATCATGATGTTTCCTTTCTCATTTCTGATTCTGTTGATGTGTGTTGATTCTCTTTTTCTCTTAATCAGTCTGGCTAGAGGCTTATCTATTTTGTTTATTTTCTCAAAGAACCTGCTTTTGTTTTCATTGATTTTTGCTATTGTTTTATTCTTCTCAATTTTGTTTATTTCTTCTCAGATCTTTATTATGTCCCTCCTTTTGCTGACTTTAGGTCTCATTTGTTCTTCTTTTTCCACTTTTGATAATTGTGATGTTAGACTATTCATTTGGGATTGTTCTTCCTTCTTCAAGTGTGCCTGGATTGCTATATACTTTCCTCTTAAGACTCTTTTCACTGCATCCCACAGAAGTTGGGGTTTTGTGTTGTTGTTGTCATTTGTTTCTATATATTCCTTGATCTATCTCTATTTTAATTTTTTTGTTGATACATTGATTATTTAGGAGCATGTTGTTAAGCCTCCATGTGTTTGTGAGTCTTTTTGTTTTCTTTCTAGAATTTATTTCTAGTTTTATACTTTTATGTCTGAAAAGTTGGTTGGTAGAATTTCAATCTTTTGGAATTTACTGAGGCTCTTTTTGTGAGCTAGTATGTGGTCTATTCTGGAGAATGTTCCATGTGCACTTGAGAAGAATGTATATCCTGTTGCTTTTGGATGTAGAGTTCTATAGATGTCTATTAGGTCCGTCTGTTCTACTGTGTTGTTCAGTGCCTCCATGTCCTTACTTATTTTCTGCCAGGTGGATTTATCCTTTGGGGTGAGTGGTGTGTTGAAGTCTCCTAAACTGAATGCATTGCAGTCTATTTCCCCCTTTAGTTCTGTTAGTATTTGTTTCACATATGCTGGTGCTCCTGTGTTGGGTGCATATATATTTAGAATGGTTATATCCTCTTGTTGGACTGAGCCCTTTATCATTATGTAGTGTCCTTCTTTATCTCTTGTTACTTTCTTTGTTTTGAAGTCTATTTTGTCTGATACCAGTACTGCAACCCCTGCTTTCTTCTCTCTGTTGTTTGCCTGAAATATGTTTTTCCCTCCCTTGACTTTTAGTCTGTGCATGTCTTTGGGTTTGAGGTGAGTTTCTTGTAAGCAGCATATAGATGGGTCTTGCTTTTTTATCCATTCTATTACTCTGTGTCTTTTGATTGGTTCATTCAGTCCATTTACAAGTAGGGTGACTATTGTAAGATATGTACTTATTGCCATTACAGGCTTCAGATACGTTGGTACCAAAGTTTCAAGGTTAGCTTCTTTAGTATTTTACTGCCTAACTTAACTCCCTTATTGAGCTGTTATAAACACTGTCTGGTGATTCTTTATTTTTCTCCCTTCTTGTTCCTCCTCCTCCATTCTTTATATGTTTTTTGTTTTATTCTGTGCTCTTTTGTGTTTCCTTTAACTGCTTTTTTGGGTAGTTGATTTTATTTTTTCTTCTAGTTATTATTTGGTTGGTCTACTTTCTTTGCTGTGATTTTATTTTCTCTGGGGACATCTGTTTTGTCTTAGGAGTGCTCCTGTCTAGAACAGTCCCTCTAAAATACCCTGTAGAGGTGATTTTGGGCAGGCAAATTCCCTCAACTTTTGCTTGTCTTGGAATTGTTTAATCCCTCCTTCATATTTAAATGATAAACATGCTGGATACAGTGTTCTTGGTTCAAGGCCCTTCTGTTTCATTGCATTAAATATATCATGCCATTCTCTTCTGGCCTGTAAGGTTTCTGCTGAGAAGTCTGATGATAGCCTGATGGGTTTTCCTTTGTTGGTGACCTTTTTCCTCTCTCTAGCTGCCTTTAAAACTCTGTCCTTGTCTTTGATCTTTGCCATTTTAATTATTATGTGTCTTGGTGTTGTCCTCCTTGGATCCCTTCTGTTGGGAGTTCTGTGTACTTCCGTGGTCTGATCAATTATTTCCTCCCCCAGTTTGGGGAGGTTTTCAGCAATTATTTCTTCAAAGACACTTTCTATCCCTTTTCCTCTCTCTTCTTCTTCTGGTACCCCTATAATGCGGATATGGTTCCTTTTGGATTGGTCACACAGTTCTCTTAATATTGTTTCATTCCTAGAAATCATTTTATGTCTCTCTGCATCAGCTTCTATGTGTTCCTGTTCTCTGGTTTCTATTCCATCAATGGCCTCTTGAATCTTACCCATTCTGCTTATAAATCCTTCCAGGGATTGTTTCATTTCTGTAAACTCTCCCTCCAGATGACATCCCTTAGTTCTTGTGTATTTCTCTGCAGCTCCGTCAGCATGGTTATGACCTTTATTTTGAATTCTTTTTCAGGAAGACTGGTTAGGTCTATCTCCTTCTCATGGGTTGACTATGTGATTTTGGTCTGTGTCAAATTATGCCTTTTCATGGCAATAGAGATAGTTTGCAGAGCTGCCATGAGTGACGGCTGGGAGAACATCCCTTATTGTTGGTTTGTGGCCTTCCTCTCCCCCTTCGCAAGGCACTGGGTTCTCACAGGTGTGGATGTAGTCTGGCTGTTGTCCTGTGTCTTCTGGTCTCTCTTTTAGGAAGAGTTGTATTTGTTGTGTTTTCAAAAGTATATGTGGTTTTGGGAGGAGATTTCCACTGCTCTACTCATGCCGCCATCTTGGCTCCCAATATCTGACTTTTAATTAAAGCATTTATAACATTCACATTTCATGTAATTATCTGGGCTCCATAGATTTTTAATCACCATGAAATTTAGGTAATTTTTGGTCATTAATTTTCAGCTGACCCCTGCATCTGTTAAGTCTAATTATACTTAGGATAACCTCTTAATATTGTCCCACAGGACACTGGGTATCTGTTAGTATTTTCATCTCACTTTTCTTTGTTTTTGTTTAGATAAATTTTATTTCTCAGTGATCTTTTCTTCTGCAGTATATAATCTACTATTAAGCCAATACAGTAAATTTTGCTTTTCAGTTATTGTATTTTTTAGCTCTAGAAATTTCATTTCATTCTTTTTATATCTTTCATCACTCACTTCATTATGTGAATGTTTTCCTTTGAATCACTGAGCATATTTACAATGGACAAGGTTACTTGAGTATTCTTTAGGACTCCATTTTATCATGTTTGTAGTTGTCTCTTTGTATAACATTTGTAGTGGTTTCTGTAGGAATTAAGTTATATATACATAACATCATAGTCTACTAGTGATGTTATTTTACCAGTTTAAGTATGGATACCTCAATTCCCTTTACCTTTTACTCTCTTACATTATAATTGTCTTGTTTCCTTTACATATGTTTAGAACTGCATCCGTGTTATAATTTTTCCTCAACTGAAAAACCATTTATATAATTCAAGAGGAGAAGGAAAGTCTATTGTAATTACCTAACACCTTCCTGATGTTCCAAAATTCCTTCTTTCATCATTTTCTTTCTTTTTAGAGAACTTCCTTTAGCCACTCTTTTATGGTAATTCTGCTGGTGAAATATGCTCTTAATTTTTCTTCATATGAAAATGCCTTGATTTCTCCTTCATTTCTGAAAGACATCTTGAAGGAAAGAAGATCCTGGATTGGCAGTTCTTTTTTTTTTTTGCTGTTTGAAAAAAGGTTGTGCCACTTCATTTTGGCCTCCATGGTTTGTGATGAGAAATTGACCCTTTCAAACTGCATTTCCATTACAGCCTGGTTACTTTCAAAACTTTATCTTTAGTTTCAGAAAATTCATTGTGATTTGCCTTAGGGCAGATTTCCTTACATTTATCTTCTTTGGGATTATCATTCAGCTTCTCATATATGTAGGTTTATATTTTCTGCCAAATTTAGAACTATTTTCAAACATATTCTTTCAACTATTTTTTTTAGTCCTGCCTTCTTTTTCCTCTTCCTCCAGGACTCCAATTATGTCAATATTAGATCTTTTGTTATAATCCCACAAGTACCTGAAGCTCAGTTTGGGTTTTTTTGTCTGTTTCCTCTCTATTGTTTATATTGGATAATTTCTACTGTTCTGTATTCCAGTTCACTGATCCTTTGATTTGTTCCTTCCATTTTGCCATTGAGTCCATCCATGGAGATTTTTACTTCAGCTACTATATTTTTGATTTCTAATATTTCTCTTTGGTTCTTCTTTATATCTTTTCTTTATTTTCTCAGATTTTTCTATTTCTTTGCTGAGGCTCAATTTCTCATCTGTTTCAAGTACATCTGTAACTACTCATTAAAGCATTTTTATGATGGTTTTAAAAAATCTTTGTCAGAGAAATCTAATATCTCTGTTATCTTAGTGTTGGTGTCCACTGATTGACTTTTTAGTTAAGATTGTTACCTTCCTAGTTCTTCATATAATTTTTTATTATAATTTGGACATTTTGATTCTCACATTATGAGATGTATCTTTTTAAAATACTTATTTTTAGCTAGGTTCTTCTGACATTGCTCCATCAAGACAAGGGGCAGTGTTGCTGTCTTGTTAATGCAAGTTGGAGGTAGAAGTCCAGGTTTTCTCCTCAGCTTCCACTGACACTCAAGGTAGAGAAGGCCCTTCATTACTGCTGAGAAGTTGTGGGCATTCTGTCTCCATATGTGATCTCTACAGAAACCATAGTAGAGGTGCCTTCATTACTGCTGGGCAATGGTTAATGTCCTAGGCCTTTTATGACATCATCACAGTGGGGAGAGATTAGAGTACCTAGTTACTGTTGGCAGGATTGGAAGTCCAGGTTTTCCACATTATTAACACAGGGTATTATAGACTATGTGTGTCCTCCCAAATTCATGTTGAAACCCAATGCTGAATGTGATGGTATTAAGAAGTGGAGCCTTTGGGAGGTGCTTAAGTCATGAGGCTGGAGCCCTCATGAATAGAATTAGTGCTTTTATAAAAGAGAGCCCACAGAGTATCTTGCCCTTTGAACTATGTGTGATGCAATGAGAAGTTAGCAGTCTGCAACACAAAAGAGGGCCTTTACCAGAACCCAGCCATGCTGGCACCCTGATCTGGGATTTCTAGTCCCCAGAACTGTGAGGAATAGATTCCTATTGCTCATAAGCCATCCAGTTTATACTATTTTTGTTATAGCAACCAAACAGACTAAGATGCAGGGTCAATATATAAAAATTAACTCTATTTTTATATACAAATAATGGAGTAAAGGCAATAAAAATTTATTAAATAAAAAGTACCATTAACAAAGACATTGAAACCACAAAATACTTATCTATACATCTACCAAAATATGTAAAACACTTCAATGTGAGAACTATGAAACAACGGTAAGAGATTTCAAGACATATAAATAGAGAGAACTACCATGTTAATGACTCTTAAAATTCACTATGTTTAGGGTATCAATTCTTCCCCCAAATGATCTATATAGCCAATGTAATCCCAAATAAAATCAGAGCAGGCTTTTTTTTAGTAGAAATGGAAAAGCTAATTGTAAAATTTTATGCAGAAAAACAACCTAGAATTGAAAAAAAAAAAGTAAAGAACAAAGTTGGAGGGCTTGTAATATCAGTTTTTATAACTTACTATAAAGGTAGATTAATCAAGGTAGTGTTGTGCTGGCATAATGATAGACATAAATCAATGGAATACAACAGAGAGTCCAGAAATTGATGCAGACATATATGGTAATTGCTTTTTGACAAATTTGGCAAAATACTCAATGGAGAATGGAGAGACTTATCAATAAGTTGTGCTAAAAGAATTGAATATCCATATTGAAAAAAAATTCAAATCTTACCTTGCTCCATCTACTAAGTTTAACTCAAAATGGATCATCAGCCTAAATATGAGACCTAAAACTATAGAACTTCTAGAGAAAACAGGAGAAAATTTTTGTGACTTTAGATTAGGCAGGGATCTCTCAGAAAAGTCAAAAAGCACCAATGATAAAATAAATACATGTTGAATTTTAAAATTCTGATCCTTGAAATAAGATTAAAAAAAAATAAAAGGACAAGCCACATACTAGGAGAAAATATCTGGACATATATTTGTGATAAAGGACTTAACATTCAACATATACAAAGAATTAATACAACTCTGATATGAAAACAAAATACCCAGTAATAAGATGGAGAACAAATTTGAGAAGATACTTCACCGAAGAAAAGATAAAGATGTCCAAAATTCATATGAAATATGCTCATTATCTTTGATCACTAAAAAAAGGAAACTGAAACATAAGAAAATATTGCTACACACCTATTAGAATAGCTAAGCCATTAAAAATAAATGACAACACCCAGTGCTGTAGAGAGTGTGGAGCAAATGAAATTCTCATCTATTATTGGTTAAAATGCATAACAGTAAAGACATTTTTGGAAAACAGCTTGGCAGATTCTTATACAGTATAACATACTCATATTCATCACATTATTCAGTAATCCCTGCCCTGAGTATTTATCCATATCAATACATAAAGACCTGTCCCTGAATATTTATACAGTCCCTCAAAAAACTATAAATAATCCAAATATTGTTCATTTGTTTAATGGATGCACAAATTGTGGTACATCAATAAAATAGAATACTAATAAAATTCCTGATTCAAGCAATAACAATAATGAATCTGAAAGGCATTATGTTAAGTAAATTAAGCTAGAGAGAAAAGACTACACATTTCATTTATATGACGTTCTGGAGGAAGTAAAATTATAGGGACAGATATCAAATTAGAGACTAAGGTGAGGTGACTGATTACAGAAGGGAGTAAGAGAACTTTTTAGAATGATGAAAATATTCTAAAATTCAATTTTGATGGTAGTTACATGACTATCATGATTATGTGAACAACAGTCATGGTGACAAGTTACTCAGACCCATTAAACTGTACCTCTAAAATGGAAGACATTTACTGCAAGTAAATTATACCTTAGTAAACCTAACTTTAATAAAATATGAAAAATTTTAAATTCATAAATTTGAAGACTTTTAATTAGCTGTCTGATAGAACTGTGAAACCTACTTTCTCTGAAATATTCAAGTATGTAGACCATAGATTACAGAGTATACTTCAAAGTAAAAGATTATATTAATTTATTGAACAGAAATATTAGTCACACCCTTATAATTTTATTTTAGTTTTATCAGCATTTATCATGAAATTATAAAAATTTTATCTTTGTTAATTTGGCTAAAGCTATAAAATATTTAATACTAGTCCTAAAAGCAAGTGATTAATTTTAATATTTTTTCTCTTTACAATTTTGAGAAATTATTTGATAAATGTCACAAGCAAATATTGTCACAAGCAAATATTTGTTTTTTAATTCTACTCTCAAAAAATCTAGGGAAAAAATCCCTGCTTATTCTGCTAGAATGTGTTGTTCTTGGTAGAATCATCAACTTCAGAAATGACATCCCAAGCTGTCTATTCAATGAAAATGCATTTCAGGATTTCCTTGGTCCTGTATGCATATATCTTTGGCAAAAATAAACATTCCCTTTGGAACCTGTAAATTCATACAAGTTAGGGCAGTAGGTGCTAAACTATGTATTGAAATTCAAGGAGTCCTGGAAAGGAATCACCTGACAGAATCTATTTTCTCTTCTTGATGGCTACTGATATCAGAAATCCCACTGTTTAACGTCCATTTACTTAAGATGCAAGTGCCCTTTGAAGAAAACAAACAATAATTTTCCAGCATCTCAGCGTTAAGATCAGTCATTTGTTTACTTTTCCCCATCAGGAATAATAAGGAATCAATTTGAAAACCCCAAGATGGGAGGAGGATGCCAAAAGATCAAGAGAGAAGGTTGGCCCACAGAAGAAAAGCTTCTACTGTCCTCACAATACTGTCTGGTACTGATTGTCTAAGGGTAAATAGGACTGTTTCTCTACAAAGTTCCCAGATGATGGCAATTTTTTCCTTTATATTGTCAATAAAATGCTCATTTGAAGATAACATAATTTTAATAGCTATCACCTTATTTTTACTTACCAAATTTTACTTTCATAAATCACATGCTAACTTTATTTGATTCCAGGAGCAAAAGAAACCAAAAAAAACAGAAAAACAAAAAGGAAACAGTCAATACAGGATACTTTACTCCTATTTGTAACACTGCAATGTGTGGTGTTACAAAAGGAAAAAATATTGATTTGATGGTAAGGTTCTTTTTTCTTTAAGTCTCTAGCTAGGTAGGAACTATGGCTACCTCTCTTTTAAGGCTGTCTTCATTTTTAGTGATACTGTTTTTGGTAAACAAGAATGCTCTAGACTTAAAAATTGTATATAGAGCTTAACTATCAGTTCAATGAGATCCATGCCTTTGTTTTACTGGGCTCATGAAGTAAGATCAAGTGTCATCTAGTTTTCTACTCTAAGTAAATTTTAGACTTCTGATTACATATGATTTTTTTAAATCTTTATGGGAGAGAGTTATCAACCGCATCATCCACAAGCAATTATAAATATTTTAAAAAGTATTTTTCTTACATTCAAATTCAGTCCTTCTAACAGTTTCACTCCAATATAGATTTTATTTATTTTTTCTCATGGTTTGGAAAATTAATTGAATATAATGGAATCATGGATCTGGAAGGGATGTCAAGGCCCTTTTGTATTGTAATGTTAAAAAAATCATTTCTCCCTCTTTTTTAGATTATAAGCAGAACACATTTTATCAAATAAATTGTCTTATAGATCATATTTGGATATTATATTTACAGATTAATAGATTTATTTATAAACACTATATAATACTACCTATAGATACATAGATACTATATGTGGATATCATAGATGCCATATATGAATATAACTAATTCCTAATCATCTTGATATAGTAAGAGAATAATGGTCTCCCAGTTAATCCTTGGGACTTAATGTTAAAAACATTAAAAACCTAAATTCTGCACATATGGGTTCCTAGCTCTAGGAATATAGCCTTATGACAACAAGTTATGGTAATGAAAACTGTGTCGTTTTAATTTTAATTTATAAAAGATCCTCAGTATTTGATTCTTACTTGCAAAGGTCAAAAAAGTAGATGATCATTTATTTTATAGTTAGGAAACAGCCCAATGACAGTTCTGTATTACATATCCATGTCATAAGAATATTAGACAAATTTAAAAGGCCGTAAAACATCCTCACACAATATATACTGGTGAGCACAATTTGATATATTAATAGGCCTAACAGGTCAAGGTCATGTGGTAAGAAGACATCAGCAAAAATGACAGTAAGAACCTCTAACAGTTGCTCCTTCATAAAAGCAATGATAATACTGGCAAAATATTATCAAATCAAGTTTTTCAGAACCCTGGAAAGTAACCAAAGTCTTGTAGCAATCAGGACAGTGTTTATTCAAGAAAAATGGGTGAATCTCAGTAATAACAGCAAGTTTTGTGGTGTTTTAAACTTACTCTATTCTCACTTGCCTCTCTCCCAGATCAGCAGTATTCTTGAAAACCAACAGTCCACAGCTGTGGTGAAAACCAAAGCCTTTCAGGAACCAGAGGAGGCAATATGGAGTTAGAGATCCTTCTAAACACCTTTCCCAGAGAAATTATCATTATTTGACCTGTTGGTTATTCCCTGAAAGATCTCACAGGAATGTCTTTATTTTAGCTGTTTATCTAGTGTGAAAGCCGTTTGCCAGTGGCCTTGGCCAAAGGCAATTGCAGGCAACTGTGGCTGCCTAAGGCAGTGGATAACAGTTGGAGCAAACAATAGACCATCCAAAAATCTTAAAAGTAAAAGCTTGTGAAGAGGATGTCCATAGGAGCTTCGAAAAGCTATGACATATTCCTGTGACTCTAGAAGCTAATGTGAATATGGTCGTGTGCATGGCCAGAGCTTGCACATACTCAAGAAAGACCTGAGAAGGCCCATATTTCTCACCATTCACTGACTTTGAGGCTCTGTGGAAGCAGAAATAAAGACTGAGGGACTACGTTTTAACTGTCTGGATGAGTATTGAAGGCATACGTCAACAAACATATAGAGCCCCTTGGCAAAGACTGAGAAACCTATTTGTTGCATACATTTAAGGATATCTTGATCCAATCATTAGCTGACCACTAAACTAACTAAGCAGAGACTTCTGGGGCTGAATACAACAAAGAAAACAGAGTACAGAATTAGTCCAGAAAAGTCACTAAGCAAGCAAACAACAACTACTAGCAGAAATAGCAAACCTCGGGAGGGTGGAGAATCTGATATCCAGATTTGCTACATTATACTATTTAAAATGTCCAGTTTTCAACCAAAAATACAAGACATGCAATGAATTAGGAAAACATAGCCCAGTGACAGGAAAAATGCAAACTTACCCTGAGGAAGCCCAGACATTTGGACTTAGTAAACAAAGTCTCTAAGCCAGTTAACTCAAATGGTCAAAGCAACCATCTACAGAACTAAAGGAAAGCATGAGAATGATGTCTTACCAAAGACAGAATTTAAATAGATGGATATTTTAAAAGTCAAATAGAAATTACTGAATTATATAGTACAATAACTGAAATGAAAAATTCACTATAGAGATTCAGTGTCAGATTTGAGAAAACAGAAGAAAGAATCATTGAACTTGAGGATAGGTCAATTGAAATTATACAGTCTGTTGAGAAAAAATAAAAAGGAAAGAATAAAAATGAACACTGTCTAAAAAGACCTATGAGATGCCATCAAAGTACCAAAATATGCATAAGAAGAGTCCCAGAAGGAGAGAAACAAAAGGCAGAAAAAACAGTTGAAGAAACAATGGTATAAAACTTTCCAAATTTGATGAAAAACTGTATCCATGAAGCTCAACAAATTCTAAGTAGAATAGTTGAAAAAAATCCACATCTACGACTATAAATATAACACTATCTTTATTTTATTGTCTTCAATAAAGTTAACAACCAATTTCTCATCAGAAACCATAGAAGCCATAAGGCACTGGAATGACATACTCAAAAGAGCTGAAGAAAAAAAAAAACGTTGACAAAGAATTCTATATCCAGCAAAACTATTCTTTAAATATGAAGGAGAAATTAAGAAATTGCATGAAGCAATAATTATAAATCTGCTTGACAAACACAAAATATATACAAGTGTAATTTGTACAACAATAAAAGCACAAAGGAGGGGCTAGGAAATGGAGCTATGTAAGAGCAAAGTTTTTTATACTAGTAAGTTGGCATTAACATGAAATCGGTTATTTTAAGTTAACATGTTAATTGCAATCTACATGGCAGCCACTAACAACTCAAAAAACAGTGAAAGAAATGTAAAGTAATTAAAATGGTACACTAGAAAATATATATTTAACATAAAATAAGGTAAAAATGAAGAAACTGAGGAACAAAAAAGACAAGAAAAAAATCACAAATTACACAGTTAAATAATTTCTTTACTGTAAGACCTTTCAAATCTTTTAGAACATTCATGAATATTATGAAGCTCCAATAATGGGATGTAATATACAGAATTTTCCAAACATACTTGGACATACAATTGTTTTTTCCAAGATCATTCCATAGGTCATCAGAATACTCTTTAAAAGAATACTCAATTAAATCTTTGTAACATAGAACTACAACAAAAATCTGTTATCTTTTTTTGTGATTCATAATTCATAGGCTTGAAAATGGATTTTGAAGGTATTCTTAGGGCCTGAGAGGGAAATTTCTTACTATAGTTCTTTTGTTAAAAAAGATAGTTTTATTTTATTTTTGGGAGTTCATGCTAGCACATACTGCATATTGAAAAGTAGATCAGAATCAAGCAAAGAGTGGAATGGAGACTAGGAAATTGGTTGCTTGGGCTTCTAAGGCTGATAGCATAACCAGCCACTTACAAGTTTTATAACATTGGTTGAACTGTGTAATCTAGTTAAGTCTCCATTTTCTCCTCTGTAAAACATTAGGTGATAATACCTATCTCATAGGATAGCTGAGAGGAGTAAAAGACATAAACACGTAATTATGTTAAACATCTTATCATGGTATTTGGCACATAGTAGGCACTCAAGTATTGCTTATATATGATTCCATGGGTAACATGAGTAGCATAATACAGAAGGTCCAATAAATGCTTCCATCAGCATCCTAATGCCATGCATGGCTCATTCTCAAAATACTCAGAAGGTGTTTATTTTCAGTGATGTTGTGTAAAATTTGCTGTTAAATAATGATTGCATCTATTAGTGAAAGTGCAGTACCTACTATACAATAAATGGTTCACATGGAAGTTGTGAATTGTGGCTATTCTTTCAGATTAGTAAGCATCCCAGAGGAATGCTTGTCTATACAGTGACAGTAAGTGAGAGAATAAAATGTCATGTGTAAGAGGTGGATTAACTAACCCCTGCCACATCCAGCCCCTTCCCAGGGAAAGTAAACCAAAGAACTAAAATAGTAGCTACTATTTACTGAGCATGTACTATGTGTTTAAGCTGTACTTTACCTGTACTAACTTATTTTATCATCATAGCAGCTTTATGAGGTTCTAAACTGGTATCTCACCCCACCCTTAAAAGGTGAGGACTATTATCCCTGTTCTGCTAGTAGGGAAACTGAACCTACAAGAACTAACTTGCTCTATCATTCTGAAAATATATTCAGCAGTGAACATTAAATGAGAAGATGTGCATAAAACACTTAGCATAATTCTAAACACAGTAAATGCTCAATAAATTAGTTATTATTATATGGGATTTTCGGATTAGATATACTAATAGTTTTCTCCTATGTGAAATAGGTCTAACAATTGTACTTAATTCATAAGTTTGAGGATCAAATGAGGTTATGCATTCTCAGTGCCTGTACATACTAACTGCTTGATAAATGTTAGCTATTCTCACACTCATTTTACATATGGGGAAACTGAAGCACAGAAAGTGATAAGCATCTCTTCCAAGGTCATAAGAACAATTATAGATCCAGGTCTGAATACAGTAACTTGAGAACATAGCTTGGGTATTTAACCATGGAGAAGTACTAATTTTTCATCTGATTAGCAGAGTTAGAGAAAGTGTTCTGCAAAGTACCATTTAAATACATATATGCCCTCTGGGAAGGGAAGGAAAACTCATTGCCTTCTCTTATTAGCCCATCAGCACAAATTGATTCCTAAATTTAGCTCATTGTCACATCAGGAGGCCCAGAGAGACTGCCCACAGGAGAAAAGAGATGGGACTGCAATATTTAATGAGGGGTAAGTGGGGGCAATCAGAGCAGCTACAAGGCCTAGGTTATAGAATATGGACATAGTGTCAGGGAGAGCAAGTTCCAAAGAAAGGATAACCAAAAGAGTGGGAACCAAAGCTTAATCCTGCCAAAGAGCAGTTCATTTGATTCTATATTTTTGTTAGACTATGTGCTGGGCTCTCAATTTTAATTTCATGAATGAATACAGTATTTCTAGAGCCCACACCTGATTATTTTTTAAATTTTTTATTAAGGTATTATTGATACACAGTACCATGAAGGTTTCACACGAAAATAACAATGTGGCCACTACATTTACCCACACCATCAAGTCCCCACCCACACCCCAATGCAGGCACGGTCCATCAGTGTAGCAAGATGCCACAGATTCACTGCTTGCCCTCTCTGTGCGACACTGTTTTCCCCATGATCCCCCACACCATGTGTACTAAACATAATACCCTTCAGTCCCCTTCTCCCTCCCTCCCCACCTGCTCTCCAACACCCCACCCCTTTGGTAACCACTAGTTACTTCTTGGAGTCTGTGAGTCTGCTGCTATTTTGTTCCTTCAGTTTTGCTTCATTGTTATACTCCACAAATCAGGGAGATCATTTGGCACTTGTCTTTATTTGCCTGGCTTATTCACTGAGCATTATATCCTCCAGCTCCATCCATGTTTGCAAATGGGAGGATTTGTTTCTTTCTTATGGCTGAATAGTATTCCATTGTGTATATGTACCACCTCTTCTTTATCCATTCATCTACTGATGGACACTTAGGTTACTTCCATTTCTTGGCTATTGTAAAAAGTGCTGCAATAAACTTCAATAAACATAGGGGTGCATATGTCATTTTGAAGCTGAGAAGTTGTATCCTTTGGGTAAATTCCAAGGAGTGGGATTCTGGAGTCAAATGGTATTTCTATTTTTAGTTTTCTGAGGAACCTCCATATTGCTTTCCACAATGGTTGAACTAGCTTACATTCCCACCAGCAGAGTAGGAGGGTGCCCGTTTCTCCGCATCCTTGCCAGCATTTGTTGTTCTTAGTGTTTTGGATGCTGCCCATCCTTACTGGTGTGAAGTGATATCTCATTGTGGTTTCAATTTGCATTTCCCTGATGATTAGTGATGTGGAGCATCTTTTCATGTGTCTGTTGGACATGTGAATTTCTTCTTTGGAGAACTGTCTCTTCGTATCATCTTCCCATTTGTTAATCAGGTTATTTGCTTTTTGCATGTTAAGGCATGTAAGTTCTTTATATATTTTAGATGTGAACCCATTTTCAGATTTCTCATTAACAAATATATTCTCCCATACTGTAGGATGCCTTTTTGGTCTGTTGATGGTATCCTTTGCCATACAGAAACTTTTTAGTTTGATGCACTCCCATGTGTTCATTTTTTATTTGTTTCCCTTGCTCGAGTAGATGTGTTCAGGAAGAAGTTGCTCAGGCTTGTATTCAGGAGATTTTTGCCTATGTTGTCTTCTAAGAATTTTATGGAGTCATGACATACATTCAGGTCTTTAATCCATTTTGAGTTTACTTTTGTGTATGGGTTTAAACAATAATCCATTTTCATTCTCTTGCATGTAGCTGTCCAGTTTTGCCAACATCAGCTGTTGAAGAGGCTATTATTTCCCCATTGCATATCCATGGCTCCTCTATCATAAATTAATTGACCATATATGCTTGGGTTTATATGAGGGCTCGCTAGTCTGTTTCATTGGTCTAGGGGTCTGTTCTTGTGCCAATAACAAATTGTCTTGCTTACTGTGGCTTTGTAGCAGAGCTTGAAGTTGGGGAGGATAATCCACCCAGCTTTATTTTTCCTTCTTAGGTTTGCTTTGGCTATTCGGGGTCTGTTGTGGTTCCATCTGGATTTTAGAACTATTTGTTCCAGTTTGTTGAAGAATGCTGTTGGTATTTTGATAGGGATTGCATTGAATCTGTAGATTGCTTTAAGCAAGATGGCCATTGTGGCAATATTAATTTTGCCTTTCCATGAGCACAGATGTATTCCAATTTATTGGTATCTCCTTTAATATCTCTTTTGAGTGTCCTGTAGTTTTCACAATGTAGGTTTTTCAACTCCTTGGTTAGGTTTATTCATAGATATTTTATTCTTTTTGATGCAACCATGAATGGAATTGTTTCCTTGATTTCTTTCAGCTACTTCATTATTAGTATATCGGAATACATCAGATTTCTGTGTATTAATTTTGTATCCTGCAACTTTGTTGAATTCAGATATTACGCATAGTAGTTTTGGAGTGGATTTTTTAGGGTTTTTTATGTACAATATCACGTCACTGCAAACAGGGACATTTTAACTTCTTCCTTGCCAATCTGTGTGCCTTTTATTTCTTTGTGTTGTCTGATTGCCATGTCCAGGATCTCCAGCACTATGTTGAAGAGAAGTGGGGAGAGTGGGCATTCTTGTCTTGTTCCCAATCTTAAAGCAACAGCTTTCAGCTTCTCACTGTTAAGTATAACGTTTGCTGTGAGTTTGTCATATATGGACTTTTTTATGTTGCGGTATTGACCTCTATACACATTTTGTTGAGAGATTTTATCATGAATGAATGCTGAACTTTGTCAAATGCTTTTTCAGCATCTATGGAGGTGATCATGTGGCTTTTGTCCTTTTTGTTGATGTGGTTGATGATGTTGATGGATTTTTGAATGCTGTACCATTCTTGCATCACTGGAATAAATCCTACTTGATCATGATGGATGATCTTTTTTATGTATTTTTGAATTCAGTTTGCTAATACTTTTTTGAGCATTTTTGCACCTATGTTCTTCAGGGATATTGGCCTGTAATTTTCTTTGCTTGCAGTCTCTTTGCCTGTTTTTGGTATAAAAGTGATGCTGGCCTCATAGAATGAGTTTGGAACTATTCCTTCTTCTTCTAGTCTTTGGAAAACTTTAAGGAGGAAGGGTATTAGATATTCACTAAATGTTCGATAAAATTTAGCAGTGAAGCCATCAGGTCCAGATGTTTTATTCTTAGGTAGGTTTTTTTTTCTTTTTTTTTCTTTTGTTATCATTAATCTACAATTACATAAAGAACATTATGTTTACTAGGATCTCCGCTACACCAAGTCGCCCCCACAAATCCCATTACAGTCACTGTCCATCAGCATAGTAAGATGTTGTAGAAGCACTGCTTGTCTTCTCTGTGTTGCACAGCCCTCTCCTTTCCCCCACCTCCCATATTATACATGCTAATCATAATATCCCGTTTCTTCTTCCCTGCCCTTATCCATCCCTACCCTCCCATTCCACCCAGTCTCTTTCCCTTTGGTAACTGTTAGTCAATTCTTGGGTTCTGTGATTCTGCTACTGTTTTGTTCCTTCAGTTTTTCCTTTGTTCTTATACTCCACAGATGAGTGAAATCATTTCGCATTTGTATTTCTCCACTTGGCTTATTTTACTGAGCATAATACCCTCTAGCTCCATCCATGTTGTTGCAAATGGTAGGATTAGTTTTCTTCTTATGGCTGAATAATATTCCATTGTGTATATGTACCACATCTTCTTTATTCATTCATCTACTGATGGACACTTAGGTTGCTTCCATTTCTTGGCTACTGTAAATAGTGTTGCAATAAACATAGGGGTGCATCTGTCTTTTTCAAACTGGAGTGCTGCATTCTCAGGATAAATTCCTAGAAGTGGAAATCCTGGGTCAAATGGTAAGTCTATTTTGAGCATTTTGAGGAACCTCCATACTGCTTTCCATAATGGTTGAACTAATTTACATTCCCACCAGCAATGTAGGAGGGTTCCCCTTTCTCCACACCCTTGCCAACATTTGTTGTTGTTTGTCTTTTGGATGGTAGCTATCCATACTGTTGTGAGGTGATATCTCATTGTGGTTTAATTTGCATTTCTCTGATAACTAGCAATGTGGAGCATCTTTTCATATGTCTGTTGGCCATCTGAATTTCTTCTTTGGAGAACTATCTGTTCAGCTACTCTGCCCATTTTTTAATTGGATTATTTGCTTTTTGTTTATTGAGATGCATGAGCTCTTTATATATTTTGGATGTCAAGCCTTTATTGGATCTGTCATTTACAAATATATTCTCCCATACTGTAGGGTACCTTTTTGTTCTATTGGTGGTGTCCTTTGCTATAGAGAAGCTTTTCAGCTTGATATAGTCCCACTTGTTCATTTTTGCTTTTGTTTTCCTTGCTCGGGGAGATACATTCATGAAGAAGTCACTCATGTTTATGTGCAAGAGATTTTTGCCTATGTTTTTTACTAAGAGTTTTATGGTTTCATGACTTACGTTCAGGTCTTTGATCCATTTTGAATTTACTTTTGTGCATGGGGTTAGACAGTGATCCAGTTTCATTATCTTACATGTAGCTGTCCAATTTTGCCAGCACAATCTGTTGCAGAGACTGTCATTTCCCCATTGTATGTCCATGGCTCCTTTTCAAATATTAATTGACCATATATGTTTGGGTTAATGTCTGGAGTCTCTAAACTGTTCCACTGGTCTGTGGCTCTGTTCTTGTGCCAGTACCAAATTGTCTTGATTACTATGGCTTTGTAGTAGAGCTTGAAGTTGGGGAGTGAGGTCCCCCCACTTTATTCTTCTTTCTTAGGATTTCTTTGGCTATTCGGGGTCTTTAGTGTTTCCATATGAATTTTTGAACTATTTGTTCCAGTTTGTTGAAGAATGTTGTTGTTAATTTGGTAGGGATTGCATCAAATCTGTATATTGCTTTAGGCAGGATGGCCATTTTGAATATATTAATTCTTCCTAACCAAGAGCATGGGATGAGTTTCCATTTGTTAATGTCCTCTTTAATTTCTCTTAAGGGTGTCTTATCGTTTTCAGGGTATAGGTCTTTCACTTCATTGGTTAGGTTTATTCCTAGGTATTTTATTCTTTTTGATGCAATTGTGAATGAAATGGCGTTCCTTATTTCTCTTTCTATTGTTTCATTGTTAGTGTATAGGAAAGCCAAAGATTTCTGTGTGTTAATTTTGTATCCTGCAACTTTGCTGTATTCTGATATCAGTTGTAGTAGTTTTGGAGTAGAGTCTTTAGGGTTTTTATGTACAGTATCATGTCATATGCAAATAGTGACAGTTTAACTTCTTCTTTACTAATCTGGATTGCTTGTATTTCTTCGTTTTGTCTAATTGACATGGCTAGGACCTCCAATACAATGTTAAATAACAGTGGGGAGAGTGGGCATCCCTGTCTTGTTCCCAATCTTAGAGGAAAAGCTCTCAGGTTCTCATTGTTCAGTATGATGTTGGCTGTGGGTTTATCATATATGGCCTTTATTATGTTGAGGTACTTGCCCTCTATACCCATTTTGCTGAGAGTTTTTATCATGATTGGATGTTGAATTTTGTCAAATGCTTTTTTGGCATCTATGGAGATGATCATGTGGTTTTTGTCTTTCTTTTTGTTGATATGGTGGATGATGTTGATGGATTTTCCAATGTTGTACCATCCTTGCATCCCTGGGATGAATCCCACTTGGTCGTGGTGTATGATCTTTTCGATATATTTTTGAATTCAGTTTACTAATATTTTATTGAATATTTTTGCATCTACAGTCATCAGGGATATTGGTCTGTAATTTTCTTTTTTGGTGGGGTCTTTGCCTGGTTTTGGTATTAGGGTGATGTTGGCTTCATAGAATGAGTTTGGGAGTATTCCCTCCTCTTCTATTTTTTGGAAAACTTTAAGGAGAATGGGTGTTATGTCTTCTCTGTATGTCTGATAAAATTCCGAGGTAAATCCATCTGGCCCGGGGGTTATGTTCTTGGGTAGTTTTTTGATTACTGTTTCAATTTCTTTGCTGGTAATTGGTTTGTTTAGATTTTGTGTTTCTTCCTTGGTCAGTCTTGGAAGGTTGTATTTTACTAGGAAGTTGTCCATTTCTTCTAGGTTTTCCAGCTTGTTGGCATATAGGTTTTCATAGTAATCCCTGATAATTCTTTGTATTTCTATTGGGTTCGTCATGATGTTTCCTTTCTCGTTTCTGATTCTGTTGATGTGTGTTGATTCTCTTTTTCTCTTAATAAGTCTGGCTAGAGGCTTACCTATTTTGTTTATTTTCTCAAAGAACCAGCTCTTGGTTTCATTGATTTTTTCTATTGATTTATTCTTCTCAATTTTATTTATTTCTTCTCTGATCTTTATTATGTCCCTCCTTCTGCTGACTTTAGACCTCATTTGTTCTTCTTTTTCCAATTTTGATAATTGTGATGTTAGACTATTCATTTGGGTTTGTTCTTCCTTCTTTAAATATCCCTGGATTACTATATACTTTCCTCTTAAGACTGCTTTTGCTGCGTCCCACAGAAGTTGGGGTTTTGTGTTGTTGTTGTCATTTATTTCCATATATTGCTGGATCTCCATTTTAATTTGGTCGTTGATCCATTGACTATTTAGAAGTGCGTTGTTAAGCCTCCATGTGTTTGTGAGCCTTTTTGCTTTCTTTGTAAAATTCATTTCTAGTTTTAAACCTTTGTGGTCTGAAAAGTTGGTTGGTAGGATTTCAATATTTTTGAATTTACTGAGGTTCTTTTTGTGAACTAGTATGTGGTCCATTCTGGAGATTGTTCCATGTGCACTTGAGAAGAATGTGTGTCCTGTTGCTTTTGGATGTAGAGTTCTATAGATGTCTTTTAGGCCCATCTGTTCTAGTGTGTTGTTCAGTGCCTGTGTGTCCTTATTTATTTTCTGTCTGGTGGATCTGTTTTTTGGAGTGAATGGTGTGTTGAATTCTCCTAAAATAAATGCATGGCATTCTATTTCCTCCTTTAGTTCTGTTAGTATTTGTTTCACATATGCTGCTGCTACTGTGTTGGGTGCATATATATTTATAATGGTTATATCCTCTTATTGGACTGAGCCCTTTATCATTATGTAATGTCCTTCTTTATCTTTTGTTACTTTCTTTGTTTTGAAGTCTATTTTGTCTGATATAATATTGCAACTCCTGCTTTTTTCTCCCTGTTAGTTGCATGAAATATCTTTTTCCATCCCTTTACTTTCTGTCTGTGCATGTCTTTAGGTTTAGAGTGAGTCTCTTGTAGGCAGCATATGGATGGGTCTTGTTTTTTTATCCATTCAGTGACTCTATGTCTTTTGATTGGTGCATTCAGTCCATTTACATTTAGGGTGATTATGGATAGGTATGTACTTATTGCCATTGAAGGCTTTAGATTCGTGTCTACCTTACTTACTATGAGTCTAACTTCACTTTCTTAATATGCTATTACAAACACAATCTAAAAGTTCTTTTCTTTTTCTCCTCCTTTTTCTTCCTCCTCCATTCATTATATATTAGGTATCATATTCTGTACTTTTTGTCTATCCTTTGATTGACTTTGGGGATAGTTAATTTAATTTTGTATTTGCTTAGTAATTAGCTATTCTACTTTCTTTACTGTGGTTTTATTTCCTCTGGTGACAGCTATTAAACCTTTGGAACAAATACATCTATAGCAAGCCCTCCAAAATACACTGTAGAGACAGTTTGTGGGAGGTAAATTCTCTCAGCTTTTGCTTATCTGAAAATTGTTTAAACCCTCCTTCAAATTGAAATGATAATCTTGCAGGATAAAGTAATCTTGGTTCCTGGCCCTTCTCCTTTTTTGCATTAAATACATTATGCCACTCCCTTCTGGCCTGTAAGTTTCTGCTGAGAAGTCTGATGATAGCCTGATGGGCTTTCCTTTGTGTGTGATCTTATTTTTCTCTCTGGCTCCTTTTAATAGTCTGTCCTTATCCATGATCTTTGCCATTGTAATTACTATATGTCTTGGTGTTGTCTTCTTTGGGTCCCTTGTGTTGGGAGATCTGTGGATCTCCATGGCCTGAGATACTATCTCCTTCTCCAGATTGGGGAAGTTTTCAGCAATTACCTCCTCAAAGACACTTTCTATCCCTTTTTCTCTCTCTTCTTCTTCTGCTACCCCTACAATGTGAATATTATTTCATTTGGATGGATCACACAGTTCTCTCAATATTCTTTCATTCTTAGAGATCAGTTTTTTTCTCTGTGCCTCAGCTTCTTTGTATCCCTCTTCTCTAGTTTCTATTTCATTTATTGTCTTCTCCACCATATCTAATCTGCTTTTAATAACCTCCATAGTGCTCTTCAATAAGTGGGTCTCCAACTAGACTTCATTCCTGAGTTCTTGAATATCTTTCCATACCTCCATGAGCATGTTAATGATTTTTATTTCATACTCCCTTTCAGGGAGATTCATGAGGTCGATGTCATTGAAATATTTCTCAGGAGTTGTATTAATAATTTTACTTTGAACCAGTTTCCTTTGGCATTTCATATTTGTATATGGCACCGTCTATTGTCCAGAAGCTCTAGTCCCTGGAACTGCTCAGCCCCTGAAGCAATGTTGGGGGTCGCAGGGGAGTGGTATTGGTGCCAGGGGCGAGGAAAGAGCAGTTTCCTGCTTCCCAGCTGTTATGCCTGTCTCCGCTGCCTGAACCAGTGGGCCAAGCACACAGGTATAAGCCTCTATGCTTTGCATTTGTACTTGCTGTAGACAGATCTTCCCTCTGGCTAGCCTAATGCCAGGGTAGGGTTTGCCAGTTTATGAGCCAGGTTGGGCTGGCCGGGAGAAAGGTGCATTAGGCTGTATATCATCGATGAGGTCCTTGAAGCTGTGTAGCCAGCCAGGGAGCTGCAGCACCTGGAAATTGTGAAAGCTCCCAACCTGCAGGGCAGAGTGCTCCCAGACAATTTTGTCTACCAGTACTTTCTCCTGAGCAGTAAGCTCTGTGCAATCCTTGTCCCTTTAGGGCTTACTTGTAAGGAAGTCTCTCAGACTGCCTGCTTTTCTTTTGTCCCAGAGCAGCCAGAAATGAATCCCTGCTTTCCCCAAGTGGCTGGAATCTCAGTCTCTCCAGGAGTTCTGCCTATTTTAGCTCTCCAACCCCCTAATCATGAGAGTACCATGCAAGCACCATGAAATTAGGCTTCTGCTCCCAGAGCAGATCTCCAGAGTTAGGTATTCAGCAGTCCCAGGCCTCCACTCCCTCCTGCTTTGATTCTCTTCTTCCCACCGGTGAGCTGGGGTGGGGGAAGGGCTTGGGTCCTGCCAGGCCACAGCTTTGGTATGTTATCCTGTTTGTGAGGTCTGCTCTTTTTTCCTGATGTATGCATTCTGGCGCAGCCCTCTTTCCTGTTGCTCTTTCAGGATTAGGTATATTAATTATATTTTCGTATTATATGCGGTTTTAGGAGGAAGCCTCTCTCTCACCTCTCAGACTGCCATCTTTAATCCTCTCCCTAGAGCCCACCTACTTTAATTCCCTACAGTTGAACCAGGTGAAAAATGTCACTTGCATCCAACTCTACAACCAGCCCAGAGTCCAGCCTATATGGAAGGAATGAAGTTCAGCTAATTCCCACAAAAGTATTGTATGCAGACTTTCTCCTATCCAACAAGTCAAATTTCGAGTCAACAAAATTTCTTTCACAGTTCCATCTTTTACTCTTCCCCTCTGCACTACCACCTTTGGTTACCTATACTCCATGGTTGAAGGCCTAAATTTAAGGCTTAATGTTCTGCATTGCCTTGATATCTGGTAAAACTGTAAGGGCCTCAAATGGTCTAAATAGCATGTTCTCCTCCCCACTGTGCTCCTAAAGATCAAGTATCCAATCCAACAATCCTCTTTACTAAGTGGATCAGGTGCAGTTTCTGCTTATTTTTGGATAGTGGGTTTCAGTTTTCTGCAAGCTCATAGAATTATTTAAACAAGCCAGTCACATTTTCCTATGGACACTAGGTATTACCTCATCCTCTTAATACTCTAAAGCCTACCTCCTACAGCCCCTACATGTTCACTCTGTTTTCAAGTACAACCCCCATGTGGACCTGCATGGCATGCTATGTCCTTCTCCAGAGCTATGAGTATGTGACTAACATTCCTGGCTATCTCATCTGTCCAGCATCTGGTATCATATGTTTGGCAGTCTTGGCATCTTGAACTGGATATCTACACCATGACCAATTTAACCTGGTTAGCTTTGTCTAATTCTTCTTGAGTAACTGGCTTCGTGATATGATGAAGGCCACCTAGAATGGAATCACCAGTTGCCAGTGGGCTTGTGCTTCAGCTTCAGTAGTACTTTGTTGTCTTTGCCAGATGTTACCGTCTCTCTCCACCCTAAAGTGCTCTTGCCCTCACGATGAGAATTGCTTGTTAACTGACTATGCCTCACCATGATGTGTTGTTGGACTTAACCTGTGTTCGGGAACTGTTCTCTGAGGCTCTCACCTATAAAGGTGCTGACAACAGCACTTTAATCAGTTAGCACTCAAGTTCTGCTTACCAAGATCAGGCTAGAGATCTCTGTCAATGTGTACAGCCTCATGCCCACCAGAGGCTGCTTGGACATTGTTTGATTATGCACCCCTAGGATGGTCTTGAGAATGGCCCTTTGTTTGTTAGGCTGTGGAAAAAGGATCCCTAACCTGTGGGAAATGAATACGGCACCCCAGTTGCCTAAAAACGTTGTTGTTCAAGCAAGGTGGTAGTCTTGTCCATTTCCTAAGCTGCTGTTTCCCTTACTGCTACCGTGTAGGCTCTCATGAGCCCCAAAGATATCAAAGTACATATTAATGGTATCCATGGCCTAGGTGCTGATAAAAAAAGAGATAAATGTATTTGGTATTAGCCCCTTCAAAAACACTGAAGAAGTTAATTACTCTCCCAATACAAAACCCCTAGCCAGTGTGCCAGGGCTTGCTTAGTGCTGTTGCTTACCAGCATGTGAGGAGCTAATCTCACAGTCACGGGGCTGAATGACTCCCCACCTGGTCCATTAACAAAGTAACTTTACTGGATGTGGACAAGACCCAGGGAGATTGACACTCCCTGGAAAAGGAGGAGGCAGCCTATGAGGTCAGTCACTGGGCACTCAAAGTTTTCCCTATAACCCAACCAGAAGGTCTGTACTATGGGTGACCAGATGGAGACAGAAACTTAAAGTTATGATTTCACATAGCTAAAAGTCTGACATATTCTGAAGGAAAAGAGAAAAAAAGTAGCTATTAGGTGGAACATTGAGGTCCACACTCCTAGCAGCAGACAGTTCACCAGGACCCTTAAATATGTCTACTTTGCCTAGGATTGTAACAACAAAGACCCTATTCTTTAATGGGCTATAGGGGAAAACATCCATGGTACCCCAAGGCGCATTGAAGGAGTCAATTCAAATCTGACTTAAGCCTGGGGTCCTTAAGCTCTATAAAGCACCCATTGCCATTGGGAGTCCCTTAACAATGACAATATTGATTAGAGGATCTCTGGAGGAAGACATTTATAAATATGAGCAGGATAGAGGGGACATTTTTGGCAGTATATCAAGTTGTGGTGGAGGAATAGGAAAGAAAAAATCCTGGATACAGGGAAGGAAGCAAAGAACAGAAACAGAGGTCCACAATTTGACCCAACTTGAAATTCAAAATTTACTAAAAGAAATTTTACAAGAAAAAGATAAAAAGTTGATGATTGGCTTCTGCACCACTGAAATATAAGTTCTGAATTAACTTTAATATCTGGCAAGACTTCATGACCTTAATCAATACTGCAGTTGAGAGTGCAGTATAAATTTAAACATGGCACACCCTGTAATCTTAAAGACATTACTAAATATAAAACAGAAGGCAAATATACATACTTCACTTTAGTCATTAAAGTAATCCTTTGTGTAACTCCCCATGGTCATAGCACCCATTGACCTAATGTTGGGACAAATCCATAGTGAGTATAGACACTCTAATATAATGAGCAGTAAATTAAAATTAAAGTAAGTCTTTGGCACAAAAATTGGCTTGAGAAAATGGGACTCCATGAATCATACCCCCAGTTACAATAGGCAATATGGCCCAATATAAATTAAAACAGGGCCTTCAAGGATTGAAACCCATCATACAAGACCTAATTAGCAAAGAGGTGATCATCCCCACTGTTTATCGTTTCAATAGTCCAGCTGCATGTTCTTAAGCTTGGAATGAGTGGCATCTCATAGTAGTTAACACAACCTTAATGCTCTGGTCCCATCCATTAAGGCCTTCATATGTAAGACTCAGTATTGTCAAAACTACTAACTCTATTCAGTCAGTAACTGCAACATATTTTGGTATTATAAAAAGTTGCTAATTGGCTTATAGATTTGGCCAATGTGTTCTGTTTGGTGCCTACTTCAACAGCCTTCTATTCAGCTTGTCTTCACAACCAAGAAAAAGATACTTGGCTAACCATGGGATACCTCAGTAGCCTTGCCATCACACACAATCTTTACAGGCAGGATCTTAACTACATCAACCTTGCTCCATGAGCACAGGTACGACATTACATGTATGACATTCTCTGAGGGGAAAATTCATTTGCCATATTTATTCAGGACATACAAATATGAAAGGGTTAACAAAAAACGGATGGGCCATTGTCCCATACATAGTGCAAGGGTCATGCCACCTTGGTTAAATTCCTAAAAATTATTTGGTAAACAAAGGATTATTTGTTCCATCCCTCATACTATTAACAGACAAGTACTGATCCTTTCCACATCCTCAACATTAAAACAAGCCCAACATCTCTTAGGCCTTTGTAGGCGCTGGAGGCAACACATTTCTCCTTCAAAATTTTATCTACTCTCACCTAGGCTATTACTTGCAAATCAGTCTACCATGAATGGCATCCCTTCCAAAAAAGTTCCTAGAATATGTCCAAATTGCCATATAACAACCACTCCCATTAGTGCCTCTGAGACTTCATTTTACAGGTGTTAGCAACCTCCTCTTGTGCCTCCTATAGTCTCTGGACCACCCACATTAATCAAAAGTTGCCCACAGACTTAATGCAAGAAACTGCCTTCCTTGGTCACCAGCTATACATCACTACATTGGCAACTGCTGGCCTCCTAGTCAGCTCTTTTGGAAGGTCAGGCTCTCAAAGACTCTGGATCCACAACCCTCTGCCTTCAACTGACCATTATACCTTGAGTTATAAAAGCACCTTGAGAGCTTGGCATGGCTAAGGCCTCCTTGCTACAGAATACAGCCAAACCTGGGTCCTCTGGCATATCTCAGCTGCAGGAAGAGGTGGACTCCTCCCTCTCAGTCCCTTGTCAGATGCCATGGTGTTGGAGGGGTCACCCCTCTTACAGACCCCTTGGCTACCCAGAGAGTCACTTAGGATCAACTGAGTGAACAGTAATGGAAGTTTATACACCTTATGGACAGTATTGCCACCATAAAGGTGATGGAGCTCAGTGGGGGAGTTGTTGCTTTCTCTTCCCATACCAGGATGTTCCTGATGAGGGACCAGGACTAAAGGTCAGCACAACAGACCACAATCACATAGTTACCTCAGCAGTGGATGCCCTGGCCAGCAAATGGCCCCACCTGCATATTCTTTCAAACTCTTAGGCCATTGCCTAAAAGTTTTTCCACTGGAGTAAACAACTCTGGGAATCTCTTGCCTCACAGATACCCAAAATATAAAGGTAACAGCTATCTCTACGATACTAAGGCCATAATACAAAGCCTCTCAGGACACTCCTTATCCACTTCAGAGCTCCAGACATTGCTGATAGTGATCAAAATATTCATTTCATTTCTTAAAGTACAATTGTGGGCTCTTGAAGAAAGCATTCAATGGACTGTCCACCTCCCCCATAGGTACCAGGCAGCTGGTTTGGGGAATGGGCTCCTCAAAGGATGCCTATGTAAAATGAAAAAGGGTCACATGGACCCCCTTCAGGATGTTCATTATTGGCTTGGTCTTTGGCTAAACTCACAACCCCTAGTAGTTAGTACAAATTTACACATGTACTCCCTCTCAATTGCCTTTATTGGCTATAAAGGGAAACACCTCTAAAGTTCATGGTTTTTACTACCACCTCACCATATAGTCCTCTCCCTTTAGGTCTACAGCTTACTTTCATCTAATTCTCTAGAAGTCTTAATCATCACCTAGGTTTAAATTCTTATCAAAGGGTTAATTGTTATGTAAAGCCTAAATTAAAAGTAAGGCCCAATATTATGTGCTTCCTTGACATCCAATGAAATTGGGAGGACCTCAAATGGTCTAGCTGCAAGTTCCCCTCCTTTGTATGTTCCCACAGATAAGGTCTCCTAGCCAAACAACCCTCCTTATCCAGGAGACCAGGCACAGTTCCTGCTTATTACTGAGTAGTGGATTTCAGTTCCCTGCCAGCCTACAGAATTATTCAAACAAGCCAAGCACATCCTCCTGTGGGAACAAGGAGGGCACCACACTCTCTTAATACTACAAAACCTGCCTCCTACAGTCCGTGGTTTACTCTGTTCTCGGGTACAACCCCAAGTGGCCCTGTGTAGTATGCTGTGTCCTCCTTTCCTGGGCTGTGAGTAGATGTGACGAATAACTACTGTTAATCTCATCTGTCCAGTATTGGGTGTCATGTGTTTAGCCATACTCATAATCCTAGGGCAGAAATTCCTCCCCCAGTGGAGGAAATAAGTGATTAAAACACAACCTTTCATTGGGTCACCAGTAAGCACAGATGAATGCCAAGCAACCATGCTTTCAGGAAGGCCTGTTCTCTGCCAGGCATGGAAAACAGGAGGCGGGCAGGAGATGAATTTCATTTGGAATAGAACAAGATGTGTCAGGGTAAATATGGATCATGTGGGAAAATGATGTACAAATGAGTCAGGTTTGAGAAATGTAAGCTACACGATCTTCTTCACCCCAGACTAGAATCATGAGTCATGAGAATTAAAGGTAGAAAAGTAAAAGGAGAGCAAGGTAGGGGAGTTTAATTACCACTCCCCAAAATGTTCCTAAGGACTGTGAGACAGGAGGTAAATGACTCAAAAGAGCAAGACAGCAGGTGGATAATGCACAAACACGTTTAAATAGAAATCAGAGTTTTATTTAAACAGAGGGAAATGCGTATTTGTAAGAATGACAGAAAGTGAGAAAAAGTCTGTTACAGATGAGCAGGAACTATTTCTTTGTTCTTTTATTGTTAGATGTGATCACAGACCCTAATGAGCAATGGGTCCATGCAATGAATATAAGAGCCCAATAAGAGATGTTAGGAACATTCATCCAATCTACTAATCCCTTACCTCAATTTATAAATTCAAAATTGTTTGTAATTTTTCTCTACCACAGTATCATAATTAATTTACTTTACCTGGAATTAACTACCCTGAATAATAAAGGACTTCTGCTTAACATTTTAATAAGTATTTTTAATGGCTATCTATTGGAAAGCTATGATTCCATTACACCCTTTTAAAAATTAGATTCAGGGCAGGGCTTCCCCATTCAGTTTGAAACCTGGCAGCCTAAAATAGGAGCAAAAATGAACTCTGGAAATTTTTATCAGTCTCTACACCTATTTCCAGGAAGTTGCATCACAGCAGTTTTCGAGAAAGTTGCTTTTACAGCAAGCATTGGCTAGAACTTCAGATGGTGACATCATTATTTCCAGAGCAGGTGAATACCTCCAGCTCAAGTCAATGTCTTCATCCCTTTTATGAAACCAGCACTGAAGCAAGAAACAAATATGGGAATTACTGTGATTCCCTCCCTGCAAACATTTCTGATTTAACTACAATTGTTTCTTAGTGCCTGTTACATAGTAGCTGGGTATTCTTGTAATTACAAGGAACTACCTTCCTGCCCTGCTACCCTTCAATGAGATTTCCCTCAGTTGTCTTGCACCTGTGATAGATCCACATTGCTTTTCACTCTGCCCAAGGACTGACTAGTCTCTGTTGTCTGGGGGGGAAAGAAAATAAATGTACCCAAGGCACTAAAACAATGTATTGCCAAATAAGAGGGGTTAGTTTGATTGACTTAGGAATTCAGAGTTGGGAAGTCAAGAAATAAAGAAATGGTTTTGATCTGATTTCTTTTTTTTCTCCTCACCTAGCATCTAGCAGAATTCTAAGTGCACAATAAGTTCCTAGTGATTGTTTTTATACTAAGTGTGCCAACAGATGACTCTACAAATTGCCCTCTATTCATGTTTTTTCAGCATTTTCCCAGATAATACTCAAACCCAAACCCAGTGCTGGAGAACAGAGAACTTGACAATTCATTCCTGTACATTTCCTTAATAATATGTATTACCTTTCCTTTTTATCTAGGTTGGATGACAGGCAGTCCTGCTTACCTGCATAGTATGTAGACTAGAGATCTGGTTCCAAACCTGCAGATTATAGATTTCTGGGCAACTAAATTATTTATTTACATGGTACATGAATCTAGAAGCAAATTGCAAGCATGTGCTCTGCAAAGGATAAGATAGGATAGGATAGGATAGGAGTAAAATAAAAGAAAAACAAGGGCCTTCATTCATTAAAAAAAAAAGTTAAGACATACTGGTCTAGATAATCACTTGGGTACTCTACTGACAATTAAATATAAAACAGTTAACAAATGGTTTCTATATTCCAAAAAGTTAATTTTAAATTCAAAGCTCTGACATATCATTTCCTGACTGCTGCTCTTGCTCTGTGAGTCTTAACCCTTACCATGTAGTTTAATAGCAAATGTCTCGAAATGTAAACAAAATTCCTTATTCTGTTCATTTTTAAAAACATGAACATATACAAAAACAAAATCACAAAATTGCATATGGAGTCAAATCTCAATTCTGGAAAAGAAAAAGACCACAGGAGAACAAAGTGAAATTATGGCTGATTTATATTTTCTTCTTTACAAATTTTTATATTTTGAAAATTTCTAAAACAAACACAAAAATAATTTTTATCATAAACCAATGCCTTGTAAGTTTCCTTAGGGGAAAGAAATCAGAGAATAATAATGTGCTGCTGCAAATCCAAGAGTTATGAATTCCTCTTTTTTTTTTTTTTTTACTAGAAACCATGCTGATTATCAAAGTCGCATTTAACTTTTCCTCCTGGGATTACTTTGTATATTGTTATCCAAGTCAACACTACTGAAAGCTAAAGTAACCAGAATGTTTTGGAGGATTATACGTTTGTACCTTCTGCTTTCTGCTTGTATAAGAAAGAGTAAGGGTAAGTGAAGGAGACTCTGTTAAGGACTTACTTAAATTTTCACCAAGTCAATTCAACTCCCTCCAAAAAAACAAAACAGGATCAGAATTATTTAGATCTAACTCACTCTACCTTGCATCCAAGATCCAAAAGTGCCTGCTGAATCATCAGGCTTTCTCATTAACCGTATGTTACTAGACTATTGACATTCTTGACAATCTTCAAATTCGAGAACACCACGACAAGAAGATTTATAAAGAGCAAGAAACAAGTTGAAAATGATGTCTCATTCCAATATTTCTGGGTATGTATGACTAAGAGCAGTCACTAATTAAATGATTTAACTCCCTCATACAAATTATAAGGAGCCAACTTAATTCAAATTTGTGTCAGGAAAGTTACAAAATATTCCCTGTTGTGGACCTTCAGGGTATCTGGTAAATGACTCAAATCTTAAATGCTATTTATTCTTGTGCAATTGGTAATCTGCTCAGTCATTTAGGGCATATGATTAAGCACCTATTACATGACCATTTTTTTATTTTAAAAAGACCTTTATGAAAGAATATAAATATTTTGAATGTTTGCAGTTTATCTGTTTATTGTACACATTGAGAGAGACTTCTGATATTTTCATAGCTTATTTCCCACTGCAACACACACTTAACTTTTAGCTTTGGTATATATAGTGCACTGCCCTGAGCATTTGCATTTGGATGTTGTACCTGTCTTCTCTCTAGGTTTCAAAGGTCTATTTGTGTATTGGTGAAACTGGACTGTTAACTCAGCAAATAACACTACGATAAAACTGTAGTAAAAATGCCCTGAATTTTTCTGTGTGGAAATCATTTGAGGAACACATTGTGAAAAATAGCAAAATGTTATCAAGTAACAATGTTGAATGATTATATACCTAGGAGATAGATCAGTAACATGTCCTTGTGACATGTGAATGTGTTATTTCCACTATGTGTAAAAATGCAAGGTAACAAGATAGGATTCTTTTTAATTTCAGCTTTCTTCAGTAGAGGTGAGGCCTTCCTCTTGTCCCATCATAACTAACCCAGCAAAAGAAACTACAAAGAAATGCAGTTCATATGAGGAAGCTGAAGGTCAGGTAACAGTTCCAAGAAACTGAATTTTCTCTACTATTTTTCAGCTGACACCTTTGCCTTGGCCTTGTTTAAAGAGTCAAGGATTTGGAGACAGATACTACAGTTTGAGTCCTAATGGAAAAACTTATAATTTGTTTAACTTTGGGCAGCATGTGTAATTTCTTTGAACCTGATTTTTCTATAAAATGTATAAACATTGTATAATATAATATCTATATTAGTATCTACAAAATAACCAAAGCATTTATGCAATAGTAATAATTCTTCCCTGGCCTATATGTTATAAAATGTTATACAAATATTACCACTATTCATAGTAGTGCCCAATCTTCAATTCCCTTTACTTTCTTTAGAGAATTTAAGAGAAGAGATATAAGCTTGTTAATAACCAGGACCTTACCATGAAAAGTACAACTCACTATACTAAGCAAAATTTCTTGCACCTACTATGTGGAAAGCTTTACGCTAGGGAATGATATGATATTACCCTTCAAAACTTTTTGTCTTTTTTTGTGTGGTAAAATCTAGATAGCATAAAATTTACCATTTTAATCATTTTAAAGTATATAATTCAATGACATTTAGTACATTCACAATGTTGTATGATCACCACCATTATCTATACCCAAAATATTTTCATCGCCTGAAAGGAAATCCAATACTGTTTAAGCACCCACACTCATTTCCCCCACTATTCAGGAAATATCATGTACATGGAATCAATATGAGGCCTCGTGTGGCTCTTTTCACTTAGCATAATGTTTGGGGGATTTTCCCACAGTGCAACATGTGTCAGTACTTTGTCCATTTTTATAACCAAATAATATTCTAGTATATAAATAAACCACATTTTGTTATCCATTCACCAACTGATGGGCATTCCACTTTTTGACTATTATAACTAATACGGTTCTGAATATTTCTGTACAAGGTTTTGTAGGAATATAAGCTTTCAATTTTTTCGGGGATATATATGAAAGGAATTTAGATATATTTTATGTATATATATATATATATACCTATGAAGGGATTGTGAGTCATGGAAATTCAATGTTTAAATTATTGAGGAACTGTCACAGTTTTCCACAGTACCTGCACCAGTTTACATTCTCACCAGAAATGTAGAAGTGTTCCGGTTGCTCCACATTTTCACCAACACTTATTATTTTCCTTTTTTTATTATAACCACCCTAGTAGGTATGAAGTGGAATTGTGTGATTTTGATTTGCCTTCTCTAATGACTAATGACAATAAACACCATAACATGTACTTGCAGCCATTCATTTATCTTCTCTGGAGAAATGTCTACAGTTCTTTGCCTATTTTTTAAAACTGGGTTGTGTTTTTTATTGTTGAGTTGCACAAGTTTTTATATAGTGCTCAATACTAGACCTTTATCACATATATGACTTGCAAATATTTTCTCTCATTTTGTGGAATCTCTTTTCACTTTCTTAGTGTCCTATTGAAGCACAAAAGTTTTTCCAAATTTGATGAAGTTCAATTATCTATTTTTTTCTCTTGTTGCTTGTGTTCTAATAGTCTCTTGCCAAATCTAAGGTCGTGATGTACCCCTGTTTTCTTCTAATACTTTTTTATAGTTTCAGCACTTACATTCTTTGATCCATTTTGAGTTAATTTCGTATATATTGTGAGAGGTCCAACTTGATTCTTTTGCATGTGGATATCCAGTTATCCCACCAATATTTGTTGAAAAGACTATTCTTTCACCATTGAATGGTTTTGGCACTCTTCTAAAAAATTAATAGCCATAGATGTGTATCGGTTTATTTATGGACTTTCAATAATTTATTATCTCATTGGTTTATATGTCTATCCTTATGCCGGTACACACTGGTATGACTGCTGTAGATTTACATTGTTTTGAAAACTGAAAATTGAGTCATTCAACTAGGTACTTTGTTTTAAATATTGTTTTGGCTCTGTGAAGTCCATTTAAATTCCAATATATTAGAGTCCCACATAGATTTTAGGATCAGGTTTTTTATTTCTGCAAAAAAAAGTTGGGATTTTGATAAGAATTGTACTGAACCTGTTTATTGCTTTGGGGAATATGGTCATCTTAACAATATTGAGTCTTCCATTCCATGAGCATGGACTCTTTCCATTTCTTTAGGTCTTCAATTTCTTTCAGCAATGTCTTGCCATTTTCAGTGCACAAGTCTTCCATCTCCTTAGTTAAATTTATTCCAAAGTATTTCATTCTTCTGGATGCTATTATAAAATGAATTTTCTTCATTTCCTTTTTTACTGTTTATTCTTAGTATATAGAAATACAACTGAATTTTGTGGGTTTATCTTATATACTGCAGCATTGCTAAAATCATACAGTAATCTTTTCTGGATTCTTTAGGTTTTAATATATATAGTATCATATCATCTGCGAATAGTGGTGGTTTTACTTCTTCCTTTCCAATTTTAATGCCCTTTACTTATTTTCCTTGCCAAACTGATTTGATTTGAACTTCTAGTACAGTGCTGAATAGAACTAGCAAAAGTAAGCATCCTTGCCTTGTTTCTGATTTTAGAAAGCTTTCAGCCATTTACCATTGAATATGATATTAGCTGTGGGTTTTTCATAAATCCCTTTAATCAGGTTAAGGAAATTCCCTTCTATCCCTAAGTTGTTAAATGTATTTATTTGTTAAGGATTGAATTTTATAAAATTCTTTTTTTGCATTAAAGTGATAATGTAGTTTTTGCCTTCTGTTCTATTAAACTATATTACATTGATTGATTTCCTTGCTGAATCACACTTGGATTCCTAGAATAAATTTCACTTCGTTACAGTTTATAATCTTTTTAATGTACTACTAGATGCAATTTCTAGTATTATGTTGAGAAATTTTGCATCTGTAGTCATAAAGGATATTGGTTTGAAGTTTTCTTTTCTTACAGTGTCTGGTTTAGTATGAGGGTACTACTGGCCTTGCAGAATGAGTCAGGAAGTATTCTTTCCTCTTCTACTCTTCAGAAGAGTTTAAGAAGGATTGGTGTTAATACACCTTTCTTTCAAAGTTTGGTAGAATTTACCCCTGTATATAACCAGTTGCTTCCCTCTTGCTATTTCTAAGAATATCTTTGTTTTTGCCTTTTAACATTTGATTATAACATGTCCTGATAGAGATCCCTTTCTGTGTATTCTACTTGGAATCTGTTGAGCTTCTTACATGTATAGATTTATATCTTTTATCAAATTTAGGAAATTTACAGCCATTATTTCTTCAAGTTTTTTCTTCCCTTTTTACCTTTTTACTCCCTCATTCTCAGACTCCCATTATGCACATGTTGGTGTGCTTAATGGTATTCCATTGTGTCCACTTTTCTTTATTCTTTTTTATTTCTGCTCCTCAGACTAGATAATCTCAATTAACCTACCTTCACATCCACTGATTCTTTCTTCTGCCTGCCCTATGTTTCTGCAACCCACTCTAGTAAAATTTTCATTTTAGTTACTGCACTTTTCAGCTGAAAAATTTCTCTGTTTCCCTTTTATTGAGATATAATGACATTTAATGTTATATGTTTGATACATTTAGGTAGTTTTATCTTTTAAAAATATTCTCTATTTAGTGTGAAATTGTTCTTCTGTTATCCTTCAGGAAAGTTTCTAATAATTTATTTTTTTGTGGGTATGGACCAATTTCCTTGTTACTTTGCATGCTTTCTAATTTTTTGCTAAAAATTGGATATGTTTAATATTATAATACAATAACTCTGAAAATTAGATTCCCTCTCCTCAAGATTTTGGTTACTTACTGTAGGCTTTAGTAATTTATTTAGAGATTTTTCTAAAATACATTTAAAGACTGTATCTTTGTTGTATGTGGTCTCTGTAGTCTCTGTTCTTTTAGCTTATGGCCAAATAGTGGTTTGACAGAAATTTCCTTAAATTCCTAGAGGAAAAAAGAAAAAGAAGAAAAAACTACTCTCTTCTTTGCAAACTGGATCTTTGTTGGACATTACCTCAACACTTTACCAACCTCTTAACAACTCTGCTTAGCTTTTGTAAATTTAGGAAATTTATAGTCATTATTTTAGGAAGAGTTGTCTTTGAGGTATTTTCAAAAATATATGTGGTTTTGGGAGGAGATTTCCTCTGCTCTACTCATGCCACCATCTTGGCTCCGCCTCTATAGTCATTATTTCTTCAAAACTTTTTCTTCCCCTATTACTCCCTCATTCTCAGACTCATATTATACATATGTTGGTGTGTCCTATTTGTGTTGAGCCCAAAAATCAGCCACAGGTGAAAGCTTAAGGATGTCACAGGTCTTCTCTGAGCATGTGCCTCACCCTGGCAATGCACTTGGCTTTCCAGGTTCCCTGTTATTTGTGAATGGTTTTCAATGTCCTTATTCACAAAATAACTCTTTCCTCAGATTTTCTGCACATACTTTCAACATGTCTTCTGTTTTCTCCAACAATAATATTTTCCCCCAGGCAGCAGTAGCTTGTTCATTTGCCTTATTTTTTTTTAACAAATACCCTCTGTTTAGCTCTTTTTCATCCTGAGAGACTTCTAAGTTAGGTGAAGCAAAGACAAGCACCTTGTGTCAGGATTTTAGGTAATCCTCGTATAAGTCAAAACAGACAAACACATTTTCTTAGGAACAAGCTCTGCTCTGCTCCCTCTGAAAACAGTTACTCATACCAAGAATGTGAGTGCTGTCTTCAAGACAACTACTATGCCAGGGAGAAGAGTGGGGCAAAGCTAAGTGAAATACCATAAAGTTCTACTTCTATGTTTAAGTCGCCTTTTTCTTGATTCAGTTATTGTTTGCTTGTCGTAAACTTTTATTTTATTTTCCATTTCCAAAAAAGTTCTTTTTGACAGTTTTCACTTATTTTTCAGTGTTTATTTGGAGATATCAGCCCTTGAAGCTCCCTTCTCCACCATTTTCATTCTCTGATCATTTTGTGAAAGTAGCAGATGGGTGATAGGATACGGTCAGTAGGAAAGGTAAAGGGAATAATCAAAGGTGATGTGACTTACTTTTGCCTATACACTATTTTACCAATCATGTATCATTCCTATCATGGTGAACATACAAAAAGGTTCAACAGATACGGCTCTCATTGTCATTCATATTGTTGAAGGCCAAATTATCTTTTGTTTTGTAATATTAGTAAAGAAAGATAAGAGCAAAGTATGTGATTTTGCCAGAAAATTTATACATAGAAGAAATCAGACTAGTCAGATTTGGAAGAGAATTTAAAGGTATAAAAAGTAATGTTGCAGGAAGGGGGCCTCTGGAGTCAAGTTCTAATATCTGAAAGGAAAGGGGAAGAAGTAGAATTGGGCACAGGGTCAATTCAAATTATAATGCAGACCTACAAATCTTTGCTCAGTTCCACCAGCATAAATATCCTACAGTGGACCAAAATGATTGGGCCCTTATACTGAACCTTAATAAGTCATTGGTTATGGCTTGCCCTTGGAAGGATAAGATCTCCGAGAGGTGATGCTCCACAACTGAATCTGTCAACAGCTTTACAAAGTCTGAATGATACATCTTTGAGAATACGATGAGTAGAAATTTTAGCCTATATTAGGCACATGTTAATGTAACTGGCACTGATTTGTATGCAGATAGGACTCTGAAAAGAGGTGTATAGCAGAAAGTTTAAATTGATGTCCAGATATCAGTAAGGATAAACACTATAAAGGACTATGCCATTTCAGAGCACTTCACTGATGCTTCTTAAGAAAGCAGATTTTAAGTCAACTTATGTTTCAAAGAAAAATAAAGAAACTTGATAATGGAAAGAAGCTCCACAGAGGAACTGTGCAAAGATGATAGACATCAATATATTATTTAACAACCATTCTTGGTTCTTGTGCTTCTCAAGGATGAACTAGGGACAAGATAGATGCAGTTTTATCACTAAAATTTTTTTACATATACCACATTAGGAGCCTGTAGAGTACATTACTTTTCTTGTTTTAATTTATTACTCTTTTCAATCATAAAACCATATATCAACATACCCCTCTGCTTATCAAAAAATGACATTAAGAATACATAACTCAGAAACCAGAGAACAATGGAGGTGTGAGAAGGGAGGCAGAAATCTCCTCCCAAAACAACATGTAATATGAAAATATAGCAAATACTAATCCTAAAAGAGTGACCACAAGAAGACTGCAACAGATGACCTACATCTGAGAAACAGAGATATCAAAGAAAAGGATAAAACAACAAAGCCATGATTCAGTGGGACCCAAACCCTCCCCTCACCCTAGTGCACCAGTAGGAGGAAAAGAAACAGAGCAGGGAGAGAGGAGAAGCCCAGGACTGCTAAATACTCAGGCCTGGAGATCTAGTCCCAGAGTATGAACTCACATTGCATGTTTCTCTGAAGATTAGAGGGATTGGAAAGCAAAGACAGGCAGAATACTCAGAGAGACTGAGATTCCAGCCACTTGTGGAGAAGAGGTACCCACAACCAGCTGCTCTGGGACAAAAGAAAGGCAGGTGCTTTGAAAGACTTCCCAACAGTGAGAGGGCTGCTAAAGGGGAAAGTAGTATGCAGAGCTCACTGCTGAGGAGAAAGGACAGGTGGACAAACTCATCCCAGCACACACAACCCAGCAGGTTGGGAACTTTCAGGAGCTCAAACAACCTGGCTGGCAACACAGCCTTCAGCCCCCCACAGCAATACGCAGCCTACTGTTCCATATTCCTGACTGGCAACAGCTTGCAAACATGCTGCCCCCACCATCATGCCAGGCCAGCTAGAGGGCAGCCCCAGATAATGCAGCTAAGAGGACATATCCAAGAGGATGCTCCATGAACGCTCAGCTCACTGCCCTGGAAGTGAAGGCAGGCACTGTGGCCGGGAAGCAGAAAAGAGCTCTTTCCTCGCAGCAGGCACTGGCACTGCACAACTGTGACTCCCACCATCACTCCAGGTGCTGGGTATCTCCAGAGAGTAGAGCTTCTGAGCACTAGGGGGCATCACCTACACAAATAAATTATTCCACACTATTCCACATGATTATGAAAAGGCAGAAAAACCTTGTACAATTCAAAATCACTCAAACACCTGAAAGAGGGTTCAGTGAAACTGAAATCACCAATCTTCCTGGTAAAAATTTCAAAATAAAAATCATAAACATGCTCATGAAGCTACAGAAAAATATTCAAGACCTCAGGGAGTAATTCAAGAAAGAGATAGAAACTTTGAAAGATACAGCACCTGAAATGAAACATACAATGGAGGGATTTAAAAGCAGATTAGATGAGGTACAGGAGATGGAAACTGAAATAGAAATTAGGAAACAGGAATAAAAAGAAGCTGAGGCACAAAGAGAAAAAGGATCTGTAGGAATGAAAGAATAATAAGACAACTCGGTGACCAATTCAAAAAGAAAAATATTCACATTATAGGGGTACCAGAAGAAAAAAAGAAAGAAAAAGTGATAGAAAGTGTCTTTGAAGAAATAATAGCTGAAAATTTCCCCAAATCAGGGGAAGGAAATAGTCTCTTGGTTCATGGAACTACACAGATCTCCCAACACAAGGGACCCAAGGAAGACAAAACCAAGATATATAATAATAAAAATGGAAAAGATCTAGGACAAAGACAGAATATAAAAAGCAGCCAGAGAGAGAAAAAAGATCACATACAACGGAGAACCCATGAGGCAATCATCAGACTTCTCAGCAGAAAACTTACAGGCCAGAAGAGACTGGCATGATATATTCACTGCAATGAAACAGAAAGGCCTCGAACGAAGAATACTCTACCGAGTAAGATTACCATTTAAATTTGAAGGGGGGATTAAACAATTTCCAGATAAGCAAAAGTTGAGGGAATTTACCTCCCACAAAACAACTTTACAATGTATTTTGGACGGACTGCTCTAGATGGAAGTGTTCCAAAGGCTAAATACCTGTAAAAAGAGAAAATAAAACCACAGTAAAGAAGCAGACCAAATAATTACTAAGCAAATGTAGAATTAAATCAGCTACCCACAAAGTCAGTGGTGGGATACACAAAAAGTACAGAATGTGCCACCTAACATATAAAGAGTGGAGGAAGAAGAAAAAGACGGGAGAAAAAAACAACCATTACATTGTATTTGTAATAGCATAATAAGTGAGTTAAGTTAGATAGACTATTAGATAATAAAGAAGCTGCCCTTGAACCTTTGGTAACCACAAGTCCAAAGCCTGCAATGACAATAAGTACATATCTATCGACAACCACCCTAAATGTAAACAGACTGAATCCACCAATCAAAAGACATACAGTTAGAGAATAGATGAAGAAGCAAGACTCATCAATACATTGCCTACAAGAGGCTCACTTCAAACCCAAACACATACACACACTAAAAGTGAAGATGGAAAAAGATAATTTATGCAAACTATAGGGAGAAAAAAGCAGGTGTTGCAGTACTTGCATCAGATAAAACAGAATTCAAACCAAAGAAAGTAACAAGAGACATAGAAGGACATTATATTATGATAACAGGGACATTCCAACAAGAGGATATAACCATTATAAATATCTATGCACCCAAATATGTGCAACAAATACTAACAGAATTAAAGGGGGAAATAGAATGAATGCATTCATTTTAGCAGTCTTCAATATGCCACTCACTCCAAAAGACAGATCAGCCAGTCAGAAAATAAGGAGTCAGAGGCAGTGACAAACACATAAGAACAGATGAACCTAACAGACATCTACAGAACACTCCACCCAAAACAAACAAGAAACAAATTCTTCTCAATTGCACATGGAACATTTTCCAGAATAGATCACATACAAGGTCACAAAAAGAGCCTCAATAAATTCAAAAAGATTGAAATTGTACCAATCAACTTCTCAGACCACAAAGGTATGAAACAAGAAATAAATTATGCAAAGGAAACAAAGAAGCCCACAAACACATGGAGGCTTAACAACAACATGGTCCTAAATAATAAATGGATCAATGACCAAATAAAAACAGAAATCCAGCAATATATGGAGACTAATGAAAACAATAACTCAACATCTCAAAATCTTTGGGACACAGAGAAAGCCTTGCTAAAAGGGAAGTATATTGCAGTAAAGGGTTACCTTATGAAAGAAGAACAATCCAATATGAACAGTTTAAACTAACAATTAATGAAACTATGGAAAGAAGAACAAATGAGGCCCTAAGTCAGTAGAAGGAGGGACATAATAAAGTTCAGAGAAGAAATCAATAAAATTAAGAAGAATAAAACAATATAAAGAATCAATGAAAGCAGGAGCTCGTTCTTCGAGAAAATAAACAAATTAGATAAACCCCAAGCCAGATATACCAAGAAAAAAAAGAGTGTACACACATAAACAGAATCAGAAGTGAGAAAGGAAAAATCACTGTAGACACCACAGAAATACAAAGAATTATTAGAGAATACTATGAAAAATTATATTCTAACAAACTGGATAACATAGAAGAAATGGACAACTTTCTAGAAAAATACAATGTCCCAAGACAGACCCAGGATGAAACAGAATATCTGAACAGACCAATTACCAGCAATGAAATTGAACTGGTAATCAAAAAATTACCTAAGAAAAAAATTCCTTGACCAGATGACTTCACTGCTGAATTTTATCAAACATTTAGTGAAGACCTAATGCCCATCCTCCTTAAAGTTTTTTGAAAAGTAGAAGAGGAGGGAATATCTCTAAACTCATTCTATGAGGCCAGCATCACTCTAATACCAAAACCAGGCAAAGACACCACAAAAAAAGAAAATTACAGATCAATATCTCTGCTGAACATAGATGAAAAAATACTCAACAAAACAGTAGCAAACTAAGTTCTAAAATACCTCAAAATGATCATCCATCATGGTCAAGTGGGATTTCTTCCAGGAATGCAAGGATGGTGCAATATTTGAAAATCCATCAACATCATCCACCACATCAACAAAAAGAAGGACTAAAACCACATTATCATCTCCATAGATGCTGAAAAGGCATTCAACAAAATTCAACATCCATTCATGATAAAAATGGTATATCAACAAAATGGGTATAGAGGGCAAATACCTCAACATAATAAAGGCCATATATGACAAACCTGCAGCCAACATCATACTTAGCAGTGAAAAGCTGAAAGCTTTTCCACTAAGATCAGGAACAAGACAAGGGTGCCCATGCTCCATAATTATTTTCAACATAAAATAAATACGGATGTCCTAGCCATGCCAGTCAGACAACAGAAAGAAATAAAAGGCATCCAGCTTGGTAAGGAACAAGTTAAACTGTCACCGTTGGCAGATGACATGACATTGTACATAAAAAAACCCTAAAGAATCCACCCCTAAACTACTAGAACTAATTACTGGATTCAGCCAAGTTGCAGTATAGAAAATTAACACACAGAAACCTGTGGCATTCCCATATACTAATGATGAACTAGCTGAAAGAGAAATCAGCAAAATGATTCCATTTACAACTGCATAAAAAAGAATAAAATACCTAGGAATAAACCTAACCAAGGAAGTGAAAGACTTATACCCTGAAAACTACAAGACACTCATGAGATAAATTAAAGAAGACATCAATAAATGGAAATACATCCCATGCTCATGGATAGGAAGAATTAATATTGTCAAAATGGCCAGCCTGCCTAAAGCAATCTACAGATGCAATGCAATACCTATCAAAATACTGACAGCATTCTTTAACTAACTAGAGCAAATAATTCTAAAATTCATATGGAACCACAAAATACCCCAAATAATCAAAGCAATCCTGAGAAGAAGGATAAAGCTGTGGGGATTATGCTCCCTGACTTCAAGCTCTACTATAAAACCACAGTAATGAACACAATTTGGTACTGGCATGGGAACAGACCCACAGATCAATGGATAGAATAGAGAGTCCAGATGTAAACCCACACATATATGGCCAATTAATATACAATAAAGGAGCCATGGATATACAATGGGGAAATGACAGCCTCTTCAACGACTGGTGTTGGCAAAACTGAACAGCTACATGCAAGAGAATGAAACTGGATTATTGTCTAACCCCATACACAAAAGTAATCTCAAAATGGATCAAGGTCCTGAATGTAAGTCATGAAACCATAAAACTCTTGGAAGAAAATATAGGCAAAAGTCTTCGGAATCTAAACATGAGCAACTTTTTCCTGAACACATCTCCTCAGGCAAGGGAAACAAAAGCAAAAATGAACAAGTGGGACTACATCAAACTAAGAAGCTTCTGTACATTAAAGGACACAATGAGCAGAAGAAAGAGGCTTCCTACAGTATGGGAGAATCGTAAAGAACATATCTGATAAGGGGTCAACATCCAAATTATATAAATAACTCACATGCCTCAACACCCAAAAATCAAACAACCCTTTTAAAATCAAATAACCCTATTAAAAAATGGGGGGAACATGTGAGCTGACACTCTCCAAAGAAGAAGTTCAGATGGCCAACAGGCACATGAAAAGATGCTCCATATTGCTAATCATCAGTGAAATGCAAATTAAAACCACAATGAGATATCACCTCATACCAGTTAGGATGGCCAACATTGAAAAGCTAGGAACAGCAAATGCTGGTGAGGATGTAGAGAAAGGGGAACCCTCCTACACTGCTGGTAGAAATGTAAAGTAGTTCAACCATTGTAGAAAGCAGTATGGAGGTTCCTCAAAAAACTAAAAATAGAAATACCATTTGACCCAGGAATTCCACTCCTAGGAATTTACCCAAAGAATACAGGATCCCATTTCAAAAAGACATATGCACCCCTATGTTTATCACAGCACTATTTACAATAGCCAATACATGGAAGCAACCTAAGTGTCCATCAGTAGATGAATGGATTTAGAAGATGTACATAGACAGAATAAAATATTATTCAGCCATAAGAAGAAAACAAATCCTACCATTTGCAACAACATGGATGGAGCTAGAGGGTATTATGCTCAGCGAATTATAAGCCAGGTGGAGAAAGACAAGTGCCAAATGATTTCACTCATTTGTGGAGTATAACAACAGAGCCTAAACTGAAGGAACAAAACAGCAGCAGACTCACAGACTCCAAGAAGGGAAGAGCAGTTACCAAAGGGAAATTGTGTGGGGAGGGAGGGCAGGAAGAGAAGAAGGGGATTAAGGGATATTATGATTAGCATACATAATGTAGGTGGGGCATGGGGAAGGCTGTATAGCACAGAGAAGACAAGTAATGACTTCATAGCATCTTAATATGCTGATCAGCAGTGACTGTAATGTGGTATGTGGGGGCACTTGATAATATGAGTGAATGTAGTAACCACAACGTTGCTCATGTGAAACCTTCATAAGATTATACATCAATGATACCTTAATAAAAAAGTAAATTAAAATAAGAATACATAACCCAGGTTGAATCCCTGAAAAAGAGTTATCTAATTTTAATGATTATGCCAAGTAAGATTCTAAAAGCATATCTCATTTTATTTTCCAGAAATATTACACTGCTGATCAAGGGATTAGTAGAGCATCATATCATGAACATAATGCTCTCCTTCATGACATGTTATAGAAAAGGTACAGAAATATTAAGTATATTAAACATCCATCAATATTAATGGCTAGATAATGTTAGGTTATCAATGAACTCTGGCTCCAAATTGAATAATTTCTGTCTTCGAAATTTTTAAATTCATTTTTCCTGCTAACCAGTGTTATAATAGAACACTTATATATTTTTTGTCTTTGGAAAAATGTGTACTCCTATAAAAACCTGGAGAATAAGTAAATGTGTCTTTTCTAAAATAAAATGCATCTGGTAGTTTTTAAGGATAAAGTAATTAATTTGTATCTCATATTTCTTGGTAGCTGAAAGGAAAATGCCAAGACTCTTAGAACATTGGCTCATTTGTATGTAAGAGTGAATTTCCCAATGAAATTGATACAACCCTTAACAGATTTTTTTTCTGAACCTTCTGTTCTTTGCCAAATATCTTTATGCTCATGGCAATACTCTAAAGCCTTAATACAATTAAGAAGACAACTTAAAATTTTCTTCTGAATTTACAATCTACTACAGTGTATCAATTCAAATTTAAAAGTTCCTAGGCCAAGTAGTCCTTACTTGTGGTAAATTACATAAATGCAAATAATATGAAGATTATACATTAACACAGATTGAATAAAATTTAGTCAGCACTAATTATTATAATCTAACAAGAACATCAGAAGGAGCATAAGTTTCCCAAGACAATAAACAAAACCATTCTTAGATTTATGGGCTTGATGTGATTAGTAATACACACAAGTACAAAAAATTCCTGGTACCAGTAGGAGAAATACTTCTATTTTCCCAGGGTTATTCCACAGCACAAGAAGATCTTATACACGGTCCCTTAGAGCTCCATAAACTCCCCCTCTTTCAATACAAAATTTCACCATTTGAATTTTAGGAATGTCTATTTTGCATCAAAGAGAGAGGAAAGATGTATTCATTCAGTCAGCCATTCAAGAAATAGTTTTAGTGCATCTACTATGACAGGAAATAGACAAATATATATGTAGTTATTTAGTAAATTAAAAGTTGGTAGATGGTATGCAAAAGGATAAAGAAAAGAAATAAGAAGTGATATAGTGGAGAAAGTGGAGGGGTTGCCTCACAGCCAGAATGCTTCATGGGGCATACAGTCAGGGATAGGATGATCTAAAATTCTAGGAATTCTAGACTTCTTTCAGGGACTAATATAAACAGGACAGAGGATATCATGGGATTCATTCAGAGAGTGTCAGAACACATAATAGAGATGAAGTTGGGACACTGAGGGGTCCAGAAGGGTGGTCGGTCAATGTCCTGTCCCCTGCCCTGCCCCACTGCTTCAGTCTTGCCAATGATTTCTGGGAAAGAAGGAAATCTTATCCTGCACTAATGGAGCTCTGGAACTCCCTCTTGACACTTCCTGAATGCAATGTACAGAATTTCACATGATAAAATAGAACATGTGTTTTTTTAACATCTTAGAAATAGCCAACAATCTATTCAATGAAAACCAAAGGAAATATTTCTGTAACTATAAATAAAGCCTCACACACACTATTTGAGAGATTGCAAATGTTAGTGGCACAATGACAGACTATTGATGGAATTCTTATCTTGAAAAACTGTCTAAGTTCATGGGGCTAGAAACTGCAGATAGAATTTACTTCATGTCTTATAGATATTTTGTTGGATAGCACCATATAAAGCAAAGTACAGTAACATGTTTGGTTCACATTTATTCTTGAGTTTCTACAATATTTTACTGTCCACCAACATAAAATCAAGTAATCTGAGACATTGGAAAGACTTTATTGTGGTATCTTCAGTAACTTTTATATACTGTTTCCTTTCATAATTTGCGATGCAATAATGATTTTTGTTATAAATTTCTTTATAAATATTCTTACTGATGGATGATGCATGTATTTAAGCATCAATAGACAAGTAAAGTTATCCACGGGTGACTAACAACCTTGAATAAACACCACTTCACTCGGTTGCTATCCATAGTACCTAAGAAATGCAATTACATGCTGGGACCTATTATCCCAATTAATGGACTGTTTTATATTCACTGTGCATTATATTTGAAACACTTTAGAGGCCTGGCCTTCACTTAGCTACAGGCAAAGTAAAATTTATAACAAATAAGCAAGAAAAGGCTTTCATTTACTTACCAAGATATGTAGCGTGTAATTATACTTTAAGCATAACTAGGCAGGGCTCAAAAATGCCCTTTGATTTAAACCACAATAAAAGTATATTTTTAAAACCATAACAAATATAACTTTGTAATGAACAAGCATTGTGGATTGCTGCAGCACTTGAGGTTTCATTATCAAGTATGTCTATCTTTCCCTTCTTGTAATGATGTGGCCAAAGGTTAAACTTGATTATTATTTATTATATTCAGAGAGACTCATTATTCCAGACATATGAACTAAAATTTAGAGTAGCAGTACATGGAGGTCTTCCAATAGCTGGATAGATGAACAAATAAAAGTAGTCTGCTAAGAAGTACACAAACCCTTGTTGTGTTGCTGCTTTGTAAAATGTCAGCCTGAGGCTACGTGTTACCACAACGGCATTTGACCACTGAAGTTTAACTCTACTCCCTCTGGTGGTTTCCAAAGCTGTATTACCAAAGCTATAAAATAAAACACAGTTGTAATTCTTCTCCTTATTGTAAGAAGCATTGATCGCCACTGATTGTATATTATAGCAAAGGGGCAGTCTATTACATAAATTTATTGCATTTTCTTCCTGATAATTACTGGAAGTTATTGAACAAGGCAGGGAGTTATAGCCAGTAAGTTCCTGCTCTAGCTGAGGAAGCAAATCTACAGATATTTAGTGGATCTTAACAGCTGTAAACAAAACATCCTCTTTACAGTGTTCTAGAAATTTAAAATTTACAGTACCTTTGAGGTTAAGAATTATACTCTCAATACCAAAAGTTTAGAATTGAAATATGAACTGCAGCAAAATATCATACTAACTGTATCATATTTGTTTTATGAAACTGCTTGGACACACTTAAAATGTCAAAAGTCAAACCATGTGGACTTGTTATTTCACTTCTGTTAATTTTCATTTAAATTCTTCATTATAGTGAGCATTTCAACTTTCATCATACTTATTTTTGCACTTGAAATTATCGTTATTTATGTATCTAAATGTATCCTTCCTTAATAGAAAAACTGTCCAATAATAAAAAATATAGCCAAATTTAACCTCAAGTTCACTGAAAAAAAAGATACAAGCTAAAATACAATACTTAATTTCTTTCTGCAAAATACACAACAAAAAAGGGGCAAACATAAGAAATCAGGAGACGTTTTAGTAAATAAATAAGCTATACTAAGTCTGAAGTAAGATTATATTTGTACAGCAGTAAACAGTATACAGATTGGGAGTCAGCCAGCACTATTTACTATCTTATCTATATATTCTAAAATCACTAGCATGGATGACCCTTCTCTTTAATGGAGAATTAACTATTATAAGACCAACACTCCTACAAATAACAGCTTGGGAGGGGAAAATGCCTGAAGACACTAAAAAGCAAGCAGAATCCAGCAGATACTTCAGGGACATTCCACTTGGAAGAAAGAAAGAGCAATGGTTGAATTTCCATATTTTAGAGTTTTTTGCCTGAAGGCAGGCTCTAGGCAGTCTCACCTGAGCTAGATAAAACTGAATAGAAAACCCAAAACCACATTGACTTGAAACAAAAAGGGGATTTAGGAGCAATGATAGCAGCTGGAAAGTGAAGCAGGATCTCATAAAGAGGAGCTGAAGAGGGGGGGCCCTAAACTCAAAGTGTAAGATCTTTCTGTATATCTACCTGACTTCTGAATTATGAAAGTGTGGGACAGATTGTAAGCACCCCAGCTATGGCTAAAAGAACTAAAGAGATTTCAGCTCCAGGTCACCACAGAGGAGACAAGAGTTAAGGGTATGAAACCAGCAAAGTTAACTGCCTGTTAGAACAAAAATAACAAATTCAGTACCAATATAACAGAATTCAAATTTCTGGATTGTATCATTTATAAGGTCCAGTATATAATCTAAGACAACTAGACATAAAGAAGCAGGAAATGTAACCCATATTCAAATGAAAAGGGAATCAATGAACACTATATCAAAATGACCCAGATGTTGGAATTAGCACAGAAGAATTCGTAAGTAACTATTTTAACTGTGCGCAAAAACAAAGGAAGCTATGCTTATAAGAAATCACATAAGAGAAGATCTCAGCAAAGCAACAGAATTATTTTTAGAAGCCAAAGGGAAATTGAAAAAAGAACACATTTCTGAAAAATTCATTTGGTGGATTTATTATTAGATGGGATATGCAGAAGAAATGAACATGCAAATAGATCAGTAGAAATTATCCAAACTGAAAACAGAGAGAAAAATGAGTAGAATCTCAACCTGAGGGTTAATATAAAAAAGTTAAACATGCATGTAAATGGGTACCAGAAGGAGAAGAAAGAGAAAAAATGGGTTAGGAAGTCAAACATTTGAAGACAAAAATAACTAAAATTTTCTCAACTTTGGTGAAAAACATAAATGTAAATACTCACAAATTCAGCAAACCTCACACAAATTAATACAAGAAAAACCATACCAAGGCATATCATGTCATTTTGCTAAAAAGCAGGTGTAAAAAGAAAATCCTGGGAACCAAAGAAAAATGATAAATTATATATAGAGGAACAGTTATACAAACTATTCCTAATTTTTCATGAGAAATAATGAAGCCAGAAGATAGTATAATAACATTTTGAGATTAAAAATAAATCTACCTTGTAAAGAAAATTCTTCAGGTTGAAGGGAATAGATACCAGACAGAAATTTAAATCTTCAAAAGTAATAGAGAGCACCAGAAAGGAAAATATATGAATAAATGTAAAAGATTGTTTTTACCTCTTAATTATTTTAAAATCTATATGACTGTTTAAAACAAAATTGTAGTATTATACTGTGGGATTTGTAACATATATAGATGTAATACATATGATAACCATAGCACAAAGGGTTACTACAACTAAATAGTAAATTAAGCCTGGTTTCAGGGTGTAAGGCTAATGCACAAAAATCAGTTTCATTTTTACAGACTAGTAGAATTTAGAAAATTAAAAATTTTTAAAGCAATCTCATTCAGTCATAAAACACTTTTGGAAAAAATTGAACAAAAGATGCAAAACCTCTGTGTTGAAACTATAAAACATTGCTTAGAGAAATTAATGAATCTTTAAAAACAGATAGATGTACTACGCTCATGGATTGGAAAGACAACATATTCTTTAACATGCCAAGTCCTCCAAAGTTTTATATATATTTATATATATATATACACACACAAATATCTATAATTAAACATATAATTATAGTTTTATATATACTTATATATTTTATGTATATTATATCTATATACATAAGACTGAAGTCATATATACAACTCTGTATCTCACTATATATAATATATATCCATACATCATCTATTTGTTTATATACATATATATGTATGTATCATCTCATATCTCTGTCTCTGTCTCTGTCTCTCTTTCTCTTTCTTTCTTGCATAACCCCAGGCCTTTTGTAGACTTTGATAAGTTGATTCTAAAATTTATGTGAAGTTACAAAAGATCTAGAATATCTAAAATAATCTTGCAAAAGAATAAAATTGGAAGACTTATACTACCTGATTTCAATATTTATTATAAAACTACAGGAATCAAGACAATATGGTATTGGAAAATGATAGACAAATATATGGAGAGAACAGAATAGAGGGCCCAGAAATAGACCCACATTATGTGGTCTATTGATTTTTGACAAAAGCACTGAAACAATCCAATAAATGTTGCTAGAACAACCTATCCCACATCACACACAAAAATTAAGATGGGCCATAGCCCCACTGTAAAAAACAAAACTATAAAGTTTCTAGTAGAAAACATAAAAGAAAATTTTTGTGACTTGGGGCTTAGCAAGGTTTTTTTTAGACATGACACAAAAGTCAGTAATGATAAAAGAAAACTGATTAATTTGCCTTCATTTAAAGTAAAACCTCTGCTCACTGATAGTCACAATTTAGGAAATGAGTGGTGAAACACAAGCTGGTAAAAAATATTTGCAAAGCAGTTTGATAAAAGATCATCCAGAATATATAAAATCCTATAACTCAATAATAAAAGGCAAAAAGCATTTTCAAAAGGCAAAAGACTTGAACTGACATTTTACCAAGGAAGATGTGCAAATAGTCAATAAGAACATGAAACAATGCTCAACATCATCAACCATTAAGCAAATGCAAGTTGAGCCACAATGATACACCATTACACACCCTCCAGAATAGTTACAATTGAAAGACTGATATCACATGTTGACAATGATGTAAAGTAATAAGAACCCTCATACATTGATGTTAGGTATGTAGATGATAATAACGACTTTGAAAAAGCATTGGGAAGTTTCTTATAAAAGTAAACTTACACTTACACTATCACCCAGCATTTACTCCTAGATATAAAAGAAATGAAAGTATACGTTCACAAAAAGACTTATAAGAAAATGTTCAAAGCAGGTTTATTCATTGTAACTAAAATCTGTCATCAATTCAGGTATTTAGATGGTGGAATATGGGTACTCACTGCATAATTCTTGTAGTGTTCTGTATGTTTGAAATTTTTGTATAAAGTGTTGAAAAAATATATGGTTGAAGAGACTCGATGTTTTAGTTATCTATTACTAATTAAGAAACTATCCCAGAACTTGGTAGTTTGAAATGACGACCATTTTATTTTACCTCACAACTTGGGGAGTCAGGAATACAGAGAGGGTTTGGCTTGACAGTTCTTCTATTCCACATGTTGTTGACTGGGATCACTATGTAAAATTCAGTAAGCAGCTGGACTGATCTGGAGGGTAAAAGAGGGTTTCACTCATATGCCTGGTGCCTTGGCAGGAATGGCTGGAAGGCTGGGAATAGCTGGGTCCCTCTTCCTTTCTATGTTTCCAAGGCTCTCCCATTGGTCTTTCCAGCCATATAGTTGGACTTCTTACATGACAATTCAGGGTCCTGAGAAATGATCCTGGGAGCTCTATAAACCAGCCCAGATTTAAGGAAAGAATGTCAAATAATTTGTAGCTACCTTTAATCTGACAAATTTAGCATAAGTATTTAAATGGAAGCAATGTTGGTATTTACATTTTTGAACTACTTAATACATTTTCACTGACTGCCCATTATAAATGGTCAGAATTTAGTGACACATGGTTTGAAAACGTGGATGTTACCCTCAATGAGCTCACAGTTTAAGTTGATGAGGGGGCCGAGAAATATAAATTTACAATATAATTACTTTAATAGAGGTATGTACAGGGCAGCTGAGAACATAGAAGTGAGGGAGTTAGAGAAATTTTCCTAGAAGAGAGAAAGACTCAGATGACCCTAAGAAGAGTAGTGCAAATCTGTCAGACAGACAAAAACAAGATGGAATTCCATAGAGAAGGGAAAAGCGCTAACTTGGAAATCCTTTCCTGCCCTCTTTATCCTCCACCTAGATAGTTCCTTCCACTACCCTCTTTGTGTTCTACTATACCTATAGGTATTTCTATCATAGCGCTTAGATCATCCACTGTATTTATTTACCTCCTCAGAGCAAAAGCCCCTTGATAGCAGAGAAGATGACTTACTTATTTCTGTATCTTTGATGAGTGAATAAAAGAGCTCAATTAATAAATTTTTATGAAAGAAAAGAAGAATAATCTGCTAAAAGTTCCTCTGAATTATTCTGGGGTCCAACTTGTGGGAATACTTTAGCATGCAATTTCATAAATTTGTCAAGCTTGTGACTGGCACAGAGCTAGAAACTTGCAGTCTACCTCTAAGTGGGAACAGAGATGCATTTTAGTATTATAAAAGTGCCTATGTAAATAGAGCCAAAGGGGAAGAGGTTTCGTTTGGAGCTCTACTCCTTATATGGGCACTTTCTCTTCACCATTCATAAAAACATGAAAATTAAGTTGTTAGAAACACTTCTATAAATGAAAGAGTAAATGCAAATATAAAGCAAATGTTAAAGTAACTAAATGATAACATTAATTCCAATATGATAACATCATTTCCATTATAGTAAGGAGGGACACTAAGAACTAAGCAAAGCCCTATGTCTTTATAAAAAAAAATTATCAAATAAAAAGCTAACAAATGTCCTTACAGCTGAGGTAAAAAAAAAAAGAAAAAGAAAAAGCTTTTTTCCCTCTGATCCTCTGGTTTGAAGAACAAAGTCAGAGAATGAAAAACCTTTTCAAAGTTCCCCAGTGAAACAGCCAAGAGCAGAGAGTCCTTTTCTCAACAGAGGCTTGATCAGATGCTTTCATATTAGATTGCCACATTGAGTAGGACAGCCTTAGCCATTTCCCTGTCTTGTCAACAACGTCAAAACCTATGACAGACCCTTCGCTCTCTTCACAAAGTTTCAGCTTTGCTTGATATCAAAGACCTAGTATTAAATTATTACTAAAGAGAGAAAAATGATCACTACTTTGCTCAGGATGTTTCATCAAGGCTATTCTGATGATTCTGATTATGGGAAGAGCCCAGATTGAGAAAGCAAGTGTGCATTTCATACTGTAGTTAAGAAACTCTGTTGGCCACTGATAGCATTTAATGCTGTAATAAACAAGGAGACCTGTGATGGGCAAGTAAGAATTGTGGTAAACAAAAGAAAAATAAATATAAACATAATTCATAAGTTTATAATTGCTCTCTGTTTAATGAGCCCCAATTTCTTCTTTAGCTATGGGTCTTCCATTTCTCTTTCTCCCCTATGTATACAATTTACATGCACACTTCCCCTAGCTACGAATATTTCTTTTATATTGACACAATTGCATTTTCATACGAATGAACATTTATCTATATAACACACAAGCTTAGGACTAAAACTGAAGAAAAACAGAAAAGAATTTTGATGGTTTTCCAAATTTATTTTGTCTATAATGGAAATTATTAAAATTGTTTATGCATGGCAAGCTTCCCTAAACGTTGTTTGCTAAACAAATATGTATGCCATTTTTACTTTATGCTTATTGACACATCATATTACTTTGGAGAAGATAAAGGATTTATCTCTAGCAGAAATCCATTATTGCCATAATATTTCACAAGTGACTTGCCAATTTCCTCCATTATCATAAAATCCAAATCATCACTGATGATCACCGAAGTCAGAAGTAAAGACAGAATAAAAGGCACCATATTAAAGGAAAATTTAAAACTATTCATCATTATCCCAGTGTGACTTTTTAAATATAAACTTTAGATAAAATATTTAGAATTGTGCCCTTTTAATCTTTGTTTTTAAATAAAAAGGGCCTATAACACTTTAAGATCTTGTATCTCCAAAAATCTTTCCTCTCCAATTATTTACATTTATTTTCTGCTCAATGCATATTTTGTTATTTATCAGATACAAGAGATTACTGTTACTTATATGAGACAACTAGAGTCCCTATAATGCAGCAGGCACTTTTAATTGTTTTATATAATAATACTAACAATAACATTAATAGTGCCAGATAACATTTAACAAGTGCTTACTGTATGTTAGGTATTATTCTCAGTACTTACATTCATTTAATTATAACAGCCCTATGAGATACCATAATCATTACAATTTTACAGATAAAGATACTGAAGTAACTCATGACACCAAAAGCATGAGCAACAAAAAACCCACTTTTGTTCTTTAAAGGACATCATCAAGAAAGTAAAAAGATAACCAACAATATGGGAGAAACTATTTGCATATCTGTATGGGACTTGTAGCTTGAATATATAAGGAATACTTACAATTCAATAATAACTCAATTAAAAAATGGGGGAAGATTTTGAACAGACATTTCTCTAAGGAAGACATAAAAATAACATCATTAGTCATCATGGAAATCAACTCAAAACCACAATGAAATACCATTTCATATCTATTAGAACGGCTAGAATAAAAGAAGTCAGATAAAAAGTGTTAATAAGGTTGTAGAAAATTAAAAGCCTCATGTACTTCTGGTGTATCATGTAAAATGGTGCAGTTACTTTGGAAAACAGTCTGGCAGTTCCTCAAATAATTTAATATAAAGTTATTATATGACCCAGCAATTTTACTCCCTAGGTATATACCCAAGAGAAATGAAAGAGTATGTCCACAAAAAGTTGTATACAAATGTTTATACATGTATTATTCAAAATTGCCAAACGATGTAAGCAACCATAGTGTTCATCATCTAACAAATGTATCAATAATATCTAATATAGCCACACAATGGAATATTACTCAGACATAAAAGGAATGAAGTTATGATCCATACTAAAACATGGATCTTGAAAACATTATGCTAAATAAAAGAAGTCAGTCACAAAATACCACATATTATATGATTTCATTCATATGAAATGTCCAGAACAGAGAAGTCTACAGAGACAGGGAATGACGAGATGATAACTAGAAGTTATGGGAGTTTCTTTTTGTGGCAATGAAAATGTTCTAAAATTTGCTATGGTGTGGCTGCACATATCCATGAATATATACTAAAAACAACTGAACAGTAAACCTTAAATGGGTGAATTGTATGATATGAATTATATTTCAATAAAAGTTGTTTTTTAAAAAGATTAACTTCTTCATTATTTCACATCTGGTAAGTGACAAGACTGGAATTCAAACTCATGCGGTTGGGTCCCTGAGTTCAAACTTTTAACCATTATACCCTTAGCCTCTCATGCATTTTCTTTGGTCTAATCTTTATAATAACCCAGAGATGTGGGTTAAATTCATGGTATAGATAAATGACCAATGGATACATATAGACATGGTCTTTACCATTAGGAAACTTCTAATCTAGCATGAAGATACATGTATAAAGAAAAGTAAGTATAATAGAAGGCAAAATAAAATGATTATTGTAATAGAGGTATGGAATGTTGATATAAAGTGCAGAGAAGAAGTCAAAGCATTTGTTGTATAAAACTGTGGCTGCAGAACATTCAAAAAACTTAGTCCATAAAGCACTATTACTTTGAAGTGACCAAAATGGACTTAAAGACATAACATTTTTAAAAACTACTCAAAAACCTTCCTTACTCTTGCTGTCTCACTCAGAGATCATCACATCTCCTATAGAATGAAATTCAAACTTCCTTCCAATGATACTTAGGGTTAGTCATCATATTGTCTTAAATGAACCTCCTACCTTCATACATGCTATGCTCTAGGCACATAGTAAGCAGTCTTTCCGGCCTTATCCTTTCTGTCATGATTCTAGTACGGAATACCCATTTCTCTCTTCTCTTTTAATCAAAAAGGCTATCTTCGTGGCTTAACTGAAATTTCACCCCTTCCACAAAGCTTTTCCCATTCACTTGGTATTAATCATTCAAAACTCTGCACTCTACATCACCTTTTTGTACCGCCATTATAAAATTTACTTCAACCTATTTTATTCCATCTGGTATTATACTTAGTTTTTTAAACAAGTGTCTCCTCCTCAACCCCCACTACATTACACAGTCTGACTGTGTCTCATATGTCTTTCCATGCTTTCTAGAACTTTAAACATCATAAATGTTCGTTGGATGGATGCTTGCCAGTTCTCAGTAGCAATTCTACATTGTTACCTCTAATTCTCTTATTCTTATTTAGATATTAGTGTCAAAAGCCTGTTAAAGACTTCATTATCAAATTGTCACTTGCAACATTTAGCTTATACATGAACTTGCCTCTAGATCAAGTGCCTTGAGGACTCAACTTTTTATTTTGCTTTGTATCACTAATATTGTGCCTGGTATACATTAGGCCTATAGCAAAGTGTTATTGAATGAATGGACAAATATCCAGACAAGACTGTTTCTCCTGGTGATATGAAAGAGGCACACATTATCATAGGGATCATATCTGAACAATATAAATAACAGACATAGCTTAAAAATTGCATAAGTGATGATCAGTACTTAATGGTGCAAATATTGCTTTGCCATTCTATCATTTCTCTTAAATTGTGTTGCCAAGAATTAGTTTCAGGACATTTATTATCACAGCTGTTTCTTAGATAACTCAAGAGTCTGGTTATAAAAGGGAATTCACATAAAAACACTTAAATGTATGTCATGTCAGAAAATAAAGTGTCACCATGAATGCTATAATTAAAGCTAAAAAGGCAACATATGTATGTAATTGTAAGGCTTTTATTTTTCACAGAAAGGTTTATGAAGGTAAGTTTTCATGGTTGTTCTTAGCCTAACTATCCATTTTATTTTAGAAAGTTTTGAAAAAATGTGTTACTGTTTTGTGATGATTTTGACCTAAAATAAATATTCTAGTCACTCAGAAATTATTTATATGACTTTCTCACTAAATGATTCAAAACAATTTTGTTTTAAAATGTCAAACTTGTCATGTGTTCAGTACTCAATGGTGATGGGTAACATTGCTATAATCAAGTGAATTTGATTTTCCAAACTGAAAAAAATATTCATGGAAATTTTAAGGAGCATATTTAAAATAGTATGCACTACAGGGATTTCTATTTCACTACAAAAGAGACAAGCCTGATGTTTGCTGTATTCTCTGCAGTTGTAGATATTAAAGGTCCTGGTAGCCAGAGAGAGATTGGGTGAGAGAGATTCAGCTATCTTTTTATTTTAAACTGCTGGTGTTCTAAGAGCATTTATATGACAGAAACATTCTTCACTTATTTAAAGAGTCAGGAAGAAGAAATAATGCTCCATCCCACTAATTGATCCATGCAAGCCTCATTTTATTGTTGCTATTATGAATAATAATAAAAACATGACATGAGATCTTCCCTCTTCAATTTGTAAGCATAAAATACAGTATTATTAACTGTAAGCAGTGTTGTACAGCATATCTCTAGAATTTTTCATTTTGCATGACTGAAAGTTTATACTCATTGAAAAATACTTCCCATTTCATCCTCCCCCAAATCACTAACAACCACCATTCCACTTTCTGCTTCAATGAGTTTAACTACTTTAGATACCTTATTTAAATGGAATCATGCAATATTTGTCCTTCTGTGACTAGCTTATTTCACTTAGTAAAATGTCCTTGAGGTTCATCCGTGCTGTAGCATATGACAAAATTTCCTTCCTTTTTAAGGCTGAATAATATTCTGTGATATGTATGTACCACATTTTCTTTATTCATGTTGATGATATTTAGGTTGTTTCCTCCTCTTGGCTATTGTGAATACTACTGTACAATGAACATGGGAGTGCAAATAACTCCTCAAGATTCCTATTTCAATTTTTTAAAAATACCCAGGAATGGAATAATTGCTGGCTAACGTGGTAGTTGTTTTTAATTTTTTTGAGGAAACTCCATACTATTTTCCACAGCAACTGCACCATTTTACATCCCCTCCAACAGTATACAAGAGTTCCAATTTCTCCACATCCTCACCAACATCTGTTATTTTTTTATAATGGCCATTCTAATAGGTATGACTCAATAATATTACTTTGATTTGCATTTCCCTGATGATTTGTGATGTTGTGCATCCTTTTATATGTCTGCTAGTTATTTGTGTCTCTTCTTTAGAGAAGTGTATATTGAAGTTTTTTTGCCCATTTTTTAATCAGGTTGTGTCTATGCTATTGAGTTGTAGGGGTTCCCTATATATTTCAGATATTAACCCCTTACCAAATATGTTTTGCAAATATTTTCTCCCATTCATAGGCTGCCTTTTACACTGTTTATTGTTTCTTTGTCTCTGCAGAAGCTTTTTAATTTGATAGAGTCCCACTCGTTTATTTTTGCTCTTGTCACTTGTGAATTTTGGTGTCATAATCAAGTAAACATGACAAGACCCATGTCATAAAGTTTTCCCCCATGTTTTCTTCTAGGAGTTCTACAGCTTCACATCTTACATTTAAGTCTTTAGTCCATTTCAAATTGACTTTTGTGTATAGTGTAAGATAAGGAGCCAATTTCATTCTTTTATATGTGGATATCTAGTTTTTCTAGCCCCATTTGTTGAAGAGACTTATCTTTCCCCACTGTGTATTCTTAGCAACCTTCTTGAAGATGATTCGATGCTATTTGTTTGGCTTTATTTCTAGGCTCTATATTTTGTTCCACTGGTCTGTATGTCTGTCTTTCTGTCAATGCCTTTCTATCTTAATTACTGTACCTTTCTAATATATTTTGAAATCAGGGTGTATGAGACCTCCAGCTTTGCTCTTATTTCTCAGGATTGATTTGACTACTCAGAATTCTTTGTGGTTCCCTATGTATTTTAGGATTATTTTCTCTCTTTCTGTAAAAAGGCCATTGGGATTTGATAGGGAATGCATTGATCTATAGATCTACTTGGATATTATGGGCATTTTGACAATATTAACTTTCTAATCCATGAACACATGATGTATTCCCACTTTTGCCTGCTTTAATTTCTGTTATCAATATTTTAGTTTTCAGTATTTTATTCTTTTTGATACCACTGTAAATTAGATTTTCTTAACTTCCTATTCTGTTCATTGTCAGTGTATAGAAGCACAACTAATTTTTATGTTGATTTTATATCATGTAACTTTACTAAATTTATTAGTTATAACATTTGTTGGTAGAATCTAGGGATTTCTACATACAAGATCATGTCATCTATGAGGAGATATAATTTTACTATTTCTTTTGCAATTTGGAAAACTGGAAATAACTTTCTTTCTTGCCTAATTGTTCTGGCTAAGATGTCTAGTACTGTAATGAATCAAAGTAGTGAGACTGAGTATTCTTGCCTTGTTCTTGATATTAGATGAAAAGTTTTCAGTTTTTCACCATTGAGCATGATGTTAGCTATATGGGGTCTTCATATATGGCCTTTGTTATGATGAGGCAATTTCCTTCCATTCCTAGTTTGTTGAATGTTTTTGTCTTGAAAGGGTTTTGAATGTCAAATGCCTTTTTTGCATGTGTTTTGATTATCATGTAATTGTAATGCTTCGTTCTGTTAATGTGGTATATCACCTTCATGGATGCTTTGTATTCTTTCATGAGATCTTCAGCCACAAGAGATGACAGAAGAGAGGCACAGGAAAAGAAAATGTATTATGCTGACAGGTCCACAGGTTCTAGAAAGACACATTCACTACATTCCACAAGGAAACACATAGGGCAAGCAACAAGGGAACAGGCTCAGCCAAGCAGGTAGGAGCTGAGAGAAAGAGCTAGAACTCATGCACAAATACCTTTACTGGGGGTCTGAATGGAGTACACAAGCAAAAGTTACACGGTGATGTTAGTGATATGTTTGAATTTTACTAAGTCACAGTCAGAGGAGGACAAAAAGTGGATCTTGTGGCAGAGGCCAGCATTATCACACTGGTGCACATGGTCACCTGTATAGGGTACTATTCCCCACAGCCTGGTTCTGGGGATATTGAGACAGAAGGAAATTATGAAGTTTTAAAATTTACTATAAAATGTCTTTGTGTATATTAAACCATCATTACCATCACAGGGGTAAATCCCACTTGGTCATGTATGATCCTTTTAATGTACTGTTGAATTCAGTTTGCTAATATTTTGTTGAGAACTATTGAATCTATGTTCATAAGGGATACTGGCCTGCAATATTTTCTTAGTGTTTTTTTTTCCCTAGCTTTGGTAGCAGGGTTATACTGGCCTCATAAAATGTGTTTGGAAGTATTCCTTCCTCTTCACTTTTTTGGAAGAGTTTGAGAAGGACTGGCATGAATTCATCTTTAAATGTTTGATAGAATTCATTCACCAGTGAAGCCATCTGGTACTGACATTTTAGGGGTTTTGTGGTTGGAAGATATTTGATTACTGATTCAATCTCCTCACTAGTTTTACAAAGGTTCAAATTTTCTATTTCTTCATGATTCAATCTTGGTAAGTTGTATGTTTCTAGGAATTTTTCCATTTCTCCTAGGTTGTCCCGTTTTTTGGTGTATAATTGTTCATCACAATCTCTTTTAATGCTTTTTATCTCTGTGGCATCAATAGTACTGTCTTTTTTTATTTCTGGTTTTGAGTTTTCTCTTGTTTTTCTTAGTCTGATTAGTGTCAATTTTATTTTTGAAAAAAGAATCAATTTTTAAAATTTTTTCTATTGTTTTTCTATTCTCTGTTTATTTCTGCTCTGCTCTCTCTAATATGTCTTTTCTTTTGCCAGCTTTGGGCTTAGTTTGTTCTTTTTCTTCTAGTTCCCTGAGGTGTAGAGTAAGGTTGAGATTTTTCTTCTTTTCTATTGTAGCGTATATCACTATAAACTTACTGTTACATTATCACTTATGCTGTAGCCCATAAGATTTGATATGTTGTTTTTTTATTTCATGTATCCCAAGAAATTTTCTAATTTTCCTTTTGATTTCTTCTTTGACCTATTGGTTGTTCAAGAGTGTCATTTTAAATTTTCACTATTCCTGAATTTTTCAGTTTTTCTTATGCTATTAATTTCTAGTTTTAATTCCATTATAGTTATAAAAGGTAGTTGGTATGATTTCAATCTTCTTAAATTTTTTAAGACTTGTTTTGTGATATGTGGTTTATCCTGGAGAAATGTTCTATGTGCGTTTGAGAGTGTGTATTCTGCTGTTGGGTGGAATTTTCATTATGTTTATTAGGTCTATTTTGGTCTTTAGTATTGTTCAGTCTAGTGTGTCCTTATTGACCATCTGTATGTTCTATCCATTATGAAAGGGGAGTATTGAAATCTTCTATTATTGTGTTGTTGTCTATTTCTCCCTTCAGTTCTGTTAATGTTCACTTAGTATAGTTCAGGACTCTGATGTTGAGTGCATATATATATATATATGTATATATATATACATATATTTATTATATCTTTCTGGTGAATTGACCCTTTTTCATTATGTAATATCCTTATCTCTTGAAGTGGTTTTTGACTTAAAGTCTCTTTAGTTTGATATAAGTGTGGCCACCTCTGCTCTCTTTTGGTTGCCATATTCATGGAATACCATTTTCCATCCTTTTCACTTTCAACTATGGATGTTCTTAAATCTAAATTGAGTGTCCTGTAGACAATATAAAGTCGGATCTTGTTTTTTATTCATTCAGCCACTCCATGTCTTTTGACTATGGAGTTTTATCTATTCACATCTAAAGTAATTATTGACAGAGGACTATTTACTGTTACTACTTACTACTGCCATTTTGTTGTGTTCTGTCATTCTTGTCATCGTTTTGTCTGTCTTCCTCTCTTGCTGGTCTTTCTTTGCATTTCATTGATTTTTTTTGTAGTGACATTTCTTATTCCTTTCTTTCTTTTATGTATTTTCTATAGGTATTTTCTTTGTGGTTATCATAGGGGTTAAATAAAACATCTTATAGTTATGTTAATTACAATCTATTTAAGTCAATAACAATTTAAATTCAACTGTATACACAAATTCTACTTTTATTTCTCCTCTCCAACATTTTGTTAGCAATGTCACAAATTATACCTTTTTATATTGTGTATAAACATGTTATAGTTAATTTTTATATTTTTAACTTCTATGACAAAATTGTTTTACACACCACTGTTACAATATTATATTTGTCTATATTTGTATGCTGCATTTGTCTATATATTTACATTTACCAGTGAGCTTTGTACTTTCATATGCTTTTGTGTTGCTGTCTAGCATATTTTTATTCCAACTTGAATGACTCTTTACCATTTTTTGTAAGGCAGTTCTAGTGGTGATGAACTCTCTCAGCTCTTGTTTGCGAATGTCTTTATCTCTCCTGCATTTTTAAAACATTTTGCCAAATATAATATTCTTTGTTGACAGGTATTTTTCTTTTAGTACTTTGAAAATATATATCATCCTACTCCCTTCTGGCCTGCCAGGTTTTTGCTGAGAAATCCACTGATAGTCTTATGGGGATTCCCTTTACATGATAAGTCACTTTTCACTTGCTGTTTGTAAACCTCGCTGTCTTTGTATTTTGATACTGCAATTATAATGTGTTTCAGTGTGCTCATTTTTTTAAGGTATTCTTGAATCTAAATGTCCATTTCCTTCCCTAGATTTGAGAGGTTTTCAGCTGTTCTTTAATTAAGCTTTCTACTCCTTCTCTCTCTCTTGTCCTTCTGGGACTTCTATAATGTGGTGTCTTATAATTCTCTTAGGCTTTCTTCACTTTTTTTTAACTTTTTTGCTGACTGGATAATTTCAAATGACTTGTCTTCAAGTTCACTGATTCTTTCTTCTGCTTAATAAACTCAGTTCCTGAACCCCTCTAGTGAAATGCTCAGTACGTTATTGCATTCTTAACTCCAAAATATTTTGGTTCTTCTGGATATTTCTATTTCTTTGTTGAAATTCTTATTTTTTTCATGCAGTGTTACCCTGTCGATAATGTACATCTTCATGATGGCTATTTTTACCTTTTTGTAGGTAATTCATATACCTCTGTTTCTTCAGAGCTAGTTTTTGGAAATTGATTTTGTTCTTTTGTTTGGACAATTTTTCCCTGTTTGTGTTCCTTGAAACTTTGTGTGTTAGTATCCATGCCTTTGAAAATACAGCCACTTCTCACAGAATTTACAGACTTTGTACAGGAAAAGACCTTCATCAATAATCTTGGTTTGAGATTCTAAGGACCTCTTAAAATCTTTCCTGTGGATGTGTCTTCTCTAGCCTTATATGTATAGATTCCTCATTAGAGAGATTTGCTCTTTTCTTTTTTTAGAAGCGTGTAAATCTCCTGCTCTTTCTGATGGCTGTCTGCTGTAATGTAGCTCCTTTGGACCATGTATCAGCAATACACCATCCACCTCTTTTTTGTTCTCAGTGGCTCTCAGGCATCTAGAGTATACAAGACCCATCTATATCGTGAGTTGGTTAAGACAGAAACCAGTTGCTTGTGCAGCTCTCTAAAATGTTAGAACATTGTATAGTTTCTCCACTCTTCTCTTTCCCACCCTGAGGAAAGGCCACTGAACTATACTATCCTCTGTCTGAGCCCTACTGTTAGATGCATGTTCTACTCTTATCTTTCCCCCTAAGGGAACGGATGTTGAACTGTATCAGCCTTCACTGTAGTGCAGGTCCTCTGGAGCAGCAGCATGCTGGCCAGACTTTTTTTTTTTTTTTTGGTCTCAAGGCCCTCAATGCAACTAAAGCATGACAGATCCCATTAGTGCTCCAAGACAGGTTAGACAAAAGGCATTTGCTTGGGCAGCTCCCTAAAATGTCAGAATGTTCAACATGTGGTCCAGTCTCCTCTTTTCTTCCCCAGGAAGAAGCCAGGAGTGGGAGTTTCTCCCCAATGGTATGAGACTGTGCCACAAAGAGAGAGTGTGGTGAGAATATGCCATGAATTTTCCTACTCACTTCAATACAGCCGGTTTTGCCCTCGCCTGAGTGCAGGAGCCTCTTAATTGGTTTCTGATTTCTCACAAAGGGAATTGGTATGTGTATTTTTGAAGTGGTGTCTCTGAAAGGAAGAAGGGTCTGGTGCTTACTATTCTGCTGTCATGCTGATGTTACTTCCATTCAAGTCCCATCTTGACCGGGAGGATATAGACAGAATTATCTGACAATATTATTTTACTTCCAGTGGAATTTAAAGAGATTTCAAAGTACTATGTTAAATTAGATTTTTCTAGGATCAAAATGCTAATTTGTCATATACTTTTCAACAGAAATCAATCAGTGCACCTAAACTTTGCCTTTCTATTTTAACCAACCAACTTCACTATAGAATGTCCTAGCTATATATCCTTTAATTTCATTCTAGTTTAATAATTTATTTAACCATTCATTCATCCATCCATCCATTAATTAATTTATTCTGCAATTTAGTTAGGGGCTTAGGAGGAACCCAGATCCAAATCAACTCACCAGCTGTTTTTATTCAAGTGTTGTTCAAATACAGCCACACGTATTGTTACTATCTAGGCCTGCTTTCATGGTACAATGGCAGAGCTGAGTAGCTGTTACCAAGACTGAATGGCCTGCAAAAGCTATAATATTTGCTATCTGGTCCTTTATAGAAAAACTTTGCCTACCCCTCTTCTACACAAAAGTTAATTCTCTTTATTAGCTTGGATAGACTTACTTCTCTATATAAAATAGTGGTATTTCTAAATGTTTGCGTTCAAATTATATTTTCGTAAATAGGAACCCCATCTCTAACTTCTGTCATCCATGAAGGAATCCCTTTGTAGTACAAATAGTGCATTGCCCATGTTCTACTGGATTTAAATTCAAATTAACTTTTTTATAGTAGCTACCAGATATGGCGGCTTGGTGTGCCAGCAGAATTGAATCAACCAGCATTTTGTTCTTAAAAACAGAAAATACATCTTTTATAATCCACTATTAAAAATTTCTGTTTTGAAAATAGAATATACATAGAAATAACATACACCAGAAGCTGAGATTGTTAACTATGACTGTGTACTTTTAAATAGTAGAATATTTAGTGTTCATTTGAAACCTGATTGTGATTATGTCTTAATTTCCTGCCCTATTTCTTTTAAACATATTTTTTATATAACAGGATATTTTAAACTAAGTTACAATTTTACCTTTATTTAGAATATATTTGCACACAGAGTGTAGTTTATGCATATATTTTTTGTAACTACTAGTCAGTACACTATTTCTAATGTGTGTATTATTTTATTATTTTACCTAAGAACCTTCCAAAATCATTCTATAGCTATATCATTTTTTAATTTTCTAAAGTGCAGTCATTTTAAGTGAAGATATCCTTATGAGTTATAAAATGCATTTTATTCAGTTGTGTGTATATTTTAAATAGAAGAGATAATTTCAATAACCAAACAAGATGTTATTCAGCAGTGACTGTAGTAGAAATCATTTGACATATTTCTTTATCCATTTTCTGGTCCTCTGGTTAGAATGGGGAAAAAAACAGAATTCAATATTTCTCAGAACTTACACATCATTACAGATTTATAAATAAATATCCAACCTTTATGTTAACAAAATTAATCAGCTTCTTTTGATTTTTATTAAAGTAATTAGCTCATAGAATAAGTTGTCTCCATGATTTAAAAACACATAATTAGTATTCCAAATGAAAGATAAGTATTCTAGGATTTAAAAATGTGTGATGATGATTAACAATCTCAGCTTCTGGTATACAATGCTTATCTGTATATCCTAATTTCAAAACATAGAATATGTCATTTTTTCTTTACCTTTCCCAACACCCTGTTTACCTGAATATGTCAATTTTAATAGCTAATTTTAAAATACATATTTTATCCTTTAAAAGAGCGAATTCTTCTTCGATATCATTTTCCTGGCACACCAAGCCACCTCTAGCTGTGTGCTGCTATAAAGTATTTCTCTTTTTAGTATCCTAAGCCTCCAGAATGTGTCATTACACTAAAACATATATTCTTTTTGCTTAAATAAAGGGTGGATGCTTCCAATCTTCCCATTTCTTTAGTTTGCCAAGCAAAATAATAAAGTAGACTCAAGTGACCATGGAAATCTTTTATTTTAAAAAGGAATGTTTCTTTGATAGAGTTTTTGTGTACTTTGGCAATGATTCTCATGAACAAAGGCTATCAGTAGCAAACCATTAATTTAGTGCCTATTCTGCTTTTATCAAGCTCAGCTAATTCAGGTAAGTACAAGGGTTGGTCTCAATCTGAAGCTATTGAACCTACTTAAGAAATTATTATGAGAGTAAGTCAAAAGTTGTCTACTTTTTAAGATGGTTCATTCATCATTTTCATTCTAACATCACAAGATTTAACTTGCTTTAATTTAAGCAATCAATAAATAATAATGAGGGCCTCTCTATATATTATGTAAAAGATATTGTATTGGCCACTACTGGTCATAGATAAATAAAAAGCAATCTCTGCTGTCAATTAACTTGACTTTTAGAAAATGATGAAGGGCAAATGTACAAACAGCTCTAATATAAGGCAAATCATACCACCAGCCATTTGAGTGGTACAGAGTACTCGAGGGGTTCAGAGAAGGAAGAAAAAGCATCTGACTGAAGAATCCAGAGACATTTTATGATTGAGGTATTTTTAAGAATAAGCCCTATCTCATTAACATTATAATTAAATAATGTGTTACAGAAATAGACATTTAATGTCTGTTTCCCTAAGTAAAATTTAAATTTCATGAGGGCTGTGTTCATATCTGTCTTGTACCTAGCACAGTGCCTACAACATAGTAGGCATTCAGTAAATGTTCGATGAATGATATATAATTTAAAAGACAAATAATAAGATTAAAGTAATATGATACATTCTAGTGATATTAGAAGGAATTAATGGAACTTTACATAATTATTGAAGGGAATTTTCTTTAAGAGAAACCATATAATAGGGGGAGCCTAAGCTCTAGAGCCAGACTGCCTGGGCTTAAATCCTGACTCTCATTTACAAGCTGTATGACTTTAAGAGAGTTATCTAATTTCTCTGTGCCTGTGTTTCTTCAAATGTAAAATGAGAATACTAGTCGTACAGACCCCCATGTCTGTTGTGAGATTAAATGAGCTAATACCAGTATAACACCTATAAGAGGGCCTGGCATATAAGCACTCTATAAATGTGAATTGTTTTTATTACTGCTGCTGTTACTAATAACCACTACCACTATTAAGCACATAAACTGTTCTTAAGGGTCAAGGATCCAAAGATGGACAATGTGGCTCTACGTTTTCCTAAAAAACAGACAAGGAAGCAAGTTATTAGAATAAATATTAATTTATTTTTTGAATGACTAAAGGAGAGGATATTCATATTCATCATTTTGATTAATACAATCTTGCCATATATGCCATACACAGATCAACAATCTTCAAAGACTTTAGCTCTAATAAAATATGCTTGATACTGAAAATAAAAACACATAGTTTACCTCTTCTTTGACAGTTCAAAAGCAGCCCTATATTTTCTATTTTTTCAGGGTCATAATTCAATGATCAGATATCAAGTATGGAAACACCTGTTAATAGATATTCTGGTTGTTCAAAACTAGAGGAAACTAAAATTGATATTTATACAAAGATAATCTGTTGTAGAAATAATTTATTATCAATCTATTATTTGAATACATAGTTAATTCTTAAAATGCTAGTGATTAAGTCTACTCACCTTGGGTATAACTAACTTGAACCTGAATGAACTGAAAAAAAACTGGTGTAATGGATAAATATTACATTATTTTACAAAGCTAACACTAAAGAGACTTCAGGGAGAGCTATAATTATTAAATTGCATTTAATGAAACTATTATAAATAAATGGGATTATTTGTCAAAAGCATTATATATCCATTGTTATTCCTTTACTCATTTCAGGAGAGAGAAAAAATGAAACACTATATAGCATATGTTTGTATGTAGTATGTGTGTGTGCATGTATATATATATATGTGTGTGTGTGTGTGTGTATGACATAATATGGAAATAAAGACTTACATGCTCTTTATTCTTGACCTTGTTCTTTTAAAACTAATAAATGGAAATTCATCCCATTATTTGACAAGAAATTAAGACTATATTCAAGATTTTAGTTAGTTGAGCACATGCGTTTATCTGCTTTCAGTTATTCCTTCCAACACAAGACTTTAAGCTTTTTATCAGTAAACCCGGTCACAAAATCCTACCACTGTCAGGGAAAAACACAGTGTTCTTCTGCACTGAAAGAAAGCTAAAAACATTGGCAGGAAGAAAAAGAAATCCTAGCACACCACATTATAGAATTTGGAACACTTCCTTATGACACACGTTTCTTTATTGATTCTATTATGGAAATAAAGTAGCAAGCCTTGTGTTGCCTTTTGGATAAAAACATTGAAATAGCCGAGGAAATGTGGCCTCAGGAGAAAATAAAGTGGTCTGTTTAATAATTCCACTCCATATCCAGGAACCTCTTGATTATTTATTGGAATAGGAGACTTAGATTGGCTGCTTCTGTTGGGGATCTTGGGATCTTGGAACATTTGGTCACTGACTGGGGCAAACAGAGGGAAATAAGCCAAAAGGAGAAAGAGGTTACCATGCTCAGAAAATCTGTCTAGCTCTAAATTCAGGCTGTTCTCCCAATTTGGTGTGGAAATTCACTAACCACATATTTATTTTTTTACTTCTGATTTTGAAATAATTTTAGACTTACAGGAAAGTTGCAAAAACTGTACATAGTTCTATGTAATGAATTTGCCCAGCTTGCTAATATCTTAAATATTAAAATTAACAAAAAACTAAGAAATTAACTTTGATACACTACTATTAGCTGAACTACAAAAACTGAATTTCACATTGTTCCAATAATGCCATTTTAAATCTTTTAATTTAAAATCTTGTAACTGTGGCAAAATACACATAATATAAAATTTATCATCTTAACCACAATGATGTGCAGAGGTATTAAATATATTCCCATTGTATAACCAAACTCCAGAACTTCTTCATCTTGTAAAACTGAAACTCTTTACTAATTATAAACCACATCTCCCATATCTCTTTTTCCCCAGCCTCTGGCAACCACCATTCCTTCTTTTCCTGAGTTGTCTACTCTAGATATCTTATATAAATGGAGTAATACAGAATTAGTTTTTTATGATTGGCTTATTTCACTTAGCTTAGTGTAGTCAGGGTTCATCCACATTTTAGCATGTAGCAGAATTTTCTTTCTTTTTGGGGCTAAATAATACCCAATTGATGTATATACTACATTTTGTTTATTCCTTCATCCATCAATGGACATTTAGATTGCTTCAACCTTTTGGATATTGTGCAGAATGCTATGAGGATAGATGTGCAAATATCTCTTTGAGACTCTGTTTTCAATTCTTTTGGAACAGTACCCAAAGTTGAATTGCTCTATTTTTATTAATTTTTTATTGTGAAGTATAATACCCCTAGCAAAGAGTGCACAAAATAGAAATGAACTCAGATGACATTTTCACAAAGTGAACATTTATGTAACTCCTACCCAGTCAAGACCACTGTCCCAAAACACTCTCCAAATCTTATTCCACCCCAAACACTACTCTTGCATTCTTCTCTGAATTCAACCATTCTAATTCCTAACCATTATAGTTCAGATTTGCCTATTTTGGGACTTTTAATAAAGTGACTCAAACAATCTATATTCTTTTGTGCCTGACATTTCATTCATACATATTTTTTTAAGATTCACCTGTGTGATTGCTTACATGTACATGTAATTCATTCATTTTCATTATTACATACTATTGATTGCGTGACTACAACAAAATTTCTTCGTCCATTCTACTCTTGATGGACATTTGGATTCTTTTGAGTTTAGGGATATACCTAGTAATGCTGCTATGAACATTTGTATATATCCTTCTTGGTGCAAATGTAGACATATTTCTTTAGGGTACTTACCCAATAATGAAAACCTTGGGTTATATAAATGAGTATGTACAAATTTAGGTATACTGCCAAACTATTTTCCAAAGGGTTTGTACCCATTTACAGTTCAATAAGCAGAGTACTAGTTGCTCCACATTCTTGCCAATATTTGGTATTTTTCATCATTTTCATTTTAATCATTCTGGTGGTAAAATCTTGTGGTGCCTTCAATTTTCATTTTCCTAATTAATAATACAGAACAGTACATTTGCATATTTTTAGGGCTATTACATACATTTTTTTGTATTTTTTCTTTATTTTGGTATCCTTAATATAAAACCACATGAGCAACATTGTGGTTACTAGATTCCCCCATTATCAACTCCCCACCACATACCCCATTACAGTCACTGTCCATCAGCATAGTAAGATGCTATAGAATCACTACTTGTCTTCTCTGTGCTATACTGCCTTCCCCATGCCCCTCACCCTACATTATGTTTGCTAATCATAATGCTCCTTATTCCCCTTCTCCCTCCCTTACTACCCACCCTCCCCAGTCCCTTTCCCTTCAGTAACTGTTAGTCCCTTCCTGGGTTCTGCGAGCCTGCTGCTGTTTCGTTCCTTCAGTTTTGCTTTCTTCTTATGCTCCACAGATGAGTGAAATCATTGGTACTTGTCTTTCTCTGCCTGGCTTATTTCACTGAGCATTAAGTTTTAAGAATCTTTATATATTCTGAATACAAATCCCTTCTCAGATAAATCATGAGCTCCATCCATGTTGTTGCAAATGGTAGGATTTGTTTTCTTCTTATGGCTGAATAATATTCCATTGTGTATATGTACCACCTCTTCTTTAACCACTCATCTACTGATGGACACCTAGGTTGCTTCCATTTCTTGGCTATTGTAAATAGTGATGCAATAAACATAGGGGAGCATATGTCTTTTTCAAACTGGGCTCCTGCATTCTTAGGGTGAATTCGTAGGGGTAGAATTCCTGGATCAAATGGTATTTCTATTTTGAATTTTTTGAGGAACCTCTATACTGCTTTCCACAATGGTTGAACTAATTTACATTCCCACCAGCAGTGTAGGAGGGTTCCCCTTTCTCCACATCCTAACCAGCATTTGTTGTTCCTTGTCTTTTTGACATTGGCCATCCTAACTGGTCTGAGGTGATATCTCATTGTGGTTTTTTTTTTTGCATTTCCCTGATAATTAGCAGTGTGGAGCATCTTTTCATGTGTCTGTTAACCATCTGAATTTCTTCTTTGGAAAAGTGTCTCTTCAGATCCTGTGCCCATTTTTTAATAGTGTTATTTGCTTTTTGGGTGTTGAGGCTCGTGATTTCTTTATATATTTTGGATGTTAACCCCTTATCAGATCTGTCATTTACAAATATATTCTCCCATACTGTAGGATGCCTTTTTGTTCTACTGATGATGTCTTTTGCTGTACAGAAGCTTTTTAGCCATTTACAGATTTTTATTAATCATTTGGATGACTTCTATGTGAAGTTCTAGTTTAAATCCCCACGTATTTTTTTAGGTTGTTTATATTTTTCTTATTATGTACACAAGTTCTTTATATGTTCTGGACAGAAGCCTTTTGTCAGTTATGTGTGTTATAAATGACTTTTTTCCACTGTCTGTCATGACTATTTATTAATGGGTATATTTATCAACCTTTTCTTTTATATTAGTGCTTTTCAATCCTCTCTAATAAATCGTCTCATACTTGAAGTTCCTTACTCTTGTGTTATCCCATAAACATTTTACTGTTTTGCCTTTGATTTTTAGATGTGGAATTTGATTTTGCATATGGTGTGAAGGACCAAGTTTACTTTATTTTCCATACAAATGTCCAATTGACCCAGCAACAGTTACTGAAATGATTATCTTTTCCTCACTGTTCTACACATCTCCTTTGTCCACATAAATGCAAGTTTGTTTTTTACTCTATTCTCTTTCTTTTGCCTATTTGTCCAACATAGTGCCAATACTATACTATTTTCATTATTGTAGCTTTAAAAGAGACACTGATGTCAAGTAGATCAAGTCCACTGAACTTCTTCAACACTGTTGTGCTATTCTTGGCCCTTACTATTTCAATATAAATCTTAGAGTTCATCACGTTCCACTAAAATATATGTTATTATTTAATTGGAATTGCATTAACTATTTTTTAATTATATTTTTTATTGATCCATAATGCACATCATAAAAGTCACCATTTTAAGGTGTACACTTTAGTGATTTTTAGTAACTCATAAATGTTGCACAACTACCATCACTATTTAATTCCAGAATATTTTTATCACCCCAAACTGAAACTTCACATTTATAGTCATTTCCAATTCTCTCTCTCCCAACTACCTAGCAGCTAATCTACTTTCTGTATTTATGGATTTGCCTATTCTGGATGCCATATAAGTAGAATCATATATTTATCCTTTTGTGGCTGGCTTTATTCACTTAACATGTTTTCCAAGGTTGATCCATCTTGTAGTATGTATGTAGTATGTATGTATTTCATCCCTTTTTATGGCTAACTAACATCCTGTTCTTTGTATATATAACATTCTGTCTACCCATTCATCAACTGATGGACAGTAGGTTGTTTCCACATTTTGGCTATTATGAATAATGTTGCTACAATATTCATGTAAAACTTTGTGTGTGGACATAATGACTTCATTTCTCTTGCGTATATAACTAGAAGTGGAATTGTTGGATCACAGAGGGTAACTCTATGTTAACCTTTAAGAAACTGTCAGACTATTTTCCATAGACCTGCATCACCTTCCATTTCCACCAGCAATGTATGAGGGCTAAACTTCTGCCACATCCTCACAAACACTTCTTACCTTTCTTTTTTTTTTTTAAATCTAGATTCCCCTTAACAGCTAATGATGGTGCACATCTTTTCACATGTTTATTGGCCATTTGTATATCTTCTTTGGAGAAAAATCTATCTGGATTCTTTGTCCATTTTATAATTGTGTTGCTTATATTTTTGTGGTTAAGTTTTAAGAATCTTTATATATTCTGGATACAAATCCCTTCTCAGATAAATCATGAGCAAGTATTTGCCCCCATTCTGTAGGTTGTCTTCACTTTGTAGATAATGTCCTTTGAAGCACACAAATTTTTAACCTTTTTTTTTTCTTTTGTTGATTGTACCTTTGATGTTGTAACTAAAAAACTGAGAGCCAATCCATGCTCATGAATATTTACCTCTTTTTCTTCCTAATAATTTTATAGTTTCACCTCTTGCATTTAGGTCTACATTGAGTTAGCTTATATCTATGGTATAAGATATGAGTCAAAATTCATTCTTACGCATGTGGATATCAACTTGTCCCAGCATCATTTGTTGAGAAGACAATTCTTACCCCATTTAATGATCTCTGTACACTTGTCAAAAATCAATTGATCATAAATGTATGGGTTTATTTACAGATGCTCAATTCCATTTATCTATATGTCTACCCTTCTGCTAGTAACAACTTAAGTTTGCAGTAAATTTTGAAATTGGAAAGTGTGAATCCTTAAACTTAGCTCTTTTTTGGTTTTTGGCAAAATTTTTCTGACTATTCAGGACCCCTTGCATTTCCATTTGAATTTTAAGATCAGCTTGTTCATTTCTGCAAATCATTGACTCCTCAGATTAATTTTAGGAGTATTTGCACATTTAAAATATTCAGTCTTCCAGTCCATGAACATAATGTATTACTTCCTTTTCCTCTGTTGGCTTCTCAGATTTTCTCTCTCCTGTTGCTTTTGAGCAGTTTTAAGAACTGCCTGAGTGTGCATTTGTCAGGGTCTTCCAAAAAAAGAGTATATAAACACACATATAGATATATTTTAAATAGCTATGTATGTCTATATCTAGGTATATGTCTATCTACATAGAGATGGACAGAGACAGAAAGAAAGAGAGAAAGGAGAGAGATTTATTTTATGGAATTGGCTCATGTGATTACAGAGGCTGATAAGTCTGAAATCTTCAGGGCTGGCTAGCCGGCTAGAAATTCCAGGAAGTGTATGTATGACATTGTTGCCTGGGGTATGAAGGCTTAGAAACTCAGGCAAAATTTCCTTGCTGTGGTCTGAAGGCAGAATTCCTTCCTCTTCAGAAGACTTCAGTCTTTGCTCGTAAGGCCCTCAGTTGATTGAATGAGACCCACCCACATTATGAAATATAATCTGCTTTACTCAAAGTCTACTTATTTAAACGTTAATCATATCTAAAAAATACCTTCACAGCAACATTTAGACTGATTTTTGGCAAAATAACTGGATGCTATAGGCTAGCCAAGTTGACATACAAAATTTACCATTACATTGTAAATGTCTCTTATTTTGTTTGGCATTTCACTGGGCTTTTAAAATCTATGACTTGATGCTTTTCATGAGTTTTTGAAAATCCTCAGCTTATTACTGCTTCAAAAATTGCTTCTGCTTCACTTTCTTTCTCAGTATAAAACTATGTGTGAATTTCTATATCTCTTATGCCCCTTATATTCTTTCTGTGTGTTTTTAAAGTTATTTTGACTCTCTGTTCTTCAATCTAAATATTTACTCTAACATAGTCCATTTTTCAAAGCACTCTTCAGCCGAGTTTATTCTCTTAAACCTATACATTGAGTTCTTAATTTTGTTCACTGTATCTTTCAATTTTAAAATTTTTATTTGTTTCTCTTTCATAGTTTCTACTTTTTTATTCATGTTTTCTGTTTATACGCCTTGATCTTAAGAGGCAGTTATTTTTTATGTGTATTTTATTGAAATACAGTTGATATACAATGTTACAATGGTTTCAAGTATACAACACAGTGGTTCAACAGTTACCTGTATTACTAAATCCTCACCTTAACTAGTGCAGTTATAGTTACTATCTGTCAACATAGGAAGATGTTACAGAATCACTGGCTATATTCTCCATTCTGTACTATATCCCCATGACCAACTTATATTATAATTGAGAATTTTGTGCCTCTTTATCCCCCTCACCCTCCAATGCTTCTCCCATGGTAACCACGAGTCACTTCTCAATCTATGAGTCTACCGCTGTTTGTTCATTTTGTTTTGCTGTGTTTTTTGATTCCACATATAAGTGAAATCCTTTGGTATTTGTCTTTCTCTGCCCGGCTTATTTCATTTAGCATAATACCTTCTAGGTCCATCCATTGTTGTTGCAAATGACAGGATTTCTTCCTTTTTTAGGAATGAATTATATTCCATTGTATATATGTACCACATCTTCTTTATCCATTAATATGCAGTTAATTTAAAATTTGGCTTTCATAATCCTATGGTAGAATTTTCTGTGTATCTTTGTTGTGTATTGTTCTTTTTGCTCATTTGTTTGGTTTTGGTCACTTTGTCTCATTGTCTTCATGTTCCCGGTTTTTATGGAGGGATGGCTGTTGTATATTAACATCATAAAAATATTTTGAGGCCTGAGATGATGTGGTCTTCCTCCATAGAGGTTTGCATTTGCTTCTAGGAAAAGGGTTAGGATATTAATAATGCAAATCAATGTAATCCAATTGTAGATTTTGAAATTATTTGAAGCATACCTTTAGTCCCTGAGAATGCCAGAGTATTTGTGACTCACCCTTAACCTAAATTATAATCCTAAATCTAAACCCAAAGCATAAAGGCTTTGTAAACACAAGGCTTCCCCCCTTAGTGAACTCTAGATAGTCCTATACACTGTGCTCAGCTTCTCCAGCTCTCGACAGCCTCTTCAAATATCAGCAGATATCCCTCGGAGAAGAGCTGCCCCAAAGCAGAACTGATTTGCGTGTTTCCTTGTCCTCCCCAGTTTCTGACTCAATAATCCTTCAATGCCAGCCAGCTTTCTTATGTCTTCAAATAGATTTTTAAAAATACTTTGTTCAGGTGTTCTACTTGTTCTCAGTAGAAGAGTTTATCAGCATTACTTAGTCTGCCACAGGAAGTGGAAGTTTTCCTGAAAATAACTTTAATTTAAAATTTCAAACTTCTTCCAACCACTGTTTTGGAACTTATCTTCTCCTTTCCCTGCCCTAAAGTTCAAATGTTACCCAAAAATAGGCCAAGAGGGAAAAATAATGCACAACCTGGATAAGGCCTCTGAACTATCAAGAACTGAATAGTTTTACATTAATAACATGTACATTAATATAAACACAAATTATTTCTGAAACTGTTCTATTCCCAAACTTTTTGATTAGTCCTTCCTTTCCCCTCAATCTAAATGCCATTTCTGTCATATACTGATTTCTTATTTTTGTGTAGTTTGTTCTACTGGTTCATTCCTCTTCTCTCCTCCCCTGTCTCCACCCCAAAATCACACTTTTTGTTTGTACCTTTATAATATGCCTAAGAAACCGTTGGTTAAAATGGATCCTTCTTTTTCCTCAAATTGTTTTGATAATACTTCACCATTTTTTTCCATGGATCTGTGAAAACACTAGTTGTCATTTGGAGTGTAATTATGCTGAATTTGTTTGTAAGTAAATTTTACAAGAATTGATACCTTGACAATATTGAATCCTTGCCTTCCACCATTTGCATATATTTAATTTATACTATACTTTAGACACTTACTAAAGTTATAAATATCATTTCCTCCAATTAGGTCTTACACATCATTTGTTAGATTAATAACTAGTAATTTTTTTGAGAATATGATCTTTTTCATTTCAGTTGCATTTTCTAGTTGCTGATGCTGGGTCTAGGATCACTACTGGCTCTTATATATATTGACATTAGGTCCAACAATATTGCTGATGGGTTTCAATATTCCGCCTGAATATTTGCTTAGATTTTATACCTAGATACTTAAATCATCGTTGAATGAAAACAATTTTTGTTCCCTTCTATATTTGCCTTTTCATTTTGCACTTGGTAGAACCACTACTGCAATGTTGAAAAGATGAAAAATGTACCTAATAGTTTACTATGGTGTCTAAACTGGTTTTTGGTAGACACCATTGATGGGATTAAAGAAGTTTATAGTTTTCTATGATTAAATATTAATTTTATTAAAAGTTTTTTCTGTATTAAGATGATAGTATTTTATTTCTCTTAACTTCTATTAATTTTATTTTATTAATAGATCTTCTAATATCAAACCATTCTTAATTTCAAAAATAAAACACACCTGAGTTACTTTTTTAAAACATGTTGCTGGATACTGTTTGTGAATGCACTGCTCAATAGTTTTGCATCTGTGTTTCTGATATTGGCGAATTACTGTCCTTTACTATTCCTACCAATACTGTACATCAGAGTTAAAAAATTCTCAAAAAATGAAGAGAAACACTCTCTTTCTATTCTCTGGAACTGTCTGAATAAGGAAAGGAATTATCCTTACCTGGAGGGTTTGCAAAACATATCTTTTTATACCCTCTGGATTTAGTACTTTGAGGAAGGAGGAACTTCATAATATGAATTCAGCATATTTAATGTTTGTAGGACTATTCTAAATAACTAATTAAGTAAATTGATCTAATTTTTCTTAATACATACTTACTTGGAAAGTTTCTCATTCCATCTTATTTTTCTCATTTAGAGGAATATAGTTATTCATAATATTCTGTTCTAACTTCAAAAGTTCCTATCCAAGCAATACAATCCAAGCCTGTTTTTCATGCTAATACTATTGAATTGTGCCTCTGTTTAACAGTATTGCTAGAAGTTCCCTAATAATTATTTCAATATTTAGTATTTGAGTTTATCCTATTGTTCTTTCTTCGAATTAATATCTGCTTTTCTACATATGATATTCTTTCATTCTTTTTTTTTTTTTTGGCCTAATCTAACATTCTAACTTTTCACAGTGAATGCTTGCCTCAATAATTTTCAATCTTTCTTCTGTACAAATACATTCATTTTAGGCTTTATATGCTCTTCTAAATACTGCTTTCTCTGCATTCTACAAGTTTTGATTTCTAGTAGTTCACTGTTCTTCAATTATAAGTACTTAATAATCTCCACTATAATATCTTATTTGGATCTCTGCTTGTTCAGAAATTTCTTCATTTAGGTGTTTCTAATTCCCACATATGGCAGTGGCACGTGCAAGCTTTATATGGGTGACACACTGACAGGCTTGCTTGCATGCATGCAGGGGAGTCCCTCACAGCATGAGACTGCCCAAAGACTTTGGTACTGGTATGTGGCTACCATCCAGAAGGGGATGAAGGCAAGGGAACTCCACGAGTAGGGGGATCAGATATGGGGCTCATGTGTCTAGGTGATGTGCCTCAGCAGCACTGCAGGAAGTTCTTGGGTCAGAGAGCTCCAAAGGGCAACAGTGGCTAGGAGTCTTCATAGCTGGAAGGTTTATCTTGTCTATGGCTAACACATGTCTTGCAGTTTCACAATGTATGCAAAGCTGGCAGACTCTAAATGGCTAAAAATCTGCTTATTTGCAGTAGGTTTAAAACAATCTGATGGGTAAGATTTTGAGTTTCATGCCAGAGGACATTTGGGCTAATGGATCTCAGCCTGCTGTTTAGGAATAAACAACCTAGGGGCCAACCTACAGAGGCATCTTTGGTTCATTTATATAACAAGTAAAAAAAAGGGCATGTGCACTAGTTCAACACCATGTTGCCTGAACTGCTGTACTTAGCATTTTACCAGTGGCACATCATGCTGAAAATAGTTTATATTTCAAGTATAGTGGGCTAATTCTTAAGGAACTCTTTTAAGCTCTAGTAATTTTCACAATGAAAGGTAATTGATGAGTATGTGGCTGGCTATGGCAAGAACTGATCTTCTTATATGAGCCAAAGGCATTGAAATATAAGATGTTCAAAGGGAATGAAACTTGGAGCTACATCATCTGATCCAATGTTTTATCGTAAAGATGAAGATGTTGAGTAGCGCAAACACTAAATGAACTATTTACAGTCAAATAACTAATTTGCTCAGAGAACCACAATTAGAATCCAGATCTCTTGGTTCTTAGTCTAGTACTTTTCCCAGTGTACCATAACAGACCTATTGGTCATTTCAACAGGTGTTTTTGCAAATACAAACAAGTTTCTGCTTGCTCCTTAACCCAAGAGAGGGTGTATATGACATATGAGAGGTATACATAGTAGATTTTATTTGCTGTGCTCATTATGGTTTTGTGCTTCAGACAAAGTATATTAAAATAGGGAGCATTTACCATGTACTCTTATTACTAACTCTTGTGACCCAGTCTGTTAAACATGTTAGCCTTTGTGGAAGTGTGTTTGTTTACTGTCTTAATTTACGAAATTGAAATCGGAAAGGCTTCAATGTTCATTTCAAGTTGAGGCATGTTTTCCTCTTCAAATAATGAGTGACATCTTTAAAGCTAATTTTGGTTTCCTCTAATTAAAAATAAAAAACCTAGTACACAGCAAGCACAAAATTGACATCTATATGCAGATATGAGAAAAGCAAGAGAATCTGCTATGAAAGGTGAGTATTTCAGAAATATTTGGAGTATTCATATTTCAAAGTAAGTTATGCTGATAACCTGTCAATCTTGGAACACAGATCATCTGTAACTAAAGCACATCACCTGAGTCGTGTTAATTTTATAGAATAAGATATTCTCCTTCTAGTTTATTAGTTTTTATGTTTAGTACAAAGTGCTCGCTAAGAAAAGTAACACTGATGACCAGACAACAGCATTTCATAAAAGTCTGGCATTAATCAGTGTGCTCAAATCCAAGGAGCTATTATTTTAGCCACATTTAAATCCTGATTGCATTTTATTCTGCCTTGGCAATGCTCACAATCTCATCTTCATTAGAATGTATTTTAAGCTTTCACATGCTGGCATGGCCATTATTTGTATCCTGATCTGTGAGCAGTAAATCATGTGGAAGATGCCTAGATGCAGAGTTCCAGGCTCCAAAATTCACCTTCTTTTTCTTTTTGTTTTGTTCTTAGTGCTTCTCAAAGACTGAAAGGAGGTTTGGAATATAATTATCTCTGGAAACGAAGCACATTAACTGGAGAATCTCAGATCCCTACCATTTTCAAAGAAATTTAAAGATGTCTGCCCAGTTCCTCTAGTACCTTCACTCTAGTGAGTAAACATAAAGAAGATTGAGTGTATCCAGGTATCCTGGTCCGTGTCAGAACTCTGAAGAATTACTTCAAAATGCTTTGGATAATTGGAGCAAAAAGCCTGGTGTCCTGAAGCTCTTCCCACACCACTTGCACATTTCTGTCCCTGCTCTGCAGCCTCCTTTAATGTACTCAGAAGGGCCTCAAGCCCTCACACTTGTTACGTTCCTCTTAGCAGTGTGAAGCTCTAATAGGAGAAAGCTATTTATGATGAATTTTCCAGTAATTGTGAGTTAGGTCCAGTTTGGCATCCAGACCTGACTTTCCATAACATGTACCCTTTTACTCTGCTTGCCAGCCAGGGCTTATCTATGTCATATTTGATAGGGACTGTTGCACATCATGTTAAAAATAACAGCATTCTGTATCAAGTATTCTTGAATTTGGACCCTACCTGCCCACCTTATGAGCTCATGATCTAAGGCAGTGGTTCTCAACAGGAGGTAATTTTATATCCTGTTCTGCCATACTTAGAATATTTGGCAATGTCTAGAGATATCTGTTATCGTAGCTAGCGAGGGCAACTGGCATCTGCCAGGTAGAGAGCAGGAATATTGTCAAACACGGACATGCACAGGACATATTGTCAAACACGGACATGCACAAGACAGCCCCATAAAACAAAGAATTGTCTTGGTCAAAATGTCAATAACGCCCAGGTTGAGAAACTCTACTATAAGGCAAATTATTTAACCTTTTTGAGCTTCCTCATATTTAAAATGGAAATACAGTCAACTCTCAATTATATGGGTCAAACTTACTTTTGGGGCATTAATTTTGATTAGGGCTCTGTGAGTGACCCAAGATGTACACACAAGTGGTGGGGGATGCTAATTTTGCCTCTGGAAGTATAGAAGCAGAGGAGGCGAACAGCAGCCCTGTGGCTGAAGCCCGGTTAGAGGCAGAGGGGCCACAATTACTCTGGCTAGGCCTCTCCATCTTGACACCAGTCCACAGTTTCATCAGAACTATTTAAGTCTGGCTAATGTCAGAAAACAAGAGAGTAAGTTCCTGGTAGCTTTAGTTCCTAGGTCCTTCTGGAGATAGTGCCCCCTCCTTCCTTACTGTGTTTCCCATTAGTGACTCTAATGGCTAGGATTTCAGACCAAGTAGGAAGGAACACTATGAAAGTACATTATAAGGAACAGATTTCTCCCAGTTGGTCCCTTCAGTATTTCACATAGCATACTGTGGAGGCAGCTAGCTATTCTTCTGAAACAAAAAATACCTCGTAGGTAAGTATGTAGCACATTTACAATAACTAAGAGTTATTTAGCACTATGTGCAAGACACCATACCCTCTAAATGCTTTACATTATTTACTCATTTTAATCCTCACACAAACCCTGTGAAGGAGCCACTAATATCTCCTTTTTATAGATGAGGAAATTTGGGCACTGAGAGGCTAAATAACTTGCTCAAATTTACACAGCTAACAAAGTGGGAGGGCCAAGATTCGAGCCCGAGATGTCTGGCTCCAGAGTCTCCAGAGTTTGTGCTATTAACCACTATATACACAAAGTTTAAAAGAAGGAATGCAGAAGGGACTTGAAATATAATCTGTATTTCAGAGGAGAAATCATCCTAGAGAGGCAATTGGAGTTCTATGAATTGGGTGAGAAGAAAGGTACAGTTCAAATGCATTTAAAAAATGTCAGATTTTAAAGTGGAAGTTAATGCAGCATCGTGGAATATACATGGGCTTTGAAGTCAGAAGGACTGTGGGCCTAAGTGCAGGTTTTTTAGAAAAAGTAACTTAGTGACCTTGGGCAGATTATTATAGTCTGAGATCCTCACATAATTAACCAAATTTGAAAAATGACATAAACAGTCCCTGGTACGTAATAAGCACCTTAAAAGTGTTAGGTTGCATCCTTGCCCCTAACATTCCAGGTATGTCTTTCTATACCTAAAGGAGACTAGACCAATAAATGTTCTCCTTAGAGTGCCCTAATCGACAAAGAGCCATATTCTAGACCACACAGAGGAGACAGTGGCCTAGACAATAAGGAGGGCTGTAAATCTTTACTGTGCTTAGACTGGGAATGTATCTCTGCTACCTTTGAGTATATGTCTCCTTACCTCAAGAATACAGATAACATGGCAGACCCACTATCATCAGAGATTCCACCTTAGAACAGTCACAGACTATTAGTGGATCAGAAAAAGCAATTCCGTAGTCAGCAAATAAAAAGTTTTAATAAAATAGAATAGACAAATTTAGAAAACCCAGCAATGAGGGCAAATATTGTATTGTAAAATATTTGTTTTGACATTATGTATACACATATGCACATATGATTATATACAAATGCTTCTATACTTATGTGTGTAGATATATATACAATACATTTATGTTTATTAATATATATATATACCTATATGCACATACATATATAAATAGGCCTTCATGTAAAATTCATTTATGTTATGATTAAAACCTGAAAAGCACTATATTAGAGTTTGGGATTAGGGCCAAACTCAAATTGAATTCTAAGGTGACTAGCCAACAATGGGGGAGGGTGATCTGTAACCATGAAAACACAAGTAAGCTCATCAGTAAAAAGGATCATATAGTTTTGCATGGTGTCCTACTTGCCTATCACAGTACTCTCAATAGAGTAAGCAGTCAGTAATACTGGTTCATTTGATTTCATGAAGCAATGCAGTAACAGGTGAAACACCACCTAGAGGCTTTCAGAACCAATGTCCTAAAGCCAAAGAACTTTAATGCTGGCTCAACAAATTTTGCAAAACAAGAGTAAAAAAAAAAACCCCAAACCCTCCATTTTCATTTTCATTTTCTCTTCTAGAAGCGTCAATAATTAGTAGACCAAGGATATACCCCAAAATAGTGACTCTAAGATATTAGATTTTTGCAGATTTCAACAGGATAGAGAAATGTGGGCCAGATGGTACTGAAATTAAAGGAATGTATAACTAGTTCAATAACTAAAACAAAGGATGCAAATTATCAGAATAATGTCAATCTGAAATGGAATAATGTTAACCTAAAAGATCAGAGATCTCCAACAACATGCCAAAGAAGTTCTCTGGCCTCTGGCCTGTTTAATAACTTGGCTAATGAGTTCTCTGAAAATACGAATGGTGTATCTAGCAAATTGGCAGGTGCCACAAATCTAGATGGAGGAGAAAATGCTTTCGATGACAAAAACAGGATCACTGTGGATTATCACAGGGTTGCAAATGAAAGGTGAAATCTAACAAGATGAATTATACTTACCCCTGTAAGTATAATGTCCTGGATTTGGATTCAAAAACCCATACACAAGTACAGCATGGGAAAAACATGACTTAGCAACAATATATATTTTAAAAAGAAAAGAAAAAGACTTAGATATTTTAAAGTGAATACAAAATGAATTTCCTTTCAAAAAGTGGATTGCAATTTAGAGTATAGTAATAGAAGCATGTTCTTTTAAATACGGGAGTCAATAATCTTGTTCAGATCACACCTGAGTATAGTGTTCACTTCTGAGAGCCATATTTTAAGAATTTGTTTATGTGAAAACAGTCAAACTGATGACAGAACTTGAAACCATTTTATATGAAGACTAAGTAATGTTTCATTTGAAAAATAAAAATCAACAGAAGGATACTAAATTACTTTTGTGAACTCCCAAAAGAAGAAATTGGGACTGACCACATGTCAGCTTTCAGCTCAGGATAAGGAAAAACTTTGCTGCCTCCTGAGGTTATAAATTCCTGGATGGAATGAGAGAGTAAAGTATTCACTTGGAAACCAATCACTTTGCAGGAATGTTGCAAAGAGGATTAACATATTGGAATTTCTGATGTCCAATGACTTTTAAGATCCTTTCCAACTTTCAAAGTAAATAATTTTAAAATAAATACTGTATACGTTATACATCATTTTGTGACCATAGGATTGCCCCTAAGTAAAAATAATAGGATATAATATTAAAACTTCACAGGGTTGCAAATCCTTACTTAAACCTTTTACAAGGTACATATTAGCTGACATTGCTCTGGCACAAAGCAAATTTCAAACTTATGGTAGAAATATATATTTTAAAAAGACAAGCATAATAAACTCCATGACAAACTTCAGGTTGTTAGATGAAAATTAATATATCTTTCTGATAGCTAACAAAATTTCAAATGAATATTTTTGAAATATCTGAATAGTTGTTCTTACACTTTATTAAAAAAACCTAAGGTACAGCAGTTTTTTTTCACTTTTTATTTTGTTGTTGGGTAAATAGAACCTGAATCCCCAAATGCAGACTGATTGGCTGGGAGCAAATTTGAGTTGGCTGCAGACATCCAGATGTTCTATTCATTCGGTAGCTGGCAAACAGCACAATTAGTTCAAACACTGCCCACTTTGGCAAACTGCTTTTTTAATTGTAAAGAAAAATCCCCTTAGGAACATTCCTAATAAGATAACAGTCTTTAGATTATTCAATCACTAGAACAATCTAGTAACAATATGTAACAATAGAACAACAGAAACAATATGTAAATCATTAAAAAGTTGGATTACCAAAGCATAGCTGAATTTTTACCATTTGTTTACAAATTCCCCTGAACAGGCTCTTTCTTGCCAGTTTTCTGTTTTGGAAGGGCACTCGTCAAACGGTTTTAAAAAGCACCCCACATAAAATGACTCGTTCCACTAATCATGTCACCAATGGCATTAATCACTATTACATGCCTAAGCATGTTTACCACTGCTTCTGGAAACCAACTATACAGCCACTGGGCAGTAAGGGATCCTTTAATGTATCATGGCATAGTTTGGTATAGCAAAGCATATCAAAACATATGATCATCATGAAACACAGATATTTAAAATATTACTTGACCAAAATGGGAATTTTATCCACATGAATGTGCATATTTATAAATAAATCAATGATTTCCAGGAATGATGTGCTTTGTGCAGTTTAAAGCCTCAGCTATAAACACCACAAGTTAACTGAAAATGGTAGCAATGAGTAAAAACAAATAGTCCAACATATATATATATTTACCTTATCTTGATCATCTTATGCATGTTTGCATTTGATTATTTTAAAGGTTACAAAAAAAGTAGTCCTACAACATATACCTTCTCTCATGCTATAGAGGATAAACATAGCTGCAAATATCCCTTCAGTCACTTTCTCATCATTATTATTGGGTGCTATTAATTTTACTTTGATCTTATAACATCTCGCAGAATATTACATGTGCAAACAACAGGGATCAAGAAAACAATGGATGTTATATGCACATTTGTAAAATGCCACAGCAGATAAAGTCATTTGTTTATTTGGTCACCTTTTCTCTGGCCAGGAAACACTATGACTTTAAGCTTCAGAGAAAAATTGGTCTCTCATCTATTTTACACACATGAGAGATCACAGACACACAATTACAAATTACTTTAATCAAACATAAACCATTCAATGTGTAAAACCCAACTGCAGGCAGAAGAAAAGGTGAGTTACTCACTCCAGTCTAATAATGTATACTGTATCTTTCTTTTTAAAGTGTGAAGTATAATATAGGGCTGTGTTGTGAATATACTTTATCCAAATAACAACGTTTTTCTTTTCATATTGTCGTAGCTCAAAGCAGCCTTATACAGCACTCCATTTTTCCCAGGGATGGAATGCGATTATATGTGAATTATTCTTTGCTAGCATTTTAGCTGGTCATGTAACCCATTATTATAAAGAAATCAAATCAATATGCTAACTTTGTTTTTCTTATAAAGCCAAAAGGATGTCCGATTTGAATCACTGTTAAGTCGTCATTTTTTTCAGAGAATGCTCAGAGCTTATCCTTCACTCTCCGTGTTCCTCATTACAAATCTTACTCCTAACAAATCAGGGGAAAACTGGTTTCTCAGTGCAGACTTGGAATATCCAGGGGAATGATAAACTCCAAAAGTAATAGCTGAAAGTCTTATAGGCATGTAAGACATTTGTGTGTATGGTTTTTATAAGAATCAGCTTATTTCAAAGTTCTGTTGCTATGTATCCCTCATAAGAGGTTAGGAAAGATTTCTGTATTTTCACAATAAATTTTTATTCATTCTAAGTCCTGTAATTAGTTTTCCAGTGAAACCGATGATCAACTTATTCAGCAATGAAAAACAGTGTTGTGGTGCATGGTCAATGAATACAGAATATGACTTTGTATTCAACAAAAGGTAAGTTAAGAACTCAATGCACATATCAAAATTAATGTGGGGCATTCATAAATACAGCAGTTTGATCTTTTAACTTTTCAAATAGTTTCATAGTTAATTTTGATTTTATATCTATACATATATATGTGTGTGCATGTGTGTGTATGTATCATGCACATTGCAAAATTTTAAAAGAACAGTAACATTTTAAAGAAAGTACCTCTTGAAATCCCTCCACCAGAGATCACAACATTTAATATTTTGTTCACTTTCTCTTTATATTTCTATATATCCACATATATACATTTAAAATATCTTTTAAAAGAAATTACAGAAGAAAACTAAAGTAATAACAGTGAGCTAGCAGGAAGCCTCCTGATTTTAAGCCTGAGGGAAATGTACTGTATCAGTACGTGTGGCAGGCAGCTTCCAACACAGCCCCTAATGATCCCTGTCTCCTGGAATTCACAGCCTTGTGTAATCCCCTCTCCTCCATTGTGGGCTGGACCTAATGACTTGCTTTTAACAAACAGAATACACCAAAAGTGATGAGGTGTCACTTCTGTAGCTAGGTTACAAAACATTGTGACTTCCATCTTTCTAGCACCCTGTCTTGCCAATGAGTTTCAGCCCTGGGCAAGTTCGCTATGGATTCAATGTGACCGAAGAAATTGACAGCAAAACGTTCTTGGGGTGAAAGGGTTATACCCAACTTTATTTCCACGGTGGCAGGTCAGTCACTAGAATCCCGTCCACTCAGAGCGAGTCTGCATGGGCCCCTCTGTCTGCATGGCCGTCCTCTGGGCCTCTCTGTCCACACAGCCATTCTCTGGGCCTCTCTGCACAGCTGTCCCACACAGCCATACTCTGGGCCTCTGTCCTCTGTCCTCTGCTCTCCTGCAGCCTTGCAGCCCTGCCATGGTATTGCACGCAGAGCACTGGGCGGAGCTCTTTATATAGAGTCAACAGCCATGTATTGCCCACAGATGTGCAGTGAGCTAGTCAACCAGGGCCAGGTGAAAATCCTGGCCACAGGAACTGTGCCTCTCTCTCTCATTCTTGCTCTTTCTCAGCGTTTGCTCTGATAAAGCAAGCTGGAGAACTTCACATTGCAAGGGACCGAGGATGGCCTCCAGCCAACCACCAGCAAGAAACTGAGGCACTCATGCCAATTTCCCTTGAAGAACTGAATCCTGCTGCATTAGTTTTCCATTGCTGCAGTAACAAATTATCACAAACTTCATAGTTTAAAACAACACAAATCTATTATCTTACAGTTCTGGAATTCAGATGTTTGAAATTAACTCATTGGGCCAACTCACTGGAAATCAGAAGTTTGAAATTAACTTACTGGGGTAAAATCAAGCATAAGCAATGCTGCCTTCCTTTCTGGAGGTTCTAGAAATAATCTGTTTCCCTGCCTTTTCCAGCTTCTAAAGGCTGCCCACATTCCTTGGCTCACATGCCACCCCTTCTATCTTCAAAGCCAGCAATAGCCAGCTAAGTCTTTCTCACACTGCATCATCCTCACACTGATTCCTCTTTTGCCTCCCACTTCTCTTTAATGCCCCATGATTACACTGGGCTCACCCAAATGATCTAGGATGACCTCCCTCTTTTAAGGTTGGCTCATTAGCCACCTTAATTCCATCTGCAATTTTAATTCCCTTCTGCCATGTAACACAACATGTTCATGTGTTACAGAGATTAGGACACAGACCTCTTTAGGGAACCATTATTCTGCCTACCACATCTGCCAATAATCAGGTAAGTGACCTTAGAAGTGGGTCCTTCCACAGTGGAGCCTTCATATGAGCCCCTTAGCCCTGATTGATACCTTGATCGGAGGCTTGTAAGAGACTCTGAAGCAGAGGACCCAGCTTAACGACGTCTGGATTCCTGACCCACAGAAACAATGAGATAAAAAAGGTACCTTGCTATAAACTGCCAAATTCTGGGTAATCTGTTACATAGCAATAGGTAACCATACAGGACTCAAAACTAAATTATTGTTTTTATTTGCACATCTTCCCTAGATTTTATTTTGGCAACTATTTAATTAAAAATAAATGTATTCCACTGATTTCAAGTTGTGGAAATTACAGGTTACATTTAAGTTACCCTAACCAATCGCTAAAATGATCAATTATGATAGTGCCTATAATGAAAAGCTCCAATTTGCTACACTCACAGTAACTCTATTATAACAATACAAATCACTATTCTTTTAGCTACAGACCAATCTTCTAAATATGATTACAGTATAGGAAGATGATCAGTAAAAAGAAAAGGCATGGTAGCCCAGCTACACCACAATGCTTGTAATTGTGAAGTAATTGTGGTGCACTCAACTGAAATTTTAGCTGCTGGAATCAAATTAATGTGTTATTAGTTACATTTTTTTCTTCTTCAGGAATTAAGGATGCTTTCTCTTCTTTGTAAAATAAGGAGCACCAAGAGATGAAAGTATTGTAAAAACTGAAGAGCTGATTTATTTCTTAAAGCTTTTGGTATCTTCAGTGGGTTACATCTATGCTAATTGATCTGTAACTGATTCATTCAATTAAACCATGGAAATAATGGGTGAAGCCAATTGCCCTAGAAAGAATAGAATTTAAGACTTTATTTCTTCAGCACTATGTTCCCATCAGCTAAATGAACACTTTAAAAAAGTCATTATGAATATTATAGGGAGCTTCATCTCTCACTAGTAAGAAAATTTTAAATTGTATACTTCCAAAAGTAAACAAGTGGGACTATCTCAAACTGAAAAGTTTCTGCACAGCAAAGGAAACCATCAACAAAACAAAATGACAACCTACTGAATGGGAGAAGATATTTGTAAATGATATAACAGATGAAGGACTAATATCCAAAATATATAGGAAAGTCATGCAACTCAATGCCAAAAAAAAACACAATAATCCAGTTAAAAAATGGGCAGAGGACCTGTATAGACACTTTTCCAAAGAAGGCATACAGGTGGCCAACAGACATGAAAAGATGCTCAACATCACTAATCATCAGGGAAATGCAAATCAAAACCACAATGCGGTATCATCTCCCACATCAGAATGACTAATACCAACAAAAAAAGAAACAGGAAGTGTTGGAAAGAATGTGGAGAAAAGGAAACCTTCCTACCCTGTTATTGGGAATGTAAACTGGTGCAGACACTATGGAAAATTGTATGGAGGTTCCTCAAAAAATAAAAAATAGAACTACCATATGACCCAGCAATTCTACTTCTGCAAATTTACCTAAAGAAAACAAAATCACTAGTTCAAAAAAATATATGCATGCTTATGTCTATTGCAGCATTACTTTCAATAGCCAAGATATGGAAGCAACCTAAGTGTCCATCAAAAGGTGAATGGATAAAGACACACACACACACACACACACACACACACACACACACACACACAGAATATTACTCAGCCATAAAAAATGAATGAAATCTTGCCATTTGTGACAATATGGATGGATCTAACGGGTATTATGGTATGTTAAATAAGTCAGAGAAAGACAAATATGATATTTTATTTCCATGTGTAATCTAAAAAAAACAAATAAACAAAACATAAATATAGACTCATGAATACAGAGAACAAACTGGTGGCTGCTATAGGGGCGGATGGGTGCAGGTGACAGGTCAAACAAGTGAAGGGAATAAAAAGGTACGAACTTCCAATTATAAAATAAGTCACAGAGATGAAAGTATAGCATAGTGAATATAATCAATAATATTGTAATATCTTTGTGTGGTGACAGAGGGTAAGTACACTTATTATGGTAAGCATTTTGTGATGTATATAATTGTCCAATCAGTATGTTATACACCTGAAACCAATATAATATTGTATATCAACTATACTTCAATAAAAATAAAATAAAAATGTAAATTTCATATGCTTGCATTTTATTTGGTAACTATTCAGACATTGCCCTGTCAATGAGTATCAGTTGGGCTTCATTGTTTCTTCGAAGGAAAAAAATAATATTAATTATTTTATAAACCAAAGCTGGTACTGTTATGTTTTCATTTATTACTACATTTAATCCTCACAACATCCCAATTCAGTAGGTATTATTATTTCCATGTTATAGATGGGAAAACCCTGGCATGGAAAGGATAAACAACTTGCTTAGTATCACACAGCTAGCAATTACCAGTGCTAGGATTCAAAACCAGTTTACTCCCTATACTAAAAGAGTTCCAAGAGATATGATAGTCTTAATTGTTCTTAAATTCAGATATCTAAGTAGAAAAACCTACCTTTCAGGAGTCTTATGGGTTAAATTGTGTCCTTTAAATATTGACATGCAGAAATTCTAAATTTCAGCACTTCAGAGTGTGAACTTACTGAAAAATTAGGTCATATCACATGTAATTAGTTAAGGTGAGGTCATTGGGGTGGACCCTAATCCAGTATGACTGGTGTCCATATAAAAGAGGAAATATGAGCACAGAGACAGACACACACACAGGGGGAAGATAATTTGAGGAGATACTGGTAGAAAATGGCCATCTACGAGGCTAGAACAGATCCTTCCCTCATATCCCAACTCTGCTAATACCTTGATTTTGGACTTCTAGCCTCCAGAACTGCAAGAAAGCAAGCTGCTTTTCTTTGAAGGGCACACAAAAACAACAGACTGAGCTTTGAGATGTTAGAAAAGCTCTGTGAACCATTGCCTACTTCTGAAATTTCAGGACAACTAATTTCACCTAAAAATGAGTAACAGAAAATGATAGAAGAAAAATCCCAAAGTTATAAAGGAAAAGTATAATAAGGAACAGAATGCCATCTCTTCACTCAGCTTTGAGGAGCTCTGGTTGCAGTTCTGGGGGTTCATAAGACCTGGATGATCCAACCCCTTCAACCTAACCACATATCCCTTGCACCCATTCTAGTTGCACTTGCTTTTCTACAATTAGTCTTCTGTGTTTTCCAGTCAGAACGTGTATTTTGGTTCGTAGAGTATTTTAGAGGTTTCCTATTTTTTGCTCTATTGGATGATCATTTCCCTACGCTTACTCCATCACAGATCGCTTGGGTCTTGCAGCTGGGATTTGCCCCAAGCCTCTTGTACTTAGGGTCCATGAGGATATTTTATCATTTACATTTCTGCAGATGCCGTCCATGGATTAACTGATTAGTTAATTAATTAATATATTACATGTGCAGTTCGCTCACCCATTCTAGGCTCCGCGGTCCCACCCTGCACAGCCTCTGGGCCAGAGCCCAGTCCGACACCTGGCCTCGGCCCCTGGGGTGAGGCGTAGCACACCTAGGGAGGGATGAAGTTGGATTGGGATTTGCTTGAAATGTAGCCTCAGCCAGACTCCTTAGATATGAGTCTGGAAATTTGGCCACTCACACGTTTCTCATCTCAGGACCACCCTGCGAGCCACCGTAGAAGTCCTGAGATCACGCAAGATCAAACTTCCTTTGGGAAGTGGCGGCGGCTTCTGCCACCTAATTCCACTGTCCTCTGTGCTGTTTGTGACGTTCAGAGCAACCCAGCCTATCCTTCCCCTGCACCTCCATCCAGATCTGCATTTATACCCCTACGCATATTGGAACCCACAAAGCAGACCCTGCGGGCTCCAACTGCACCCTCTGTGCCTTCCGGGAAAAACCCACACTCACCCATCGGAACCAGGCCCCAGCTGGCCTGGCCCATAGGCTTAACACGTGGTGCTCAGATGTGGAGATCATTTCCTAATGGAAGCTCCTGGGCAAAGGGCCCAGCTCTCCCGTCACAGCAGGCTGGCAGTTGGGCTGGTTCAGAAGGAGAAATCAGTGTCCTGAGGAGAGGCTGGACGTACAAGCAGCCATGGTGTCTTGGAATGACTTCTAGACAGGTTGCTACTACAAGAAGGAACAACTGACCCCAAAGATATGCATTGGAACGGTGTGATTGGGTTGCTTCAGCCTTAGACCTTGGCAAATATCAGATTGGGGCCCCAGGGCTCCACACTGAAGGCCGAATTGCTGCTCTGGGTCCGTCTGTCTCCTGGAAGACCTGGAATGCACTTTCTGTACTTGAGCAATTCACTCCCATTCTGGTCTCAGCTGCTCCGTGCACATCCTCTGGGCCAAAGCCTGGTCCCTGACACCTGGCTACGGGTCTCTGGGAAGAGGTGAAGCTGCACTGTGACTCTGGATGGGGGGAGGAGAGGTGGCATTGACAAGGATTGCAGTTTGCTCAGTAGGTGGTGTGAGCCAGACTCCTTACAGATGAGTCTAAGACAAGAGCCCACCAGCACCTAGGGCACTAAGGTGTAAAAGAAAACAAAATTAATATATTAATTTAAAGTAACGCTATAGGTATAAAGTTTCAGTTATGAAAGATGAAGAAATTCTAGAGATCTACTCTACAACATTGTGTTTATTAACAATGTAGTTAAATTTTATAGTTAAAATTTATGGAGGGTAGATCTCGTTTTTCTACCACAATAAAAAAATAAGACTGTAAAATATATACCTTCCATGTAAAGAATGTTTTTAAAAATTTTATTCTTATCTCTGTGTATGTACATGTATGGAATTAAATACATAAAAATATAAACAGTGGTACCTCTCCCTTGTGGTGGGATTATGGTTAAATCTTTTTTCTTTTTCTGTGTTTTCTAATTTTTCTAAGGTGATATTAAGCTGCATTTGTTATCAGAGATGTACTCAGAAAATTGATTTATTTTGCTTCAGATCTCCTTGGTTCCTCTTTCATTTTTGAAGTCAAAGAGGACTGGACCCATCAGAAAACAAAGCTTCTGAATCCAGGATCAGAAATCTCCTTCGTTTGAAGCATGCTTTTATCCCCAAAATAACCAATTTGAGTATTTTGTGTGTTTTTTACTGCTTTCACCATTCCAGTCCCTTGGTCTTTACCAGGTACAATTCTCTCATCCCTAAGGGATGTTGAGGAATGCTGAGCCCTCTGTTCCTGTCCTTTGTGCCACCAAGGCTACTGCCTCCTCTTACCTACCACAGGAACTTTCTCCATACCCTGCACCTGTGGATATGTTAGCCACAGATGCTCCCACAGGAAGTACTCTTATTTGAGCATTTAATCAAACTGTTTTTCTGATTATGCTTTTGATAGTGGGAGTAGGAGGTTAAATGATAGGTGGTATACTGATTGTGGAAATGGCAATGGGAGTATGAAGCTACTGGTCATGCATACAGTCCAGTAGCAGATATGAAGGAATGGGCAAGGAGGTAGTGTAGAGAATATTGCTATGATCTTCTACTTTCTACACAGAATTTTTCCTGTCTTGCTCTACAGCTCCCACAGGATCTAAAAGGCCTCTCCGCACCTCCCCTGTACTCTCCTGCTTAGAGAAATACCCATATCCCTTCTCCATCACCACTACCTCAAGTGCCTGCAAGGCAGCAGTATCAGGCATCTTTACGCTTTCTATCACGATTTGTACTCCTCTGTTGCACCAGCATTGAATTTAGACCCAGCAAGAAAAATATCCACATATGACCATCTTCCTAAATGTGCAAGTCATTAGGATCCACAAAAATACCATACGATTGGGTGAATTATGCCAAACGGGAGACAAGGACTTGGAGAACAGAGAAATGAAGGAGAATACTGCTTATGATACCTAAGCCCTATTTGCTTCCTGCCAGAGTGGAAGGAAGAAGAAAGGCTAGGGAGAAAGCAAGGCTCCAGAGGATTATGGCTACACTGTGCATGAAGGGGGGCTGGACACTAGGCATCAGGACCTCCAACACTGACAGACACATTCAACCCCCACTGGTCTTGGAGAAACAGAGAAACCCACCTTCATGGGGCTATGTGGACATGGAGCAGTAAGACTACCAGGGACGATCACAGTGGACTGAAATCCCCATAGGGTGAAGCCCCTCACCCCTGCCATTCTTGTATAACTCACAGGAAGAGGGAGGGCCCTGTAGTAATGAGATTCAATATTCCTTCTCCTCAGTGGGATGGAGAGAAGAAGCAGATTTAAGCTGCCACCTCTAACCAATCTGCCCCAAGATACTCATCACGCAGAAGACACAGCAGGTGAGCACACACTCTTTATTAATGGTTATGGCCAGAAAAGCCGACAAACGTTGAGCTTGGTGAGCTGGGATCTCTCAGGGGGGCACTCAAGGACTGTTTTTCTTCAGAATGGAGACCATCTAACTCCATCCCCCCACTCCCCCTGCCTCAGAGGAGTGGAGAGCTCAGAGAATACACCCAGGGGATGAGAAGGGCCCAGGGGCATTCACAAGGGGACCTGTTCCAGTCCAGTTGGTCCACCGGAGAGAAGCACCATCTGCAGAGCATTGTCTGTCACTGGAATCCATTTTGTTCTCCAGCCTCTGTGGCAGGAAAGGGGCTTGAACTGGTGGTGGCCCAAGGCTGAGGGCTCACTCCCCGAAACACTGCCCTTTTAAACAGTCACCCAGTGGTCTTTCAGGCAACCAGGACAATCACTGTCCCTCTCAAAGGAGGAAGTCAGCAGAGTATCACAAAAGTCCTGCCTGTACTCGTATGTGCCACTTTCTCAAACTTGGCTACTGCTCACTTGTCTTATCCGGACCAACTAGATAAGCAGTTTGGTCACTCAAGTCCTTTTGATGTAACCCCCAACAACAGCAAAAATAACTGGATGTTATTTCAGTTGGGTTTCCCCAAAGACCGCACTACATGCAAGGCAAAGGCCTCCTGATATAATTTGTATCCTAAATTAGGCTCTTTCCTGTTACCTGACCAAACTCACCAAAGCAGGTTATGATGTGTGCACCAGATGTTAACATGGAAGTGTAGCTCCCAACACAATTAATTAAATTTGTCGTATTTGCTCTTCATCTATAGAATTTAACACCATATCTCCCCCAGTTCTTCCAAATTAATTCCCTGTCCCAACAGAGAAATTAAATTCTAACCAAATCGTTCTACCCTCCTTCCCCCCTAGTGATTGCCAAAGCAGCTCTTTCACCCTAACTTCTCTCTCTCTCTCCTCGGCTCAGCCAGTGCGGGTCTCACTGAGGTGCGGGTCAGTATGAATCAAGGGTGATTTCTTTTAAGCTCTTGGGAGGTCTAATGGGACAGGTTCAGGTTCTTAGGCAACAAACAAGTTCTGTGGGGCTGAGAGATAGAAAACCAGGCCCTCAGCTATAAAACTTAAAAACAGGAAGCAAATATGAACACTGCAGTAGGAACAATAGCAGTGTCAAGGAAAAGCAGTGCCCTAAAATTCAATATAGTTTACAACTCTAAATATGCATGGCTGCTCCCAGCCAAGGACATGGCATTTGCAGGAAAAGGAGGTTAATAAGAAAACAAACAAGTGAACAAAAAAAAAGAAAGTCTTCATGACTTCAGCTCCTCCAGGGTGTCAACCAGTCAGCATCAGCCATCTGGAATCCACCACCTGCAAACTTAAATACAGTAAGGAGAAATCCTTTATTTAGAAAGTATGATACTCAAAAGTAGTCTATCTTTGTTAAAATAAGTGTATAAAATAAGAATATAAATATGTATATATTTGTACCCAGAATAATAAGTGGTTAAGTTAGGTAATGGAATAAGGGATTAATTTTCTCTTTGATAATTTTGATTTTCAAATTTTTGTGTGAAGTGAGTTACTTTTTGATTAGAAGAGGTCTTAGGAAATTAGTTTTCTTGGGAATGTTTCCATTCTTCCTTACCTTTTAGAAATTAGTGAGTTTCTCCAGGGTCTAGGCCTCTACTTCTTCCAACTACCATACAGACTTTCTTGCATTTATAGCAGGATTTACGCCATGAGAAATTAATTGCTTTACACCATAAGCAGTCCCAGTTCCCTGGACTGCTGCCTGGGACCAAGTTCTCCTGGTACTGGGAATCTGAGGCTTTTTTCCCTTTTAGTTGCTTGGCCTTTTGCCTCTGAGGCTGCTTATTCTCTGTTTTTTTTCTCCCAACAAGGGTCTTGCTGCCTGGCATGAGAATGATTTCCTGGGGCCTCTCTGGACTTTCTTGGCTGTGGCTCTCACTGTTACCCAGGGGTAACTTCTCCATGGGCATTGCTAGACATTCCTCTGGCCAGAACTTTCTTCCAGAGGGACTACCACTTGGGGCCTCTCTAGATCTTTCTGGTTGTGGCTTTTTATGTCCTCGGGGCAAGTAACCCATTGGGGACCACACAGGACCTTCCTCTTGACTGTGGCTTCTGTTGTTCCCCAGGGCATGTGCCCCCTGGAGGGTATCAGGATATTGCTCCTGGCCACAGTAGCTCTGCTCACACAGTGGGGGGGCCTTCTCCTCCTGGGTCCCCACTGCACAGATACCTAAAGAGAGCATCTGAGGTACAACTGCTGTGGTTGCGGTTGTGGTTAACGCTGCAGCACTGGTTACGGTGGCGGCTGTGGTTACAGTTGTAGTTGTGGCTGCAGTTGTGGTTGCAGCTGTGGCTATGGCTGCGGTTTCAGTTGCTGTTTCTACTTCCGTGACTATTGAGGGTAGTAGAGGTGTCGAGTATGACACTCCCATTGGGAATGATGCATGGACTGGGAATGTATACGGCACAAGCATTGGCAGAGAGGTTTGCATGGCCTAGGCCCAGGGGTCTGGGGCTCCTGGCATATAAATCACAGCTCCTGAGGCTGCCATCTGGGCCTTGAAATGCTGCATGCCCTGTGCCCCCGAATGCTGCATGCCCTGTGCCCCCATAGCAACCACCTTGCCCTGCTCCTGCACAACCATGGGCCATGCTGTGGCTCCCAGCTGTTCGGCTCCTCCCACAGGCACAACCTCCTGAGGCAATATATTGACCTGGGCCCACACAGTCTCCTGCGTAACACTTCACGCACATCCATTACCTGCTGCAGGGTGGACCACACACATCGTAGCTGCACAGCAGTCTGATGATGCTCCTTACGTAACCACTGCAACTCGGACACCAGGGCCCAGGTGGCCTCCTCGCGCTCTTCTACCTGCCCTTGCAGCTGCTGGACTTGGTGTGCATGTTGCTTGTGCTGCTTCACACACACACGTATACTTAAGGCCAGCACGCTCCAGGCATGGGTCCTCTTCATGGCATAGGACACCTGTGGGTCATTTATGATGGCCAGAAGCTAGTCCTCCACCTCATTCCAGGACCGCGAGCGAAAGGTCACGTAGAAATCTGGACCGCCCCTATTCACGAGGACTTCATTGTTGATAAATCTGATCAAGTCAGCGTGACGGAACCCGCTAACAGGGTCATTAATGTCAGCCAACATGGTCGCCATGCCTAGTCAACCAACCACTTCACAGGCAATGCCGCCCCTACTGCCACTGGTAAAGGCTGCAGCCGCCAACAGTTCTGCCCCTCACCTCCCTGCTCAGTCCTACTTCAGTCCTTGCTCAGTTTTGGCCTCCTCTGTAGCCCCTCTCCTCACTGACAACCTCATTTTCCTCACAAACAGCAAAAGCAGCTTCCCTTACCACACCACCGCCACTGGAAAATGGTGCCGTGCCTCCAGGAAACGCTGAGTCAAGTACACCGCAAAGCCTGCTGGGACCCTCCATCTTCAGCAGAGCTCCTCTGCAGGGAGAATAGGCAAGCTGCATGCACGGGGTGCCACAATGAGGCCAGAGAGGAAGGGGGAGCAATGGATCCCTTCTAGACTTAATATTGCCCACCCACAGACCCAGGGGCTGGGATGGCTTTCAAACATGCACACAGACACACGTGCTCCTGGTCTAAAGGGAAGGGTGGGTCAGAGGGGATCAATGAACTAATGGGAGAGAGCTGAGGTGGAGGAGACTGGAGTTGCAGAACCTAACGTTCAGGGAGGTAAACAGCGTGCAAACCCGGGGTCTATGTAAACCCAGAAAGGGGACAGGACAGTGTTGAGAAAGACCTGAGAGAGAAGAATATGCTTAAACTACTGCTGTGGGGAAGTGGGTGAGGCTGCAAGTTGGGGCATCAGTGGGAACCAGGTGAAGGAGAGTAGAGTATGTCACATCAAAATATGCCACTTTATCATATTATTTTGAATTAAAGTAGCTTAAGAAAACAGCTGATACAAGACCACCTTGACCCTTCTTTGTTCCCCTGAAAACAGGAAATAAGTCTGCCGTGTGATTGATACCCTCCCTGTACCAGGAGGGTTGAAGGCAACTCTAGCACCAGAAATAAGGGATTTACGGCTGAGAATGCTGTATAAATAAACTTTGTTAGTTCACTAATTTACTACCCCAAACTCAAACGTCTTTGTCTTGTCAATTATTCACAAGTTTATTGTTTTTCTCTCTCTAAAAGGTACAAAAGCTGCCCTGTTTTGGTCATTTTTTTGTCTCATGTTTTTATGGGGCCCCTGTGTGTATGAAATTAAGTTTGTTTTTTCCTGTTAATCTGTCTTATGTCTATTAAGCCAGGCAAAGAACCTAGAAAGGAAAAGTTTTCCACTAGTACAGTTTTGGATCCCAGTGTGGGGCCCTTCCCTGGCTGGACATTGCTCACTGTGGGGCTGCTACAACTGAAGGACCCCAAGATTTCTGACAAGAGTAGGCAGAAGGTAAGAATTCTTTCTTCAGTCTCCTGGATCTCTGCCTCCAGGGACTGGGGGACGTGAGTGGTGAGAGGTATTTTCTTTTTCTAAATTTAAGCAGGAGAAAATATTTGTGGGAACTAGTTCCTTGGGTATAGCAACTCTGGTAATGATTTGTTAGAAGTACTCTTATTTTCTATTGATCTCTTTCCTCCTAGAAATGGTCAGTGTTTTCTTTCATCTCTGTCTTTTCTGTCATTTGTCAGAAGGAAGAAAACCATAGGGTAAAATTCAAGCATATGTCCTATAAGCTTGTTCAAACTGGCCCCACAGACTGATGAGTTCATAATTCTCACCAGACGGGTGTCTGTTTAGATAGTCTTTGCCTTGGATCCCCTATGTAAAAAGCAGGTGAAGTTTTCCTTCCATCTTGTTCTATGTCCTCAGATCTTGGCATTGTGACCACTGAGAATATTCTCTCCTGTCTCTGCCAGCCAGAAGGTGCAAGTACTGACTAGCTTCTGATGGCCAGCCAAATAGGCTGGAAATCTGAGACAAAAAGTCACACACAGCATTCTCTTTGTCCAACTGTGCCAGCTCTCATGGAGTTTGTCATAAGGTGTCCCAGCTGATAAGGAGCCTTTGTTGTCTAAACTTCTAGTGTCTTATTACTGCTGGAAAAGTCTCATTCCAGTAGTTCCAGCCAAGTGTCAGAGATTAGCAAGTGTGTGACTGGAGGCTCCTCACATTCTCATGGGAAACCAGAGACACTGTTGTCACTATACTGTTCTTTTTTTTATTGAAGTATAATTGAAGTTCAACATCCTCTTAGTTTCAGGTGTATATCACAGTGATTCAGTATTTCTGTACATTACACCATCAAACCACTTGTGACAATTAAGATTTTTGCTTTCTTAGGCTAACTGTGGAATGAACTTTCTGGATGTTGTGAAAGCTGCATCTTTTGTACTCTTTTGTGATGTCTCTCATGTCCATGATTAAGCCATAAAAAGGCTTATTGAACCAGAATGAGATATCACCTCACACCAGTTAGGATGCCACCATCCAAAATACAAACAACAACAAATGTTGCCAAGGATGTGGAGAAAGGGGAACCCTCCTGCACTGCTGTGGGAATGTAAATTAGTTCAACCATTGTGGAAAGCAGTATGGAGGTTCCTCAAAAAACTCAAAACAGACTTACCATTTGACCCAGGAATTCCACTCCTAGGAATTTACCCTAAGAATGCAGCAGCCCAATTTGAAAAAGACATATGCACCCCTATGTTTATTGCAGCACTATTTACAATAGCCAAGAAATGGAAGCAACCTAAGTGTCCATCAGTAATGAATGGATAAAGAAGAGGTGGTACATGTACACAATGGAATATTATTCAGCCATAAGAAGAAAACAAATCCTACCATTTGCAACAACATGGATGGAACTAGAGGGTATTATGCTCAGTGAAATAAGACAGGCAGAGGAAGACAAGTATCCAATTATTTCACTCATCTGTGGAGTATAAAAACAAAGCAAAAACTGAAGGAACAAAACAGCAGCAGACTCACAGAACCCAAGAATGGACTAACAGTTACCAAAGGGAAAGGGACTGGGGAGGGTGGGTGGGAAGGGAGGGATAAGGGGAAAAAGGAGTATTACAATTAGCACACATAATGTAGGGGGTGGGGCATGGGGAAGGCAGTGCAACACAGAGAAGACAAGTAGTGACTGTAGCATCTTACTATGCTGATGAACTGTGACTATAATGGGGTATGTGGGGGGGACTTGATAATGGGGGGAGTCTAGCAACCATAATGTTGCTCATGTAATTGTACATTAATGATACCAAAATTTTTTTAAAAGGCTTATTGGTCTGAGTTTCTGTATTGAAATTATTGTAAGATCCCACTCATCAATGGCCAGACAATGGGTCCTTTGAGATGGAAAAACTTATATACTTGAAAAAAAAAATGTTCAAGGTTCTGTTTCTTAATTGTCTTGTTGGTACCTATGGAAAGACCAATTAAAAAGTGGATCAAAGGAGTATAATGACTAGCCTTAGGGACTCCCTTAAGAAGATGAAAGAGCATAAATTAGAACAAAAATTTAAGTCCCCATCCAACTGAATTTGCCTTCTTAAAATCCAGCCCCAATTCCTCAGCAAATTCCCTTAGCTCCTAAAATACTTCTGCCTTACCCAGAAAATCTCTAAACATCCAGCTGCCTGTTTTAACTTCCCTTTCCCTACAAGACTTACCAAGAACATTCTGGCCTGATATCCAGGCCCAGGATATACAGATTACTTATGTAAATTCTAAAAGCCAGGAATTCAATTTAGCAGAAGTACCAGGACAAGTAGTAGAGCTCATTTTGCTCTATTCCTTACAACTCCTACTTTCCAGGGTTTAATAACCAGGCTCTGCCAGCTTTGGGCCTTCCTACACAATGTCCTTTGCAGCTGTATCTAGAACCCACTTTGCCCACTGCAAAGAATTCATGGACCCTGAACAGTAACAGATCCACTAAATTATAAAGACTTTTCACCTCCACTTTCAGAATATCCTACCAAATTTAGAGATATTAGAAAGAATAATGGCCATTCACAATGTCACTCACAGGCACCTTGACTGGCAGCTGATGTGTGTTCTGTATTATACTGTAATTAGCAGACAAGCCAGATGGATCTCTCTTTAAAAAAAAAAAAAAACGTTCATAGAGATATAGTTGACCAGGATTTCTCCCAGGCCCTCCTAAGGAATGTCCAGGAGGTGACTCAGATGGAGGCCAATGTTCAGGGGCTAATAGGAACAATAGTACAGGCTTTTCTACCTAAGGTAAATTGGTCCAAGATTAAATTATGAACTCAGAAAAAAGGAGAGCATTTGAAGACCTTTGATGAACACCTTACACAGACTTTTTAAAGGCATACTGCACTAAACACTGAATCTCCAGACATACATATCTTTTGATTTCCATCCTAGCTGGAAATCTTCTCCCTAATAATTGACATTAAAAAACAAAAGAGCCAGGTATTTTACCAGCAAAATGAATTTATTTAGCAATAGCAGAGGAATTACAATTTGGGACATACAAAATATGGCAAGCCATAGGCAAGTCCAGAAAACAGAGGAGAGGGGCTTACTTTCATAAGGGAAAGGGGAATACTCGCGGAGGCAGTTTTGATGAGTTTTCATTGGTTGGGCTGTTGCTGGGTTAGAAGAAACTTTCCTTCTTCCTGCTATGGTGTGTAAAGTAAGCCTCATCCTCTTGGGGAATGTGGGGTATGCAGCTCTAGAAGTAATTCAAAGTCTGCCTAACTTTTCCAATCCCCAATCTCCCCTATTCATTACAAAATGCTTGTAGATATTGAAAAATCTACAAATGAAGGAAATTCTTAAATAGTTATTACCCTAGACTTTTGATAATAGAGAAATATACCCCAAAACTCCTAGGAGAAACCATACATTCTCTGTCTCTTAAAGATGTAGATTTTACTATGTAAGATGCAAGTATTTGAAATGTAAACACCCCAGGAGTTAAAATGTAAATATTCTGGACTTACTAGTCAAATAAGCACATGTTATCTCTGTTACAAAATTTGTCAACAAGAAAAATAATTTTAAATGATGACTGTTTTAATGTCATGAATATTCATGAGTGATCTAAATATGATTGTTAAAAACAAGTAATTTAAAATAGCTGTAATGAGATAAAAGTCTGTAAGTAAAGTTTTCAAAAATAATGATTTTTATAATATGTCTATCTAAATAGTTTCCAACATCTTTTTGGTAACTTGAAACCTTAACATTCTGATAAAGTAATTTAAATGATAGATATGCATTGATACCTAGATCATTTCCAAATAAGATAAAATACTGAACGTAGATTTATCCATTTTTGGATTCTTATTACAGAGAAACTAAAGATATGTGGATCTGTCTATAAATAATGCCCTGTGCCCATTGAAAAATTGTATAATAAAAAAGCGAAGCATATGTTTCTAGAAATTATGAAATATATTCATAAATTTGTCAATATAAAGAATGTTGATATAACAGTTCACAATTGCTTACTTCTTAGTTTTTACTAGAAACTAAAGTTTCAAAGGGTTAAAAATTCTAATTAATAATTCATTGATTAATTATTTAAGTTAATAAGTGTAATAAAAAACTACCAGAAATGGTAAGGGAAACATCTCTATGCAAAGAGAGTAGAATGTATTTTTGGATAATAAAAGGTATGAGGTATGGAGATGTTTTATTAAAGGAAAAAGTAATTTTTTCTAAAGTAAAACATCTGGTTATTTCTGAATGAGAAAGAAGAGAATGAAGTAAACAAGGAGTAAAGAGAGGTTTTCCTTACCTTTTAATTAATCTGCCTAGAAAAAAAAGATTACATGCTTTATTAAAGAAATTTACTGTGCTTCACACTGTCTTCACAGGTCTTTACTTAAAATTGAGTCTTCTCCAAATACCATATGATTTCACTTATATGTAGAATCTAAAAACAAAATAAAACAAAATGAACAAAACAGCAATAAACTCATAGACACGGAGAAGTGATTGGTGGTTACTGTGGGGGAGGGGTTAGGGTGGGTGAGAGAAGTAGATGAAGGGAATAAAGAGGCACAAAATCTCAATCATAATATAAATTAGTCACAGGGATGAAAGTAAAGCATAGAAAATATAGTCAATAGTTCTGTAATACCTTTCTATGTTGACAGTAACTACACTAGTTGGGGTAAGCATTTAATAATGTATATAACTGTCAAATCACTATGTTGTATGCTTGAAACAAAAATAATATTGTATATAAACTATACTTCAATAAAATGTTTTTTTTAATGTTTAAACACCGAGTCTTCTCAATATTAAAAGAACTTGAGTTTTGCTCATAACAATGTAAACTATGTCTGCTTTTAAATTGTTTGTCACTTTGGTTAAATGGATAAGTATCATTTCACAGTGACTTATAATCCTGTTTAATCAAGTGTTTTTAAACCTTTTGATATTTTTGACAGACTTCACCCAAATAAAATTCTAAATGATTTATTTTTTACCTCAAACTAAGTTTGGGATTTTTCAGAGGGTCTTGGAACATTTCAAAAGATTTGTTCTTTCTTCTTATAAAAAGAGATGTTAAACATACTAGGCTTATTTGATATGTTAACATACATGGATAGTATTGTCAAATAATAAGTGATGTTTTACCTTTTTAGATTACATTTGTATGTGTATATGTTATTAATATAAGTGGTCTAAAAATTGTATAAAATTCCTAAAAATATGACATGTAATGTTAGTCATAACTCCATTTATCATCTTAAAACATGTGTCACAGAAATAGCAAAATTTCCTTGTCAATTGCATCATGAGCTCTCATCAGATCTTTAGCCATGGCCATTTTTAAATCTTTTGCCATTTTAGACAGTTACTGTTTTACTCTGATGCTTTTGCAAAAATGTTCCTGCAAAAGTGTTTCATTTTCCAGGAGACTCATGGAAAGGACTCTAACAAGTACAGATTTCTGATGACTCATATAATACCACTAAACTGGGTAATATTGCAGAACTCTAACAGAGAAACTGATGGCCTCATAAAACTACTGACAAAAGATAAAGACAAGAATTAATTACCTGAGCTCAAAAGAAGTGATAAGGACAATCATAATTTTTATGACTTTTTGTTTGAAGTATTGTTGATTCTTTAATGCTCTTTTCTTCCAGATTTAAGGAAACTTTTTTCTCATTTCCCTTAAGCTTAGTAAAGTATACCTTAGGGAGCAAAGATGAAACAATTAGTTTTCTCCCTATCTGATCCCAACCAGAATTTAGAAACTCTTAGTGACTATTCTTATTTTCATGGCAATATAATTATTTGTATAAATTGAATAATAATCTGTTTTCCTTGTAACAGGAAAAAATAGGAAACATTGATTATATTACCAAGACTTTGACTGGAATTTCATATTTGTAAGAGATGTACATAGAATCATATATGAACAGACAACTTTAAGGAACTAAGACTGACTTTATGGAGTCAGTAAGACCCACTGGGAAGACAGCCTGGTACTTGCTTACAAGTAAGGAAGATCATTTCCTGGCAGGCTTAGGAACCTCAAGATGTTTGGGAGACCTCAAGAAAGGAGGAATTAACCCAAACTTATAGGTATTGCAGATCTGATGGTGAGTCCTTGGCTTGGCTTGGCTTCCTAACCTCAAGAGTTCAATCTGAGATTCCTTATGAAAAATGCCAGAAAAGCTGGCATAAAAGAGCCTATATGATCAACCACTATTCCTGCTGTACTTTTAAAAATAATCAGGCCAAGTTTAATGAGACTAGACTTATTTCACTAACAAATTAGTCTCACGTTATCTCTAATAGAAGTGGGATTGATTGTAGAGAGAAAAATTATTTCAGTAAAATCTATAACATACCTTTGTGGATATTAGACTTTAGTCCTATTAATTGTCTGTGAGGTTTTGTTATCTACCTATAAATGATTAGATCCTAAATTCTTTTAGTTTCCTCCAATATATGACCACACCTCTCCAAACTAATATTTCTAGTTATTCTCCCACCCTTCTGACTTGGAATCATTGAGAAATAAAACTGACCTTTCCCAGAGCCATGCAAGCTAAAGCTGGACAACTTGATACAAACTTCAGAAAAATCACAACCCCTCATGTATGGACAGTCTTCATGCCTATTTCTATGTGGGCCCCTCAGAAATAGTACCAGAAAAATTCAAACTACAAACCAGAAAAATCTAACATATTACCACTGGCTGCCCTCACTCCATCTGAAAATGTTTTGAGCCTGACATCTACAAATCTTGACTGGCTTCCCTCAAGACACAGACTGTGTTTATAACCTGCTCCAAACATCAGCTATTGCTTTACTTTTGTCTCCATAGACCTGCCTCTTATTAAATACCTTATACAGATATTTGCACCATGTAAGCCTAACTTTGAGAGCCTACCCCCAACACTGCCTTCTGAAATGAGACACAACTGTTTATCTGAACTGACCTATTTCGAAGACTAAGAGACTAGTTCAGGTAAATGATGGAGCAATCTAACAACTCAACTTCTGAATTGTGAAACTTAAATTGCAAAGGCAGGACCAAAGGAGAGCAGAATATGCCACCCAAAACATGACACTTTGGCATATTGATTATCTTGAATTAAAGTTACTTAAGAAACAGCTGGTGCAAGAAAGACATTTTGATTCTCCTTTGCATCCTGAAGCTGATAAATAAATCTCCCATGTGAAAGGTACCTTCCCTGTGCCAAGAGGGTAGAAGGCATCCTTACTACCAGAAATAGGGGATTTATGATCAAGAAGACTATGAAAACAAACTTTGTTACTTCTTCACTAATTTTGTACCCCAAACCTTAACTTCTTTATCTTTTCAATTCTCTAAATGGTATTAAAGCTGCTTGTCTTGGTCACTTCCCATATATATGAAGCTAAATTTGTTTTACATCTGTTTATCTCTCTTATATCAATTATTAGTTCAGCCAAAGAACCCAGAAGGGAAGAAAGGAAATGTTTTCCACCCCCTACACAGGCTCAATTTTGTACCCTGTACATGAGTAAAGGGAGGGCCTGGCAGCTGTGGGGAATTGCAAAGCTCAAACCATTGGTGAAGGCTGGTAGGCTCTAGAAAGAGGATTGCTATGATAACTGAGTGAATAAAAAGGAAAGGGAAGACAGACTAAGATGTTCTGGGACAATAGGGAGCTCTCAAGAACAGGAGGCCACAGTGAGGATGAGCGACCTGATTCAGTGAAGAGGAGGGAAGGACATTTCAGATTCCTGCATTGCAAAAAGGAGTACACTGATGTATAAAGAGACAGTGTTTGCAAATACGTATAGGAGAAATGAATCTTAGTGAAGATACTGGATCTCAGTATTTCCAGGAGTTTCCAGAGGATACCACAAGCCAGTCATGTAAAGCAGTCTTCGATCATGGACTGGGAGGAAGGGAGCTGCCCTTTGCTCAAATTCTTCTCTTATCTCTTGTTGTCATACTGTCCTCAAACCTCCTGCATAGTTCCCACCTCACTTGCTCTCACAGAAGAATTTCCTCTTCTCAACTTTAAAGCTAAATCCTTGACCCATGATTTGGATCCCAGCCTCTCCTATCTCCTCAAGGAGTTCAATGAGTTGTAATCTCTCCACTCTCTTCTTTATTTCAGCCTCTCTCAGTACTAGCTCCTTCCCCTTCATGGTATGGGGTATGTCCAAGCTTCTTCCATGCTTTATAATATTCTTATCTACACTTCCTGCACCTTAATTTTCACCCATAAAACTACCTAAAATATTTGAAGGGCACAACCAGTGATTCTCTTCCCTTGGAAATAATCCAAATTTCTTTTAACTTGATCTTTCTATGCCCTTTGACTCTGTTGATGGATTCCACTTTGAAATTTAACCCTCTCTTTTCTTCTGTGATGCCAAACTCTATTGATTTTTCTCCTGTCTTTATGGTTGCTCCTTCCTAGTTTCTTTCTGCTGTCTTCTATGTTTCTGTTCACCCCTTAAATAATGGTATCTCCCAAGTTTTGTCCTCAGACCCCTTATTTTTTTCAGACACCCTTCCTCAGTGCAGACACTCTCTCTATGTTACCCTATCTATTGTTCTCAACTACCATCATTAATTGCTAAAGACTCCCAAAACTTTATATCCAGCTCTGCTCCATGTCCCAAACTTCAGACTCACCTAACCAACAACTTCTAGAAGCCTTCACCTGATCTAGAAGATCACCTTCTAGAAGATCTTCCATAGGCATCTTATACTCCACAAGTCCTAGACTCATCAACAGTACTTCAGACAAATGGTTTGCCAAATTTCCTAACATTTCTGAGGATCCACTTCTTCAGAGTTGTTGCAAGGATGAAATGAGAACATATATTTATAAAGTAATTGACACTTTCATCATATCATCCTCATTACTATTGAATAAGTCTTCATGCAGAAGGTGGAACTTTATCTCGGATTTGAACAATGGGTAGAATTTAGATGAAGACAGTGAAGGAGCAGACAAACCTGAAATTGACAAGATGTTTCTCTGTAATTTAGCAATCAACTGCTTGGCCAAGTTTTGTACCAGGTCACCTATTCTGCCACATCCAGTTGAATTATATTGTTGAATTCACATAACAATTGCCTCTTGTGTTTCACTCCTTATGTTTTTAGAAGCTGGCATCTGGTTCCTACCTACCTGCCTTCTACATTTCAGCTATTTCCATGGATGCTCTTTGCTAGAGCTACACATATGATAACCACCATGGAGGTACCATGTTTGTACTGGCATTTGTGATATTTCCAGGATCTATGTTTCCTTCTGGATGCTGAAGGCATCATCTGCCACTGACCAGAAACAAAATGTATACTGTATATGGACGTAGAAACAATAGAGTTGTTGAGGAGTAGGACAACACTTGGAATATACAGAAAAATGAAAACACATACTAAAAGGGTATAATTATGGGGGTAAATAATTTTATATATAATTATCAAATTTTCTTAGGTCAGTAATAGAAAAAAAAATGGAAAATTCTGATATGACCCTGAAATATTAAAAAGCTACTTTCAATGTGTTTATCTAACACTATATGTAGATAACCAGGTAGGTAATAGTTTTTTCTAAAAATAAAATGATTTCATGCTTGGACCAGTTCAACTTGCCAAGTGTTGAGTAAATATTTAAGTAGCAGTGCTGTTTTACTAGCTTTATAAAAAAGCATTTGGGTATAAGAGGCACAATCATCAATATTACCTGCTCTAATTTCCAAATTGGCACTAATAATTGTTGCATATTAAATGAAGATAGAAGTAATTCCATTTAAGCTAAAACTAAAATTGTTCACTGATGATCTTTTCAATAGTCTTTTGCATATTTATGTTATATACAATAATAATGCTGCTAATAAAAATTTCTTTTCTGATCTTTCTATACAGTAATAAATAATAGATAACTTTTTAGTATTTACTATGTGTTGTTTGCTATGCATACTTTGTGTGCTCTATCATATGCCATCATCGTCACAACCATGTGAGTTAAATAACAGTATTACCTCCATTTTTTGAGTCAGTAAATTGGAGCTTAAGAAAGCTAAATAAATTTACAAGGACACACAGCTAGTACATGGAGAAGTCAGAACTAATACAGTGATCTGAGTACAAAACCCATGCTCTTAACAGTACACTCTACTTCCTGCAATAACACATTTCCCCAGAACTCTGAGACCCAAATGAATCAAATCAACATGGGATAGATGTGATAGTACATGTGCAAAGGTTATACAAAAAGAGAAAATGTATTTCAGTCCAAAAGCAAGAACAAAGCTTGCTTACAACCCATTAGGAGGCCTAAACATATTTTTGAAATCAGTCAGATGGAGAAGAATGAACAATTTGAAACAGGAAAGCAGGAATCAGAGTATAAAGAGAAATTGACTTAAAACCTGTCCAATGTAGAGGGTGTTCTAACCAATAGGTAGGAATATTTCAGTCCCCTTGCCTGATTTATCACTGTACTGGAGCCAAGTATCAGACCACAAGAGTTCCATGACAAAGGTCTATGAAAATCATCTAAACAATTCCAGTTGTTCTTCTTACATGTTTACCTATCACCTGTTGATAATATTTGGACTTCCAATATAACTTACAACTATGGAGAAGACTATCAACCTAAGTGTTACAGTCTGCTTGATGGTTATACGCATCATTGTAAACAAATAAACCAGCACTCAGATTTTAAACATTTATTCCTTTTGAATTAAACTAATGCAATCTTGTCTTTGAGAAATTGGCAACATTTGGGTCCCTGACATATTGAGCATCTGAACTGCAAAGCTTAGAATCATATCCTAGAATAAGGTATCCCCACAAAGGTACATCCATCCTAGGTGACAACTCTATGCCATGATTCATATAGACACAGGTTCACCTACTTGATCTAGACTGATCAAGATAATCATAATTTCAGGGAGAATCAGATATATGGAGCCATTTGTCATGTTTCCCATTGTCTGAAAGCCCTAGAAAATAGTTGAAATTACAATTAGTAGGGTCCAAGATGGCAGAAAAGGAAGACCATGAACTTGCCTCCTCTCTCACACTGACTCTACACCCACATGAAAAGCAATTTCTCCTGAGGAAGAACTGAGGGATGAGTGGACAGCTTCTATAAAAAAAATGATAGAGGGACCACATAGAGAATGGTAGGAGGGACAGATACATGGTAATGATGGGAGTTCTACCCCCAACATGGTGACCTACTGTAGGAAGGGATATCGCTGAGAGGCCCACATGCAGACTCACCCATCCTGGGGCAAAGCAAAAAGACAGTGGGAAACCAAACTACAGACAGTGAAGGAAATCCATTTACTAGCCCAAGAGAGTCCACCAACCAGTTAGGGAACTTCTAGAACACTGGGTTTGGAGGCACTGGAAAGTGCCATTGCTTATATTCCCCCTCCACCTTGATAGTATAGAAAAGAACAAGGTTCAGCCCCGCTAGCTGGCCTGCTAGGGCCACCAGAGTTAGCTTCAAACCCATATCCCACACTGGCTCCAGCCATCCCCTCAAGCCCATGCTTGCCCAAGTCCAGCCATACCACCAAGGTGGCCCTGGCATGGAAAGTTCCAGGAATACTCCCACCAGATCTACACATAAAGCCAGGATTACCCTAGTTCAATGCCTACCAGGACACCCCTTTTCCATGCCCACTCCAGCTTCAGCTGTCCTGCCAAGGTGGCCCAGGTGCAGTGCACCCCAGGACATCCCTAGCCCACACTGATTCCAACTCCAGTTACACAACAGGGTAGCCCTAGCCCAAAGTGCCCCCAGGAGACCCCAAGCCCTCACCACTCCAGCTCCAGATGCCCTGGCAGGATGGACATGACACAGAGTGACCCAAGACCCCCTGACCTATTTCTACTCCAGCTCCAGCTATTCTACCAGGGTGGCACATAACATGGGCCCTCTTGTCAGAGCAGCTGCAGCTTAGTGTATCCTGACACCCCCAGCCCACACCCTCTCCAGCTCCAGCCAGCCAGACAAAGCCACCAGGCACACGCAGTCTACATAGGACATGTTCCTATGCAAGTCTACTCCTTCAAGAGCAGGAGAGGTAACTGTTCCTCATAATTCAAAGGAACAACACAGAAAGCCCAACTCAGTGTGGAGAAAGAGGCATATGTTCCAAATCAAAAAAGATAAAAACCCAGAAAAAAATAATGAAATAGAGATAAGTAATTTACCTCATAGAGTTCAAAATAATGGTTATAAAGATGCTCGTTGAACTCAGAAGAATGGAGGGACACAGTGAGAACTTCAACAAAGAGAAAACAAGAAAGTACTAAACACAAATCATAGAGATGAAGAACGAAATAAGTGAACTGAAAAGTAAACTAGAGGAAATCAACAGCAGATTAGATGAAGTGAAGAAAGAAGAATGGATCAATGATCTGGAAGACAGAATAGTGGAAATCACCCAATCAGAACAAAAAAGTGTAGAAAGAATTTTTTAAATGAGAATAGGGTACCGTAGAGACAACATCAAGCATGCTGATATTTGCATTATAGGGTTCTTTAAAGGAGAAGAAAGAGAAAGCAGCAGAAAACTTATCTGAGGAAATAATTTTCCTAAACTGAAAAATTTCCTAATCTGTGGAAAGAAACAGGCATGCACATCCAAGAAGCATAGAGAATCTCAAACAAGATAAACTAAAGAGAACCACACCAAGACATAATTAAAATGGCAAAAGTTAAATTTAAGAGAAAATCTTAAGGGTAGCAAGAGAAAAACAAATAGCCACAAGGCCAGAAGGAAATGGCAACATGCTAAAAGGAAAAAGTTTACAACCAAGAATATTCTACCTATCAAGGATATCATTTAGAATTGAAGACAGATGAAGAGTTCCTCAGATAAGGAGAAGTTAGAGGAGTAAACACCACTAAACTGTCCTTACAAGAAATGTAAAATGCTAAAGGGTCTTCTTTAAGCAGAAAAGAAAACACTGTAAGTTGAAATAAGAAAATATGTGAAAGAAAAAATCACTGGTAAAAGCAAATATATAGTACAGGCAGTAAATTGGCCACTTAAGAAGTTAGTATGAAGATTAAAAGACAAAAAGTATAAAATCAACTATAACTACAATAAATAGTTAAGGGATACACAGGATTAAAAAGATGTAAAATAAGACTTCAAAAACATAAAACATTGAGGGAGAGTAAAATATAGTGCTTTTAGAATGTGTCTGAACTTAAGCAACTATCAGCTTAAAATAGGTCAATATATATGAACCTTGCTAACCAAAAACCAAAAACCTAAAATAGACACATAACAAATAACGAGGAAAGAACCCAAACATAACACTAAAGCAAGCCATCCAACCATAAGGGAAGACACCAAGAAAATAAGAAAGGAACAGAGAATTACAAAAACATCCATAAAACAATTAACAAAATTGCAATAAATATATACCTATCAATAATTGCCTTAAATGTAAATGGACTAAATATTTGATCAAAAGACAAAAGGTGGCTAAATGGATATAAAAAGCAAGACCAATCTATGTTGCTTATAAGAGACTCACTTCAGGAATAAAAATACATACAGACTGAAAGTAAAGAGATGGAAAAAGATATTCCATGCAAAAGGAAATGAATATAAAGCTGATGTGGTACTACTCATCTCAGAAAAAATAGATTTTAAAATCAAGACTAACAAAAGACAATGAAGGGCATTATATAATGATAAAGGGGTCAATCCAGGAAGATGATATATTCATAAATATTTATTCACTCAACATAGCAGCACAAAAATTTATAAAAGCAAATATACAGATATAAAGGAAGAAATCAACAGTAATACAATACAGTAGGGGACTTTAACACCTCACATCAGTGGATAGATCATCCAGACAGCAAATTAATAAGAAAACACTGGACTTAAATGACACATTAGACCAGATGGACTTAATATATAGAGAACATTTCATCCAAAACTACTGAATACACGTTCTTTTTCAAGTGCTTATGGAACATTCTCCAGAATAGATCACATGTTAGACCAGAAAAATAACTCAATAAATTCGAGAAGATTGAAATCATGTCAAGCACATTTTTTTAACCACAACAGTATGAAAGTAGAAGTTCCAAAAAGAAAACTGGAAAACACACAAACACACGGCAACTAAACAACATGCTCTTATAGAACCAATGGGTTGATGAAGAAATCAAAGAAGAAATTTAAAAAAATAAACCTTGAAACAAATGAAAATGGAAATACAACTTTCCAAACTGTATAGGATGCAGCAAAAGCAGTTCTAAGAAGGAAGTTCATAGTGATACAGGAATACCTCAGGAAACAAGAAAAATTCCAAATAAACCATAAAGCCTTACACCTAAGGGAACTACAAAAAGTGAACAAAGTCCAAATTTAGTAAAAAGAAATAATAAAGACCAAGGCAAAAATAAATGAAAGAGACTAAAGAAATATAGAAATACAGATGAAAGTAAATCTGGTTCTTTGAAAAAAATTTTAAAAATTGACAAACCTCTAGCCAGACTCATGAAGAAAAAAAAGAGAGGGCACAAAGAAACAAAATGAGAAATGAAAAAAAAAGTTACAACTGACACCACAGAAATACAAAGGATCATTAGAGATTACTATGGACCATTATACATCAACAAACTGGAAAACCTAGAAGAAATTGATTAATTCCTGGAAACACATAACCTTCCAAGACTGAATCACAAAGAAAGATAACATCTCAATAGACCAATTAGAAGTCATCAAATTTAATCAGTAATTTAAAAACTCCTAATAAACAAATCTCCAAAACCAGAAGTCTTCACAGGTAAATTCTACTAAAAATTTAAAGAAGTTGGTACTTACCCTCAAATTTACTTCAAAAAACTGAAGAGGAAGAAATGCTTCCCAACTCATTTTACAATGCAAACGTTACTATGATACCAAAACCAAAGACACCACAAAAAAAGAAAATTACAGGCCAATATCACTGATAACAAAGATGTAAAAATATTAGCAAACCAAATGCAAAAATACTTCAAAAGCATCATCCATCATGACCAAGTGGGATTTATTCCAGGGATGAAGGATGGTATAATATTTGTGAATCATATTAGCAAATTGAATTCAACAATATATTAAAAGGAACATATACCATGATCAAGTGGGGTTTAGTTTTAGTATGCAAAGATGTTTTAATATCCACAAAACAACTAATGAGATATACCACATTAAGAAAACAGAGGATAAAATCATATAATTGTGTAAATGGATGCAGAAAAAGCATCCAACAAAATCCATTTATGAAAAAACTCTCAATAAAGTGGGTATAGAAGGAAGTTAATTCAACATAATAAAGGCCATATATGACAAACCCACAGCTAACATCATACTTAATGATAAAAACCTGAAAGCTTTTCTTCAAAAATCAGGAAAAAGACAGACACCACTCTTGCCACAAGTTCTAGCCACTGCAGCTAGGCAAGAAAAGGAAATAAAAGGGATCTAAATTGGAAAGGAAGCATTAAAACTGTCATTATTTGCAGATTACAATATTATATATAAAAAACCCTAAGACTCCACCTAAAAACTATTAGAACTAATGAATTCAGTAAAGTCACAGAATATAAAATTAACATACAGAAATTGGTTGCATTTCTGTACACTAATAGTGAGCTACCACAAAGAGAAATTAAGAAAATAATCCCATTTTCAACAGCATTAAAACAATAAAATACCTAGGAATAAATTTAACCATCGGAGATAAAAGACCTGTAATCAGAAAACTATAAGACACTGATGACAGAAATTGAAGGTGATGCAAATAAATGGAAAGACATTCCATGCTGACGCATTGGAAGAATTAATATTGTTAAAATGTCCAGACTACCCAAAGCAATTTACAGGTTCACAATACCTATCAAAGTATCAACATTTTTCACAGAACTAGAACACAGAATCCTAAGTGGGTATGGAAACACAAAAGACCCCAAAGAGCCAAAGCAATCCTGAGAAAGAAGAACAAAGCTGGAGGTATCATGCTCCCTGAGTTCAAGCTATACTACAAAGCTATAGTAATCAAAACAGTATGGTTCTAGCATGAAAACAGACACATAGGTCAAAGGAAAAGAATAGAGGGCCCAGAAAAAAAAACACATTTATATGGTCAATTAATATATATATTGGGGGGTCAAATAATATATATACAAAAATGTATAATGGGGAAAAGACAGTCTCTTTAATAAATTATGTTGGGAAACCTGGACAGCTACATACAAAGAATGAAACTAGACCAGTATCTTACACAATACACAAAAATAAATTCAAAGTCGATTAAAGACTTGAATGTAAAAACTGAAACTATAAAAGTCCTAGAAGAAAACATAGGCAGTAAACTCTTTGACATCTGTCTTAGCAATATTTTTTTGACCAGTGTCCTCAGGAAAGGGCATTAAAAGCTAAAATAAATAGGATTACATCAAACTAAAAAAGTACTTGCACAGCAAAGAAAATCATCAACAAAATGAAAAGGCAACCTAATGAATGGGAGAAAATATGTGCAAATCACACATCCAATAAGGTGTTAATAGCCAAAATATATAAAGAACATACAAATTAATAACAAAAACAGAAATCCATTAAAAAATAAGCAAGGGACTTGAATACACATTTTTCCAAAGAAGACATACCTTTCACCAGCAGGCACATGAAGAGATGTTCAACATCACTAATCATCAGGGTAATGCAAATCCAAGCCACAATGAGATATCATCTCATACCGAATAGATTGTCTGTTATCAAAAGGACAAAAATAACAAGTGTTTGTGAGGATATGGAAAGAGGACTCTTATACACTGTTGATGGGACTGTAAATTGGTAAAGCCACTATGGAAAACATTAGGGATGTTCCTCAAAAAATTAAAAGTAAAACTACCATATGATCCAGCAATTCCACTTCTGGTTATTTATCCAAGAAAACAAAAACACCAATCTAAAAAGATATATACTCCTATGTTTACTGAAGCATTATTTACAATAGCCAAGATATGGAAGCAACATAAGTGTCCACCCATTGATAGATGAATGGACAAAGAAGTGGCATATATACTATATTATATTATATTATAGTATTTATATATACACAATAGAAATTACTTGGGCATAATAAAGAATGAAATATTGACACTTGTGACAACATGGATAGACCTAGAGTGTATTATGCTAAATTAAATAAGTCTGACAGAAAAAGACAAATACCACATGGTTTCACTTCCATGTGGAATATAAAAAACAGAACAAATGAACAAACAAATAGGAACAAATTCATAGATACAGGAAACAATCTGTTGGTTACCAAAGTGGGGAGAATGTGGGAGACAGGCAAAATAGGTAAAGAAGATTAAGAGGCACAAACTTCCAGTTATAAAATAAGTAAGTCATGGAGATGTAACGTACACACAGGGAATATTGGCAACAATATTGCAATAACTTTGTATGGTGATAGATGGTAACAAGACTTATCATGGGGATCATTTCATGATAAATAAAATTATCAAATCACTATGAAGTATACCTGAAACTAATAGGCTATTGTATTTTACTTTAGTAAAAAATAAATTACATTTTTTTAAATTTCAAATAATAGCATTTGTAAAAATAAACAAATAAAAGTTTGGTTACATGCTATAGTAACTGCCAACATTTGACTAAAGCAACACTGCTTCCTAATGTTCTACTTCAAGAACTGACCTTCTATAGCTAATGAGAATTCCAATTAATTTTAGATGGCTCTAATAGAATACTATTGTTTTTGATATACCAATTTGGGTCAGCATTGTTCATATTTATAGTGGCGAGCTTAGTGTATTATATCTCCCAGGAGAGTTCTATCCCACTCTACCCCTGTGGACTTGATTCTGTTGTTTTTCTCTCAATATTCTTTGTCAGAAAGCTAAAAATGTTGCATTACCCTTCTCAGATTGCATTTTAGGTTCACAGGAAAATTAGGATGCAGTCATATGTTCCCACCCCTGCTCTTACAGTTGTATGTCAGTAGAGCAAATAAACCCAGGAGTGACAGTAATTCATTTGGAATAAATCCAGACCACATTACAAATGGTCCTGTGGAGGAATGCTATGATAAAAACATAAATGACTTCTGTGTCTATCCACTTCACAGATCAATAAGTACCATGGATCTGCAATTCACAAAATTGTTTTTTAAATTTTAAAAGTTTTTTCAGTCTGAATCATGTCTTGGAAGTTAGAAATTCTAATGCTCTTCTACCTGCCCTATGTAAAAGAAAAAGACAGCAGCATCTTTTTATTAGTCTTAAATATTGTCTTCTTAGTTTCCTACTCAATCATCAATTGCCTGGATTCTGGGTCTTATACCCACTACCCTATCATAACTGATCTTGCTAACGTCACAAATGGTTTCCTAATTGTAAGATGCAAGGGAGATTTTTCAACCCTTATTTTACTAGACCTCTTTACTATATTTGTTAATGACAACTCCCTCTTTCCTGCAATTCCTAACTCTTGACCAACAGGACACCAAATTCTCCAACTATTTTTTTTTCTTTTGTGGGTTCCTATTCTTGCAGCTGCTCAGCAAATATTGATGTTTCCCAGAGTCTGTATCATTCTTATCTTCTCCCTTTACACTTTTCCCCAGACGATCAAATTCACGCTCAAGTTCTCAAATATTATCTATATACTCATAACTCCTATATCTATATCTCTGACCTATATCACTCATTTAGGCTTAAGATTTAAGTACTAAACTGCATGTTAAAAGTCTTATAGAAACCTTAATATCACACCTGAACTTATCCTTAAATCCCATATCACATTCTCTCCTCCAACTATAATTATTTGGTATCTATTGTCATCATCTACTCAATCACTAAAACTAGAACTTTTAAAGTCCTAGATTCCTCTCCCTCTTTCCCTCCTCCTATAACCAATTGGTGGCTTTGTCCTTACACCTTGGGTCTGTCATCACTATAACATCCACACTACCATTACCTAAGGCAACACAACCTGTTATATACTCCCCTTCCAGTACTCTTCCAAAAAACTTCAGGCCAACCTATTTAAAATTTTACGTATAAACACCATGCTTAAAAATCACTCAGTGCCACATTTCCTACACAATAATGCCCAGACTTCTTAATTTGCTATTTAAGTTCTTCATGATTGTCCCTATCGGTCTTGCACCCATTTTCTTATCCAGTGCTTCATTCAAGCAATGCTGAGCTGCTTATAGTCCCTCACACATGCCTTCTTGCTTCTCATGCATTTCCTTTGTTTCTGCTGTCTTCTCTGCCTTGTTCTGAACACTCTTCACTTGTTTAACTTTTAATCACATTTTAATGTTCAAAATAGGTATCACCTTATCCAGAAAGCTTGCCTGACATCCCCACATCAGGTTTTTTCCCACTATCCTATGAACTATTTTATTTTATTTGTCTTTGTGTCTCCAGCATCTAGCATGGTACCTGTTATACAATGTATGTCTATCGAATGAAGGAATCCCAAAGGGTAACCCCCAGCTATTAAATATGGAGACTTAAGGAACAGATCTAAACCCATCCGTTCCCTTACAATGTCTAACCTTCAGCTTCCATCTTCTTTAATTATAGAAGCACACTCTTTATAGTCTACTCTTGAAGATCTTCCTCCTCAGTTATTCTGACTACTTGTCATTTATATTTAGAACTTCTCCAGTTCAAATACATGTAGATGTGGGAGCAAATCTTTTTTTTCATACAAAGTAGAATATTGTATTTTTTTATTTTTAATATCCACCATGGTTGTGCTCATAATATTCTTGATCTTTTGGCCACAGCAACCTAAGTAGATGCCTTCAGGATATTTATGCACTCAAGAAACATTTAATGAGTGCCTATTTTGTGCCAAGACTTAATGATTAGCATAACAAACAATAACAACTAAAAACAAGGTCCCCACTCTCATGGAGCCTGCATCTTGTTTTAGGGGTAGGAGGAGTCAACACAGACAGTGAAAACATAAGTAAGGAATAAACAGTAAAATATACATAGCAAGTGCTATAGAGAAAATAAAACAGATGAATGTGATGAGCATAATTAGGTGCCCAGAGAGGCTACTTTAGACAGACTCCCAACTCTTTTCTAAACATGTAACTGATAACTAGGAACCCATTAGCCAATGAACATCATTTGGACTATTTCCCTCCAATGCATGCTGTGTACCACACTAACTCTCACCACTTTCCTGCCCAGTCGCCTTTACAAGTCATACCTACTTTCTTTAATCAGTATGCCATATCTTCCAATTCTTTTGAGTCAGGGAAATGTCATAAGTGGTTCCACAGAGTCACTGGCTAGATTTACCTCTTTGCATTGCAGAGAATTAGTCCAGACCCAGAGAATGGCTTTTCCTTTTTTACAACCTCCAACTTAGCATCTGACTACATAAAAGACTTTGATGTTAACTGCCAACTTGGCAAACGTATTGTGGACTTATTCTTCCACATAGTTCTAGTCAACAAACATGTAACATATATTATATTATAAATTTATGAAAAATAAGGTTAGTCTCAGCATTTATATCTATGAGACATCCTAGTTTCCACTTGTCTACTCAGAGAAGTACATGCTTGGCGTCAGTGTGTCTCTGTAGTACCTTTCTCCTCATGTGCTCAGTAACTCCCTTCAAAGTGACAAAACTTTGGTTTCTTTACCTCAAAAGGTATTGGGTGATGTTGGCGATAGAAATGAAGAAGAAAATGAGAAGACTCAGGAAAGTGATGGCTCTTAGCCAGCAAAACATAACTTTTATGTAGGAAATTACAGTGATAATAGTGATATTTACAATATAGAGAATTTCCAAAAGTCTCTGGATATGTCCTTTGTGAACATTAAGAGTCTATAGCAGTGTTCCCTAAAATTGTCTGGGCATCAAAATTACCTGGATCACATTCAAAAGATACAGATTATCAGGCTCCTTCCTCTGAAGATTATCATTTATGAGGTAAGCTGAGGACAAAGTATCTGTATCTTTAACAGTTGCACTAGATGAATATAATGATCTGACAGGACTGGGAAACACTGGTCTATATTACTTCCCTCATAGGATAAAGAACTTATGCAAATGGATTGTAAAAGTTTTCACAAATAGGAAGTTAATACATGTTTTTATCCTTTTCCCTTTCTTCCTTGTTTTTATGGCCCTTTTATGAAATTGTGATATTTAAGGAAGTTTGACTTCTAAAGCTCTGTGTGAAAGGGAAATCAAATTCTTACTATTATTCTGGTGTTTTCCCACAATTTTGCCATATAATTCCAATAGGTTTTACTCACCCAAATGCCATATCACCTATCATGTCAAACATTCTTGGTAGCTGAAGTTTATTTAAGCACTTTGTCTAGGCCATTCATCAGTGTTATTTTACATTTATCATGTTTTCCATTTAAGCAGCTTTCAAATCTCAATATTTTTCTTAGGCTGAGAGTAATGATGATTTTTATCCAATTTGTCATAACTTGGGAAGAATAGATTGGTATTACTATGATAGTATTGTAATCAGAACAATCATAGAACTAATTAAGGGCAGAAATAAAACTGGAAAAAATTTCTGAATTCTCATTTCAGTACTCTTTCCACTACACTACACTGCATCTCAGTATGTATCAATGTAAATTACTATAAATGCGAATTTCATAATAATAAACAGATTGTTAGCTATTATTCTAGAACATCTTTACTCTGATGTTCTATAAACCATTTGTACTCAAACTGAATAATAATTGGAGTAAATGTTAATTTAATTATTGAATTATCAAATAGAATTAGTGGCATTGTTATTCATTTCTAACCCTTTTACCCTTTTACATAGCAGAACATATGTCATGTTTAACCATAAGGGGGAAAAACATTCTCAAATGCATTCATTCCTGTTGACCTAAGTTTCTCAGAAACTACATCATTAGGAAAACTTCCAGTAAGAGCTTTTTAAATGTGCTGCATCACCTAATATGACTCAACAGAAGTTTATGAACTAATCATAGGTTATCTCTGCACTTATATTCTCCCTTACATTGTTAGTGTCCCATGGTTCTGTCTGTCCTGTTATCCCAAACTAGATGATCAGCTCCTAGAGAGCAGAAACTATATGGTAAATCTGTTTTTTTACACAGAACCTAATAAATTGCCATTAAATGCATGCTATTTGGTTGATCACTTCAGTATCATGAAGCCCAAGGGGACCTCCTGGGAGCATCTAACTTCTTCCTACCTTCCTAAAACTAAAACTAGGTAAATGACTAAACCATATTTCACATACACTGGCCGTCTCCAAGTGGAATCTAGCCTTCATAAAATAGTTGTCACCAGATTTTTTTAAAAAACGGCTCAATAGTCCTCCAGCCACACCTCTCTTCAGTTTGTTATCTGTTTGTTATCTGCCTGTTATAAAGTGCCCACTAATGCCATTGGCTTCATGGAAATCTCTAGAGATAAAGATTTTAAATATAAAAACCCTCACACAGATGATCAAGAGGGCTTGTTGGGTAACTCCTCAAACATCTTCGCTTTTAGCCCTTGCTTTCCTCTTTTGAACTTCTCAGTGATCAGAGACTAGACAAAATACTTCACATCGCAAATCTTATGCTGGAAGATCAGGACTAGGCCACCCATTAGCCGTCGATTCTTCAGGAATAATAAGATTCATTTGTTTCACTTTTCTTCACAAGTCTAGTTTATCTATCTTTCATTCTATCTCCCTGCCACCAATCTCACCCTCTCTAATCCCTACCACCACCAGTGATTTGAAGCAAATGTAAACAGAACCCTGTTAATTCCCCTACCTTAAGCTCTTCCCTGGTTCCTATAGGATATATTTGAATCTCATTAGCATGGTATACAAGTCCCTGAGGACCTAACTTCTTTCAAATTCTTCCACGTAAACTCTTGCTACTTCCCATTTTGCATTCTATGCTCCAGCAACTCCTTACCTGCATTTCCCCACCGTTTACTGGGAAGGTGATCAACCAAATGCCTGTGGTCGAGATGCCCTCCTTACTTGAGATAACCTTCCCAAGTTGTCTCCTACACCTTATTCATTAAGGTTCCAGCTCTCCACTGTTAGTCCACTCATTCTCTACTGATGTCCACAGTGAAGTGTGCACACTGGTGGCAATACACAAAATGATGCATTGGAGTGTGGAAAATATTAGAACTTTTATGTGTATATTTTCTTACCTCATCTTTTTAATATTTCCATTTTGGTGGTATCTGTAGTAAAATATTGATAAAATATATACACATACAATTAAGCTAACACCCACACATGCATAGAGGCCAAACATTTTTATGGATGAAATACATTGCCAATACAATTTGGAGTCTATTGCTTTTCTCCTTTCACTTTTCATGATTTCTCTAAATGATAGTGTCCAGTCCTGTGGCATCAATTAACATGTAAATAAAAATGTCTCCCAATTCTAAATTTTCCACCTAAACTACTCCTAATCTTCACATTTAAATTTCTAGCCAGCTGCTGAATATTTCCATCTATGTTCTGGAGTTATTTCTAAGTCAATTTGTCTAAATTGGAACAAATTATTTTTTCTTCCCTATTACTCCAATCTATTTTTCATCATGTTTCCTGCTTTATTTGATTATAACATTTTCTAAGCTAGAAACTTATGACTTTATTGACTCTGTAGGGGCCAAGGGTAGGCCCCCTCCAAGTGTGCCACTATGGCAGGCAGATTATGTCAGAGCTGAAAATAATTAAGGCCCAAAAGACTCAGAACAAAACTTGACCTTTCCCCCTAACTGCATAAAAAGGATTTAGGTGGAGTAACTGCTCCAAGAGGAAAGCTATCACCACAGATAACTATATTATTACATGAACTAGATGTAGACAGGGAAGAACATGGCTAGGTCTGTTAAAATTTCTCTCTACATACCATTGTTTCTGTGTGGCCCAGAAAGCATTTGTTTACCAAACATTTATTCTTTCACTTCCCTGTGAATTACTCCCTTTCCCTTTGAAGTCCCAAACTCCTAACCCCTTTTCCTTGGTTCAGGATGATATATGTATCTCCTTGTCCCTGACATCTTTGGGATCTCATGCCTATGGTTCCCTCTATGTACATAATTAGAGGGTTTTTTTCTCCTGTTAATCTCTCATGTCAATTTGATTTTTAAACCAGTTAGAAGAACCTTGAAAGGTAGATGAAATTTTTTCTTCCCCAATAACTCCTCCTTAATTTCATTCAAATATATTTCTTATTGTATATACCTACAACCGTCTTTATTTGAATCTTTCAGTTTATCACACTGGACTGTTGCAAGTCTCCTAACTAGTTTCTCTACCTCCAGTTCTATCTCCTTTCAGTTCCTCCTTCGCCTACTTAAAGGATGCTTATAGATTACAAATGAGATTAGTCATTTTTCCTTCTTAAAACTGTTTGTCAGTCATCACTGACTTCAGGATAAAATGCATGGTATTTTAACGTGGGCTGGAAGGCATGGAAGGCCCTTAATGATGATAGGGCCCCAGCTATCTCTCTAGTGTCATCTAACCTAGCCCTCTCACAAGATGTAGACAACAACTTGCTGTTTTCCTAGTGCATCATGCCTCATTGCTCAGTGCATTGACTCGTGTCATTTTTTTGTCTAGTGTCCTCTTCCCTTAGAGTCCTTGCAAGACTCAGTTGGAGAATAATCACTTAAATTCAATTTAATTCTAATTTAAATTCCTCCTCTAGAAATCTTTTGCAGATAGCAATTTCTTCCAAGATTGATTTTGTCCATCAATTGTTAACAAAGAAATGATTAATTGTTAATTCTCCAGGTGCACTGTTCTCTTGTGTGTGGAGTGTGGGTAGAGATTATTTTTAAATGATTTGGTTTGAAGTTGTTCTATGAAAAATCTCCAAGTTATCCATATATCATTAAAAATTCAAAGGAAATTCACCATGTAAGAATTTGTTCGTTATGCTTCAGAAGATTGGAGACTGATGAGAATTGGGCTTGAGATGGATTAATGATTATGCATTGAGCATTGACCCCCCTATACAGAATTTTATTGTTGTTAACAACCATTTGATCAATAAATATGAGAGATGCCCTCTCAAAAAAAAAAAAAGTTATCTTTACCTGTTAGGCCATCTCCAGTTTAGGTGGGCAGTCACCCTGATTTAACTGGCAAGGTGGCTATCATAAGGAAGGCTGTTTTTCTTCAGTGTAGCAGGGTCACCTGCAGGTTCCTCCTATAGATGGTCTTTACATAGTCAAGAAGCACCAGCAGGATCTCTCTCTGCAACTCCACCCTATTTTGCTCCAGAGATAGAAGATGCTAGGGCTTTTCTCCTGGGGACTGCTCCACATGCCAACCAGAGACAGTCTTCCCACACGTCAGACCAGTCACATATTGGCTGGCCTTCCCAGAAACTCTATCTGCTCTTCTCAGCACTTTAACTCTCAGAATCTACTCGGTATCTCTGGCATATGGGCAGCAGAAGTGGGAAATCAAAACAACCTCTTCCGTCTTTCTTTTTAGTGTTGTTTTTTCCCCACTAAACTGGAAGTTCTTGATTCTTTTTGTGCTATAGACCCCCTCTGATGGTATGGTGAAGCTTATGAACTTCTCAAAATAATGCTTTTAGAAAAATAAAATACACAGGATTACAAAGAAACTAAATATATTGAAGTAAGAGTTATCAGACTACTTGAAAATTGTGACATGGTAAAATACATGTTCATTAAGTAACAAGATCTATTAACAGGCTTAATAATTATGCTAGACATAAAAATAGATATGAGCAGAGTGGAGACAGAATAAAGCCAGTAAAGCCAACTAAATGGGAGTCAAAGAGTTAACCAGGTAAAATCAGAAAGCCAGAAAGAACTCATAGAGTTGACGAGTTAATTAGTTGAAGCTCCAAAGGCCAGGAGTAACTTAGAATGTCCAGATATTCCCCAGATAAATAAAAGTATCCAAGTGCAGCCCACATCTTCATTGTTATCAATTAGATAATGCCATTGCAAAATCTGCAAATCCTGCAAAAAGTCCCACCCTATTCTTTAACTTAAACCTTATGCTGTTTTTTCCTCCTCCTCCAGCTCCTTAATAAAGTTTGTAACCAGGGCAGGAGGCAGACGTCCAAAGTGTAAATAAACCTATGTTGACAAAGAATGCTGGGATCTGGACCAAAACAGTCATCTAAATAATTCTATTCTTAAAACAAAACTTCAAATGAATTATGAATCATCTGTATACATAATACCTTATGCTGATCCTTCCCCAAAAAGCCCTATAAAGCCACAGAACCCATACCCTTAAGTGCACCTCCTTTCTGAGTTGCCCACACTCACCTTTCTTCAAGTATGTCCCTCTCTGTGTCCTCCTTCAGATAAGTAGGGAGGGGCCACTGAGAGCTCTGATCTGGGGCTTGCAAGTTCCTGTCACTGAGTGACCCAGAAGGAACTGCAGCTAGATGACCATGCTCCTTTGCAGCCTGCCTAAAAATCTCCTTTCTTTCTTTTGGGAAGTTCTCAGAACAGAGTCCATCCAGTACTCTGTGGCTCCCCCAAAACCTGGGGTGATAGGGACTTGGTTCCCACACCATGCAGATTCAACTGAACACTGTATCCCAAGTGACACTGGCTTTAGGAGTTGGCAGGGGATCTGCCCTAGGCAGAGTAGGAGTTCAATGGGCTTTCCTTTCCTCCCTCTGTTTTTCTTTCCTTTCTGCTTTATTCAAGTAAACCTGCCCTTGTCTGCCTTGACTCTGGCCTGCTCCTCCCTTGGAGTGCATTCAAATAAAACCTTAACTCTGCTTCACTACATTGTCTGCCCTTCAATTCTTTGTTGTGGCAGGGACAAGAACAGAGGAGAGCAAATGCAACCCCCAACAATTATTCTAATTTTGAAGTCCAAAGTAATGTTCAAAAATGTTATTTTGAGATATCTGAAAGAGCTATAATGTGATTGCTATTGATGAAAAAGTCATGGGTATTGTTAGTACTACTTGTGGGAAGGGTTTGTTGTTTTTTGAACCTACATTGAAGGAAGTGCTACTTTTAAGTAATCAAGTAGTGGAAATAAAGAAGTAATTATTTCCCCACAAAAATTCACAGACACCAGATATTTGAACCTACACAAATGATAAAATTATGTAGAACTAACCACACATGCACACACACATACACAAACACAAACACACATTTATAAAACTGCAGAAATCTGAATGGGATCAGTAGATTATATAAATATTAATAGCCTAACTGTGATATTATGCTATAGTTTTGCAAGATATTGCCTTTGGGAGAAAGAAACTTGACAACAGGGTTCATAGGATCTCTCTATATTTCACAACTGCATGTGAGTCTACAATGACCTTACAATTTTCCATTGTAAAATTCAAACTTCATGTTAAGAACACCTGCACCATCAAAATCTTGATGTATTGTTTCCCAAAGTATTCTTGAAGATATGTTCTAAGGCATGTGAAAGGTAGTGAGAAATCGAGAAACATTTTTTAAAAAGCCCTAACTCAGATTTATTCGAGAGCATTTGCCCAGAAAACCTTACTTTATGGAATATTGAGTATCTGAAATCGACTTGAATTACACAAACCCCACTTTGAATGTACTGCCTTTATTCATCACAGGATCATATCAGCTCTTATCACAATAGCCTATGAAAAGCATTCAAGATAGCATTTGAATTAAGATATTGGAGCAGATTGTTATCACTGTTCTTTCATCATTATTTTTGAGCAACATGGTTTACTTTGGGGTGGTGTCTGTTTGAAAGGATAAGGCAACCAGGTGGAAAGGCTATGTGGGTGTACTGTAACACTTTCACACTCATTATTTTCCCTTGCAATTCAGTGAGCTGTACTGAATTTAAAATAAATCTGTCAACAAACAAAGAAAAAGAAAAAATTAGAAAGTTCTGAGGGACAGAAGAATCAATTTAAGGGAACATAGCAAAAAAATTAAAAAATAAAAATATACTTACCATGAGACATGTACAGAACTCTCTTCACAAATTTATGCACCTAAACTCACATTTGAAGAAATTAAGGCCTGCTCTTCTTTATATCCTTAGAGAAGGTACTTCTAGGTTGAGTTTTGTTCAGTATATCAGTATTTTTTTAAATCTTTCTGAAGATATCTGAAGGGCTACTATTGGGGGTTGCATTTATTCTCCTTGTTTCTTGTCCCCACCGCAATAAAGAATTAAAGGGCAGAGATACAGTAGTGAAGAAGAGTTAAGGTTTTGTTTGAAAACACAGGAAGAGCAAGTCAGAGTCAAGGTAGACAAGGGCAGGTTTACTTGAACAAAGTAGAGAGGAAAGTAAAACAGAGGGGGGAAAGGGAAGCTCATTGAACTCCGACTCTGCATAGGGCAGATCCCCTGCCAACTCCTAAAGCCAGTGTCACTTGGGATACAGTGTTCAGTTGAATCTGCGTGGTGTGGGAACCAAGTCCCTATCACCCCAGGTTTTGGGGGAGCCTCAGAGCACTGGATGGAGTGAGATTATGTTCTGAGAACTTCCCAAAGGTGAAGAAAAGAGATTTTCAGGCAGGCTACTAAAGAGCATGATCGTACAGCTGCACTCTTGTCATGTTCAAATCAGAGCTCTCAGAAGCCCCTCCCTACTTATCTGAAGTAGGACCCAGAGAGGGACACACCTGAAGAAAAGCCAATCTCAGAGAGGAGGCATGTTTAAGGATTTAGGATCTGGGGTTTTATAGGGTATTTTGAGTAAAGGTCAGCATAAGGCATGATGTATACAGGTGGTTCATAATCCCTTTGAAGTTTGTCCTAAGAATAGGGTTACTTAGGTGACTGTGTTGGTTTGTGACTTCAGCATTCTTGGTCCATGTAGGTTTCTTTATACTTTGGAGGTCTGTCTCCTGCCCTGGTTACAAAGTAAGTTGATTAAGGGGCTGGAGGAAGAGGGAAAAACAGCATATAGGTAAATTTAAAGAATAAACTGGGCCTTTTTTGCAGGCTAAGTAGATTTAACAATGGCATGATCAAATTGATACAATGAAGACATGGGTTGCACTTGGATACTTTTGTTTATCTGGGGAATATCCTGACATTCGAAGTTACTTCTGGCCTTTGGAACTTCAACTAATTAACTCATCAACTCTGTGAGTCCTTTCTTTCCCTCCAGTTTTGCCTGGTTAACTCTTTGACTCCCATTCAGTGGGCTTTACTGCCTTTATCCTCTCTCCACCCCACTCATATCTATTTTTTTGCCTAATAGTACTACTTTTGAATAATTATAAGTTGCATTCAACTTAATGCAGCACAATGTGGTGAAAAGAGCACTTGGCTTGGAAACCTGCTGTCTTGCCAATGGGTTTCAGCCCCAGGCAAGTTCACTATGTATTCAGTGAGATTGAGGAATGACAATGGTGGCAGGTCAATCACTAGAATCCCATCCACTCAGAGCAAGTCTGCATGCAACAAGCGGGTCTCTGCCTCTGGGCCTCTCTACTCCTGCAGCCATCTCAGTGTCTGTCCTTGGCACTACCACCACTCCAGCCTCTGCTCTCCTGCAGCCTTGCAGCCATGCAACAGCCCTGCCACCATGTCGCCCAGAGCACTGAGCAGAGCTCTTTATATAGAGTCAATAACGACGTATTGCCCACCAGTGTGTAGTGAGCTAGCCGACTAGGGCCAGGTGAGAATCCTGGCCATAGGAACCTTCAGTTTACCCACACTTGCAATGAAGATGCCAGTCACAATTATGCCATTCACTGTGTGACCTTAGGCAAGTCATTTTGCTTGCCTTAGACTTCTGTATGTGGTTTGTTGCCTCCATTCATAACTGGAAGAAAATAAAGTTTAGACTAGCTGATCTTAAAGGAAACTTTTAGTTATATAGACGCAATTGTCTTGAGCTACTATATGCAACATGCATTATGCTCAAATTAAAAGTGTAATTGCCAACATTTAATGGATCTTACTATGCATCAATTTTTTGTGTGTTTTACATATACTATTTACTTGGATCCACATGAACCCCTATTACATAAATATTACTATTATTACTATTTTATAATAGATGAAAAAACAGACTAGAGAGGCCAAGTAACTTGCCCAATGTCTTGCAACTAATGAGTGAAAGAGCAAAAATTTGAATCTAGATAGTCTGACTTCAGAGGCTCTGAGATTAACTAAGATATTAAAGGGGAGCAAAATTTGCCTCCCCAAAACATGACTCTTTGGCATAAGGATTATTTTAAGTTGGTTATTTTTAAGAAACAGCAGATACAGGAGAAGCTCTGAAAACCAAGTAGAAGTTACCTTTCTGTAAGGGACATTTATGTGCATAAAGGAAATCTCCACTTGTATGTGTATCTCCCTCCACGTCACAATTGGCTTGGAAACTTGCTGTCTTGCCAATGGGTTTGTTGCAGGAAGAGGATGACTACATCTTTAGAACATATTGGTAGAGAAGGCAATGACCTAAATCTTCATAAAAATTATACCCCTGTTTACTGTGCTTTTCCTGATAGCCTTCCATAACTGGCTCATCCACCTCTCTACATCTTTTGTCTTTAGCTGGAGATGTATTTAAGGTGGTGGCTTGGGCCGTGTTGGGGAGTTACTCAGTTTTCCTAGATCTCTCCCATGTATACAGAAGATATACATGCTATTAAACTTCTGTTTGTTTTTCTCCTGTTAATATATCTTTGATTATGGTGGGTGGTGGAAGGTATCTCAACTAAGAACCTGGAAGGGTAAAGGGAAAATTCTTTTTCCTCTCTTTACAGAATGAAACTGAAGAAATAAATGCCCATGCAAAGTGAGGAAGATGGGACCAAAAAAAGAAAAAAACAAAAAAGAAAGTGCTGTAACTTAAATAGTTGCATATTCCATATGTATGTCAAGAACTTAAGTGGTATTACACAGATGGAACAATGTGAAACACTTAGGAAGCTGTTTTGCTGTTCTGAAAGTTATCCAATAAAAGAAAGACAATAATAAAAAATAAAGCTTTCGTGGTCCCAAATCCTCATTCCCTAGACTTATTTCTGCACTCAAGAATATAGATTAATGTGTTGTTGTAACAGTTTATGGATATAGTGTTTTCCTTTTAGTGTATTCTGTTTGTACCATGTAAAATAAAGTGTGTGTGCTCCATAGATAAAGAATGCTAGCCTGTGTGCACATAAGAAATCTTAATAGTTTCCAGTTTGTTGAAGAATAGTTGTATAATAAAGAATTTGGCTGGCCTTTGTTCTGTTTCTGGGAGTAACTTCTAAATTATTGGAATTTCTCAAATGATGAGTATCCTTGTTATTCATGATATGCTCTGATAGTTCATGTTCATGAGCTGAGTCATGGTTTGCTCCTGTATAGTTTAAGCTAACTGAGATGACTTAGGGTAGGAGCTGGCTGTGACAGAAGGACCAATTTAGGGGATTAGATGGTGTGGGCTTTGAGCCATGTAACCTCTGATTAGGGAAGGGAAGCTGGAGATTGAGCTCCATCACCTGGCCAGTGGTTCTTCTGGGGATTGAGTTTACTCTCCTCGGTTCTTGCCCCCACCACAACAAAGAATTGAAGGGTAGACAACAGTAATGAAGCAGAGTTAAGGTTTTATTTGAATGCACTCCAAGGGAGGAGCAGGCCAGAGTCAAGGCAGATAAGGGCAGGTTTACTTGAATAAAGCAGAGAGGAAAGAAAAACAGAGGGAAGAAAGGGAAGTTCATTGAACTCCTACTCTGCATAGGGCACATTCTCTGCCAATTCCTAAAGCCAATGTCACCTGGCATCCAGTGTCTGCTTGAATCTGCACGGTGTGAGAATTAAGTCTTTACCACCAGTATTTGAGGGAGCTGCAGAGTACTGGATGGAGTGAAATTACGTTCTGAGGACTTCCCAAAAGAAAGATTTTCAGGCAGGCTATTAAGGAGCATGATGGTATAGCTGCAGTCTTGTCAAGCTCAAATCAGCTCTCAGAAGCCCCTCCCTACTTATCTGAAGTAGGACAGAGAAATAGTGAAGACTTGTGCTTAAGTCTGGAAAATGGAATGAAATAACAAAGTAACAAAGACACCACTGGAAGAGTGCAGTCCCAATACTTAAGTTGAGCAGTGAGAAGTTTTTATTTAAGGCTAAAAGTGCACAATCGAAGAAAGGGGAGTGTGGGCCACCTCAGAGAAATACCCAGAGCAGGATTTAGGGTCTGGGGTTTTTACAGCTTTTTGGGTAGACGTCAGCATAAAGCATAATGTATATAGGTGATTTATAATTCCTTTGAAGTTTTGCCTTAGGAATAGGGTTATTTAGGTGAATGTGTTGGTCCAGATCCCAGCATTCTTTGTCCACATAGGTTTATTTATACTTCCAAGGTCTGTTTCCTACCCTGGTTACAAAGTTACTTGATTAAGAGGCAGGAAGAAGAGGAAAAAACAGCCACGTAGGTTAAGTTGAAGAATAGGCTGGGCCTTTTAGCAGGCTAAGTAGATTTTACAATGAAGACATGGGCTGTACTTGGATACTTTTGTTTATCTGGGAAACTTCCAAATATTATAAGTTACTCCTGGCCTTTGAAACTTCAGCTAATTAACTCATTAATTCTGTGAATCTTTTCTGGCTCTCTAGTTTTATCTGGTTAACTCTTTGACTCCCATTTATTGGGCTTTCCTGGCTTTATTTTCTCTCCACCCTGCTCATGTCTATTTTGTTGCCTAACTAACTGTTCAATCAATCCTGCCTATATAATCATATTAAAATAAAAATTCTGGACAGTGAAGTTCAGGTGAGCTTCCCTGGTTAACAGTAATACTCTTTGCACATTGTCACATATCAGTATGCCAGGAAGGTAATGCATCCTGAGTCCACTGGGAGAGAATACTGGAAGCTTCACACTTGGGACCCTCCCAATTTTGCTATATGCATCTCTTCTTTTGGCTGGTCTTGAATTGTATCCTTTTTTCTGTTATAAAATTGTAATCATAATTATAGCACTTTCCTGAGTTTTGTGAGTCATTCTAATGAATTCATTGAACCTGATAGGGTAGTAGGAAATCCTGAAATTTATTATAGCCAGTTGGGCAGAAATGTGCATGGTCTCAGAATCCACAATCAGGTGGTTGATGTCTGAAGTGAGAGCAGTCTGGGGAGGATTGTGCCCTTAACCTGGGAAGCTTGGCCTAACACCAGGTGTTTAGCATCAGGAGTTGTTGTAATAATACAGTTAGAACTAACTTCAAATATGACATAAGAAATGTTTAAGAGCAGTTGACCACTGCAAATTTTCATAATGCAGCAGGATTATACAAACAACTCTTCATATAATACATATTTAATTTTTTTCAACACCATAAATCATAACAATGTTGGACTCTGAAAGAACACTTCTATGATCAGTCATTAAACCAAACTCATAATCTATAATATCACACATTTCAGTGCACAAAACTGAACTTCTTGGGTAAACCAAGACATTCACTATTTCTTTTTCTTTAATAAAATCAAAGCTTTTAAACCAAGATATTTTCTTCACACTAGATAAACTGATTATATCCATCAGTCTTAAATCAGCATTAGGTAATTTGCAAACAAAACTTTCTCTTTCACTGAGTCTAAATCCAGACTTTCATATTCTATCTCTGTTCTTCAACTTCAACCTACAGTAGCATCAATATAGTTAGGAAAAAATCTTACTGTGTAATATGCAGTTAATAGTGTTGAATTTTTTCAGTAACATTACAGTTCTACAACTTTGACCAGTGATACTGAAACTTGTTATCAAAACAAAAGAAAGCCATTTGGTTTGCTGACTGTAACGGATTTCCTATATTCAGGTTAAAGAAAACACATCCCATTAAGTGAAAGATGGTAGAGTAAAATAAGGAATGTAGTAAATAAGGAATTAATTGAACTCATTCCCAACATTTAGACGGTGGTCAATTTGTTCAGTGTTACTGAAGGAAGCTAAGATTGCCCAATGTGGTTTTCGAACTAAGTGAAGGATTATTGACCGGTACTACTTCGTTCAGTTTCCCAATCCTCATGATAAAGAGCAGTTTTAGATTCAGTGCTTCACTCATCTTTTCAATAAATGTATATTGATTACTTGTTATGTACCTAGCACTATGTTAGACACAAGGAAAACAGAAATGAAAGAAAACAAACTTATATCCTGCCCTTAGAGGAAGAGCCTGCCCAAGAGCCTAAGGAGCTCTTGTGTAATGGAAGAAACAACCAAGAGAACAACTGTGATAAATTCTGTGAAAGTCATAGTGATACTCAGTGTTTTACTGGAGTACTTCTGCCTGGAAGTGTCAGAAACAGTTTCACAGAGGAGATGAAGGGCTTAGGCCCAACCTTCAAGCTGCAGTTTAAAAACAAGTCAAGGCAAGGAAGGGAGGTTGAGGCATAGAATAGACACATGGAGGCAGGGTGACCATACATCTTACTTTTGCCAAATTTGAGGGGACACAGGGCTTCCAGTACTAAAACCAGGAAAGTCCCAGGCAAACTAGGATGAGTTGGTCAAATTTCAAGGACATTGTATTCTTTTAGTGGATCAGGGCCAGCATTTCTAAAAAGAAGAGTGCCTCACACGTAGCAAGTTTGAGCAGTGTTTCATGACAGCTTTGTTTCACAGATGTGGCATTTGTGTATGTGTGTGTGCACATGTATATAAGTAAATCTAGGAATTTTTCATGTCTTTCTTCTCAAAATTTTTTAGCACTTTTGAACAACTTTTCAGAGAATAAACAATGGTTTTTTCTTCCCCAGTGAGCAATCTTGCTAGCAAGATAGCATGAGCAGACCTGTGTAGTAAAGGGGTACTGATCTCAGAAGGGGACCCACACTTCATTTAATTTTCTGCTGTCACCATCATGAAATTCTTGATACTTTTGCCTTTGAGTTTGTGTTTTTCAGGTCAAATCTAATGGCACAATGGAGTATGGGAATAAGCAGAAGAGATATGCCTGGTGACAGCATGCATACCACAAGCTTAGGCTCAGGAGTCAGTGAGCACTGAACTTGGATGCCTTAGACCCACTTACTAGCTTAGGGCAGTTTGGAGTTTTGCAGAGCCCTAAGGGAGTGATGAGACCAAGACCTCTACCCAGGTAGGCTGTAGTGATGGCACAAGCAGTAGAAGCAGAAGCAGGGGTGACATCCTGTTCTTGCAGCATCTATATAAATATTAAATGTCTCAGCAGAAGCTGTAGAAGCTCAGGCACTAAACTTTGTTAGTTAATTATTACAAAATAAAAGCATACACATGGACACTGCAATAAAACATATGAAGGAATTATTACAATTTTTAAAGCGCTTAGAATTTCTGAATTTGAAAAATTGCTGCAACACTGCAAAATCCACAGACTTAGTAATAGAAATTAAATTTAAAGAACAGCATTTTCATTTGACACTTACCATGAATCAATTAATGGGGAAGAGAAATTTTAAATTAATTTCCTTATAATTGAAGATAAAGCGATAGAATGCATAAACAGGCATGTTGAATTAGATACAAATTATGAAAACACAGTTTCTTCTACAACCTTAAGCTACAAAATGTCCTACAAGTTAGAAAATGTCAGGAAACATTAAGATGTCATCATATAAACTTACATTTAAAATTAAATTCAGACTTCCATGAAACATATTTCTATAAAGAGTTAAATCTTTTTCAGAAAATTGTTCTGCATAAAAGATCAGTTTTAGAGATACTCAAATTTGTATTTAGAACCAAGTTATCAGAAATTATCCCAATGTTGTCGTGGCCTATGTAATACTCTTAAAAGTTGCATCAGCAGAAAAATTATCAAGAATCATTTGCAGTCTTGCATTTGCCAAGAGTAACTGCTGTCATTTTCAACTACAGCAATTACAATTAAAGTGGCTAAAACTATACATGTTAATGACCTAATAAATGAATACAGGAATTTAAAGAAAGTGAGCCAGAAAAATATTTTGATGGATCTATATATCACATTAATAAAGTGTTATCACTTATTATATTATATAAAATTAATACATCAAAAATATTATTTGTTTGCAATCTGCAAGGTTGTGTTGTTAGTCACATTTTGCTATTACCCATATTATGTTTCATAAATGATAAAATATTTTAAAGAAAAAGTTTTATATTTTACAAACTGTCTACACATTTTCCTTGGTTTTTGAATGAGGGACCCCACATCTTCATTTTGCACTAGGCCTTGCAAATTATGTAGCCCACTCTTATTGCAAGTACTACCATAGAGTAAGAGAAAGAGAGAGAATCAGCTTTCCTAGAAAGAAAGTTGTATTTTTAATAAATATAGTATTAAACAAATGAAGCTACGGTACTGTAGTAATTACTGCCTCTGTATGCGCAGGGTATTTCCCCACACCTATTTCTTGTAAAAGTGAGTGAGCATGTGACTCAGGCCCGGAGCATCATAGCAACCCAACTGTATGACCCTAGTGATTGGCCCAGCATGAGCAGGCAATCCTTGCATACAATTAAGAGTCCTTCGTCAGAATTTTTCAGCTGAAAGTCGTAATGAAGTGTCTCTCTTACCTCTAGACAAGGAACTGTAAGGATATCACAGAACTATAAGGATCTGGCCATAGGGGTGCCAGAGGCAATTTTCTCTATCAAGTAAAGAAGCCTGAGAAGAAACTAGTACTCAAAGGAGCCAGTGAGAGAAAGGGGAGGGGAAAAAAGAGACCCAAGGCATTGAGATGCCCCTACTTTACATACCTGAGATTCTTAGAGCTGCCCTACCCTTGAATTTTTTTTTTTCTTTCCTGATTCAGAGTTACCCTATAGGCTTTCAATACATTCATTTCCCCCTTAAACTAGTTGGAGTTTGATTTCAATCTCCTCTAACCAAAATAAAGCAGACTAATAGATGGATAACAACTTTATATGATCAAAAGTATAATGCTAATCTTGGTAAAATATTTTTTATATGTAAAATACGTGCAGTGCTCATTTGACATTCGCAGCAATTCTGTGAGCAAGGTAAAATAAGTATTAATACTGGTGTGTCTTTCATACATTCATTGGAAAGCTTCATGAGGGAAAATATCTGTATCTTTGTCAAGTTTTATAATCATCCAGCAACCAACTATATTTTAGAAATAATAAAACTGAGTTGCAGGGGATATGATTGTCCTAAGGTTCTACAAATGGTAAGTGGCTGTTCAACAACTCATTCCCCTTGATATCTAGCATTTTCTTTCTTATGACAGGCCTTGTATCTAGCATTGGAGATATAAAGGTGAGCAAGATTCTAGTCCCTACTCGCAAAGAGTTCTGAGTCTAGTGCAATGGTTCACAAAGTCTTACTCCTGAATTCTCATAGGCCCCATTAGATTCTGTTGAAATGACTGGCCTAATGGTAGGTTTTATTAACTGTATTTACAAAAGAGGGCCTTGAAGTGCACCTTGTTGATATATTTCATCATATTTTAATTTCTATCAAATGAATAATTTCCTGGATAAAAACCCCTTCCGTGGGAAATTCGCCATATCCAGTGCAGTAGTAAAACCTGGCCCTTGATGGACACTTAATTAACCAGTTCACATCCTGCACTCCCCACCCCCTCCTCTAATAGTCTTTCTCAGACCTGATAGAGTATTTAAAACATTGAGATACCAAGACAAATAGAACTTGGTCCAGTCTTAGTTCTGCCACTAATGAGCTCTGTTACTACTACAAAGTTTCATAATCTTTTTGTGCTTTACTCTCCTTATCTGTAGTGTGGGGATAATGAACAGTACTTATCTCACAGGATTACATTAGAGGACTAAGTGTAGTGTTGCAAAGTAAAGCACTTGGCCTATATGTCACAATGTAGCATATTTTAAATTAGGGTTTTTTTCCCCCTAATTCTAAGTTAAAATAAAGTATAAGAAGTATGGGTGGGTGATTAAATAACCCAAATAGCATGATCTATAGTAAATAAAAGCATGAACAATGCTATGACAGTGCACTTTCATAATAAAATAAATAAGAAGGGCATACAGATGACATTTCTTACGACTTTACTACTAAATATCCTTACTTACTTTTTTTTGGTATCATTAATATACAATCACATGAGCAACATTGTGTTTACTAGATTCCCCCCATTATCAAGTCCCCACCTTATACCCCATTACAGTCACTGTCCATCAGTGTAGTAAGATGCTATAGAGTCACTACTGGTCTTCTCTGTGCTATACTGCATTCCCCATGCCCCCCCTTATGTTATGTGTGCTAATTGTAATGCCCCTCTTTCCCCTTATCCCTCCCTTCCCACCCATCCTCCCCAGTCCCTTTCCCTTTGGTAACTGTTAGTTCATTCTTGCATTCTGTGAGTATGCTGCTGTTTTGTTCCTTCAGTTTTTGCTTTGTTCTTATACTCCACATATGAGTGAAATCATTTGGTACTTGTCTTTCTCTGCCTGGCTTATTTCACTGAGCGTAATATCCTCTAGCTCCATCCATGTTATTGCAAATGGTAGGATTTGTTTTCTTCTTATGGATGAATAACATTCCATTGTGTATATGTACCACATCTTCTTTATTCATTCATCTACTGATGGACACTTAGGCTGCTTCCATTTCTTGGCTATTTTAAATAGTGCTACGATAAACATAGGGGTGCATATGTCTTTTTGAATCTGAGAACTTGTTTTCTTTGGGTAAATTCCTAGGAGTGAAGTTTCTGGGTCAAATGATATTTCTATTTTTAGTTTTTTTAGGAACCTCCATACTGCTTTCCACAATGGTTGAACTACTTTACATTCCCACCAGCAGTGTAGGGGGGTTCCCCTTTCTCCACATCCTCACCAACATTTGTTGTTCTTAGTCTTTTCTATGTTGGCCATCCTAAGTGGTGTGAGGTGATATCTCATTGTGGTTTTAATTTGCATTTCTCTGATGATTTAATGATGTGGAGCATCTTTTCATGTGCCCATTGGCCATCTGAATTTCTTCTTTGGAGAAGTGTCTGTTCAGATCTTCTGCCCATTTTTTAAGTGGGTTATTTGCGTTTTGTTTGTTGAGGCACATGAGCTCTTTATATATTTTGGATGTCAATCCCTTATGGGATATGTCATTTATGAATATATTCTCCCATACTGTAGGATGCCTTTTTGTTCTACTGATGGTATCCTTTGCTGTACAGAAGCCTTTCAGTTTGATATAGTCCCTCTTATTCATTTTTGCTTTTGTTTCCCTTGCCTGGGGAGACATGTTCATGAAAAAGTTGCTCATGTTTTTATTCAAGAGATTTTTGCCTATGTTTTCTTCTAAGAGTTTTACAGTTTCATGACTTGCATTCAGGTCTTTGATCCATTTCAAGTTTATCTTTACTTACTTCTGCTTTGACATTAATACTGATACCACAACCATATTAGTTTCGAGCATTTGGTTTATGAAATGTACATGGTTCATAGATTTATCAAACTTAAAATGCATTACAAAGTAACCTGTTTATTCTATAGTTGAGGTTGACAAGACATACCCTTTGCAACATCCTTTTATTCTCCCATTTACTTACATTTGGAGAATAACACTAGCAAAAGTTCTTTTGGGGACTAATATTACTTAAGTCTGACTGTGAATTTAGAAGTATTAAATGTATTAATTTAAGTATCTTGTTAATTTGTTGTAATTACCTTAACTTTTTTCTAATTTTCAAGAGATTTGAATAGCTAAGTAGGATGCATTGATTAAAATTCTAAATTGACAAAGGCTATTAATTTTAGAAGCATAAATGTTATGCAGAATATGGTGTCACACAAAGACTTATTTATTTCACTCTGGGTAATCCACTAGGGCAATCAACATGAATGCACATCAGGGACCAACTTCAGCCCTGTAATATTTTTCTTTGGGGAGAAATAAAGAGCTGCCTTTAGGTGCTGCAAATTTCAGGTACTCTTCATCAGTGCTTTGAATAGTTGCTCAGTTTTACTAATTTTATTTAATGTCAACAACTATTCTGAATATTTTGGCCTGTATTGGGGAGAAAAAAATCTTTCTCTACTCTCCAGAGGTTCTTCTGGACTGTCTAGGAATTAAATTGACTTGAGACAGATTAACAGTAGAAAATCAAATTTAATTTGTATTAATTGTCAGAACCCCACATACATGAGAGGTTGAAAGACAGAAAGGTAAAATGAAGTATATATGCCATCCTGAGCCAAGGTGATAGGGGCCTTACTTCAAAGAGGAGGGTAACTGACAGGACAATAAGAAGAGGTAGTTAGACGTTTTCCCTGACATGCAGATGGGTCACTCAGATAAAATTTATTCCTGGTAATAATAACGGTTTTTCTGGAAAAGACACCCAATTTAGATTCTTCTAGGTAATAAGGGAAGAAGCAAAAGTTTCTCTTGAGCTTGCAGGGTCTTCATTACCTTCAGCTCAAAATAGTCTATACGCCAAAGTGGCACATTTTGGGAGATTGCTGCTGAATCCTTTCACTTGTTAAAGACTTCTTTTGTTTCATATTATATGCTTAGTATAAATCAGGAGTTTTCCAACTGCAGCCCATGGTGCCAAACCAGCCTGCAATCTAATTTTGTAAATAATTTTTTTGGAACTCATCCACTCATGCCCAATCGTTTATGTACTGGCTGCTTCTTTGGCTTTACAATGGCAGAATTATAACAGAGACAAGAGGACCCTTTACAGAAAAGATTTGCTCACCTCTGGTCTAAATCATTGAAGCCATTGCATCATTTCTCTAATCTCTTGAATCTGTCCCACTTCACCGAGCTTCACTAAACCAAGTTTGATTTGGAAGCTCCCTTTAATTATGATAGCATATTTTCACTGTCTTTTCTCAAATTCCTTTAGATTTAGTACAGACCCATTGGTCACATCTAATATATGTCATATTTCCACTTAAAGTTTTCCAAACTTCTTTTAAATAATTTTAGCAATCTACTTTTAATCCTTACCAACCTAAACCCCTCATACATGACACTTATGATCCCCTCTTACCAAGAAAGAAGCCCTCTTTCATTTCTTGGCCCTGATATATGATAAAATTCTATTTCTCGTATCTTTCTGTAGTCTTCTGTAGCTCATCTTCCTTTCACCCTCTGTGAATGTTCTGCTGGCCATCTTCTGGTCTCATGCCGTGTATAGTCTTAAAAACTCATTCTCATTACTTTAACCATCACATCTATGAATGCTGGCTCCAAGGAACACCACCAACAGAAATCTGTTGATCAAACAAAGCTGAATGCATTCCTTGTTGTACTAAGGGAAAATTCCACCTTGATGGGTTCTTAGTAGTATCTTGAAATGGGGAGTCAAAGGTAGATACTTAAAAAGTTTGAGGGTTTCATAGCAGGCATCCGATTGGAATTGGACAAAATTTATGATACAGATCTTTAGACTGGTGAATACAGTAAGGCAAGAGTTGGAAGTAAGTCTTATTGAGTTGGTAAGTGAGCAATTTGCCAACTGAGTGCTCTATCAATCTGAGAATGGGGATATTTACCCTGATGAAAAACCTTTTGGCTTGAGAAGAACTGCTAGTTGAGCCAGCTTATTGTTTAGACATATAACTTCTCAGAAAGTTCCTGAAACAAACAATAAAGTTCTTTGCTACTTAATTTTCCTAGGAAAGAATTTCCTGGAATAGTTATATTAATATTGACAACCTTACTTCTTAAGTTTATTAAGCAAATGCTTGCAGGAAGTTTGTTCTCATTTCTATTGCAATAATTTTCAAACAGCATCTACTAAACACAGTCCCATTTACTCTGGCTCTACTATACCAGCTCCTGTTTCTAGTTTCCATTTAATTGATGGTGCTAATATGTTTCAGGAATCTCAGGTTTGAAGCCTAAGCACTGTATCTAATTCCTCTTTCAAAATGGCTCTGAATGATTCAGGAGCTGAATTTGCCATCCCAAAATATGCATTTTGTGTGCAAGAATTACCTTGAGCTTGTTGTTTTTAAGTAACAGCAGACAGAGGAGAAGCTTTGACAGCCAAGTAGATGTTACCCTTTTGTCAGGGACATTTCTTTTATAAGGGAAATCTCCATTTGTAAGGGTGTCTCCTTCTATTTAACAGGAAGAGAAGGATGACTAATTCTTTAGAAACACTTAACAGTGGAAGAGGCAATGACCTAAATCTTGGCAACCCATTTAGATATAAAAGAGGTCCTTTTCTTGATCCTCAAATCCACCTTGGAAGAAAGACTCATTTAAAACAAACGCAGCTGCGTTTGTTTTATGGCATTTATATGCCATTTATCCTAAATGGCAGGATGTGGAAGCCTTGTAGTCATACCAAGTGGTAAGATTTTCAGTGAAGGTAAGGTGCAGTGTCGATGAGCTTCAGACAAAGAGCACTGTGCCTAAGACATAGACTTCTGGGCTTGCCAGTTTCTAACATCTCATTCATATAAAGAAGGTTTGGCCTCTTGGACAATTTCTAACCAATCACATACCTTAACACTGTTATATTTTCCAATCAAAATTTATTTTTAACGTTCCCTGTGCAAATAGGCCAACCCTAAGGTGATGGTTTCATTTAAGATACTTCACCTGTTAATTAGCTAGCCCCCAAGTGTTGCTTCAGATAAAGACACTTCATGTCATAATTAGTCACCCCTTGGATTTTAACTAGAGTTAACTTTTTCTTCTTTTTCATCACACTTCTCATACAGTCCTGAAGTTTTTAAAATAAATTCCCACTCAGACAATACAACTCAGTGATTCCTGCAGGCCCAAATATGCAGAAGAGTCAACAAATCTCTCCTCAACCTCTCTAACCTGGCTGCCAGACTGTGGGAGAGCTACCTTTCACAGACAAGTGGGGGTGGACCCAGCTTGACTCTTATACCCTTCAGTGTATAATTATTTATGGCCAATGCCCCTGATTTAGGGTGGGGACATGGGACACGCATCATGATTCACTCTTCCTATGATGAAAAATGCCAAGATATAAACAGTATAGTAAGAACAAGAGGAACCCCATCTTAAGGCTGATTCCATTTTAAAAACCAGGGAAGTAAGATTCCTAACGTATTTAGGAATCAGCCAACAACCTATCTTAGGGCAGGGGAAGCAGTCCTAAATGACATGCCCCCACTGCTTGAGGGTAACCATGGTCTTGGAGAAGAACAGGATCAATAAATCCCTTGTGTCAAGTTTATCTTACAGAATTATCTAGAGGACTGGCTATAGATAAGGACAAAGTATCTTCATTGGAGAGAGACATCATGAGTCCACATGTCAAGCCTACACCCCCCCTCACCCCACTGCCCTTTGCCCCATTCTGAAAGCCTTAAAGGACAGAATCCCCAGCCTTTCAGTGTGCCTCTTTCTCTGAGGATGCCTGCACTTTTTCTTTCTTTAAGTGTGTACCTTTAAATAAAGCTTTCTCACTTCTCAAATTATTGCATTTTATCTCATTGCTATTTCATTTTATTTCAAAGTCTTCACTCTGTCTCCACTTTACTCCTGATAAGTAGGGAGTGACTGCTGAGAGCTCTGATTTGGGCCTGCAAGTTCCCATCAGCTGGATGATATGGATGAACTGCAGCTGCACCATCTGCTCTTAGTAGCCTGCCTGAAAATCTCCTTTCTTTGGGAAGTTCTCAGAACATAATCTCACTCTATCCCATGCTCCACAGCTCCCCCAAATCCTGGGGTGGTAGGGGCTTAGTTCCCATGCTGTGCAGATCCAAGCAGACATAGGATGCTGGGTGACCCTGGCTTTAGGAGTTGGCAAGGAAATCTGCCCTAGGCCAAGAAGGAGTTCAGTGAACTTACCCTCTGCACATTGCTGTTCTCTGCTGCCTACAAGGAAGCTGCCATCCCCTGCTAACTCTCGCTTTAATGAATTCCTAGGTTACCTAAACTCGTTCAAACTCCTCGAGAATTCTTTCTCATTCAGAGTCAAGAAATGGGGTTGAGGTTTCACCTGGTGTGCAGGGAGATACCTCCCAGACACAGCCGCTTGGCAACACCCCTACTAGAATTCCAAATGCAGTACCATTGTCTCTTTCTCTGAAATATCATAGCACTTCTGGATGTCTTATAAGATACTTAAGGCAGGGTCTGGTTTGTCTTGATTTCTTCTCTATTCATGGTTCATAGAACAGTTTCTGATGAATGAATGTGCCAATGAATGAACACATTAATGAATGAGCTGAGTGATCCCAGAGTATTTCTGAATCTCTCTGAACCTCTGAAGTTTCCTTACACAGAAAGTAGAAATAATATTACCTACTTTATACTACTAATTTGATATCCTTGATTCAAGAGTACAAAGTGCTACCACATTAATTTTCTTAAAACACCATTTTATACAACCCTACCACTGACTGCACTTATGATATTGTTGTGTAATATTATTTCTTTCCTTGTCTGATTTTCCCTCTGGGTTGTGCATTTCTTGAAGGCTGAGACTTGACATTTTAAACTGTATCCTCAGATCTAGCACTGTGAAAAGCACATAGGAAGCCTTGATGAAAGTTTGTTGAATGAATAAATCTACCAGAGTCATTGAAATTATTGAAATGAAACAAACCATAAGTGCCCTCAAATATCTGAGTATCAAATTTAATATTATCCTGACTTTCAAAGTTTGCCCACTCTGAAGATTTCCACTTTATTATTAAATTATATTATGTAAAAAGTTTTTCATAGTAAATGAATTCCTGGAAGTAAGTTAACTGAGCCAGTTGATTCGTGGTTGTGTGTACAAAGGCAAATGAAATAGGAAGTTGAGTAATTGCTCTGTCAATTTAGTTAATATTAACAACCACTCAGGAGCACCCAGACAATTCGCCTTTCACTTAAGTAGTACAGATAATGGTCTCAAACCTAAAAAGAATTTGTTCCCCACATGACATAAAACTGGTTTCTGTGAAATGGAAAGTTAAAACTCATACAAAAATACTAGTACAAGGCTACTAGTTCTGTAAGAATCAGAAGTAAATAGTTTTAAAGTAGATTTCCCTATAAAACACCTACATGGCACAGACTTTGAGGAGAACACCACTGGGGCTATATAGCTTTCAAGAAAGGGTATCAAGGAGTTGAAATTTTTATTCCACCATAAATTCATTATTTACAATTGCACACTAACAAACATACTTAACCCTTATTTAGAAACATTTGTCCTACAAGAAAAAGGATAAAATTACTAGAGCCTTGACATTTCCAATTATTTTGGCATTACTCTAAAATAACAAGAGAACTTTAAATTACGCATTCTGAGTTTGTTAAATATAAAAAGGCATTTGAAAAGAAACAGTTATATGTCCATGTATACTTGAAAATTCAAATCATTTTCTCTCCATTCTTGTTTTCATATTATTTTTTGCTCAAAATATGAAAATTATTCCAAGGGGTTTAATATATTTTATTCTATTTTATTTTGTTTTATTAAGGTATCATTGATATACAATCTTATAAAGGTTTCTCATGAACATTGTTGTTATTACATTCTTGCATGTTATCAAGTCCCCCCACACTCCATGGCAGTCACTGTCCATCAGTATAGTCAGATGCTACAGAATCACTACTTGTATTCTCTCTACTGTACTGCCTGCCCCATGACCACCCTACATTATGTGTGCTAATCATAATGCCCCTTAATCCCCTTATGCCTCCCTCCAACCCACCCTCCCTACCCCCTTCTCTTTGGTAACACCTAGTCCCTTCTTGGACTTTGTGAGTCTGCTGCTGTTTTGTTCCTTCAGTTTTGCTTTGTTGTTATACTCCACAAATGAGGGAAATCATTTGATATTTCTCTTTCTCTGCCTGACTTATTTCACTGAGCATAATACTTTCTAGCTCCATCTATCTTGTTACAAATGGTAGGATTTATTTATTTCTTATGGCTGAATAACATTCCGTTGTGTATATGTACCACCTCTTCTTTATCCATTCATCTACTGATGAACACTTAGGTTACTTCCATTTCTTGGCTATTGCAAATAGTGCTGTGATAAACATAGGGGTGCATATGTCTTTTTAAAACTGGGCTGCTGCATTCTTAGGGTAAATTCCTAGGAGTGGAATTCCTAGGTCAAACTGTATTTCTATTTTTAGTTTTTTAGGAATCTCCATACTGCTTTCCACAATGGTTGAACAATTTTACATTCCCACAAGCAGTGTAAGAAGGTTCCCCTTTCTCCACATCCTCGCCAATTTTGTTGTTGTTTGTCTTTGTTTTCTTTTTTTGGTATCATTAATATACACTAACAACATTGTGGTTACTAGATTCCCACCATTATCAAGTCCCCACCACATACCCCATAACAGTCACTGTCCATTGTGTAGTAAGATGCTATAGAATCACTACTTGTCTTCTCTGTGCTATACAGCCTTCCCCGTGCACACCCCCTACATTATGTGTGCTAATCATAATTCCCCCTTTTCCCCTTATCCCTCCCTTCCCACCCATCCTCCCCAGTCCCTTTCCTTTTGGTAACTGTTAGTTCATTCTTGCATTCTGTGAGTCTGCTGCTGTTTTGTTCCTTCAGTTTTTGCTTTATTCTTATACTCCACATATGAGTGAAATCATTTGATACTTGTCTTTCTCTGCCTGGCTTATTTCACTGAGCAAAATAACCTCTAGCTTCATCCATGTTATTGCAAATATTAGGATTTGTTTCTTTCTTATGGCTGAATAACATTCAATTGTGTATATGTACCACATCTTCTTTGTCCATTCATCTACTGATGGACATTTAGGTTGCTTCCATTTCTTGGCTATTGTAAATAGCACTGTGAAAAACATAGGGGTGCATGTGTCTTTTTGAATCAGGGATCTTGTTTTCTTTGGGTAAATTCTTAGGAGTGGAATTCCTGGGTCAAATGGTATTTCTATTTTTAGTTTTTTGAGGAACCTACATGCTGCTTTCCACAATGGCTGAACTAACATACATTCCCAAAAGCAGTGTAGGAGGGATGCCCTTTCTCCACATCCTCACCAGCATTTGTTGTTCCTTGTATTTTTTACATTGGCTATCCTAACTGGTGTGAGGTGATATCTCATTGTGGTTTTAATTTGCATTTCTCTGATGATTAATGATGTGGAGCATCTTTTCAAGTGCCTGTTGGCCATCTGAATTTCTTCTTTGGAGAAGTGTCTGTTCAGATCTTCTGCCCATTTTTTAAGTGGGTTATTTGCTTTTTGTTTGTTGAGGCACATGAGCTCTTTATATATTTTGGATGTCAATCCCTTATTGGATATGTCATTTATGAATATATTCTCCCATACTGTAGGATGCCTTTTTGTTCTACTGATGGTATCCTTTGCTGTACAGAAGCCTTTCAGTTTGATATAGTCCCACTTATTTATTTTTGCTTTTGTTTCCCTTGCCTGGGGAGACATGTTTATGAAAAAGTTGCTCATGTTTTTATTCAAGAGATTTTTGCCTGTTTTCTTCTAAGAGTTTTACAGTTTCATGACTTACGTTCAGGTCAAATACCTCAAGCTCCCATTCTCTCTATTGTGAAAGTTTGTCACCACATCCCAGCCTCCAATATTTCCAATGGTTTCTTAAATGTGATATGAAAAGCTCAAACAACCAAAGGAAAAATAGGTAAATTGAACTTTAGCAAATTTTAAAATGTTTGTGATTCAAAGGACACCATCAAGAAAATAAAGAGATCACCCACAGAATGGGACAGAACATTTGCAAATACTGTGTTTGGTAAGGGTCCAGAATCCAGAGTATATAAAAATTCTTACAACTCAACAACAGAAAGACAAATCTCCTAAATAAAAATGGTAAAAAGATCTGAATAGACATTTCTCCAAAGAAGATATACAATGGCCAGTAAGCATATGAAATAATATTAAGCATTATTAGTCATTAAGGAATTACAAATCAAAACCACAAAGAAATACCATTTTATATGCACAAGAATGGTTGTAATGAAAAAGATAGACAAAAACAAGTGTCGATCAGAATATGGAAATACTGGAATCCTTATACACTGCTGGTAGTAAGGTAAAATGGCATATCCACTTCAAAAAACAGTTTTGCAGTTCCCTAATAAATTACACATATGATTTCTCTATGACCCAGAAATTCCACTCTAAGGGCTACCCAAAATAACCAAAAACAGATGTTCAAACAAAAACTTGTAAGTAAATATTCATAGTGATGCTGACAATAGCCAAAAGGCAGAAAGAACCCAAATTTCCATCAACTGATGAGTGGATAAACACAGGGTGGAATATGCATAAATGGAATATTACTCATCCATGAGCAAAATGAAGTACTGATTAATGCTACAATATGGATGAAAAATGTCATACTAGATGGAAGAAGCCAGACACAGAAGACCACATATTGTGTGATTCCATTTAAATGAAATGTCGAGAATAAGCCAATCCATAGGGACAGAAAGTGGATTAGTGGTTGCTAGAAACTGGGGGCATTAAGAGTGACTACTAATGGATATGAGTTCCTCTTTGAAGTGATGAAAATGTTCTGGAATTAGATAATGGTGAATGACACATAACTTTGAGGTTATTCTGAAAAAAAACACTGAGCTGTATACTTTAAAATGGTAGTTTTCATAGTATGTGAATTGTATCTCAATAAAATTTTTATTTAATAGTTATTTAAGTATATTATTACATAAAATAATTGTACCTGGGCATGCCACATGAAAATTAATAAAAACACATAAAAATATTAAAATGATTTTATCAGACCATAAGGCACATCTTTGCAGGTGTGTTTTGAGGGAAAGTATTTGCTAATATGAGAGCAAATATCAAAGTATTTTCCCTTCTTTGTTCCACATTTTATCATTTGTAATTTATTTTATTATTTATTCATCATTTAGCTGGAAATGCTTTCAGCTCTACCTCACCAAAGTCTCTGACCAACAGTGGCTTAAATATAGAATTTAATTATATTTCATAATGAAAAGTCTGGAATCAGACTGTCTCAGACTTGGTTTGGGAGTTCAGAATTGGTTTTGGGAGTTGTAAGTCATGTTTATCTCACAACACAGCTCCAATTTTGCAACTTCATGTTGTAGGCATAGAAGGTGATAAAATCATTGCTGGAAGCCACTCCTACCCTGGAAACACTATTAATCACTATGACATAAAAGTGACTGTGAACCTCATAGACAAATTCTACTAAAGCCAAATTAGATAATCTCCAACTTGACCTACTCTTAGTCAGATCCCTCTTGTGCCTGTAGCTACTCTGATCCCAATATGTACAAAGCAAAGGGAGTGGGGAGAAAAAGGTGAAATGTGCAGATGGCTTTGGAACTGGTTAATGGTGGAGACCAGAAGAGTTTTGAAGTACATGTTAGAAAAAGCCCAGACTGCACTGAAGGAACTGTTGGCAAAAATACGGATGTTAAAGGCAACTCTGGTGACGACTCAGAAAGAAAACAGGAGAGTTATAGAGAAAGCTTCTATAATATTAGATATACATATATCATCATGAACAGAATATTGGTAGAAATATGAAGGCTAAAGGTGTTTCTGTTGAGGTCTTAGGTAGAAATGAGGAACATGCTACTAAAAATCAGAGAAAAGGAGATCCTTGTTACGACATGACAGAGAACGTGGCCAAATTGTGTTCTAGTGTTTTGTGGAAATCAGAACTTTTAAGGGATGATATCGGAATATTTAGTTAAGGAGATTTGTAAGCAATGGCTTGGTTTCCCTTTGCTTCTTTTAGTATAGGGCATAGCTTGGTTTCCCTTTGCTGCTTGTAGTAAAATACAAAAGAAGAGAGATAAATTGAGGAAGGAATTGTTAAGCACAAAGGAACCTGAACTTGAAGACTTGGAAAATTCTCAGCCTTTCTATACTGCAAAAAACTATTATGGAGAGAATATTGACGTGTAGCTGGACAACCATTTGCTAAAGAGCTTATGGCATATGACTTAAGCATCCAATCAACCATTTCAGCAGAAACCAGGTATAGGGATGAGGTTATACCAGTAGAAACAATGCCAGATAAGAAGACTGAGGGATGATTAAAGATGGTGGTGTGAGAGGTGAGACAGTGGCTTCCTCCTAAAACTGCATATAATACAAAAATATAATTAATACAACTAATCCTGAAAGTGCAGCAGGAAAGAGGACTGCGCTAGACTGCATACACCTGGATAAAAGCACAGACCTCACAGAACAGGGTAATGTACCAAAGCTGTGGCCCAGCAGGACCCAAGCCCTTCCCCCACCCCAGCTCACTGACTGGAGGAAGAGAAGCAGAGCAGGGAGGGAGTGGAGGCCTGGGACTGCTGAATACCTAACTCTGGAGATCTGCTCTGGGAGCACAAATCTATATTTCATAGTGCTTTCATGATACTCTCATGACTGGGGGATTGGAAAGCTAAGACAGGCAGAATTCCTGGAGACACTAAGATTCCAGCCACTTGTGGAAAGCATGGATCCATATCTGGCTGCTCTGAAACAAAAGAAAAGCAGGCAGTCTGAGAGACTTCCTAACAAGGAAGCCCTTAGCAAGAGGGTTACCAAAGGGGCAAGGATTACACAGAGCTTACTGCTCAGGAGAAAGGACAGGTGGACAAAATTTTCCGGGTGCACTCAGCACAACAGGTTGGGAGCTTTCACAATTTCCAGGTGCTCCAGCTCTCTTGCTGACTACACAACTCCAAGCACCTGCTCCTTGATAGGCAGCCTACTGAGCCTTTCTCTCAGCCAGCCCCACCTGGCTCGAAAACCGGCAAGCCTTGCCCTGGTGTTAGGCCAGCCAGAGGGAAGAGCTGTCTACAGCAACTAGAAACACAAAGCATAGACACCTATACCTGTGTGCTTGGTCTACTGGTTCAGGCAGTGGAGACAGACACAGCAGCCGGGAAGCAGGAAACAGCACTTTCCTCCCCCCAGGCACCAATACCACTCCCCTGCAACCCCTGACATCGCTTCAGGGGCTGAGCACCTCCAGACACTAGAGCTTCTGGACACTGGAGGGTGCCATACACAAATATGAAATGCCAAAGGAACCTGGTCCAGGGTAAAATTATTAATACAACTCCCGAGAAAGATTTAAATGACATGGACCTCATGACTCTTCCTGAAAGGGAGTTCAAAATAAAAAAACATGCTCATGGAGGTACGGAAAGACATTCAAGAACTCAGGAATGAATTCTGGTTGGAGATCCAATCGTTGAAGAGCACAATGGAGGGTATTAAAAGCAGCTTGGATATGGTGGAGGAGATGATAAATGAAATAGAAGCTAGAGAAGAGGAATACTAAGAAGCTGAGGCACAGAGAGAAAAACCGATCTCTAAGAATGAAAGAATATTGAGAGAACTGTGTGACCAATCCAAACACAAATATATTCACATTATAGGGGTAGCTGAAGAAGAAGAGAGAGGAAAAGGGGTAGAAAGTGTCTTTGAGGAGGTAATTGCTGAAAAATTCCCCAATATGGGAAAGGAGATAGTCTCTCAGGCCATGGAGATCTACAGATCTCCCAACACAAGGGACCCAAGGAAGGCAACACAAAGACATATAGTAATAAAAATGGCAAAGATAAAGGATGAGGACAGACTATTAAAAACAGCCAGAGAGAGAAATAGGATCACATACAAAGGAAAGCCCATCAGGCTAACATCAGACTTCTCAGCAGAAACCTTACAGGCCAGAAGGGAGTGGCATGATGTATTTAATGCCATGAAGCAGAAGGGCCTGGAACCAAGATTTCTTTATCCAGCAAGGTTATCATTTAAATTTGAAGGAGGGATTGAACAATTTCCAGATAAGCAAAAGCTGAGAGAATTTACCTCCCACAATCCATGTATACAGTATATTTTGGAGGGACTGCTATAGATGGAAGTGTTCCTAAGGTTGAGTAGCTGTCACCAGAGGAAATAAAACCACAGTAAAGAAAGTAGAACAGCTAATTACTAAGCAAATGCAAAATTTAATTAACTATCCCCAAAGTCAATCAAGGGATAGACAAAGAATACAGAATATGATACCTAATATATAAAGAATGGAGGAAGAAGAAAAAGGAGGAGAAAAAGAAAAGAACCTTTAGATTGTGCTTGTAACAGCGTATTAAGTGAGTTAAGTTAGACTCTTAGATACTAAGGAAGTTAACCTTGAACCTTTGGTAACCATGAATCTAAAGCCTGCAATGGCAATAAGTACATACCTCTCGATAATCTCCCTCAATATAAATGGACTGAATCCACCAATCAAAAGACATAGAGTCACTGAATGGATAAAAAAACAAGACCTATCTGTATGCTGCCTACGAGAGACTCACCTCAAACCCAAAGACATGCACAGACTAAAAGTGAAGGGATGGAAAAAGATATTTCCTGCAACTAATAGAGAGAAAAAAGCATGAGTTGCAGTACTTGTGTCAGAAAAAATAGACTTCAAAACAAAGAAAGTCACAAGAGACAAAGAAGGATATTACATAATGATAAAGGGGTCAATCCAAAAAGAAGATATAACTGTTACAAATATCTATGTGCCCAACACAGGATCATCTACATATGTGAAACAAATGCTAATAGAATTAAAGGGGGAAATAAAATGCAATGTATTCATTTTAGAAGACATCAACACAGCACTCACTCCAAAGAACAGATCAACCAGACACAAAATAAGTAAAGAGACAGAGGCACTGAACAACATATTAGAACAGATGGACCTAACAAACATCTACAGAACTCTATACCCAAAAGCAGCAGAATACACATTCTTCTCAAGTGCACATGGAACATTTTCAAGAATAGATCATATACTAGGTCACAAAAAGAGAGTCAGTACATTCAAAAAGATTGAAATTGTACCAACAAGTTTCTCAGACCACAAAGGTATGAAACTAGAAATAAATTACGCAAAGAAAATGAAAAATCCCACAAACACAACATGCTCATAAATAACCAATGGATCAATGAACAAATAAAAACATAGATCTAGCAATATATGGAGACAAATGACAGCAATAATTCAACACCGCAAAACCTGTGAGACACAGCCAAGGCCATGCTAAGAGGAAAGTATATTGCAATACAGGCCTACCTCAAGAAAGAAGAAAAATTCCATATAAGCAGTCTAAACTCACAATTAATAAAACTAGAAAAAGAACAACAAATGAGGCCCAAACTCAGTAGAAGGAGGGACATAATAAAGATTAGAGCAGAAATAAATAAAATTGAGAAGAATAAAACAATGGAAAGAATCAATGAAAGCAAGAGCTGGTTCTTCGAGAAAATAAACAAAATAGTTAAACCCTTAACCAGACTTAACAAGAAAAAAAGAGTGTACACACATAATCAGAATCAGAAATGAGAAAGGAAAAATCATTACAGACACCACAGAAATATAAAGAATTATTAGAGAACACTATGAAAAATTATATGCTAACAAACTGGATAACCTAGAAGAAATGGACAACATTCTAAAAAAATACAACCTTCCAAGGCTGACCAAGGAAAAAACAGAAAATCTGAACACACCTATTACCAGCAACGAAATTGAACTGGTAATCAAAAACCTACCTAAGAACAAAACTCCTGGACCAGATGGCTTCACTACTGAATTTTATTAAACATTTAGTCAGGACCTAATACCCGTTCTCCTTAAAGTTTTCCAAAAAATAGAAGAGGAGGGAATAATTCCAAACACATTCTATGAGGCCAGCATCACTCTAATACCAAAACCAGGCAAAGACACCACAAAAAAAAAAAAAAAATTACAGACCAATATCCCTGACAAACATAGTTGCAAAAATACTCAACAAAATATTAGCAAACTGAACTCAAAAATACATCAAAAAGATCATGTCATGATCAAGTAGGATTTATTCCACAAATGCAAGGATGGTACAACATTCGAAAATCCATCAACATCATCCACCACATCAACAAAAAGGACAAAAGCCACATGATCATCTCCATAGATGCTGAAAAAGCATTTGACAAAATTCAACATCCATTCATGATAAAAATTCAACAAAATGAGTATAGAGGGCAAGTACCACAACATAATAAAGCCCATATATGACAAACCCACAGCCAACATTATACTTAACAGCGAGAAGCTGAAAGCTTTTCCTTTAAGATTGGGAACAAGACAAGGATGCCCACTGCCCCCACTTCTATTCAACATAGTACTGGAGGTCCTAGCCATGGCAATCAGACAACACAAAGAAATAACAGGCATCCAGATTGGTAAAGATGGAGTTAAACTGTCCTGTTGCAGATGACATGATATTGTACATAGAAAAAACCTAAAGAATCCACTCCAAAACACTAGATCTAATACCTGAATTCAGCAAAGTTACAGGATACAAAATTAATAGAAATCTGTGGCATTTCTATACACTAACAATGAACTAGCAGAGAGAGAAATCAGGAAAACAATTCCATTCACAATTGCATCAAAAAGAATAAAATACCTAGGAATAAACCTAACCAAGAAAGTGAAAGACCTAAACTCTGAAAACTAAAAGACACTCATGAGAGAAATTAAAGAAGATACCAATAAATGGAAACACATCCTGTGCTCAGTGATAGGAAGAATTAGTATTGTCAAAATGGCCATCCTGTCTAAAGCAATCTATAGATTCAATGCAATTCCTATCAAAATACCAACAGCATTCTTCAATGAACTAGAGAAAATCATCCTAATATTCATATGGAACCACAAAACTTCTCAAATAGCCAAAACTATCCTGAGAAGGAAGAATAGAGCAGGGGGAATTATGCTCCCCAATTTCAAGCTCTACTACAAAGCCACAGTAATCAAGACAATTTGGTACTGGCACAAGAACAGAGCCATGGACCAATGGAACAGACTAGAGAGGCCTGATATAAACCCAACCATATATGGTCAATTAATATATGATACAGGAGCCATGGACATACAGTGAGGAAATGACAGCCTCTTCAACAGCTGGTATTGGCAAAACTGGACAGCTACATGCAAGAGAATGAAACTGGATTATTGTCTAACCCCATACACAAATGTAAACTCAAAATGGATTAAAGACTTGAATGTAAGTCATGAAACCATAAAACTCTTAGAAGACAACATAGACAAACATCTCCTGAATATAAGCATGAGCAACTTCTTCCTAAACCCATCTCCTCGAGAAAGGGAAACAAAAGCAAAAATGAACTCATGGGACTACATCAAACTAAAGTTTTTGTACAGCAAAGGACATCATCATCAAAAAGAAAAGGCATCCTACAGTATGGGAGAATATGTTTGTAAATGAAATATCCGACAAGGGGTTAACACCCAAAATATATAAAGAAATTACACTCCTCAACACCCAAAAAGCAAATAACCAGATTAACAAATGGGCAGAGGATATGAAAAGACAGTTGTCCAAAGAAGAAATTCAGATGGCCAACAGACACATGAAAAGATGCTCCACATCACTAATCATCAGGGAAATGCAAATTAAAACCACAAAGAGATATCACTTCATACCTGTAAGGATGTCCAGCATGGAAAAGACTAAGAACAATAAATGCTGGTGAGGTTGCGGAGAAAGGGGTATCCTCCTATGCTGCTGGTGGGAATGTTAGCTAGTTCAACCATTGTGGAAAGCAATATGGAGGTTCCTCAAAAAACTAAAAATAGAAATACCTTTTGACCTGGGAATCCCACTCCTTGGAATTTACCCAAAGAATGCAACTTCTGAGATTCAAAAAGACATATGCACCCCTGTTTATTGCAGCACTTTTTACAATAGCCAAGGTATGGAAGCAACCTAAGTGTCCACCAGAAGATGAATGGATAAAGAAGATGTGGTACATATATAAAATGGAATAGTGTTCATTCATAAGTAAGAAACAAATCCTACCATTTGCAACAACATGGACATTATGCTCAGTGAAATAAGCCAGGAGGAGGAAGACAAATGCCAAATGATTTCCCTCATTTGTGGAGTATAACAATGAAGAAAACTGAAGGAACAAAATGGCAGCAGACTCACAGACTCCAAGAATGAACTAGTGGTTACCAAAGGGGAGGGGCATGGGAGAGCGGTTGGGGAGGGAGAAGGGGATTGAGGGGTATTATGTTTTGTGCACATCGTGTGGGGGATCAAGGGGAGAACAGTGTATTACAGAGGAGGCACATAGTGGATCTCTGGCATCTTGCTGCACTGATGGACAGTGACTGCATTGGGGTATGGGTGGGCACTTGATAATATGGGTAAATGTAGTAACCACATTGTTTTTTCATGTGAAACCTTCATAAGAGTGTATATCAATCGTACCTTAATAAAAAATTTTAAAAAAAGAAAAAAAAAGAAACATTGCCAGTTTGGCCTGAAGGGGGCAAAGATGGGATAAATGAAGGAAGGCTGTCAGGCTTCTGGGATTCCACAGGATGGACCAATAGAGCTATCTGTCTGTGAACCTGCTTTTACCTTCAAGTAAAGGGGAGAATGAACCTGAAGGTGGGTCAGTGGTCAGAAGGGCTGCCACTGTTACCATAGGCCCAAGGAGCACAAGCCCCGGGGACAGAGCCCTCCCCTTCTCAAGAAGACACGGAAAGCCAAAGGGCCGAGCCACCTTTGTGGCTGTCACACTGGTGGATCAAGAGCATAGAGCATCAAGTCAAAGGTTTCAGACTTGCTTGGGACCATGATCCCTTTCTTGTATTTTATTTATTCCTTGTGGTATAGGAATGTCTATCCTATGCCTGTCCTACTACTGTATTTTAGAAGCACATAATTTGTCTGGTTTCATAGGCTCCAAGCTGGAAAGCAATTTTGCCTCAGAATGAAGCAGACCTGGAGTCTCACCTGTATCTGATTTAGATGACATTTAGATAAGACTTTGGAAGTAGAGTTGATGTTGGAATGGATTAAGACTTTTCTGGCTGTTGGGATGGGGTGAATACAATTTGCATGTGGCAAAAACACGACTTCTGGGGGCCAGAGAGCAGAATATTACAGGCTGAATTTTGTCCCCCCTAAATTCAAATGTTTAAGTCCTGATCCCTAGTAACTAAAAATGTGACAGTATTTGAAGATAACCTCTTTTATCTTTGAAAGAAGTAATTAAGTAAAAATGAAGTGGAATGGTAACCAAATTTGATGTGATTGGTATCTTTATAAAGAGACGAAAACAAAGACCCTATGTGAAAACACAAGGAGAAGATGACCGTCTTCAAGGCAAAGAGAGGCCTCAGATGAAACCAACCTGTTTTGATCTTAGACTTCTATCTACAGAATTGTGAGAAAATAAACTTCTGTTAAGTCAGCATTACTTTGTTATGACAACCCCAGGGAACTAATACCTTCTCCCTTAAGACCTTGCAAGGGACACATTATACTAAGGGTCTCTGAAGCTTAAGTTTCATTAGCTTCATGATATATCCATCTCTGTACCTTATAATGTATCACTTAATTTGGTTTTATCCTGTATCATTCATTCATCATTCTATCCAGTTCTGTTGGAAGTGACTTGAGGACACAGACAGTTTTCTGAGTCTTCAACATCCACCCCATTCATGTCTTGCCCTTTTTCTGTCCAGAGATAGAATTGAATACAGTAGGTATCTACCAGATAACTTTTATTAATTTATTTTTCACACCTATATGTAATCTCAACTGGAGTTTTAAAAGTTTATTAAGCAGTTCATTTGCTATGTCCCCAAGATTAACTTCTCTCTGAGTCATGGTTATTGTTGCAGTACAGATTTTCAAGTAATACTTTTGTCGAAAACCAGTATAATATTTTAGTATACTAGTAAATACTATCATAGGCTGAAATTATAATATACAGAATGCTTAATTCCAGGTATCAAATATTCATTAATAACTAACAATAAGAAAACTTATTTATATCTAGGAAGCATATAAATGTCATGAAAAGAGAACTTCAGTAAGTGGTCAAATGAGTGTAGAGAATCATTAACTTCATGTTTGTTGAGGCAAAAACCTACTTAAATTAATAAATTGTTAATAGAGTTTTGCAAAAGTTTACACCTACTCCACCTCCTTTTTGGAATCATGATCTGAAAACTATTTTTATATATGCACCATCCTAGTTTCACTTTTTCATATTTTATGATTTTGGTGAGTGTGTGTAAATAAAGATTGAATTTAAAAAGTAAACTAATGCCAGTTTAAATCTAAAAGGAACTACAAACATCCTAAATCCTGTCTATTTATAATGTATTGCTTCAGATTCTGTCCTTTTTATTGATGGATTCTTAAAATTGGCTTGACTTCTATTTGCTGTTCTTAAAAATTACTATTGATTTAATTTTTTCCTGGTTAATAATTTAATAGGCTCTACTCTCCAAATTCAATAAAAGAAAACATCTAGGGCTGAAAAACACAATTATTATTATTTTCATAATGATGTATTTCACTACACTGATTGTTTCCTCAGTGTTGTCTTGAAAATGGAATTAAGGATATCTGAATCCATACTAAAATTTTGACTTCTCAAGGCAAGCCCCAGAAAGACTCTCCTATTGATAAATAAATAAGTAAATAGAATCCCACAACTGAGCAAGCCAATCTATTTCTTCAGAAACCGAACCTTTGTTTTACCTGTCAGTCATATGGGAAAAATGCTGGACATGGCCCCGGTGACAGAGTAATAAAATGCTACTAGGTCTCATCCAGAAGGAGGAATAAAAATTTAAGTAAGTCCTATATCATCAAAGGTATTACAATGTAAAGAAAAATTATAACCATATTATAATGTAAGAAAAAAGATGTTAAATTGGATTTTAAAAAATCATAAAGTAGAATGAAAGGTACAATGAACTTAATGTACAATGTACAGTGTATTTTAGTCGATGGGAAGCAGACTATTTAAGTTTTATCTGTGCAAACCCAGTCTCCTTTCCAGTCCTTGGTCAATGTTTTTGTATGTGACAAATATCAAAGTTCATGGGCATCTCAACAAAATGGTTATGGTGCTAAGAGCTGCTTGCTTGTTTAGCCAACAGCAAATTACAGTTGATGGTTTCAGCTAATAACTGTACAAAGCAACAAAATCTTACTTCTGTTTAACCTGCCATGCTGAAGGCTAAAATATGTCTTATAAAGGACTTCTGCCTTGATTAGCAACATCAACATATAAAAGGGTAGATAATGAATGCATTTTCTAAGTTGGGCTCCATGATGTGATATGCTAAAATAATAAATTATACTTGCATAGAGTCTTAAGACAAACAAAATAGATGTTCTACCCTAGTTTGGTTATTGACTATGATTCCATTAAATAAATATTTTTCCTGACTTTAAAACTAATAGATGCTCCTCATAGAAAATTGAGAAAATGGAAGAGTTTAAAGCTAATACTCTATATACAGCCTACTTTCTATTTTTTCTCTCATACTTTGCATATCATGTCTTTTCCCAAGTACTTTATAATTCTTTGTAAACATCATTTTTAAAGTTTCATTTCAATGGTAACTTAAAATAATAGACTAAATGAAAAGTTATACTCCAAAATATATTAGACATATTTAACACTGAATATACCATGTTGAGATAGAATATATGTAACCAGAGACTGTTATTTGTTGCTGATTGGATAATACTACATTTTGAAACAACTATCTTTTCCAGTGTTCATTTAAATAAATGTGTCTAAAGCATAGAAGGAAATCATGTCATTAATACTTCCTCAGAAGGACTTTTTAAAATTCAGACTTCCCCTAATTGATAATTATAGCCTCTAGTAAAATTGATGTAAACATACAATATTTCAAACACTCAGCCACGTGACTTTTTAGCATCTTAAATTACATCTTCCCTAATTAAGGAACTCACTAAGCTAAAGTTTCAGGTAACATATATATTCCCAGCACTTCACTGAACTTAAGTCCGTTACTTAGTTTTATTTTAGTCAGTGTCTATTCTGGGATGTTCCAGACCATTTTTTTTCAAATGTTATGGGAAAGGCTATAACAAATTAGTGAACTGTCTGTCCATGAACTTGTCCAAAGTCTTTACCAATAATTAAGAAAAATACAGTACTTTGCTCTTGATGTAGTTTGCTTAGAACAGAGAATAGTCAGAATCTTGAGCTTATTTTTAACAAAACAATGGCTAAAGAGAGAGAGAACAGGTGGCTTCAAGAGAAAAAGAATTTTAACTTGGGAAAGTGACTAAATCTTTCTAAATCCATAAATAGTATCCATTCCTCCAGTTGTTCAATTCTTAATATTTAAATGCTTTTGGCTATAAAAATATTACATCTAATAATTTTGAAGTTTGCCTTCAGTAATTCATTTTTTATTTAAAAATGTCTTAATACCATGAATGTCATTATGAATTATGAAACTTTTCTACATTTACTTTTATTTGGTGCCAAGGGCTGTGAGGACAAGATTTTAGTGAAATAAAGGCTAATAATCACTTCACTTTAAACTTAATTATTTTTCTTTATTTATTTTTTCTTTTTTTATTAGCTAATCATAATTGAATGCCCTTTAAATCAGGACACCAATGACACTTTGTTTCCAATTAACAGTAAAAACCTTCTTTGATCCTTTGACTTTCTTATGAGATGAATTTATATTTTCCAGACTAACATGCATGACAACATAATTCTCTATACTCATTAATATTCAACTTTGCTGCTTTAATGAGAGAAACCAGGAGAGATGTAATGTCATCTGCTTATCTCAGGCATTGGTAACTTTTGCTAATATAAAGAGACCAAAACTGCTTTTGAAAAATAATAGCCAACATTAACTGAGCACTTTCTGTACATCAGACACTAAGTGCTGAATGTCTATTAATTCATTTAATACTCAAAACAGTCTTAAGAGGTAGGAACTATTGAATAGTGAACAGAAATAAATATGCCTAACCTACTTTTAGTTTAGTCTTTTATTTATTCGATGGTTCTTGGTTACCATTAAAATGAAACTCAAAGAGAACAAACTGATGATTGCCAGAGGGCAGGGGGTTTGGAGGGGAATGGACAAAACAGGTGAAGGGGACTAAGAGGTACAGTCTTCCAGTTACAAAATAAGTAAAGTAACTCATGGAATGTTGTGGCTCTGGGAGTAATGGGGGTTCTCCACCTGGGACAAGTTCTCTATGAATTTGCTGAAACTGAAGTAAGACAAGAGGAAGGGCAGGTTGGGTTAAAAGGGGTTTATTTCTCACAGCTTTCTTGGGTTCATTAGCCAGGCCCCCTGCCATTGATCCCCTCCAGCCAGTGGCATGTGCTCTCCTCTCCCCCACCCCGCCCCTTCCAGGAGGAACTCCATGGGCAGGTTAACTGATTACATGCCAGGAATGGAGGGGAGGAGAGAATGGCTATTTTCTCTCCACCCTTTGCCCCAGATCTACCGAAGGCTCTGCCATGGTAAACATCTACTGGCATATAAATGGGCTAAGGCAGGTGGGAGATTCAGGAAATTCTATTTACCCGACAAATGTCATGTACATACAGCATTGGTAACATCATCAATAATGTTGTATGAACTTTATATGATCAACTTTGTATCAACTTTCCTATGCCAGAGGGTAACTAGACTTATGTGGTGACCATTTTTGAATGTATGTATAAATATGAAATCACCATGTTGTATATAAAAAACTGATAAATATTGTACCTTAATTATTCTTTAATAAAAAAAGAAACTCCAAAAATGATGACTAAAGCAAACATATAATGACATGGAAAAGTGCATGTGATTTAATGCTTGAATTCTACATATAGTGTTATGCCAACTCTGTTATATATATGTATATATTATATATATATATGATTATTCATGTGTATATATGGAAAGAAGGTTCACCAATATTCTTCCCTTTAGCTAATGGAATTTCAGGTGATTTTCATTTTCTTCTTTATACATTCTGTATGATTTTAACCCAGACAGCACCCACAAATTTAGTCTGACAATAAAATATTAACAAAATCACAAGAAGGATGTAGACTGGACTAATCAAAAAGTATGTCATATGTTAGTTATTAATACACCAAAGCAGAAGAACTAGTTTATAAGAATTGTTGATCCAGTTTCAGCTAATATTCTGGTGATCTGGGAGATATATCTGGTTCATAGTAAAATATGCAGCAGGCAACTCAAGCATTTTACTTTATTTTAATGAGCCAAATGATCATACATGTATTCTGATCGATTTCTATTCTTCTAAAATTAGATTGAATTATCCAATGTTAAGGATACAAAATAGAATCCAAAAGTACTTTTTAACTTTGTACTATGTAAATCCTAAGAAACCCACTTAATTCTGAGCTGTACTTAAAAAGATTTGAATGAAGTATAATGAATTTGAAAGGTTATTGTATTTTTGTAAGAATTTGAACAATCACTAAAAATATTAGTTCGAAAATATTTGTATGTACAGTAAAGGCAACATATTTAAGTTGACATAGAAAGCTGCCTAGATTATGCATATCAGAATTATGTATTTACTTAAGGATGCAGAATCCTGGAAGCCCCTTCCAAACTAATGGCAAAAATCTCTTGGAGTGGGGACCATGTTAGCACACTGAAGTCTGATAATCACTGCCCTAGAGGTAAGATTTAGTCTCTAACAATGAGATACTGTTTATATTCACAGTACAGAACCATAATGGAGGACGCAGTTTCCTGCAAAACTCAAAATTAAGGATGCAATTTTCTCTGAAAAACACAGTACTGAGGACAAATGCTTCCATGTATACCTTTCCTGGTAACTAAGACTAACGTATCATGAATCTTGTTGATTTAAGAATTTCCTGGGAAGATTTTAAAACCACAGATTCTCATTTTCCACCCCACATCTACCACATCAGATCTCTGGGGACAGGACCTGGGAATCTAATTGTTTAAGCTTTCCAGGGGATTTTGATGATCAACTATGTTTGGAAACCACTGATCTAGACCACATGGTAGGCCAATGATTTCATACTGAACTACTTTTCCTGTCTACCTAAAAGCTCATCTCTCTAGGCCCCTGAGTCTGCTATAGAATGAAACTGAATGCTTTTTAGTTTGTTTTGTTTTTGAGGAAATTGATCAAAATGCTCTTCACCTATGACATCTTGTAGAAACTTGCTCGGGGGTGTACCTATGTATCATTAGCTCCACTGACACTGATTTCTGTTAATTGCACTGGGCAAGTAAACTGTAGCCCACTGTTTGACTAAGCATGAATGGCTAACACGAGTGAGCAACGGTAAGTAGCTTATACGTGCATAAAACCAAAAGATTGAAAACAAAAACTTAAATTGATTAAATTAATTTCCCACCCAATTGAGAGGTGGGATTGAGGCTCATGAACCTTAATTATAATCAAATGTCCTGTGTTTTTTTGTTTTTGTTTTTCGCTGATAGATGAAATCATGAAAACTGGCAGTTCCTTCAAATTAGGGAAGTATAAAAGCAAGTACACAAGAAACCTTTTAATAAATATGCCTAACCTCTGTCTGGCTCTTTATGGTTTTCAAAAATCTTTCACATGCATTACTTTATTTTATTTAACCCTCGGGGGAATTGTGTGGGGTAGGAATGGTTGATATTAGCTTTCCGATTTTACAGATGTGCAAGTTAAGGTCTAGATCTTGAGTACTTAATGTGTAGTGTCATCTAAGCTAGTATAATCATAGAACCTACCCAGAAACCAAGGTCTTCTATGTCTTAGTGTTTCTCCCCAATGGCATGATGTGACCTCCTTCATTAAACCCATTCAAAGTGGCAAAAACTGCACAGATAGATTTTTTTCTCTTTTAGAGGAAAGAAAAAGGGAAGAAAAATGTCTTTAATTGCAGGTTGGTTTTTTTTTAATGAACTCCACCTTCACTGAATGCTGCCTTATTAGAGCAACTCTTTTTCAGAAGGGTTTATTTAGTTCAACCCCCTTGCAGATAATGCAGTCACTTAAGCTACAAATCAAAGTGAGCAACAGTTCCACACTAGTGTATTCATGGTATTAAAATAGGCAATAATCTTCATCGAGAAACAGAGTCTTAAACCCCTAATACGTTACTTCATAAAAACATAAAAACATGGAATGCTGTGTCAAACTGCTCCAGAGAGTCCCATTAACAGGCAGCCAACAAAAAGAAACCAAACTGTCATGACTGTATTAAGGGCATGATTATAAGGAAAACAAACATCAGTACTCAGATGGAAACTTTTGGAAGAAAAGAAGATTGTTTAAGATGTTATTAAATAAGGAATTGAAAAGTTAGGTCATACTGACCTCATCGAGATATTATTAAGTTACTGACAAAAACACAAAACAAAAACAGAAAAAATGATAGGATTTTGGGAAAAAACCTAGGTCAGAACAGTGACGTAGAATGTAACTAATTGTTTTTACTTTGGGAGGTATCCCTTTAGATTCTGCCTGTTTTGTGACAGTTTACAGTGACACTGAATACGCAAATACAGATCAACCTTTTCAGACCAAAGGAGACTTCTTGATATCACGTGAAATGGCACATTGGTACGAATTAAAGAAGTTCATCCCATTTAAATCAAGGACTTCCACTGGACCTTAAAACATCATTTCAGTTGCTGAAGAACAAGTTCTTTATCTCATTCTATAACTGTCATCTCTTAGCTCAGCAGAGGTTTCAAAGTAGAGGAGCTAGATCTTAACAAAAAAGTGTAAGCAGTTTTTGAACCTTATCTGCAAACCTTTTCTTGATCAAAGCTGACTTTATCCAAACCAGATTTTTGTACAGTATTTATATGTGCCCAGAGGGTAATACGCACTATAAACTCAATGAATAAAATAAAATACATTGGGCATATTCTCTCCTGTGCCTAAGTCTCTCCCTGGGAAGTGAGCAAGGTGGTTAAAGAGGTGCATTAATGATTTTAGGCTACTTACTGCATAGCTGCTAGAAGGGGTTAGTACCTTAGTGGGCTCCCGAACCCGCTAACTTACTCCCAAGGAGAGATTTACTCAGAATATTAACTTCCAAATTACATAAAAAGCTTGCTTGATCAAGTGCTAATAGTAAAAAGGGAAGTGTATTTCTAGATATGGAGGGCATAGGGTCAGCATGACATAACTTTTAGCCTAGTTGGAAAAAATTGCTCCAGAAACTGTGGTGGGCCAGGCTTCCCAAGGGAAGAAATGAGAGCTAAACTCCCTGGAAAAAGTGAGTGTTCTTATTTTCTTGCACAGGAAGCATTATTTAATAGCCCAGCAAAGCACAGTTCCCCCTTGCACTGTCATATGGTTATATAAGAAAAAATCAACTATAACAAGGATACCAACTACTGATCTGGGAGAAGTGTGTGTGTGTGTGTCTGTGTGTGTGTGGTTATATATAGAGAGAGAGACACACACACACACATACATCTTCCTAGATCAGTATTTAGTATCCAGTATGTGGTACCTTTGTTGTGTTTGATTTTCAATTGTTATTATATATTTATAGTATAGTATTAAAATGAAAATACTGTGTTTTTAAGTGGATTTTGTTGTTTTTCCCTTGATTTTTTTCTTATTGAAATAGCAATATGTCTTCTATTTAGAAAAATAACCAAGCAAAAGGAAAAATAGTAACTCCTCAAGTCCTGCCACCTAGAAACAACCAGTATTAACTCTTACTGCCCTTCCATTCACATTACAGTGTAGGTAGAAATATTTTGTTAAAAATATAACTTTTGATACTAATTGCTATGACTGAATCATTTCCTCTACCTCAGTAAATCAAATGGTTTTACATGTTAGTTCTCCCTCATATACCAAGATCATCTCTCTTCTTTGATATATATGGAGAGCGGTGCATATAAATGTTCAGGTGGGCATTAATGTATACATATAATCCTATTATTTTATATCTGAGATGCATAGTTAATCTGGTATTCAAAGATTTTCTTTAATTCTATCAATTAATTGATGGATGATTTCTAAGACAGACCCATCTTATCTGAAATATAATAGTGCTTATAACAGTGTCTTTCACAAGAGTTAGGATTCAGTGTTCACTGTGGATTGACATTTGAATTAGGATTTTATCGTTTATGTTTAAAGAATTCAAAAAGGAGGAAAGAAAGAAAAAAAAGAAGTATTTTTTTACCTCTAACATGAGGAAATCCTTATTATTTAGAATTTATAATAATATACCTGTGGCAAAATATAACCTGACTTATTTACTACATAAAACAATTGTGAGAACTAGACATGACACATCAAAGCAGTGGGCATCTGACTAAAATCTGAAAAAGACACAGTCGAGTGGAAATGCCTGTATATGTTTAATTAAAGGTAGAAAAATAACTTAGGCATTGGTGTTCAATAGAAAAAAATACACTTAAAGTACTGTGTTCTATAAAGAGAATTTGAGTATGCACCAATATGCATGCATTATTATTTTTTATTTACTAAGTAAGAAAACTAAATTCTATGGAACCTATTCTTCCACTGAGGCATGAAGAAATTATATAGGGAAGTAACTCTAAAATGAATCAATGAAAGAGTAAGCCACTTAGCATTTTACAATTCTCTTTATTCATTCATCCCATTTCCCACATGAATATGCCCCAAACCTCAGAACCAGAATCTATAAAATTACAACCTACGGTAACATGCACTTTCCAGGAAAGCTCTATATGCTAGCACTCTGTGTATCTAGATATGCTTATCTTTGAGATTTTGGAATATTTAAAATGCATTATGCTTATAAAGCATCCTGTTTGAGATACCCACACTGAGAACAATGTTTTAAGACAATACTTGCCCTGCACTCTATTTTCTTCAGTTATAAGCCACATTCTTCCCCATAGTATTTTGCAGGGCTTTTACTGGCAAAGAATTTCTCACTGCTTTCATTATTTCAGATATTGGTTTACAGGAAATTCATACACCCTTGGAAAGTTCTGGGAAAGGATAGCACACATTTGTTCAACTCTTTTTTTAATTAAATATGTGTTCATGATATCAAGCAAGTTCAACATGTTGCATACAAAACACTGCTCCAAGTTGAAAGGTGTTACAAGGATGTGGGAATGCAGCTAATAAAAACATTTATAAAATCACAAATGTCAGGTGAACTGTCAAGATTTTATTATTGATCCTTTGCATAGCAGAGCAAACAAAAACATTTAGATAAATCTATAATCATAAAGTATAAAACTGTTTCATCAAGGTTCTTTAACACAAAAGATCCTTAGAAATTCCCAATGGAGATAAAAATCAGCAACACAGGACCAGGGGGATCTGAAGAGGTTAAGGTGCCTAGCCTCAGGCTCCTAAAAGAAATTATACTCATCTAAGATAGAACTTTTGCCCTATCATTATCAGAAGCATTAACAACTCATTCATCTGCAAATCCCTAATTCGGAATTTCGGATGATCAAAATGGGTTTGGGACTGAAGTTTGCCTTTGTAATACCTGTGAAAGAAAGATTTTCTATGCAATTAAGGGTCTGAATCGAATAGCAGAGGAAATGTTCAATTTGATAAGCAAGCCCTCCTTAAAAACTACTTTGTTTTATTTCTCATCATAACAGCACTGTGGAAAACTTGGGAAAAAAATACAAGGCAGAAAGAGAAAAATCAGAATCAAAATTTTCCATAATCCAATAACTCAGAGACACCCATAATTAATATTTTAGACAACAGGGGTTAGCAAACCTTTCCTGTAAAAGGCCAAATAACAAATATTTTAGTCTTTGTGAGCCACATAAGTTTTCTGCCACTGACCAGTTTTTGTTTTTGTTTTGTTTTCAGCAACCCTTTTAAAATGTAAAAACTCTTTTTTAGGTAGTGCAGAAACAGATCCTAGACTGGATCCAGGCCACGGGCTGTAGTTCATCAACCCCTTTCTAGTCTATATCCCTAAAAGTCATTTTATTAAGAATTATTATTTTTTGTATAAAATATTTTAAATAATCAAAAATAATATTTACAGTATTAATATTTTTATATTACCAATTTTCAATATTACATTTTGTCATATTTTATTTTAATTCTTCCTTCAAAAACAACTCAGTATCACACATACATCTAACATCTCACTCCTTCTAAAAACTTCTGGAGGTTTCTTTATCCTGAAGTTACATATGCATTATTCCTGCATATGATTATTAGGCTTTTACTATTTATATATGTGCCTAAAATGATGTTGTTTTGTGTGATTTTTAAATTTACACAAAACAATTGTATTATAGGGACCTTGTGTTTTACATTCAACTTTATGTTTTGAGATGTCTCCAAGTGTTCTTCCCTTTATTTAAGTCCCCTTGGTAATGCTATGTGCATATGTACAAGTTGTTATAAGTCATTCTAGCTTATTTGAGAGAGCTTGTATTTGGCAATATTCTGTTAACAATTAGAGTTCCTTACTGAATGCATTAACCTCACATCTTATATATCATAGTTTAGAGCTGAGGGGACTAAGAGACTATCTTACCCAAATCCCTCATATTGCAAATGAGTAAACAGGCCCAATGATAGTCACTGGCATGTCCAAGATCATACAGCAAATTTGTATCATATTCAGAACTAGAACCTACTCTTCATACGTGCCACTTCTTAAAATCAATAAAGCTATTACTGCCCATGTGCTCCCAAGACCCTACTAAACCTTGCATTATAATCAGAGCACAATAACAGTAACAAAATATTTCTCTGGTATTACTGGAACTTGCTCCAATGCAGTGAGTCCCTGAGGACCATCTCATGTGAATTTGAACGTGTGCATTGCTTGATTATCACATGGTGTCAACCATGTTCCTGTCAGATGTCCTCTAGACTGCAGTCCTCTAGAGGGCAATCTTCTTGGATATGGGCTTCCATTTTCTTCCCCTGGCTGCTGTAAATGATAGCCCTCACCTACCATTACCAGTACTCGAATGGATGATCCCCGATTTGGCTTCCTCTGTACGCCCTTTGGAGGCCAGTGTGCTTTGCTGTGCAGGGGGCTGTGCACATTTTACATGGTAGCAGTGCCCACGATTGAAGAACATGGCTATCACATTACTTGTTCTATTTAAGACCTAAGGAAATTTAGTGAGACAGAGTTTTAAGAATTTATTGCAACTCTTCTCATTAGGACTCTGGCACAAGAACATGAGGACTGGACAGCAGGACAAATAAAAGGGACAAAATCACTCTACGTGAACTACGAAATATGAAACTGAGTGCTGCCCCTTGAATAACGCTTATTTGCCACAATTTTCTCCATGTTAATGATGAGCCCCACCCCATTCCAGTCCTGGGGGTGGAGGGTGGGGGGTGGTCCATGATCCTTCATGAAAATAGTTTCCTTGCAAATCTATTCCACTAACCCTTCAGATACACCCAGATAGTGTAGCTCCTAGGATGATCAGTCTATTTCCCCAGCTAAGATTTCCTGATACCCTACATTTTAAAATTCTATAGAATGAATTTTTAAATTTATTCCAGCCTTTTCTATATCCTTCTTATTCTGGTATTAAAGATTTATAAGAGCAAATTTTCTTCCTCTAATCCAAGCACTGCAAATTTTCTTTCCTCCAGCTTTACTGAGGTATCATTGACATATAACATTGTATAAGTTAAGGTGCACAATGTGGTGATTTGATGCACATATATATTGTGAAAGGTTTACTACAATTAGATTAGTTTACTCCCTTACATGGCACAAGGGACTCTGCAGATTTGATTCAGGCTAAGAACCCTGAGATGGGAGATTATCCTGGGTTATCTGGGTGGGCCCAGAGTAATCACAAGGGTCCTCAAAGGTGTAGAAATTTTCCAGGATGCAGTGAGATGGAGATGTGCCAACCAAAGAATTGTCACCTAGATGTGGCGTTGCTTACTTTAAAGATAGAAAAACGAGCCATGCAGGCAGTCTCTAGAGGTTGGAAAAGGGAAGGAAATGAATCCTCACCTAGAGTCTCCAGAGAGGAATGCAGCCCTGCTAATGTTTTGAGTTTATCCCAGTGAGACCTGTGTTGCACTTCTGACCCATAGAACTATAAGGTAAGACATTTATATTGCTTAAGCCATTACACAAACTTGTTATGGCATCTGTTATAGCAGCAAGAGTGAACCAATCCACTTAACAACCCATTTATAGACTATGTTTATTTATAACCTGCTTATAACCTTTTATATAACCTCTTTTATATAGCCTAAAAGACTATGTAGCATAGAAAGATGCATAACATAAAACAAGACAGTATAAATAATGTGTAACAAGACAAAATAAATGAAGTGTAGGCACAAAAGGGGAAAAAGGCAAATCAAGAATAGCAACATGAAATGAAAGTTAAGAAAGAGGTTAATACAAAAATGCATACTGTAAATACATACACTATAGGAGAGCTCTAGCTTTCTAGTAGTCAATATAAAGAAGGAAATCTGATCAATCATAATGCAAGTTATCATAACATTCATTTTATAACAATGGAACATTTGCTCAGAAGTTCAATTTCATTTGAGACTTATCAGATGGGAAGTTACCTTGAGAGACTTTATATTATGCAGTGATAATGTCCCCATGAAAATCCATATGATAGGCACCAAGTCTAACTATGCTAAATTATACCATTAGTGCTATATTTTGATGAATACAATTTGGCTTACAATTTGCCCGAAACAGCTTAACAATGATCCAAGTCACAAATCTCCCCAAGCTTTCTTTCTAATACTTGAATCACTTTAGAATTCTAATTCCTAAAAATCAAGGAATTTTAGAGCTTGATGTTAAATATCATCTGATTTGACTCTATACCTCTACAGAGGAAGGGCTGGAGACTCAGGGTGACATATCCAGAATCACACCACAAATCCCTGTTGGAGCTGAGAATAGAATGCAAGTGTTTCCACACGTGTTGGTTCCTCCCAAATCCCTCTATAAACTTCCTTAAAAATGAGGCACACTTTCTTTAAATGAAGGCATAACTTCCTTATTTTGACATATCCTTCATCATAATTCCAAAGAGTACATTGTCTTCCTCCAATCTAAGCACTGAATTCTTGACTCATAGGCAACACAAATACTACCTCTGGCACTTTTGGGACAGGCAGTTAATTGGGGAATGAATTCTGTTCTTTTAGTAGAGTTAGTTGCTTCCCGTAGCTGGATTCCTTTCTTCTCCTTGGAACTGAATTTCTTTCTCCCTGTATACTTTTAAAAGTAGAAAATTCAGTGTAATACAGGTAGAGGAGGCTCTTAGCAGAGGAATAAAAAAGGAAAGATGGGTCAACACTAAAGAAACATTAGCTACTTAGAATTTGTTGAGAAAAATGCCTTTTAGGTCAGAAGAACCATAGTGCAGCTTCATTTAGTCACACAATTCTGTCTCAAATCTTCCTGGTAAGATAGTGACAATAACAGATTGGGTTCCACCAGAATTCAGAAAGATCTTTTGATCTTATCTCACATATTATTTCCCATCTGAATGCACAGGTCCATCCTTTCAAAGACAAGAAGAGCTTAATACATGGTAGAGAAAAATGATTGACAGAGCAACAAAAGAATTTAAAGAGTTGCTATTAATTTATATTACTGAATCTCATACGATTATTTTTCTTATGGTATTTGATGGATAAAAATTCATTTTTATTGAATATTTAAATTCTGGTTGTACATTGTCTATTACAATATTGTAAACCATTGGGATTTTTAAATGTTGGGTATTGATAAATAAAAGTTAGGAATAAAGTATCTTTTAAAATAAGGAGCTATGTTTTTATACTTAGGGAATTTCTATTCTTTGTAACTAAAACAATACATTCCACTGTTTAACATTTTAGAATCAGAAACATTGTATCAGCCATGCAGATGGGGAAAGCACTAGACTTTACAATGAAATTTCAAAAGAGAAAGTAGTTACCAAAGAGAGCTGTAGGGATGAATGCACACAAAAGGGACGGAAATGCCAGATCAGAATTGACAGATTGTTGAGAATAAAAATGAGCAACAGCAATAAGGCAATATTCTTTTTCAATACTTTTGCAAGGCATATTTGTACTTATGGACTACGACGTGTTTTCAATAAATACTTAGTCAATTTCTAAGCGTGTCAAGTACCAAAGAACCTAGAAACTAGAGTCCTATTTAGGGTGAGATGACTGTCACAAAGCAGGTCAAATAAATCTATGGAAGAGTAGGATACTTGGCAAAATTTACAGGTACCCAAGGTGCAGTGTCTTTTCAAGAGAAAAGTGGGGGAAAGGATGTAGATTCTCTCTAGCCAACTCAAACAATTAGCCTTCTGAGGATATCCTGCCTTGTTTCTTACCAGATAACTAAAGTTCTCTTCTATTATCTTTTGTTTTTTGGCCAAAGGTTCTCAGTCCTGTCCTGAAGGACTTACCTCTTTTTGTTTTCTTGGTTTGTTAAGAAGCTCTGAATGGGATCTGGGGATCCTGCAGGGGTATGTGGATAGTTTCAGACAGATGGTTCTTAAACTCCCTGAAACTGTCTGCAAAAGGTATGGGAATGTACATTTCTCTGGGAAAGTGGTCTATAGCTTTTATCAGACTCTTGAAGGAATATATTACCCTCAAAACTTAAACATCTTTGATTAATTGAGTGTCCATATATATCCAGTGACTTGTTCTTGGCTTTAAAGATCTAAAAGCATAGAATAATGATGATTATATTATTTACAATGCCTTATATACACATTATATATCTTACAAACTACTTTCATACAAGAGTTTGTCCTGAAAGAGCTTTTATCTCAGTTGGGTCAAAAACATACACCTCAGTTGTTTAATAGATATTTATTAAGTTTCTACTATGTGCCATGTTTTGTTCTAAGCACTTGAGAAACACCAGTCAAAAAAACAAAGATCTGTATCCTGGAAGATCATCTTGCCTTTTGTGTTTAATAAATGTAAAACATATGAGTTTGAAAGCAATATGTACTCTAATGCAAAGTGAATGGCCAAATGCGTACAGGTTACAGAGTAAAAATCTTCTACTTAAAGCTCTGCTCTTAAAAAGAGCACTGTACTATATATCAGAAATTCCTGTCTTGCACACAGCTTCTTACTTTCAAATAATGTTAAGGAATTGAGTTAGAAAACTGCCTGATCCTAAATCCTAGATTAGCCTTAATAAATTTGAATTTTTTTTATTATGCATCTTCTCTTTCACGTCATTTATAGAAACATCTGGTGTATTTCAACACAAAGCCTAGAGGTAAAAGTGATGATGATTTATTTTTTTCTTGCCTCTTTCCTAGAATAATACATTATTTCATAGTGGTACAAACTTAGACCATGTCTATTGTGGTCTATCTCTTTCTCTTTCAGCTTTATGCCCTGCTGGCACTTGCCTCATACAAGTAATAAACAAAGCAATATTATTTTTTCCTTCTAATTAATAAGAAGGTAGCAATTTATTTTTAGGAGCACAGAAAATAGAATAAGTTGTGAATAATACCAAGAAAAAAAATAATTCATTGGCAAAGTCTTAAAAATATGGATGGTGATGCATATTAAACCATGGAGATGAAAGAAATTTTAGTCAAACATTAATTATTCAATATGTAGTTTCTGTGTTCTTAAAAGAAATTCATGCTTAGAAGGAAAAAACTGATATGGTAAAATATTATGATATGTTTAATTATAAAAATAATATTACTAAATATGCTTCCAAGTGGACTTCCTATCTCTTAGTCTGGACTAGTTAGTTGGTATAGATAAGATAGAGTATGGAAATAGCAGTTTGTTCCTTTTCTAGGGTGTTTGGTAATCAGAGAGAAAATCTCTTTTTCCTTGTCACAGGCTTTACCCCTTACAGGCACTGTGCAAATGCTTGTACTTAGGGGGCTGTGGAGGGCTCAAAACAGTATTCCCTTTTCTATGAGAGAAACAACACTTCTGATAAATGAGCCACAAATACCAGCCTCATATACAAAGGACAGTATGTATTGTCTTTGAATCATGCTCATGACTTTGATATTGCCAGAACCCTGACCATTTTAATTTTTCCCACCCACCCAGCTCTCTTCTACATAGAGTATGTATTCTTTTATCCCTGAATTGTCAATTCCTGATATTGCAGAAGGTGTTAATCTTTTCTCTAAGGGTCAGACTGGGTTCTGGTAAATCATAAAACTGATGTTCTGGGAAGGCTTGCTGTAATTGCTGTTCTAACAGAGTTCTTTGTGCCTTTGTATCTAAGGAGGGAAGGAAATTTTTTCCCTTTGCTAATTGTCTTTTCTTCTCCTTAGAGTGCCAATTTCATTTAGTGGGACTATTTTAAAATTCTTGTTCAGAAAATGATTTCTGTCATTCTTTATAATATCTAATTCTTATGGGGCTCATTATATGGGTTCTCCAGTGCCGCTTTCTGTCTGTGTGACACACAAACAACATTTTCTCTTCTCCATTTCACATCCACAATCATTCTACTTTTGCTTTAATCCCCATCACTTTATCTGTTGTTACCTTTAGGTCTATCATGAAATCACTTTAAATCCAATAAATAAAAACTTATTTTTAAAGTGCTCCGTTCTCAGAGTTAGAGGAAAACTATTACTAAGCAAGTGGCTCTCAGAACCTGCTCATGCAGCCTTGAGGCACCTCAGTCTCAATACACCAGAAGAGACAGAGGTAAGAGCCCCCAGTCAGTGCTTCACATGAGTTCACCACCAGACTCAGCGGTCACTCTGGCTCCTCTCCAGCTGCTCAGGTTCATGGGGCAGTCAGCTCAGGCTGCCATAACACAACGCCACAGACTGGGTGACTTAAATAACAAAAATATATTTTCTCACAATCTGGAGTCTGAGTCCAAGATCAAGGTAACAGCAGTGTTGATTCCTATGAAGAGCTCTCTTTCTGGCTTGTAGGTGGCAACTTTCTCCCCATGTTCTCATGTGGCCCTTCCTCTGTGCAGAGATTGAGATCTTTGGTATCTTATTCTTTTTTCTAAAAGGCCGCCAGTTCTATCATATAAGGGCCCGACTTATGGCAGTCTTTAATCATAATTACCTCCTTAAAGGCCTATCTCCAAGTAGAGTTGCAATGGGTTTAAGGGCTTCCACTAATAAAGTTTGGTCCATAAAAGTACTACTGTCCTCTATCCTTAAACTATTCTGAGGATTCATTTCCAATCTGCCGCCCCCAAAGTATAACTTGTTTGGCATACCTCTTGAGTGACTGTCTTGCCAATGGGCTTCTGCCCCAGACAAGTTCACTATGGATTCAATATGACCAAAGAAATGACAGAAGAACATTCTTGGGATGAAAGGGCTTATACCCAACTTTATTCCCATGGTGGCAGGTCAGTCACTAGAAACCCATCCACTCAGAGTGAGTCTGCATGGCATGCAGCAAGCTGGTCTCTGCCTCTGGGCCTCAGTGCCCCTGTGGCCATCTCATTTCTGCTCTCCTGTAACCTTGCAGCCATGCCACCGTGCAGCCCAGATTACCAGGCGGAGCTCTCTGTATAGAGTCAGTAACACATATTGCACATACATGTGTAGTGAGCTAGCTAACCAGGGCCAGGTGAGAATCCTGGCCACAGGAAACTTCACTCTATCCACAGTGACCTTAACTGTATTTGACTTTTCACCCAGTTGTCTCTGTATTCCTGGTTCTTGGTTCCTTTGCCTCCATGTTTCAGATGCTATTTCTATAGATCTGTATATTTAGACTACTCAATGAGTTGTCTCCATAGCTCTTTCCTCAGAAGAGAATCTTTCCTAAGAAATGATGGAGTGATCTTCATTTGATGGTAACATTCTATTGAATTGCCTTAGACATTGGAGAACCTCTCCTACTACTTACCTCCTACACACCTACCCACTCCCACACAGACACACAGCCTGCTTCTCCTTATCCAGGCTACAATCAGTTGCTGTAACACTTAACTCCAGTCAGCAGGTCCTGCCCTATCATGCCTAACTTCTTAGAATACCATATAACAAACCATATACCCTCTAATTTTATTTGTTTTTAATAATAACCAAAGTACCACTGCCATTCAGTGGTGACCCATAAAAATTACAAGTTCAGGTTTTAGAAGGATAAAATAAAGTTATTTTTAACATTGAACCTGAACTTGAAGAGCTGAAGTCAATATCTGACAATGCTATGATGAGATTGCTTTATTAATTGACTTGCTAATGTCATTTATTAAATTTTAACATGTCATTGTGCCCACCTCCCATCAATTATGTTTTCTTTATATTGAGCCATATATATCAGATGATACATCTTCACACTGTGAACTCATATAACAAAAGAATGTCTCTTTGGTTTTGTGATGCAGTTTCTTCCATAATAGTTTTGAACTCTCTTCACTATCAAGTTTTATGAAAGTTCCAGGTAAATGGCTTAAATTTCTAAGGGGTAAAAGGGTAGGCTGGGTAAAGGATAGAAAATATTTCTAGTGAGAAAAAGAATTCTCTGAAGAACTTTGTACATCAGTGAATCCCAAAGAGAGAATTGAAACTGATGTCTCTGGGGCAAAACAGCTCATATAGCCATAGGCAAAATTCTACCAACCTATCTGAGTACATCTAGCTTATGAGAGACTACGTGGATTGAGATTCTTCTGTATTCCCAAATGTGCTTAACTTAGATTTCTATATCCTTTGTGCTTTCAGTGGAAATGCTCCAGACAGAACTGCAGTGATTTAAAAATAGATAACCTGCCACACTTTGCTTTCCATATTTTGGTGGTAACTGACTGAAGACTACTTGAGGGGTTCAAATTCCAAAATATCTTAAACCTGCATTGAAAGCAAACACATAAAAATCTATGAGCTCTGTATGTATATTGCTAAGGGGCAACTCCTGAAAACTGGAATTTCATATGTGTCTGTCACAAAATCCAGAAAAAACATCAGTGATTGCTGCTTCAGTGTCTAAATGATTGCTAATGATTAAGGATGAAAAAAATTTATCTTCAGAATTATTATTTCTTTATAGCATATTATTCTTTAATTGGAAAGATTTTTAAGATTACACCTATGTTACAAGAACATCACTTTGCCAAACCCTTTTTTGTATGATTATTTTCTTTTTTCAATGTTTTCCACATTGGTTATCAAAGTAATACATACTCATTTTGTAAATTTAGTAAAAAAATGTATAAGGAAAATGAAATGGTCTTTTCATAAACCTGCCATCTTGAAATGAGCACGAACATTTCAACAAACATTTTCTAAATATTTCTATAAATTTATGTTGTTGAAATATATGAGTTTTGTATCACTTTAACTTACATTTATACTAGTATCTTCTTACATCATTAAAAAGGTTTTTTAAATATGATATTAAATGACTATGTAATATTCTATCATTCAGACATTCCACAGATTTTTAAGCATCCTTTAATGTTGAGAATTTAGGTTGCTTTTCATTTTTCATTATTATAAATAACACTGAATAAACATCTTGACACTAAAATTTCTGTACAGTTTTCTCATTATTTCACTAGGATAAATTCCTAGGTGTGGGACTATTGGATGAATAAAAATTAATGCTGAAATTGCTAATCGCTTTGGGCTTACAAATACCTCTGAGAAGCTGATATAAATTTTACCCTCCTTCCAGAAAATGGTGATATTATATTGTTACATTTACATAATAAGCATAGTATAATTTTTTTCTCTTTCACTCATGAAAACACAAATTCTGAAAATAAAATGAAAAGCAAATTTAATTTTTCTTAAAAGTAAATTTTCAGTGAGAATGTTTTTGTTTCCAATAAGAGTTTAAAATTTAGATAACAGAATATGCAATTTGAGTCACCAAATGATTTTTGATAAGCAGAACTTCTAAAAACTCTGACTCACAAAAGTATGTAGAGTAACAAGTTGAATCACTTAGCTTTGCCAGATTAAAGTAAATTTGTGTAAAAGAGCATCATAATCTTCCAAGATTCTTCCAACTGAAATTATGTCCCAACATGTTCTGTGTTTTCAAGTGAGTAAAGCCATCTTTTGTCTGAATTTACTTTGTTGATGCTGTCCATTTTCTAAGGGGAGGGCTGATAAATCAATGCTTCAATTTCAACACTATCTGAAAAGAAATTTTAAAAGAATTTGGTAATGGTTTTAGGTATGCACAATTTTCTGCCTGTAGAAAAAGTAACCAAGCTTTGTAATCTTGGCTTCACCCAGCAGAAGGAATCTGTACAAGTTTACAAAAGTTTTTAGAGTTGCTTCCTTCCAATCCCTTCTTCCAGAATAGCAAGTTTGGAGAAAAAAAAAAAAAAAACAACAACAAAACTTGTAAATTTTTTTCACGGCAACTGTACAGAAAATGGAAATTTTTGACCAGGATACTCACCTGGCTTTGATATCACCCATTGTATACCTGAAAGAGCCTGTTTGTATAACTATGGAGTGTTTACAGGGGACAGAGTAGCTGGTTAGTTACAGGAGTACTGGCCCAGGGGACGGGTGGAGAGGATTAATACCCATTTTGCCCTCTCTTCTGTTCTGGGGATATTATTTGTGGGTGTCTGCCGGTCACCACAGGGACCCGCCCACAGAATTTCTCCCTGTGCTATGGGTGGGGAAGGTGAGAGCAGTAGGAGTGAGAGAGCAGAGAGCTTGGAGGGCAGAGAAGGGAAGCCTGGAGGGAGAACTAGGAGAGAATGGAGGCTGGTGGAGGGAAGCTGTGGAGCCCCTGTGCTAGGAGAGGATTAAGCCTGTGCTAGGGAACAAGAGGGAGCAGCGCTAGAGCCAGGAAAGACTGAGGCCTGCTGCCGTGAGAATAAATGTGGCATTAACTCCTTCTAAAACCCCCAACTTCTTTCCCTAGTCTTTATTCGGTCTCACTAAATTCATAAAGAACTTACACCGGCCAGGGAACCCCCTTCTCCTGGAGCAACAGCAACTATAATGGTGATTGCAGGAACTGGAATAAAAAGATTGCTTTTAACCGTATGGTCAAAAATCATCAAATAAGCCAAACCATTGTTCCATAAGTAAGAAATAACTAACTAAATAAACAAATAAATAAATAAATGTAACTTCTTCATATATTTCAATCAAGTACTTTAGTCAAGGACTTGTTTTTTAGATAGCCAGTAAAATTCTATGTAGTCAAAAGTTTCAAATCCGTTTGCATTTCTTCACAAAGCCTCTTGAAAAAAAAGTGATTCAAGGTTCAGGCTTTCAGGAAATTGACAAATTCCATAATACCATAGGTCTAGTAGAAAAAGGACAGAAGGGGACAAGTCTGGTGCCAATCTATGGGGCACTACAAAGGTACCAATTCAGCTTGTCTGTGACAGAGTATTTAGAGACTGGGCTTGCTATAGAGTGAATGTGTCCTTCCAAAATTCATTTGCTGAAATTCAATCTCTGATGTGATGGTATTTGAAGGTGGGGCCACTGGGAGGTGATTAGGTCATGAGAGCAAAGCCCTTATAAATGGGATTAGTGCCCTTATGAAAGCCATCCCAGAGAGTTTCCTTTCCCCTTCTGCCACATGGGGGCGCAGTGAGAAGATGTCCATCGGTGAATCAGGTAGCAGGCTCTCACCAGACACCCAAACCTCATCAGACATAGAATTTGCCAGTGGCTTGATCTTGACTTTCCAGTCTCTAAAATTGTGAGAAATAAATTTCTGTTGCTTATAAATCACCCAGTCTATGGTACCTTGGAAAACCAACTATATGGTCAAGCACTGCAGATACTCTGTCTAAAAGACTACCAAGAGTTTTTTCCCTATTAGTTTTGCTTGGCAGATAACTTTTCAACAACATTAGAGTTTCTAAAAAGTGCTCACAAAACAGGAATTCTTTTATGGCATTAGCTTACATAGAACATATAAATACTAGATGTAGTCTACACTGAGAGATGTAAGTGGTGCTATCCAATTCCAGTTCTTGCTGGAGGCAAATGTTTTAGCTGCCTATTTCTCCATGTTGCAATTCAAAATATTAGAAGAAAAGTCATCAATTATGGAGTCCATGGATTTGAAAGAAGCACTGTCTGTATTTTCTGTTTCCTCTAAGTCACAATCCAGTTCAACATTTTCTAGAGCACGTGGCTTCACCAAATCCCTCAACATACATGTGGCTTCTTTTGGCTGGTAATGTAATAAGCCATCTTATAGGAAAATTCTAGAAAAACTTTTGTGTTGAGGCATATTCAAGTCTTGGTTATTTCCTTGTCTTTTCAATTGAGCTATCTTTTTAAAAATCATCATTGGCTTCTAGTTTCTGTTGGCAAAATATTTCACATATAGGAAGCATTATAGCTTTGTGTCACATAATGAAAGTGAAACCGAAGTATATCTTAAGTATTTTAATACATCATTTTAATTTTTTTGCATTTTTCTACTTAAGCTTAAGCAGATATAAACTGTCAGTATGTCTTTTGTTGTAAACTAAGTTTTCTTTAATTTGAAACAACATTAAATTATATGAAAAGTCATAACATTGTAATATTACCTGATAGAGACATTTCATTCCACCCCATGGTTAATAACATAATTTGGAGAAAATATAGCAATACAGTTTTCAATATGAAGGGAAAATAGATATACACACACACAGGTAAGTATACACATCTATTGACATACAGATATATTTCATGCCTCATCACGCTTAATAAGATAATTTGAATGCAATTTTTTTTCAGTTTCTAAAGTAATGGGAAAAACATTGAGGTGACATGGATATTTATACATTTATGTTCATGTATGCATGTGTGTGTGTATATGTGCCTGTGTGTGGACTCACATATAATTTCACCCAGTTAACAGTTAATGATAACAGCTATGTAGCTGAATAGCTCCCATGAGTATGACTACATAACAGAGATCACAAAATATGAGTGTTCCTAGTGAGAACCTAGACTCATTACCTAAATTTCAATTATATTCAGTAGACCCTATGAATTCAGAGGATGAGTAATCCTGTCTATAAATATTTCCATCAAAAATAAATTATGGATGTACAGATATGCTCCTTCAGATTCCACTCGCTACAGCCATGTAACCTTAGAAGTGTCACAGTGTTTATATTTTATCATGTCCAGCATTGAAAGGAAATCAATGTATACTTATACATTGTTGGGCTTTCTTACTTTGCAAGTTTTCTAACTTAAGCTAGGTTCACTGTAAACAAAAGTAATCATCCACGATCATAAATAGCTGGATACATTTTCTTTTATTTTTAACATGGGAAATAATTCTAGATGTCATAATGTGGCAGTAATAAGGATCATATACTGATGGTGCTCATTTAGCATGCCATGCCATCTACATTAATCAGAATAGGCTAGGTTGATGTTGCAGTAATAAACTAACACAGAAACTGTTTAGGTTTCATTCCCCAGAATTCCATGTGAGTGACAGCATTTCTCCAGGACACTTTTCCACCATGTCACAGTGATTCCTATAATGATTAGACTCCTGCAATAATTTGACTTGACCATTTTAATAGAAGTTTCAACAACTGCCAAAGTGACAGCTGAAGAATTATACACTATGCCAAAAGTGTTTCAACCCAGAAATAACACATACCTGATCAGCTCTTTGACCAGAAATAAGAACATGACTCCACCTACATGTGAGTCTAGTATAGGATAGTCTTGAAATGACTCAGAGGAGAATAGAACTGGATATTGATGAGCAGGAATAATGTCTACTACACCATTTTAGACTCACTTAGAATAAAGAAATACCTTAATAGTATTCTTCCAAGAAGTAGGAAAGACACCAAAGATATAGTGACATCTTTTGGATTCTAGTTAAGGACTCTTGATTTACTTCCTAAATGTTATGAATCCAATTTCACTCAACTGATTCCAGAAAGAAGCAGAATCATTTAATGGATTTACCATATGTGGGGAAGTTGGGGTTCCTATGGCCAGGATCCTCATTGAACTTAAACCACCTAATGATGTAACTGGCCTGCTGCTAGGCTACCGCTTCCACACCTTTAGGCAATAAGCTATTATTGTGCTATATAGAGAGCTCGGCCCAGTGTTCTGGGTGGAGGTAGAGATGCTAGTGCTCGACCTACTGCAGGGAGAACAAGCCGGGTAATAAACCCTTTCACCCCAAAGAACGTTTTGCTATCAGTTTGCTTTGTCACACTGAATCCGTAGTGAACTTGCCCAGGGCTGAAACCCATTAGCAAGACACCATGAATTTTGTGTTCAATTCTCAACACCATTTACTAACTCTGAGAGCTTGTGTTCTTGGACAAATAACTTAATATCTTTAATCTTTGATTTTTCTCATCCTTACATGATGATAATGCCCAGTTCCCATGGTAGTTTTGAAGAGTAAGGAGAAAATATGGAAAATGAACTAGCACTATCTCTGGCACACACCAGATTCTTAATATTAGTTTCTTTCTCTATTTCCTCTTCCTTCTTCCCATCACCTTTCTAAATATTAGCACTTTCCAAGGAAAAGAAAGAACTCTTGTGGTTATGAGATTGAACTCTGAGAATACAGAGCTTGCACCTTACCTGCCACTCATTAGTGTACAATCTTGGGAAAATTATTTAAATCTCCTTGAGCTTCAATGTCCTTGTCTTACCAATGGGTTTCAGCCCCGGGCAAGTTCACTATGGATTCAGTGTGACCAAAGAAAATGACAGCAAAACGTTCTTGGGGTGAAAGGGTTATACCCAACTTTATTTCTAGGTGTCAGGTTAGTCACTGAAATCCCATTCACTCAGAACGAATCTGCATGCAGCAAGCCAGTCTCTGCCTCTGGGCTCCTCCGTTTGCACAGCCATCCTCTGGGCCTCTGTCCTCAGCACTGCTACCACTCCAGCCTCTGCTCTGCTCTGCTCTCCTGCAGCCTTGCAGCCCTGCCACCGTGTTATGCCCAGAGCACTGGGCAGAGATCTTTATATAGAGTCAACAGCCATGTATTGCTTACAGGTGTGCAGTGAGCTAGTCAACCAGGGCCAGGTGAGCATCCTGACCACAGGAACTCTCATTTTATCCACAGTCCTCATCTGTAAGATAAGACTAAATATAGTACATCTCTCATACGATTTTTGGAAGGATTAAATTATATAATGTGTATAGAATATGTAAGAGATTTCTCAGTACAGGTTAGCAGTTATTATTATTATCATTATTAACATTGCAAAATGTTTGCAGATTCATGTTAGAAGTTGGGCCTGTTTAAGCCAAACTTTGGAGAATGCATTAATAAAATTTAATCCACGGACCAGTAGAATTAGCATGAATTAGGAGCTTGTTACAAATGCAGACCTGAGTCCCTGCTCCAAACTTGCAAAATCAGAATCTATAGTTAACAAGATTTGCAGGTGATTCCTATACACACTGAAGTGTGAGAAGCACTCCCCTAATATGCGGGGTGGTTGAGTGTTTTCATGTGATGTGCATATTATCAGAGTGGTGACAAATAAGACAACATCCAAGAAGATAAGACAGTGTTTTGGAAAGGACATCATATTGGGAGTCAGAAAATCAATGTTTAAATTCTGACTCTTCCACTGACAAGCTGATTCACCTTATACAAGTCATTTAATTCATTTTAGTGCTTTCCCTCATTTATAAAATGAAAAAGTTAAGCCCTACCTATGGTTCTTAATCAGGAAGATGCATCAGAATTAGTAAAGGGAGTTATTACAAAATATCTGACCAGCCAGGGACACATGAAGATTCTGATTCATTAGGTCTATTGTGGCGTCAAAACTAGGGGCAGCTGCCTTGGTATGGAAACAGTGGAAGAGCAATAAACTATAGAGGAGACACCTGTAAGATTGCCTCAGAGAGGAGCAGAGTGGGGGAACCTGGAAGCCAACATGCATTATACAGCAGATGTTAACACGTATTCTGGTGCAAGGACAAAATCCTATGAATGGGACAGTCTGGAGAGCTGCTATGATCAGTGTCTTTGTGGATGTGGATAAAATGAGAGTTCCTGTGGCCAAATTTCTCACCTGGTCATGGCTGACTGGCTCACTGCACACCTGTGGGAAATACGTGGCTGTTGACACTATAAAAATAGCTCCGCCCAGTGCTGTGGGCACGACGTGGTGGCAGGGCTGCAAGGCTGCAGGAGAGCAGAGCAGAGGCTGGAGTGGTGGCAGTGCCAAGGACAGAGGCCCAGAGGATGGCTGTGCAGGACGACTGTGCAGACAGAGGGGCCCAGAGGCAGAGACCGGCTTGCTGCATACAGATTTGCTCTCAGTGAATGGGATTTTAGTGACTGACCTGCCCCCTGGAAATAAAGTTGGGTATAACCCTTTCACCCCAAGAACGTTTTGCTGTCATTTTCTTTGGTCACACTAAATCCATAGTGAACTTGCCCCAGGCTGAAACCTATTGGCAAGACAGTGGGAATCAAAGAAATTATGTGGGGAAAGTGTTTAGCATAGAGTCTGACCCAAAATAGACTCAATACATTTTCCTTCTCTTTCATATTTCTCTCCTAAAGAAATTCCCAATTGATTTCAGACAGATCTGATTTCTGAATGGTACACTCTACTCCAAATTTTAGGTGCAACAAACCAGATATTCGTAAAAACAAACAAAAACACCTGGTAAGTAATTTTGGCAAATAGAACAATAAACACAAAGTCTCACTTTTTTAAGCAATAGAGTTTTGATGTTACAATACCAAGACTGCAGACCAGCCATATACTCTGATGGGGCCAGTGCAAAACGAAAATGTGGGGATGCCTTTATCAAAAAGTACTAAGAATTTTAAATCAAGTGTAAAAATCAAATGAATAATCATATCTGACTTGATTGTTTATAGTTCATGATGCGTGATCAAAACCAAAAGTTTCTGTGATATGACTGCCCTTGCACTGTTCACCATGTAGAACTTATTCACTATGTAAGAACTTGTTCACCATGTAAGAACTTGTTTGTAATGCTTCAGAAGATTGGAAACTGTTGAGAATTAGGCTTGGTGTTGATTAATGATTGTGCATTGAGTCCCCTATACAGAATTTTACTGTTGTTAACAACCATTTGATCAATAAATATGAGAGATGCCCTCTCAAAAAAAAAAATAATAATAATACATTGAAAGCACCATAAAAAAAAGTACTAAGAATTTCACAACAGTGACGGTAGATCATTAAACTAAGTGTAGGTCCCTTCTGCACACTGGACCCTGTGTTGAATGCTATGGGGAAGTCGGCATTCCTATGGCCAGGAACATCACTGAACTTAAACCACTTGATGATGTAACTGGCCTGTTGCTGGGCTACTGCTTCCACACCCATAGGCAATGAGCTATTATTGTATTATATAGAGAGCTCGGCCCAGTGCTCTGGGCAGGGGCAGAGACAACAAACAGTGCTAGACCTACCACCGGGAGATAATAAACCCTTTCACCCCAAAGAAACGTTCTACTGTCATTTCTTTGGTCACACTTAATCCATAGAGATCTTGCTGGGAGCTGAAACTCATTGGCAAGACAATGCACAGGTCACATGCCCTACAGGACTATAGGAACCCCGGCCTTAAAGTCTGAAGGCCTGGAAAATATGCTAGATTGGCAACTTTTTCACTGGTTGATCTGAAGCCCGTCACTTCATTTCTCTGGGCCTTAATTTCCACACCAGGAAAAGTAGTTCTGATATTCCATGAATTGAAGGCATGCATTGTAATTTCATAGAAAACACATTGCTTAATTTTTCATTTCATTCAAAAAATTTTTAAATGCCCTTGGGACCCTGAATTCATTCACATTTTTGTTCCCCCCTCTGACCTTTTATTCAATTTCTGCTACTCACCATAGAAGCAAGGTAATATGGGGGTAATGTAACTAACAAAAAGATAAGTATTTTCTCCAATATCAGAGAATCCATATTTTCAGGAAATAGCGGTAATTGGAGTAGCCATGCAAGTAGTTGCAACACTCCACTGAGGGAAGGATACAGATTTGCATAGAAAAACAGTTGAGATAAACTCCAAGGTCTGATGGTAATATGCATGCATTATTTCTCATCTCAATTATCTGAGGTATTTAGTCTTACTATCAGCTTTGTTCCCATTATATTCAGTTCACTATACAGTAAAACAGTGACTCCTTCAAAAATACAAGGCTATGCAAATTTTTATCCTCCTCCTTGTTATCAAAGACCTTCACTCCATAGACTAATCAAAGAGGAGAATTTGGAAAAACACCAGTGAGACACAAGCTTAGCATGTGTGACCAACATTAACTCAAAATTACTAGAAGGGAGACAGGAGAGAAATAAATTCATCCATACCTCCTGCAAGGAATTTAAAAAATGAGCAAAAAGCTTAATTTAAAAAAATCGAGTCAAAAAGACTATTTGAACAAAGACAGCACTTGAACAAGATGAAACAGAATATGCCAGACAGAATAGAAATGGTATCCACTGGAAAGCTGATGTTCCCCAAAGAAAGAAACTTCCCAGAAATTAAAAACAAAGATAAAGGCAAAAAGAATCAAAGGACACATTAAGAATATTAAATTCTACTAAGTGAACAAAGTGCTTGATTCATAAACAAGCGCAGTAAGGAAGCTGTCTACCACATATTGTGTTCTGCCTGAAAATGCAGGCAGAGTGCAAACAGGCATGCATGGCCACACAGAGACCAACACCTTACTGTGATGTTGTCTTTGGTGATCATTGCATGGCACCACATTGTAAATGAAATGGTCTCACCATGGGCTTGCTATGAAATGAATTGTGTTCCCCCCAAAATTATATGTGTAGGCCCTAATCCCCAATGTGATGGTTTTTGAAGATGGGCCTTTGGAGGTCATTAGATTTAGATGAGATCATGAGGGTGGAGGCTCCATAACTGTGATTATAAGCACACATCAAGGACACATCAAGAAGGCACCAAGGGCAAGCTGGAAGAGGGCCCTCACCCAACACCCGTACTGCCAGCACCTTGAGATGGGCCTCCCAGCCTCCAGAATGGTGAGAAATAAATGTACATGGTTTAACCTCCCCAGTCCCTGGCATTTGTCATAGCATCCAGAGCTGATGAAGACAGGGGTTCTTTTCATATTCTCAGAAATAACATCCACCCTCTGGCCATGGAAGTCAGGAGACATCAAGATTGAACTAACTTGAGCTGCTCTGTATGGTTTCTACAAGTTTTGCTGAATAGCATTACTTTTTATGTTTGCTTCTATTTATCAAATATTTATTGATCACTGAGTATCTTCCAGGCTCTATGCTAAATGTGGAGGATAGAGAGATAAATTAGTTTTATGGTCCTTGTCTTAAAGTGCCTATGCAATAGGCCAATTACATCATCAATTAGTTTAGGGTCAGGTGAAGATCCTGGCCACAGGAACTTCCTTTTTCCCTTCATCACTACAACATCCACAGCTTCTAGTATGACACAGTAGTTGTTTAGTTAATTAATTCATATTCGTTCTTTCACTTAGTCATCAATTCAAGAAATTTTAAGAGCCATGCACTGTTCTAGGCACTGGAAATGCAATGGTGAACAAGACAGATATTGTCTTTGCCCTCAGGGTTATAGAATAACTAGACATGATAAATTTCTAAGTCTAAGATTTTACTTAGAGTATACAACAATGGCTCTTTCTGTCTACATATATATTACAGGCAAAGGTGTTCTTACAGACTTGTTATAAAATAACTTAAATCACACTGAAGACATGCTTAGTTTTCCTGTTAAGAGGAAGAATTTAATTTAAAAAATCTACAAGGAAGTAATGTGAATTAAATCATTCTTCTGCAATGAATTATTTTTTGAGTGAGCAACTTTGGAGAATGCTCACATCAATATAGTTTATTGGGTCCTGTGAATGTGGAAGAGCAAATTGACTGGATTATGTTAGAAAAATAAGGGCACTACTTCCCCACTTCTTGATAAACTCTAAAATACACATCCCTTATTTAAAGATGAGCAAAGGGACAGATAGTTTCCAAGTCATCCAGCATTTAAATGGATCAATCTCACTGAAAACCATTGAGATTCAAAGATATTAAATGTTAAAGCAAGCATATTGTTGAATGCAAAGCTTACAGTAACAGATCTGTAGCAATACATTAAGACTTCTTTGACACATTGCTTTTCAGTAGATGCCCTTTTCTGGAGACCACTTAACTCTGTCCATTTAACAATCCATTCTTTGCCTTTTGCTTTTGAAAGTGCAGTGACATTTGCCCTCCTTATTTCTGTAAGCAGTGTCATAAAGCTTAATTTCAATCACAAGGTTCAGCAGCTCAGAAAATTTGTACCCTTCCATTCCTCTTGTGATGAAAAGAAATATGTTTTTTTCTATCAGAGAAAGGGGTAATGAGGTAAAGATTTAGTGTTTCTGATTATGAATGGTTTCTGCAGTTAATTAACTTAAGTCTTTTTAAAAAGTGTTTTGGGCTATATGTTGCAGATATAATTGATGTTGATGTAGGTATATTTTTGAGATTATGTCAATTTTAGGTAAAATTTTATCATTGGCTAATTAGTATTAACAAAATATGGGTGCTACCTCCTCATTTTACCATAATTCATGTTAATTTCAAGCACAATGATGTTTTTGTTTTAGTTAAATATTATAAATGGATCATTAGTGTTTATTATCCTTCATCCTTATATTTTTCTTTTCCCATACAAATGGAAAAATGTATTTAAGGAGTGAACAAGTTCAAATGAAAATTGAACACCCTTTGTATCAGTTTCCTATAGCTGTTGTAACAAATAACTGCAAGCTTGATGACTTAAAACAGCACACATTTGTTGTCTTACAGTTTGGGAGGCTAGAGTTGTGCAGAGTGTCACTGGGCCTAAATGAAGGTGTTGGCAGACCCATGCTACCTCTACAGGCTCTTGTAGAGAATCCAATCCTTGCCTCTTCCAGCTCCTGATGGTTGCCCACATTCTTTGGCTTGTGGCCTCCTCACTCTAATCTCTCCCTCCATGGTCATACTGCCTTCTCCTCTTTGGTGTGTCTAATTTTCCTCCGCCTCCCTCTTATCAGGCTACATTTAGGGTCTACATAGATAATCCAGTGTGGTCTCTTCAGATCAAGATTCTTAAGCATGCCTGTAAAGTTCTTTTTTGCCTGGAAAATTCACAGGTTCCATGGATTGACATGGATATATCTTTTGGGAGGCCATTATTCAGCCTACCACACCATCCTGAAGTACATCCAGGCCCATATTATGACTTCCATGGGCTCTAGACACTTTTATCTTTGTGGCCCTTTCCTCCAAAAAGAAATAAAAAATTATATTTTGACTATAGTGATATAAAGATAAATATTTATGTACTCATCATTATTAATATATATGAATCATTATTATATTCTTTTCTTCTGATATTAAAATAAATGGAAATTAAAACATTTTTGTGGCCCTCTAAAAGTGTTGTGGGCCCTGGGCTGTATGCCTAATGAAAGTCAGCCCAGCATATAGAAAACACATAAAGTCTCTGAATCTCAGCAGCTGATAACATTTTCAAAGTACACAAGCTCAGGAAAGAATTATAACATAGACACAGGTTTCTTAATTGCACTTGGGTTTTCAATGTCCACTGGATTTCTGCTCTAGTTTAGGTAAGTGCTCCATTTTCTAAGCTCTATCATTTGTCTATCATGTAATCTGTAAAAAGGGAAAGACAAGATATTTATAAGAAGGTCTATTTCTTTAATACCTCACTGACAGAAAAATAATGTCCAAGATCTTTTAAAATGTGACAAAAAATGGTCTCATTCTGTGTCATCTTACTACTGCAGATTCTCTGTACAACAACACATAGCCCATTACATATGTTTCCTTTTTAATTTTTAAAGGTTGGGTATAAGAAACAAGTAACACTAATAATATTGAAATAAATCACAGGTTCATTGTGACCTGATTGGACATCACCCAATTCATGCCTTGTCCAAATTAGGTTTCTCAACAATAATGTTGTTCTACTGTCAAATGGTTCATAATTGTTAACACGGTTCATTTGTGGTGTGCAGAACTGCATTTCCTTTGGCAATACAAGGAGAGTGAGAAATCATACAAATTTTTATTTTTAGTGTGTTATGAAAAATTATGTTAATCAAAGAAATCACAGCTTGGATATCTAACAGCAAATCAAAGTTTGTTTTTTTTCCTTTGGTACGAAAATGCTTTTATTATTGTACACTGCTTTTCAAACTAGGAATTTAACAACCGTACATCTTCTAACAAGTAAACTTTGTTTCACAAACTCAGTTCATTAGTTTTAATAAACTCTTCTGGTTTACATGATGCAACAGATGATATTTTATATTACATTTTATTACCTCCAGGACAGTTTTAGCTACACCTAAACTAAAATGTATGATTGCTGTATTTATTCATTGCTTTCTTTGGAAGAACAGAATGAATATTTATATATGAAAAGAATATATGAATATATTTTAAAATACACTTACTAAAGACTATTCCTATGTTTACTGTCAAATTGAATTAAATGGTTATGTTATTGTATGGTATACAACATTTTCAGTCTCACATTGTTGTGAAGTCAGTAATAGTAACAATAGATAAAGTTTTGGCTTTACATGTATTATTCATTGCTCAAAACAGACATTTGAAACAGGTTTATTATTTCATTTTATAGGTGAAGACCCTGATACACAGAGCAGTTAAATAATTTGTCCAAGATCACAGAGCTAGTAAGCAATGAGGTTGAGATTTAAACCTTAGCCACATCTGTCTGGCTACAGAGCCTATACACTTAGTCACCATATTATACTGGCTCCATATAGACTATTTTTCCATGTACAATATCTGAATACTCTACTTTTTGATGACTGCAAAGTACAATCAAATTCAGTTAGTAAGATACATGTATGCCATGAATCAAATGCAGATTATACTCAGAAAGTTAAGTAGAGTTTGCACTGGATAATGTGCATCCAGGCTAGTGGACTAGAGAATGGGATTACAAATGTCAAAGGTTTGGTGTCCTTGTGGATGAAGCTGTTAGTTTTACTCTGTTACAAAGTTAACAGATTTGACCAGTAATCCCAGTCAGTTTCATAAATATATGGAAGGCACGAAGAGGATTTGAGCTGAGGAAATGAATAACTCATGACAAATCTGTTGTTTCTACTGAAAAGGAAACCAATCAGAGTAAGTCAGAGACTAAGAGAAAGTCCCACTGAGGAGGGAACAGCAGGGCCACATTATATACAAAGGACAACATTAAAACACAGAGCACTTATTGGCTTTAACTGAAAGGACTTTGCGATGGTGCATTGCTGATTTAAAGACTGAGTTATTTCTGTTACTACGTGATGCCAGAAGAAGTAAAATAATAATAATAATATATGTATGAATGTTCACAAAACTTACTTCCTCATGCTGCCCAATTCACAGATCATTTTGATACCACAGAATCTAGGACTTGGGAGGGATTGTAGGAGTTCCCCAGCACAGTTGGTGAGCAGTGCAGTTTCCCTCTATGCTTCACCTGGTAGGTGGACACCCAGACTCTACTTAACTCTGCCAGTGATAAGCAGCATGAAAAGTAGTCATCCATTATTGTACAGTAATAATTTTTACATTTTGTCATCTTACCAGACTGTCTATACTTCCATTTATTAGGCCTAGTTGGCTTTTTGAAGAGGACAGAATTAGACTTAATCTGTTCCTCACATGACAGTATTTTAAGGTAGCAATTATCTTTTTCTCTTCCTTTGACTAATCACTATAGATTCTTTTAAGCATTCTTCACATGAAATATTTTTGTAAAATGAACATTCAACTCTTACTTTATTAGCTAATTTGTTGTACGTTGAAGATCACAAGATGAACTTTGTAAATTTTAAGTGAGGAATGAGTCACTTGTTTCCTATCTGCAACTGTCCTTCAATTTTGAAGTTATCTGTTCTTTTCCTGAAGCACATCTCATGAGAGCAACATCTTCCTCTAATATTTCACTATGCCTGTTCTTAAGCAATCTGAAAGGGAATGCCTTTGCCAAAACCGTTGTTTGATTCAGAGGCACTTGAACTTGTTGTATCTGATCATACATCCATACAGTTTAAAAGGCTTTCTTTCCATTTCATGGGCACGCTTTCTTTTGACAATATTTATATTGGCCTTTTGCCTGTCCTATCAGTTTTATCCATGTACTGGCATCAGTCACAGTCCTTAGGATGTCATAAATGAGAGGATATTTTTTCCACTGTGTGACTTCGCCAAGACAAGGTGGGGAGCAGGCATGAGAGCCAAGCATTCAAAAGTTAACGAGAGCCTATGTTTTATCCCTTTCCATCTTTCTCATATACACATTAATACCTCAACAACCTGACCCAACATTCTATTCAGAAACCTGAAGCCATTAAGTGTTAATTTGTCTCTACTCTTTTCATCACATATGCTTTTTCAAACTCTCAAGCCTCTATTGCCTTGAATATCCTCCTTCCTCCCATTTCTCCAGTGGGAATAGGGTACCCCCTCCATCCTTCCAAAGTCTTCCTTCTTTACAATGCTTTCCACTGTGCCAGTCTGTTTCATGATAATCAGTCTAGCTCTTCTTTTCATGAAACATAGCCTTTGCTCTCTCTCAAGGACAAAGAAGTTTCCTTCCAGAAATCTCCAGGAGAAAAACTCCTCCTCATTATACTTTGGGTAAGAGGAGAGGAGAGGGTGTTCCTGGGAATAAATACTAGCTAACTCGCCTTTACTGCTTTCAAAGCCTCATTTGCATACGGATGCTTTTTCTGGGGTAGAAGACAGTTATATTTGGAAGCTAAGAGGAAACAAAAATTTATAAGATTGATGTCAGAATCTATTGCCACCTGCTACTGCCTGTCCTGATTTTTAGAGTATATCCACCCATTGTCTTCATTTCTGCTTCCTTGCCTCCCTTTGGTAAACTGTCCTAGACTACAACCAGGGTTTTGTCCAACAATGGCAAGTGTTCTCACTAAGGTCCTCAGTGTCTCATGGTTGGCAAATCCACTGGATACATTTATTTGACATACCAACCAAAGACTGTCAGCCATTCTTAAGTGATTTCTTAGTTTGTCTCCCATAATACTCTTTTTCTCTAGGTTGTCCTTCGATCTCTTCAACTCCTCTGACTATCCCTTACACATTGATGTTCCTCCAAATTCTGTCCTAGGATCTCTGCTGATTTTACTTTATACCCTCTCTTTGGAAACAAAATCATTCTTCTCATCTCACTCCATTAACCACCATAACCCTGATCCTGGACCTGTCTAATTCTTTCTGGTCCTTCAAGGTTCAGTCCAGGAATCTTTCCTCTGAGGGGTCTTGCTTGATTCATTTCTCTCCTGCTTCTTAGAACCTCCCACACTTCTTCACTTTTAGAAAATATATTTATTATATCTTTCCTTTGCCTTAATTTTCCGAATGTTACTTTCCTTAAGCCTATGGTATATTGGCCATCTACTTTGTTTCTTGTTTATTACAGGTTTAAAAGGGGTCATCCTCTGCATACTTCTATTGCTATCATCTCCTCAATCAGTTCTATATTGTTAGTAAATATAAAACCCAAAGCAATGTTCCCCATTGGTGCATTCTCTTTCCTTTGAAGAATTAAATTGTCAGCAACATTAAGGCAAGAACATGCAAGTGTTTCTTCCTTTAGCAGAAAGAATTCTAAGTATGTACATAGGTGAAGTTTTTATCCCTATAGTGGCTTGCCTATGTAAGAATTGGGGTATTTTAAAACAGGTATCTGCCATATCCTTTATTTGGGTAATGTATATATGCCTTAAGAATCATACAATTTCTCTCTCCTCCTTTAAGCTGATAGAGTATCCTCATCACATTTCTACACTAAGATTCTTGGATTTTCATATAGGTGCCCATTTTAATGAACTGTCATTCTACAATCCTTATTTTTTTATTTCCATCATTGTATTCCAATTATGAATCACATTTACAGCAGGAAGCATTCTAAGATGGCCCCAAAGATTCCCTCACTCTGATGTATAGGCTTTGTATAAGCTCTGACTCTTACATGAATATGATGAAATAGCACACCTGTGATTAGGTCACTAATCAGTTGACTGAGTTAATCGAAAGGCAGTGGGCCTGGCATAATTAGGTCAGCTCTTTTTTTTGATACATAGTTGATATACAATATTATATTGGTTTCCAGTATATACATAGTGATTCAACAGTTATATACATGATTAAGTCCTCACCCCAACTAGTGTACTTACTGTCTATCAACACAGAAAGATGTTATATAACTATTGACTATATTCTCTATGCTGTACTTTCATCCTTGTGACCAATTTATATTATGATTGAGATTTTGTGCCTCTTTATCCCCTTCACCTATTCCCCAACCCCTCCCCCATGGTATCCACTAGTCATTTCTCAGTTTCTGGGAGTCTACTGCTATTTTGTTCATTCTGATTTTAGATTCCACATGTAAGTGAAATCATACAGTATTAGTTTTTCTCCACCTGGCTTATTTCACTTAGCATAATAGCCTCTGGGTCCATCCATGTTGTCACAAATTGCAGGATTTCTTTCTTTTTATGGCCAAATAATATTCCATTATGCATATGTACCACATCATCTTTATCCATTCATCTATTGATGGACACTTTGGTTGCCTCCATATCTTGGCCATTGTAAATAATGTGGAAATAAACATAAGGGTATATATATCTTTTCAAATCAGAGATTTTGTTTTCTACAGGTAAATTCCTAGAAGTAGAGTTACTGGGTCATATGGTATTTTTATTTTTTAGTTTTTTGAGGAACCACCATACTGCTTTCCATAGTGGCAGGTCAGCTCTTTAAAAGAAGATGAAGAGTCAGAGAGACACTTCTGCTGGGTTGGAAAAAAAGCAAACACCCATGTTATGAACTGCCTATGGAAATCACGTAACAAGGAAATGTGGGCAGCCTTGAGGACATCATAGAGGTCCTTAGCCAAAAGCCATTAAGAAAATGGGAATGTCAGGCATAAAACTGAAGGAACTAAATTCTGCCAATGGCCAATGGGCTTTTATTTTAGGCCCTAGGAAATGCACTTTCTCCACTGTTCTGAGCCTATTACTACTATAGTTTAACAGTGTTTCCCAAATTTCCCTGATGAAAATCACTGAGGTACTTGATAAAAATGAACAAAACAATTTACCCAACCCCACCCCACACCCACGGAAAGAATCTTCAGGAGGAGGGGCTAAGTTACCTGTTTTGTCAATAATTCCTTCTAGTGAACCTTACGCAGGAAATTGGGGAAATTCTGGTTTATACCAAGGTTCAGAAAACCAACTGACCTTATTTGACGCCAGCTCTGGAACCACCTGATAAATCACTATCTTTTCAATGTTACCAAAATCATGATCTTCAACTGGAAAAAATGAAAATTCCACTTGTGTCCCAACTCCTTCTATTTCCTACTCTGAATTGAAAACTTACTGGAGATTTATTATTGTTTAGTTCTGGTGATAAAACATATTCTCCAGTGCCTTACTAGGTTTGGACTGTCTCCTCTTCAGCCTATTTGTGAGGGAGGTATTCTCTCCCTAGGATTATGGTGATGGCTGAGCACATGACACCCAACACTGGACAGATGAGAAAAGCAGCAGTTTATTAACTAACACTCACAGTCTGGGGGAGGAGGACACCGCATGCCATGCATGCCACACTGAGTGGGGGAGGGGGTGTGCTCAGGAAGCAGAGAAGAAGCAGGGGCTGTAGGAAGCAGACTTTGTAGTGTCTGTAGGGTGGGGTGACCCTTGGTGCCCTCAGGAGAATGTGACTGATTTGTTTGAATAATTCCGCAGGCTAACGGAGAACTGAGACTGGCTACTCTGGAAAGGAGGAACTATGCCTGTCTCCTTGATAAGGAGGGTTAATAGACTAGGGGACCTTGTCCACGGCAGCAGAGTGAGGATGAATATGTATGGTTAGGCTATTTGAGGCTGTCTGGGTTCCACCAGAGGCCAAGGTAGCACATAACTTGGGGTCTTTATTTTAGGCCTTATATCACACACCAGCTCTGATGAACAGTGGCAGGCAAGCCCCTGAGCATATTCTGAATATGTGTACTGGGAAGATAGCTTATGCGCCACTTAACCATGCTGGATGAGTGAATCTTTAGTATATATTTACATGTAGCCGTTTTTTTATTTGTGGTATTTATAATCATAAATCAGGTTCCTGGATTCGCAGCTGAATGCATGTCATGCATTTGTTTCCTGTTAAAATATCAAATTTTCAAGATTATTAATAGACGAGGGATATTGAACTATGTTATTATGAAGTTAGTTTAAGTCTGCTTTCAAGGTAACTCATTTCAATTGTGTTTAAAATATCTTCCAGAATGGAAACATTCAGAAGAACATCATGCTGTAAATCAAATAAATGTGTGAGTCCTTTTTATTTCTAGGAAGCTGTTAAAGGATATATTTGTTTAGATTAACCCCTGGCTTCAACTTCAGAAACAAAGAGCACAGAGCCATTAGGGCTACTGTTTTGTTTTTCTAATAAGAAGAAAACCGACAATTCTTTCTATATGAAAAAAAACAATTCAGTCAGAAAACTTTTCTCACCTGTTATATCACTGGGAAAACTTTTTCAAACCTGACACATATACCCTCTTTTCATCCCTTCTGTCCCACCATATGATATTGCTCCTGGTAGAGAATCATTGCCGTAGCCTGCAGTATACCCAGGAGTGTGACTGTAGGCAAGGAAGTTGATAACCATTGTCCAGCAGTCTAATATTTTCCTTCCTTCCCCTTCCACTTACCTCCTCTTTTTTCCCCCTCTTTCAAACCTTACTACTGTTGTCAAGTTAACTGAAACTTTGAGAAGGACTTCAGCTACATGTTATCAAGAGAGGCTGTAAGATAAACAGGTCTTTAAGCCAAAGTCCTCATGGCCCAGAGATGCAAGAAGCTTCAAAGTCTGAAGTCTTAGAGCTGTAGGACTCTCTAGGGTGGATATAATTCAAAAGCATAATTCAGGGTGATCTAGTGAGTAGTCTAATCAAAATAATCAAAGTGAGGATTGAGAACAGGGTTAGATTGAAGTGTTATTTATGATAAAGATTTCTGGAATGTTCTGGGTATTTCTTCCTAAAAAACTTGCTTCATAAGCATAATCTTTAAATATTTTATTTTAAAAGCATATTGACATGTAACATAAAAAAGAAAAATAAAGGTTTATCTATGTAAGACTCAGTCCAAACCTGTAATTTACTTCTGTGTATTGGGCTATTTGAGGCTCTCCGGTTTCACCAGATGTCAAGGCAGCACATAATTTGGAGTCTTAATTTTAGGCCTTACACCACACCACAGCTCCGATGAACAGTGGCAGTCAAGTCCTTTGTATTCCTATCCATAGTAACTTTGCTAACTGGGGGTAGTGATCATATCTGCAATAACAGCAACTAGATGAAAAAAATCAACTTCAGTGAGCTGAACTTGCAAATCTCAACTTACGCAGTAATTGCAAGCATCAGGTATATCAATGTAATAGTTGCAAATGTGAAACATGATCTAGTTTAAATCATAATTAATCAGAGATGGGCAATGGTTTAGAAATGTAATGTTTCTGTTTTAAAGATGTTAAAATTCATTACTATATTAGCTTCATGTTTTTAAAACTTTTTGGACACTGGGTTTAGGCCCAGAGGAATTTCAAAAACCAAAATTGACAATACATACTTAACTATCACAACCACGTGGTTATTATGCTTAGCTGCTATAGTCTTATCCAATAACTCCACAATCTAGGAACTTCTGTGCATATTGAGATTCCTATGGAAGTTACAGCATTAATGAAATTGAGTTTTAAATTTCCCTAGGCTCAACCTAGACATTAAGAATATAAATGTAAATTAACAGAGAGGAACTAGCAGCCATGAATACTAACACTCAAATCACATTCATTTTCATTTAAATTTTACGCAGACATCAGGGAAACAATTTCTATTCCTTTCCTCCGAATAAATTATATTAATAATTTTGGCAGTCTTCCTGTGAAGGAACAATATGTAACATCTTTACATTACTTAGAAACCAGGCATACCGAACACTAGCAGTTAATAGATCATATTTGCTTTGCTTGTGGGACAATTTTAGAGCATGAACCTAAATAGGCTACACTAGCATTTCAGGAGATTCTAAAGTTTAAAAGTATGAGTTGAATACGCTTAATAACCAATAGCCTGTTAATGGTATATAGTACTACCAAGTATAATAAAAGAAAACATAAATAGGTAAAATAACAAAAACCCTGCAGAAAGATATAACTCGTAGCCCCTTCCATCTTTCTAAATTGTGCCATAATTAGAGGGCTTTGTGTCTCTCACATGACTTTACTTGTCCTTTTTTCTTCTTCCTTTCCTTCAGAGGTGGTGGAGAAAAGGAGCAGGGCAAAGAGTAAAAACTACTAGTTGTTTAATGTTTGGTTTACTTGACATTCGCTAAAGGAAGGAGTCTCCTGAATGTGGAAGGACAAGTCCAAGTAGTCTGGAGCTCTGGGGTAGAAAGCAGGATACCAAGGTCAGTCCCTGCTGAGGAGCTAAAGTGAAAGTTGTCCAATGAGTGGCTCTATTCCAAGGTTGTTTATTTGAAACGTGTATTTATTCAGTTAGGTATGGTTAGGTAGGACAATGAAAGTAAGAAGCTTAGCTTACGTGTCCTAGCTCTTAGGCCCTTCACTCAAGATAAGGATTTCATCCTCCTCTATGCCTCATGGGGACTTGCTAACTAATTTCTCTGTGAATTTTTTATATGGACTCTCTTTTCTGACAGAAAGTTATTCCTTGGTGTTACAGATAATTTTCCACTGGGAAATACACTCTAAAATTTAAAATTTTTATCTAACAATAATCCAAGGTCATAATCCATTATCCACAGTATTCCTGACAGATAGGTGGGATCATTATTTTTTAAAAAAAACTGTGGAGCAGAAAAATCTTCTTGAAAGTTCTTATAGGTGAAAAACATACAAAAATATTCCTTTTTTTCCAACCAAAAAAATAAAGAAAGAAAGAAGAAAATTGAGAGGAAAGAGAATGCCACGCTGGAGTGATGTCAAAATATACTACAAATCAATGTTAATATAGCATGATATTAGTTGAGGGAAAGTCATTCAAGTCAGTGGAACAAAACTGAGAATTTTAAAAAAGATCTATAAAAGTATGTTAATTCAATTTATAAAAAACTTCAGATTACTGGAAAAGGATGGATCTATTATAAAAGGTTTTGGGACGAGTGGCCAATCAAATTGAGGGAAAAAATAGGCTATACCTTAATAGAAACCAGTAACAAAAAATAAATTTTTAGAGTTATGATTTTTAAAACATACTGAAAATAACAGAATAAAAGAATGCCTACTGTAAGAAACTGTGAATGGTAGTTTTCCTAACAAAATGTGAGACTCAGATGCCATGAACAAAAAGGCTGACAGATTTGACAACATCAAGTGATAGACTGAGAGAAGATATCGGCAACATATACAACAAAAAAGTAACATATAGAATATATCAGAATTCCAACAAATCCATGAGCAAAAAGGAAAACTGTCCATTAGAAAAATGAGAAAATGACACAGGCACTTTACAAAAAGAATAATAAAAGGCAATAACCATATGAAAAAAGTCATACCTTATGAGCAATCAAGCCAATGTATATTAAAGCATCAGTGAGATATTTTTGTTCATCAAATTAAAATGTGTTATGGTGTACAATGTTGTTGAATACAGGGAAAATGGACACTTTCATGCACTCCTGCTACAGCCTTTTTGAAGGGATTATTTGGCAGTAAATTGCTCACTCTTTAATCCATGAAATCCACTCTAGAAATCTAGTCTAAGGAAATTCTCATAGGCAGGTGCAGGGACTTAAAATGGAAAAAATGAATTCAAGCATGTTTATTGTAGCAGTATTTGTGAAAGAAAATCATTGGAAACTTGAGTGTCCATCAATAGAAAATGGTTAAGTAATTGTAGTATATCCATGAAATGAAATACTATGTAGCTGTTACAAAAATGAGGTAGATCTGTAGGTACCTACCTATCACTTTGTTATATTTTTAAGTAGAAAAAGCAAGTTTAAGAATCCTGCATATAATGTGATCTAATGCTGGTAAGGGAAAGGCATATGAACATATCTGTAAACATACATATGTAGAACTAGGACTAAGGAAACACACACCAAATTGCTGACAGTGAGGGTGGGAACAAGACTAAGGAGAGATATAGCAGAGTAGTTAAGAGCACAGGCTCTGCAGTCAGAGAAGTTGGTGGCTCTGCCACCTCTTAGGTATGTAACCTTAACAAGTTTCTAAACCTCCCCATGCCTCAGTTTCTGTATATACAACAGTGGTGCTATTGCTTATCTCAAAGACTTGTGAAGGCTGAATGAGGCAATATATGTAAAACACTTCAATAAAGCTTGCCACATGGTATAAGGTGACTGTATAAGAGTTTGCTATATTCTATTCCTTAAATATTTCGCAATGAAAATGAATTCATGGATTTCCTGTGGAACAATAAAGAAAAAAGCAAGAGAAACAAAAATGAGAATGCGGCCAAAATGCTTCCAAATAAAGAAGAGAAAAGGAAAAAGTAGTATCACCTACATTGTATCTACACTGTAATCTCAGCTATGACACAACCCAGTAGAACATTGAATTTATAATAATTCATATCTTAAATTGTGCCTTTGATACAAAGAAAAGCTTGGCCACTCTATTTTGTAGCTCTTCTTAGCAATAGATGAACAGTCTATTTCTAAGGTCCTGTGATTTTCTTTGAACAGCTGAACACAGCAGAGGTAACATCACATGTATTATGGAGCCCAGGCCTTTCTGGGCGTTGTGTCTTCTACCTATGCCGTGGTGGGATGCTGCCCTGACACCAGTATATGAGGCAGCTAATGTAGCCTACCTGAGAATGAGAGATCATGTGCAGAAGAACTAATAATTGAGACATCCAGACAACGCCCAGCACCTATTGCCAGATACGTGATTGAAGCCACCTCACACCTTCCAGCCCTGCCAACCCTCCAGCTGAATGCAGCTGCATGAATATGTCAAGGAAAAAGCAGCGGAGTAAGGTTGTAGTTAACCCAGAGAATCATGAGAAATGATAAATCGCTGTTGTTTTAAGCCACAAAGTTTTAAGGTCCTTTGTTATACAACAATAGTTAACTGATACAGAGGATATTAGGTTTCATGGGCACAAGCCACATGGAGGGAAAGGTCCAGACACCTCAGTAGTTGCAGCCCCAGCTGAATCACACTAGACATGTGAGTAAGAAAGGCAGTGTGGAATGAACCTAATCCTAGGCGACTGTTAACTGACTGCAGCTAGTTGAGTGAGCACAAACAGGACCAGCAGAAAAAATTCCCATCTAAGCCACAAAATTGTGAGAAATAGTCAAATAATGTTTTCAGCTATGAAGTTTTGGGGTAATTTGTTACATAGCAGTAGAGAATTGACACTGTATCCAAGAAGTCTAATTTACCACACACGTAGACAGAATCTCTTTCAAACACAATATTACCTCTTAGACATTCTCATGGCGAGGACCAAGTAAGGATGGTGGTAAATCAAGGCATCAGATCTTAAAGAAAGTTTCCTGTGGGACATAAGAAACTTGAAAATTCTAATTAAACTTGATCAAATACAACATATACTTCTCTTAATTCTTCTCATTTTCTGATCCATTGTTTTAGAAATAGTTGTTAAATTAAAAACTTGTCCCCAGTTATTTCTAGAGGGCCTACTATATATAACCAAGATATGTAGAAGGATATTTCCCTGCCCTCAAAGAAATAAAAGTACAGTAGGAGAAATTAGCATCTCAATAAAAGTAACACAACGGAGAATGGGAGAAGCAGTGAGAAAGGAAAAGTGGTTTAGTAGTTCAGAGGACAGAAAGCATCTAAGGATGGAAAGTCACAGAGGGCTTCCTGGAAAAGGTAGTAATGGATATAAGTCTGATAAATATGAATTGACAGCGAGGCATGGAGAAGGAAGGGCATCCTGGGCACATACAGGAGCATTTCAAACAATAGAGTTTGTAGGCTTTGTTTACAAAAGCGTTTGAACAAAAGGATAGACTGTCCCCACTTTAACTAAGTGTCCATCTGATGGCCTGTGGGATAAACTGTACTTCATACAATCTTGAGACAGACAGAGAGGTCTGCAGCCTCTGAAACTTCAACCAAGGTCTCAGGTATCCTAGAAAATGAACCTGCTTTGTGGTTGTAGGTGACTCCTGCCTATGCAAGTCCTGTGATTGGAATTCCTTTGGTGATAAAGTGGTCCCAGAGGATTCTGCATTATTAAAATGATTATTACTAAAAAAGTGTGTTTATAGCAAATCTTGAGATAAATAGAATCATACATTTAAAACAGAAAGCAAGAATAGATGTAGGACTTGTAAGGAAGATTAGTTCTACATTTATATCTTCAATAATAGCTTTCTGATTATGAATGAATATGTATTTAGTATGGAAAATAAAATATAGAAAATACAGAAAATTAAAATCACTAGAAATCCCACGAATCACTATGAATATTATGATTTATCTTTCATAGTCCTTTCTCTATGCATCTATTCATAAATATTTTAGTTTTAGTCAATTCATATAAACATGAGATGATATGCTTTTGTAATCTCCCATTTTTCCTATTTAAAAATATATTGGGGAACAGTTCAGTTTTAAGCAAGTTGACTTTGAGGTAATTGTGAAATATGATGGGGGAAATATGCAGCCAGCTGTTAGAGAATGGAGCCCAGGAGGAATGTGGGGACAGGGAATATCACCTGGAAGATATTAGACCAAAAGTAATTATGGAAACCTGGAAATGGGGTGAGGTCGTGCACACTTTTTCAAAGTGTGAGTTACTGGGTTAAGAAAGCAATTGATTTGGTTGGAGTAGGATAAATAATTTGAAAACGCATCACATAGTAGTTGTAAGTAATCAGTCCGGATTGCAATGCAAAAATCAATTTCTTATTGTGAATCTAAGGACCGAACCTTTAGCAGCAGTAAAAGACACTGATAGGAGGGAAACCACAATCAGTTTTAAGAAAAGAAGATCAATGGTTAGTATTAGATTCTGGACCCCTTTACACTTCCCAAAATTTTTGAAGATCCCCAAAGCACTGTTGTCCTTGTGGATTATCTCTATTGGTATTTATGTATCAGAAATTAAAACAGACAGAAACTAAATATTTATGTATTGATGCACTTAACAGTAAAAAACTCATTACATGTTAACATAAATAAGATTTTCATGAAAAAATACTATATTTTTCCAAACAAAAAAATACTGAGAAGAGTTGCATTGTTATATTTAATGTCTGGCTTAACAGAACACAGCTAAATTCTCCTATGTGCTTTTGCATTCAATTGATATACATTTGTTAAGAGACTGTGAGTGAAAGGCAAATAATGTCTTAGTATTATTATGAAAATAATTTTGAGTATATAGATACCCAAAAAGTCACTAAGGAACCCCCCAGGAGTCTCTGGACCACAGACAGGTCAGGAAGAATAAGGATAGAAGGTGTGTAATCTGAGAATTGGCAAATACAAGGATTTGATTGACCCAGGTAAAGATTCACTGAACTGTAAATCAGATCCTATCCATTGTCCTTAGGGCAAAATCCCAAATCCTTATCAAGACCTCTAAACCCTTTTGTGATTTGGTTCCTTTCTTCCTCTCCTGCCTCATCTATGTCACTCCCCGCACCCGGCTTCCACCACACTTCAGATGCATGGGCTGCCCTGGCTTCCTTGACGCTGCCAAGCTATTTCTCATGTCAAATACCATAGCTTCTTTTCTCTGTGCCTGGAATGCTAACCATCACACATTTTCCAGGACTCAGATTAGCAGCCACTGCCTCAGGGAAGCCCTACCTAGCCACTCCAATCCCAGTCTACACGAGTCTCCTCTGTTGTTCCCCTGCTAATACTGCCTTTTTTTCAGGCAGGAACAGGTATGTTTTGTTTACCATGCTCTTGGCAGTATTTAGCACTGAATAGGCACATAGCAGGTATTTTATAATTCTTCGCTTAATGAAAGTATGAATGAGAGAACGAAGATACATATGGGGATCCTGTTTCCTTAGTCTGAGAAGAAATTATTCATGTTTATTGCATTACATGGAAAATGATATCCTAGTTCCCAATTTTCATATACAATGCATTTAAAATCAGTTTATGATAGACTCTCCTAATAATTGTTAGCATCTAATAGCAATTGTTAACGTATGTGGCTATAAAAGTCTTCTTACGGCCATTATTAAGCATGCGTTTTAGAAGCACTAAATGCTTTAGTTATTTCAATTCAAAATAATAGTTACCCGTAAGTCAATCATGATAATAATTCACTTAAAAGGTTATGATTATGAGGTCACAAAGTTAGAGAGAAGTTCAGGTGCATTTAAATGCCAGCAGAACAATCCTAATTGTTCAATACTCTTTTCTTTTTAAGTTCTTTTTCAGGAGTGCAATTTCAACTCTCAAACAGAAATCGTGGTACATTCTGAAATCAATATTTCCCCTTTTCAACAACTGCGATAGTTAAAAAATGCCAAAAAGTAATACTCTTAAAAGTATTTCCAATAAAAAGACAAACACTTGCATAAAGCCAGCTTCAGATCTGCAAGGGGAGGCACTATTTTATCTTTGAGGGTACAAATTATTATTATTGCCATATTTTTATGTATATGCATATTAAGTATAAGTAAATTTCATATAAATTAAAGACCAAGGTGCCATTCTTTTAAATGTCTATAATTTTAAATTTAGGCAATTATTGGAATCTATTATAGCAATAACACAAATGGATTGCCACTGCATCCTACTGAGAAGCCTTGGTTTTACAAGGTTATGATTAACCTGTATGAGAGATACACTTTATTGTGAGTAAGGTGCATTGATGGAGCCTTTCCAATGAGATATTGTGTACCAATGTATACTGCCATGAACAGGGCTTGCTATGTGGAATACAAAGTGACTTGGTAAAGCCCAAAGTTAAAAAAAAAAAAAGCGTGTGTGTGTGTGATTTGTTTCCCCTTGGAAGTCTAACCAGAAAAGTGGATCCACAGGATCTATTTGTACATTAAACAGGAAGAGGTAAAGCGAAGACCTTAACTGACTTGTCAGTTGTTCTCCTGAGCCTTGCTTGGGTGTGTGAAAAATAACGTGTCAGACTCTGTTCTGAACAGATGGAGGCAGAATCCTGGCCACCAACTGTTCACATCCAGGCTTAAGCAAACTTCCTCCAATGTGGCTGCTTTTCCCAAAGGGACCCACAGAGGGCCAGAAATGGGCACTCTCTAGCTGCAAGCTGGTGAATGCAATTTTACAGCTCTTGTTTATGGAAACTGAGTAGAAAATTATTATGCTACCTTTCCTGCTTCCAAACACTGTAGTCAAAAGTTAAAGTGCCAGCACCATTCATAGTCTCCCGTAGCTGATCTCTAGATGACATTGTTTTCAGTTGCAATAGGAAATAATGGTTCACCAAAACAAATACATATTAAAAGTGTGTCTTTGAAAATCTCTTCCCATTACACAAGCAACCAAACAAAACTCCTTCATTTCAGATGGTTCACATTGATTTTCTTTATGTAATTGTTATTGACTTTACTCTTCTAATATTATTGTACTTACACTCTTACTTATGAGGGTACTTAGAAACAAGATTGAAATGTGATATTTCCCATTATGCATTTTTTGCAGAGAATGCAACCTACGGATTAAACAAATATGTTTTTTAAAAAATCAAGGCGAGAACACCTAAATATCGTTCTCTAAGACTGAATTGTTCTAGGTATGTGGTAACAGCCACTCAATGTAGGATTGTTGATTAGTGAATTGCTCACAAATTTTGGAACATTTCTTAGCTTCTTTGAATTTCAATTTCTTTACCTATTCCCAGAGCTGGCACAATTCTTGGAACATAGTAGATGCTTCATAATCATTTGCTGAATTTTTATGTAATTACATTAGTTCTGGAGTAACTGTATAAGGCTATATGCATGCATGTGTATGGTCTTTCTTAATGAAAATACACATCTGTTAAATTCCTAGCAAATTATTTGAATAGTATAATCTAGACAACTAACTGCCCTATACAGATGATTGTATGCTCCATTACAATTGGTTATATTTTCCTTTACATTGGCCATTCTGAAACTGGCAATTTAGTGTGCCTTCTTCCTGATAGCCGCATTTGAAATAGAAATTCTTGGTCCCATGAGCAAAATGACTGGAAAATTCTGCAACTTCCTGTTGCTTAAATGTGTCTAGGGAAATCTCTAAAGTTGAATAAGTGCTTTAGGAAATCCACCTACACTGTCAGGCTATGGACCTCCAGAAACAGTAAATCAGTTGTTCGGAAAGAGAAAAAAGTGACAGAGCTCTCTGTACTTTGGAATTAGAAAGGGAAACAGTATTTTGAAGGAACTAAAAGGAGACAGCTGCGGAGCAAATGAATTAAGGACTCCAGGGAGCTGTGGAAGAGGGATAAGGAAAATGAGAGGGAAGAATGTGAGGGAAAATATATAAAGAGGAGGCTGCAGAGGAGAGAGTTTTTAAAAAATGATTAAACAGACTGTTGAATTGCCAGGAGAGAAGCAAGCTGAGTTTCCTTTCATGAACTCCCTAGGCATCAACTGTCCCTTCCTCCCTGTGTCTTCAGAAAGCCTAACAAAGAGACAGTGACTTTAAGTGAGATGATCATGGTTATAAATTCTGGAGTCCATTCCCATGGCTCTTCTGGTTTGCCCATGTCCCATTCTGCCCGAATTCCCTTTTCATAATGAGGAGCTCTTTCAGTAATCGTTGGTTACACAATTTCCTTATACTCAGTGTGTTTCGAGTCACTGGAGAAGTGACTGGCCGAATGTTTCTTTTTCGTGCTTCCAGAACCCTTAGGTGGGAATTAAGGAGGTATCTTGAAAGTCTTTTCCCTGCAGCTCAGGCTCAGGGTTCTGGGAGGTCTTAATGAGGAACCGATATATATATATATCTTTTTGTTTTGTTTCAGAAGAGGGTAGTGAGTTTTAGGAAGGTTCGTTTACATACTGATGGCAAGACACAGATTTTATAGCCATCCCTTCCCCACTGCTTTTTCAACAGCCCAAAAGAGATAGTTCTGAAAGCAGTTGCTATTCCCCTACAGAGTAGGATTGTCATCTTTTCTTTGTTGGCGGAGCGGTCGGCTCGGGGCGGGGGTTGGGGGGGTGGGGTGATGATGAGCGGCAGAGAGCCAAACGATTCCTGCCCGGAGCTGAAGGCGGTGTTGGAAAAGGGACGATGGGAATAAAGGTGCTCTTGATTCCCCGATTCTTCCCGAGAGTGCTCAGCTCAGTATATGTCCTCCCCTCCGTGGTGTGAGGGGCTTGCAAGGCTCCCTCCTTGCAAAATACCTTATCAAAAGCCAGGGAGATGGGAACACAAGGTTCCGAGATCTCCCCCTGGCGTCGCCCTATACTACCTTCCTTTCGGAAACCGAATTCGGTGCCCGACTCTGGAGAGCAGAGACTCTACAGCCCGGAAACCGTCCTCACGCAGCTGCCACCACACAGGGTGGAGAACAGCTGGAAGCTTTGGTGCGCGCCCACCGCGCCGGGAGCAACTCTTCCCGGTAATTGGCGCCAGCCAAGGCTCCAAATGTGCCTTATTGCAACCCCTAGCGGGCTCTCAACTCAGCAATAGCTTCTCGCTTATTTTGTCCCTGCACTTGCGGAGAAAAATTACAAACGTGCGTGCACACATACACATTCACACACGCCCTTCTTTCTTCACTCAAGAAAACCATCAATAAACGTCTCCTCCCAAAGAAGATTCGAGTCTTCGCGCTCTCAGTTCTTTACCAAGAGGCCAGTCGCCCCCGCGAACAAACGCGGGGCTCTCTCGGCTGCTCTGCGCGCCCCCTACCTCCCTACGGCGAGGGTGGCGTTCGGGGTAAAGGGGTCTAGGAGTACGCACGACTCCGGGTTCCCCAGCTGATGCAGCTCCCCCAGCTTGGCACTTGGTATCTCCCACGGTCTTGCTCCCGCTGGGAAACCGGGAAGGAGAAGACGACTGTGGGCGTCGCCGCTGTCCTTCCCGGAACCGGCGCCAAACTCCTATCGGGGGACCAACGCCTCCCCACTTCACACTCACATCTGGCCCAGCCGTGCAGATGCTGGTGGCTGGAGCGTTCCTCCACGCGAGGCGCCCAAGTTCTGAGCATGCCCAGTAGGCTCTTAAGGCTCCCGAAGCGAGTTTCTCCACACGCAGATTCCGCTTTTCCGCTTTTTCGAGGAAGCTGAAAAGGGTGGGAAGGGAGGGATCCTGGGTTTGGGGCAGCGCGCTGGGATCCTTCGGGTACGTGTCCTCTGGCCCAGCTGGGTGAGGGGCGGAGCCGGTTGGGGAGCCCAGGGACCTGGGCGGCCCGGCAGGGCCAGAGCGGAGCGCTGGGCCCCCCTCCAGGGGGACACTGTCAGTGCTGACCGCCAGGAGGCTGCGTGTGGTCGGCCTTGGCGCGCTGGGGTCACACTGTCAGCCGGAGGCGGCCTACGGTGCTCTCACACTGACGGACCCAAGAGATCCTGCCGGTCACTTAAGCACTGCACTAACAGGCTTAGCTTTTTTTCTGGGAGGCGGGGGTGAGGGGAAGAGGAGAAAGTCAATTTCTCTCTTTCTGTCTCGCTTTTTTCTTTTCTTTTCTGCCAAAGTTATACTGGCAAGAGACTTCGCATTCGCATTCTTTCTAAGTCGGTCGTTTACTTGGAGGCTAAAACACATGGAAGCAGTGATTCTGCTCCTCTGTGTGTGTGTGTCTGTCTGTCTGTCTGTGTCTGTGTGTACTCGTGTTTGTGCATGTTATGACTATGAAACACTGTCCCAGGTTGATCTTGGGAATGACAAACACTGCTATGAACCCCTCCCCACCACCTCACCTAACCGTCGGGAAAAAAATAATAAAAGCTGGTCCTTAGAGTCCCTTGGCCAGGAATTCATTGTGGTACGAATCTAAATTTTGTTGAGCCGTATTTCCTTCCTCCGCTCGCATCCCCAGTTTTCTCCTTGCCTCTCTCCACCCTCTAGCACCCTGATCTTTCTCATCTCGACTTCCCTTCCTCTGCCCGCTACCTGCTCCTTCAGCCCTCCTCCTGCTCCTGCTCCTCCTCCCTCCCCCCTTCTCAGCTGCGGCTAAAACCTGGAGTCTTGGGGAAAAGGGGAAAAAAAAAAAAACCCTCGGCTGTGGAGCTGTCAAACCGGGCATGCTCAGTAGACAGGGCAGGTTTTTTGGTCTCGAGTAGCGGAGAAACATTTTTTGCACCACAGCGACCAGCCTTAGAGCGCGGCGGCGGCGGCCAAGGCAACATCAGCGTAGCCAGCAGCCGTGCAGACGCCCAGTACCCGGCAGCGCGGAGGGCTCCGGCTTAGCCCGGAGTTCACCTCCGAGTGCCCCGGGGGCTGAGCTCACCCCTTGTGCTTGCACACACACGCACACTCGTTCACGGACACATACGCGTACACACTCTCGCACTCACAGACGACCCCGGGCAGAAGCACCCTCTTGGCAGCGATCGTCCGCTGGCGCGGCAGTAGCCAGGTTCGGTCCCTGCCCCCGGCGGCTGCCGACTGAGAGCACCGCCACCGCCAGCCAGAGGAAAGCGATGCGGGGGCCCGAGCGGCAGCTCCAACAGTAATGTGGATTTACAGTCGTTTCCCGCAGGAACCGGCTGAGACGCCCGAAGTCCCAGGCACCAGCAGCTCCCGGCGGGGCTGAGCACCTGGCGAGGGGGCGGAGGACCGCACCTGGAGACGCCACCGAAACTTGTGCTTGGACTAGGTAGGTACGTTTCTCCCGGCCCCCACCTCCTTCCCTCTGGTTCGCACCCCCCACCCCAACCTCTCACCCTGAGGACTCCGGGCAAACTTCACCCCGAGGCTGCAGGCGGCGGATGGCGGCTCTTGGCCGTGAGCGGCGGGCTGCGCCCGCTCTAGGACACCTGCCCGAGGTGGCAGGACCTCGGCTCCTTCTTCTCAGGGTCTCCGCCGGCCCTGGGCTGTGGACCACCTCGGGGCAGGTGGGAGGTCGGCGTTGTTTGCAGTTCAAGCTTCCAGTGTGCCCTGGGGGCGCTGCTTTCGAGGGCTCCCTGGGCTTCTCAGGCGACACTTTTTTTTGTCAGCCAACTCCTCGGGTTCTAAAAGGGGGCTCTCGCCCCGGCTTGTGCACAGAGCCCCAGTGCTCTAACAAGTGGACCTAGAAGCGGGGAAGGGGTCCTTGGTCGGAGAAGAGATAAGAGGACCCCTCTTCTCGCATAGCTCCCACCTGGAACGCCCACCCGGGTCCCCCTCCTGCCATCTCTCTGAAAGAAGATGCCCAGGGGCTAGGACTCACTTTAGTACCTGTTTGCTTTAGAATTTCTCGTGGAACCTCACTCGGACAGCGGGGATTCCGGGAGGAACTCCAGGACCTCCTTCTAACCGACGTCGTCTGGGGCCCCACCCGATGCTTCTTCCCTATACCCCAATCTTGTCAAAGGAGACAGTCATTACGCAGCCATCGGTGCTCTGGGAGCCGTCGATGTTGGCTTTAACCACGAGTTCAGCGGCGCGGGTTTGTGTATTTGGCATTTTGTCCTGAGAGGTGGTCCCGGGAACCTAGCAGCGGCCAGCACATCTGCTGAGCGCCTAGTACCCTTTAAGCATGCCAGAGGAAGTGTAACCTCACTTTCTTCCACTCCACAACGGGCGAATTGCCAATTCAGTTCTAGGATACTTTTCCTAGAGGTGGAGAAGGGGAGACTGTTAGCGTGACTTGGTGAGTGAATGTGTTTGCAGTCGGGAGGGTATTTAAACATTTCAGCAAACCTAGTGCAGCCGGTTGTTTACAATTGCGAAGACCAGACGATCTCACTCCACTAGTAGATGTCGTCTCGACATCTATTTCGCCACCGGGAGAGCAGGGGCGGGGACGGGGGCTGGTTTGCAGCTAGTGCCTGCCGTTGGTAGCTTCGGTTTTAGCAGATCTGCGTCCCTGCTACTGGTGATATGCTAATGTGAGTAGAAAAACTCTTACATCTTCAATATGAAACAACTGGTAAGGAGACACCCTGAACTTTCCAGTTTTTTTTTTCTGGCATGTTAATCAGGAGGTGTATTTGAGGTGGCCCAAAGGAGTACAAAAAGAAGTTCCTGGTGCCATAGAGGGGAAATTAGCCATTCGGTTCCAGAAACCAAAAGGAAACGAACACCCCAGTGGACTCTAATAGATACTGTTAGATTAGCATTTAATTGATCGCGTTTGTGGTAAAGGTCATAGACAGATTCCTTGAATTTTTGATTGTTGTTCTATGATTGTAATTAACTAGTACAGTGTGAGTATCAATCGCTACTCTTAACCTGTGTAGAGAAGACATTGCAAATGTCTGCTCTATTATTATCTTTTGGCTGAAATATCCTGGTCCATCTTCTTAGTCCAAAGATTCTCAGTTTGAAGCATAGGGTGCTCCAATGCTTCCAAGAACGGGTACAGTCTAAGAAGGAGAGGCTTTTTAAAAAATTATTGAAAGGAGACCCACAGCTTTACATTCTGTTCCATGATTACCAAGCATTTGCTTGTTTGCTCACCACCCCCACCCCACCCCCATAGCTGCAATGTGGGGGGGAAAAAAGAATTTTCATAAGGTGTAACATGATCCTTTAGGTCAGTAATTGGAAAAGCAGAATCCCAGTTTTTTCCATTTTTGTCCAAGTTCATAAGACTCTTTTTTGGAGATGTGTGAAATAATTTACTACCACAAATTTTTTTTGGGGGGGGTATAGTTAAAAGCTTTCAAGCGTGCCAAAGTAATGTTGGAACCTTTTCATGATAAAAGAAGAAAGTCACAGGATGCACTTGAAAAGGGGTTTGGGTAATTTCTCAAATTAATCTGTGCCCTCAATGTTATTTAAAAAGTTTTCAGATTGTTTCTCATGCTGTTTTTGAAAAACAGGTGTTTCTGGAAAACAACTCTTTAAAGAAATGTTAGTATTTGCATAACAAAACGAATAGAGTCTACTCCACAGACACGATGCCACACACTTAGTAAAAAATAAGTATTTTTTGAATACATGATTTAGTGTTTAGTTCTAGGTCCCAATTATGAGTTAAGAACAGTCATGTCATTTGACAAAATATACAATGGGGCTGATAGAAAGAAAGCTTCATAGAGTCATTGTGCTGTAAGGTGATTGAGGCTCCAAGTATTCAAACATATAGATGTGCTAAAAAAAAAAAAAAAAGTAAAATCAGATTATATGTAATTACCATTTCATTCAAAAGCCTTAATTGGAAGTCTGAATACTCTAAAAGTCTCAGTGTTTTAATTCAGCTGTCATATGTGTAAATAACACTGACATGATCATAGCTTCCTGATCTTTCTGATGCAGCTAATGCAGAGATTCTTGCTGAGGCAGAACTGCCCAACATTCAAGTTTATTCTGTACAACTTTAAATTGTCAAGCTGCATAATATGCTTTTGGTATGTTGCCTCTGAAGACAGAAGGCTTAGTGGTACTTTATTTTCTGTGACACCCTAAAAAAAACTTGGAAGTGGTAAGAAGGCTCAGTATTAATTACCTAACAACATTTTTTTCCATTCTATGTTAGACATAGCAAATTAGAATACATGTAATTTTTGCTTAAAGCTTGCTCTTTCTGAAAGGCCATCAGTTTCAGCTTTAAGCAGAGGTATCAAGTGCTTGGTATAGATTATGGTTAATAAATTCCCTAAGGTTTCCCAAACAAGTGATTGACTTATTTATTTATTTACCTGCTTACTTACTTATCTGAGGTCAAAAGAAGACCAGTACTTTGAATACTTGATTCAATGATTACTTATTTTTAATGAAAGCAAATTTTCTTATAGTACTCACATACTTGTTCTCTCTTTCACACACACACACACACACACACACACACACACACATTTAGAAGCAATCTTATGAGTATGCCATTTGTTGGACATAAAAATATATACAGTAATTTTATTAAATTATATGTATATATTTCTTCAAATTCCTGTCAACTTACCCTCAGAAGTAGTAATCTGTACATACTTAATAAAAGCTTCCCATCATTTACCATTTGGAAGAAAGGTTTGAACTGGATTACTACACAACTACAGACATTAAATAATGAAGAATATTTTAAGGGATAATATTTGGGGATTCCGATCAACAGCATACTGTATATATCCATAGCTGGAAATGTAGTTGCTGATTATAAAAAATTAAAAGGAGTCAGATTTCAGAACTGTTCCCATAACTGCTTTAAATTATTTGCAGATTCTGAGTATTAGACTAAATCACTATTTTGGATGGACATTTACCATAATTTTTCCGTTCCTTAAAAGGTAAAACATTCTGAATTTTGGCTTAATGTATTATTTCTATTCCTTCTGTTTCCCATTGGTTTTTAAATAACTGAGCAAAGTAAATGTTAAATAGAACCAGCTAGAACTGTGCTTAGTTTGAGTGAGTGAATGCTATAAAAGGTTTCACACAGCTTTTGATTATTCCTAACAACCTTGATGGTCCAAACATAGGTGTCTCTTCGGTATGTGGTGCTCCATTATGACAATTTATATAATGTATAGAAATTCTGTAGTTTGCTAGGTGTACTATGGTACAATGTAGCAAGTCCAACAAAGCTGCTTACACTGCGAACCCATGGAAAATAAGGCTCAGGAAATTGGAATATGATGGCATAAACTGAAAATTATTGTATAACAAATATCAATTGCATTGCTAATGTTTCTGAATGTAATCAAGAAAAAGTAGTTTTAATTGGAGATAGTAAACATTTTTACAGTTGATGCTGGATCTCTAATATTTTAAGAATAATTATTTTGAATCTGATAAATAAATTCTGTTAAATTCTTACATAATTTTAGGACTCATTTCTAAACCTGAAGTATAATCTTGGATAATTTACAACTAAAAAAAGACCCTGACTTTTACTTCCTGTCCAAGCTTCCACTTTAGGTAAACAATAGCATATGGTGAAACATGCATATATGCCAACTAACCACTACCTCTTGGATGATGTTTTCAATGTGATGTAATGATTCTGAAATACTGGGTTCTCCATTCCCACCTACTCTAATTGTATGAGTGGAGAATTTTATAGGAAAATGGACACAGGAAAATGTGTTAATCTTTTTTCAGATCAGTGGCTCACCCCCTGTGAGGCTCTTACTCAGAGCCTTCATATCTGTGTTTATGGTAGGTATGTGCAAAGATTCATTTTTTTTTCCTGGGTACTTATGACAGGTCTCTGTGGCTGTGTCTCAGTGAAAAGTTCCGTCAACCATCCAGCTGTTTGAGATGATGCAAGCAAACATCTGGCTAGTTGAGAGAATTTTTTACTTAGTCTCTGGATGTTTTGGAGTCATTTAACAGGCTGATAAATCTTAATATCTATATCAAAAGAGAAAAACAAAAGTAAAAATACACATAGAAGACCTTAAACACCTCTTGGGTTACTGTAAAATACAGAATGTTAAATGAACTAAATGCCATCCTAAACCTACAGCCTTCTATGGAATACATAAGGAGATGTTGCTTGCATCCCTCAGTTATTACAAAAACAGAAACACACTGGCCTTTTCAAAGAGCCAGGAAATTAAAAACTTAAACTTCAATTCTGCCTCCCCTCTCCACCCCCAGTACTGATTCATCAGTTTAAAGAAATTGACTTAAAGAGTTTGATATGTTGGCTTCTTACAATTTCCTGCACCTCATTTTCCACCAATTCTTCTACTGCCATGGAAACTAGACGGGACAGACAGCTGGGAGTCACTAATTCAGGATGGGAACCTGCTTGTTAATTTAATTTCATGCCAGCCTGTTGGTCCCTGAGAGTAACTGTAAAAAGCTGGGGAATTGAATTTGCGAGCAATAAATGGTTCAGCAGAACAAAAATCAGTGCCATCTCGGTCATTTTCCTGAAGATCTTATTGCTACCCTCTTTATCCATACTCCAGCAGTTCTTTAAAAATAATCACAGAAACAGGTTTGATCTGTGCGTTCCTATTGGTATTTATGTATGCTACAGAGCATTTTGTTCTATGAGGACATTCACAGCTATAAAATAGTTTCATAATAACTATTTCATTGAAAAAAGTATGTTCTTTCAAATTTTGATTTTGTAGACTTTGAAGAAGCCTAGTTAACAATCACAGTGAAGTTAAATATAAATAGTATTTGAATTTTCCAGTAGGATTGGTTATTTTTCCTTTTCAAATATAAAAATAATTTTATTAAAATATCTGTGCCCACTTTTTATTTTATTACAGAAGCCACATGGATTTGAATACATTTATCTGAAATCTGTGAAACACTCATTTTACCCATCACCATAAAGCATACTGATTGTTTTAATTTTAATTGACTAAGTTGTCAGTTGATAAGTAGTCAACAATGAGGCAATTGCCTTTTAATGTTTCTCATATTCTGTTGTAACATTTTTGTGGCTGCTTATGATTTACAAAATTGAATTTTGGAATCACAAACCTAGTATGAGCTGAACTGCAATCCATGTAAAGCCTTTTGCAATATTATCAGCTATGGATCCTGATAAACTAGTATTTTTTTTTCTGTGAATTTATAGCTGTACCCAAATTTCTATATTATGGCTCAGAAAGAGTGGTTCCCAATGAGGATTTTGGTAATGACAAAAAGAATGGAGATCTAAGTCTATATCTATATCTGTATCTGTAGTTCACAGGTATTTTTGTTTAAAGTGACTAGAATTTCAAAAGATAAATATCCCAGACAGAATTATTAATGGTAGAATGAAGTAGTGACTTACAAATTTAGAAAAAATAATATTTGCATTTCTGCATTTTAGCAAATGTTGGCAATATCAGTATCTAGTTGTTGGGTATTAAATTGCATATCTTTTGTTAAGTGGTATATTTTTGTTACTTGAACTATATCTGTGTGATACTACAGTATCTGAGTAAAACATGAAAAATTCAATCATCATCATTAAACATGTAATGTACACTTCTTCTTAGTATCTACCTGTTTTGTGTCTTCTGTGTCATGTCTATTTCTTGTAGCCTTTCAGCAGATGCTTGGCATTTGGATGTTACACCAGTCAATCATCTGGATGGTTCCAAATACCCGATCAATGAATTTTGACTGTTCATCCAAATGATGTTCTGGAGTTATAGGCTCAGTTTCCCTTTTTAAATTACTGTATATTTTTCAAAAATTTTTCCTACTTAGATAATAGGTATTGTAAATATTCAGGATGCTGATGCATGTTTTGTGTGTGTGTGTGTGTGTGTGTGTGTGTGTATAAAATTTTCAGTACAATCCCTATATGGTTATATCAAAAGAAATCCATCTTCATTTTAATGTTTGGAATTACAGTTGAGTAGTTTTCAGCTACCCAGATGAATGAGGGTTTCTAAAGCAGCCAAAATAAAAGTACATTGATGTCAGTTTGCATACTTCAGGGGAAATCTAGTCACTGGCTAAGGTCAAGGAGAAAATTTCCCCATTGAGTGGTTTTTCATAATTGGTGGATTGTAAGTATTTATATTACTTTTAATGCCTCTGTCTGGTTTAGACACCTGTCAAAGAGAAGGTGCCAGATTAGATGGACAAGTGGTTAGATATTACAACCCGTATGTCCCAGCTGTATACAGACATTTTGAGAGAACTCTTCAGTGGTTCCGAGAAATTAGAAAAAGATACTGCAGATGGACTATCTCAATAATCCAGTTTTTTTTTCAGGTACATTTAAAATTAAATGTCCTAAGAGATGATTAATTCAGGAAAGTTATTGATAATGAACTCATCTTATGCTACACATCCTTTGCACCTATGATGATGCCTTATTAAAGGTGTCTCAATCTTGCTAATTACCACCTGTGTTTAAATATAGAGGTGTATAAATATACTACTACCACACAGTGACTGGAAGCCTTCTAAATCTGAAATGTTCCTAGCTAACTCAATTCCTATCAGCAAGATGTCTCTGATGAACGTTTTGAATTTATACTCTACGCATTACCCCCCTTTAGCATTAATGATTTTCTTTTTTTAAAGCTGCTCTGCTTAATTGCAAGCATTTGAGTGATATTGATGCGTGATCTCCTGCTCTATTCACTAGCCCCCAAGTATGCTTGTGTTTATGTATGTGGGGATGGAATTTTTTTCTAAAAGAACATTAAAAAGTATATGTACATTTTTAGCATGGAATTTGCAAGCCTCGTTTACAGAAACATACATCACCTATTTACTTACTCTATGCTCAAAATGAATATATTTTTGTGATTGTGACTCATGATATGTTTAGAGCTTTAAGTAACGTAGGGAGGCATGGACAGCATTGCTAAGCAAGTCAAACAAGAAACTCTTTTTGAAAGGATAGTATTAATTTCACTAATGAGATCTAGCGGCCTCTGAGGAAGAAGACTATTCAGTTGATTGGCCAATTGATACCTTCATCTAAGTCTATTGCTTAGACTTGAGAAAACTCTTATCTTCCCCCCTCAGTCCTTTCCTTTCTTTCTCTTTTTCTTTCTTTCAACAATTTCCAAGAATTGAGATAATATATAGGTCTAAGAGAAAGGGAGTTCTGGAACATTCACTGAAGTACTGGTAGTGATTTATCTTTCTTTTCTTTTTCTACATCTGACCAATTCTTTATGTATATCCTAGAGAATTATAACTATAATGTGAAATATTATTCTTTATATTGTTCTTGGCTCATACAATCTTTCAGTCATCTTGGGTAGGAGCTAAAATAACATACCAACATCCTGGATTGGTATTCTTTATTACAGATTTATCCTGTGTATGTATCCATATGTTGTTAGTGCATTTGTGATTTATCTTTCGTGGTTAGTGTAATAAAATGTCAACACTTAGGTGTGACACCATTTATTTTTGGTTTAGAATCCATGAAGTGTTAACACAAGGGTGCTATATTTTTTTTCATTGTTTTGTTCTTTTACCCTATTTGAGATATTGCCTTGATGAAACGTTGGACAACTTGTGAAAGTGAGGTAATTTTAATGTAAACAGTTAGAATTCAGTGCAAGGAAAATATTTTAAGGGTAATCTAATATGAAATAAAGAAAATTTTAACAATATATTTCTGTAAAACATAGATTAAACATGTTTAAGAAAATGTGTAAAACAGCAGTAGGTGTAATGGGAGAGCACTGGTCTCAGACATTTAGCGAAATACTTGGGACTGCATTTTTTTTGAAAAGGCACAAAAAGGATCAAATTTTACACAGAGCTCTGGGACAGTGAGTCTTGAAGTCTCAAGTTTTTTCCACACTGTTCAAACCTCATGGACTGGCCTATTCTTTTACTGAAGATTTCAGTATTACATGATTTTACTTATACATCATAAAGCAATCTTCATGATGAAAAACCTTCATGTGTTCTTTCATTCATTCATTAAAATGTTTTAAATGCCTCTGTTTACCTAGTGATACAAAGACATTAAAAAACTTACCATCTAGGGAGGGAGACAGACATATAAACATTTCTTTTCATGTAACAGATGATCTAGAAGAGGAATAATTCAAATGCTCTGAAAGCACAAAGGTATATAGGGTTTTATAAAGGATATGTCATTTCAATTGGCATTTAAAGAACAGTTGGGAATTTTTTAGTCAGAGAATATGGAGAACCATATTACACATGGGGCAAAGGATTGAAAAGGCACAAGGCTAATTTAGCAATGGAGAATACCAACCCAGGATAAGAGTGCCATTTTATTTCCTATCCAGATCTGGGGAACAGAGGTCAGAGATTGTCTTATTTTATTTCCTTCTATGTGCCTGACACACAAAAGGTGCTTAGTACATATTTGTTGAATGAATGAATGAATGTGTTAGATTTTCCTGCATGAAAAATAGTGTTTTTTTCTGATGTTTATCCAAAATCATGCAATGTACTACATTGTAGCAGAATCTACTGAATTAGAAGAAGACCTTTAAAGTGAAGGTGGTGGGTATGTGTCACCAACTTTGAGTTTTAGACAGATGGCATCTGCATGAAGAATGGATTATAGTGGATTAAGAGTAGTAGCAGTGAGACCAATTAAAAGGCTGTGTTGCAACTGTGAACAATTATGAGGGTATGAGCCAGGGTACTCACAGCAAAGATGGAGAGGAGGGGAAAAATTTGAGAGCCATTCTTAAGGTAAGCATCAATGGGTCTTAGAAATTGAATACATTTAGAAGGTGAGGGAGAGAGAGAGACTCTGAGCCTTTTGGCTTGGGTAGTTAGGTAATGCCATTAAGCAACAATGGGAGTATAGAAGAAAAAGTTATTTTGGATGGGGATAATGAGGTCAGGTTCGAATTTAGTTAATGTGAGTCACCATCTAGACATGCAGATGTAGATGGTTTGTGATAGCTGTAATTTACAGACCTGAAGATCACATCTGGAGGTAAAGATTTGTGTGTCATCCGTCAATGTCATAGTTAAAATCATAGGAATAGGTGAATTCTCCTGGGGATTATGTAGAGAGTAAGGAGAGAAGCAAGAATGATACCTTGAGAAACACTCAAGAGGTTGGTGAAATAAGAAGAGCCTTCAAGAGAGATCAAGTCAGAATATGATTGGAGAAATAGGAGGCAAACCAGAAAATAATTAAATCGAAGCTAAGGGAGAAAAGGATTTTATAATGCTGTCTGGGCATGAAAAGATTATTCATACAAGGAATTAAAAATGGCCGCTAAATGGGGGAAAAAAGCTCAATCTTTAATAATCAAAATAAATGCAAACTAGAAACAATATAAACAAGGGTTTTTTGGTTGGTTTTGTTAAGATAATGCTCCGTGCAATTGTTCAAGTCCCAAACCTTAGTCTTTCTTGATTCCTCTTGTTTTACACCTGACATCCCACCAGTTAACAAATGTTGCTGACTCTATTTTCAAACTATGTTCTTTGCCTGAATCATTTTCTTGCCATTTATCACTAACACTTAGACCAATCACCATCATCTCTCATCTAGACAACTGAAATAGCCACCTAATTGATGTCCCTATGTACATTTTTTACCTCATATAGTTTTCCATACAGCAACCAGGATGATCCTTTTAAAACTTAAATAAGACCTTGTGACGTGCCCACTTTCTGCCCTCTAATGGCTGGCTTCTTATCACATTTAAAATTAAATATTAAAAATAATTTAAAAATCTTTAGCAACACTTACAAGGCCCCATGAATTGGTCCCTGACTATTTGCTGGGCCACACATCTTACTATTCTCCCCACCAAATCTTGCTCAGACATTCTAGGCACATTGCCCTCCATTTTGTTGCTTAAACATACCATGCATTTTTGTTTCTCAGGACCTTTGCAGTTGCTATTTCCTCTTCCTGAAATAAATTTTCTCCAAGATTCCTATAGGCATACTTTCTCACTTCATTCATATCTGTGATCAAATGTTCCTTAACTGTAGAGGCCTTCCTTGGTTGACCTAGGCAATGAGCCCTATTGTGATTCTTCATTTTGTATGTATTATCTACTTCTATTTTTCTTCATATTACTCATCACTACCTGGTATCACATTGTATTTTTGTTTATCATTTATCAAATCTATTAGCAGATTAGTTCCATGAGTGTGTGGACTTTTGTCTGTTTGTTCACTACTGCTTCCATATCACCTAGCACAGGGCCTGATACATAGCAGGTTTTTAATAAGTATTGGTCAAATGAATGCATAATAAGAACATGATGAAACGTTAGCTGGTTGGTATAGATTTGGCAATTTGCAACAAAAGCCTTAAAAAGGCTCATACCAGTTGACCTAGTAATTCTACTTTTGGGAATTTGTCTTAAATAAATAATGTAAAGTACAGGAAAAGTTTTATTTGCAAAGATTTTCACCAAGCATTACTCATAATAGTGGAAAAAATGAAGGAAACTAAATGTTCAACAAGGTACTTGTTAAGTGATTTATGGTATATGTAGACAATGTAATAATTTATGGCTATTAATGGTGATGTTTATAAATATTTTATGATAAAAGGAATATATTTAAGTTATGAAGTAATAAAGCAGAATACAAAATTATATATGTCCAATATGTAAGAAGGAAAAACAGACTGGAAAAAGATGCACAGAAGTGCTAAAACAGATGATCACTTTTTGGGGGCAGTGAGTAATAGGTGATTTTTTTTTCTTTATACCTTCAGTCTTTTCCAAATTTTCTGTAAGTCTATGTAGCTTTCATTATGGAAAAAATATATTTACAAAGCAAAGAAAAAATCCAATGAAATAAATATTTCTACCTTTGAAGTGAAGTTTAGGTAGTAAATACCATGGAGGATAAACCTCCTCATGAGAGATGGTGCTGGAGAGAGAAGCATATACCAGTTGTAACTGGGGCCAACTGTTCTCTGGCTGTTTTGTTTTCAAGAGGTCTACAGACAGGGAAGATAATTGGGATCCACTGAACCAATCTAGCCTTCACACAGTGGAGAACCAAGGAAGCCAGAGTTTCTCCTGTCAGAATTGGAACAGGATATTCAAGGGAGATTATGCAAGTCAAGTCTTCTTCATATTGCTGTGCAAAGCACTAGCAATTTGCTTCATGTAAAACAGGAGTGATTACTCACTATATTTCTTTATGTCATGTACAGAAATTAAGTGAAGTTAGACTATAGATTACTTGGCTTTTCAGCCACAGTCCCCCTAATGGAAAAGAAGAAAAATACGACTGACAAGCTTTGGCAGGTCTCATCATTAGAAATGCCCAAATTGCCAAAAAAAAAAAAAAAAAAAAAAAGAGGCAGCTGCAGCCAGTAATGTAAACCTAGAGGTTCTCTAGGCTCTGAGGAAGAAGGTGACAGTCTGGAGTATTGCAGCATTAATTGTCTGAGAGCACTGATCACTGCAATGGGGAAACTGTCCCTGTTATTAGCACAATTATTTTCTACAAGGTCTTTGAGTAAACGTCTCATTAGAAAAATAGCATCTGGGCTTTCAAAGCATGTAGAGCAATATGTAAAGACATACTCATCAGCAAAATAAAGTGTGACCTATATGCAGCCCAAAGTCCCTTGAAAATAGAAAAAGTGTTAATATAGGTGTTAAAGTTACAGTTAGTATATAATTGAGTCATTTTTGAAAAACAGGTAAAAAAAAGGTTAAGGAAACAGGTAAAAACAGATTTAAAAAATCCCATTTCCCAAATGGACAGAAATCATGCTTTTTTAAATCCATCTGAGAAATATGCCTATCCATTCACACATATATGCATATTTGTATATATGCATATTCATATACATATGTGTATTTTTTGAACCAGACTTTTAGACTTTTCTTCTGCTCACCTCCTATGCATTTCATCTGCATAGTCCATCTCAGATGGCAGTTTCATTTTAGGAGGTTGAGAAGTGAAAGATGTAGAATATTATTCTCTATGTAGGACCAAACAAGAGGCAGTGGCACTAATTAAAGTCTGGATGAGATGATCTCTTAAGGAGCTGTTCAGATTTGGATTTAGGACTCTGCTTGCAGGCTCCAGTCTGTCTCCAAATCCAATAGTCAGTTCTGTGAGATGCATTTCTAACAGTTGTGCCTCCTGCTGTTTTTTGCCTCTGGTATGCATTATTTGGTTCTGTTCAAGGATGGTCCTATTAAACACTTTTTTTTCCTGAAAGGGTAGCTAGCCCACACACAGTATTAAGACAATCCACAGTTTCTTTTTTGTTTATGAATTCTTGAATGGAATAAAGAGGTAAAAGGTGAGGGCAGTGGTACATGTTGGGAACTGGTAAGTGATGGCAAGTAACCTGGGGTATCTTATATACAGATCAACGTATGAACTTGGTCTTCTCTAATCATAAATGGGCAAGATAGACTTCTAAAGCCTTCAGTTTGCAGGCAGCTAAGGAGTGAGCAGAGAACTGTATCATTTTAAAGCCCTCTTGCTTCCCAGTTCTCTGTGTATCTCACTAAGGCAAAATGCTGCATATAGGACAGTGTATTTGTTACAGCATTTTTGCTAGCTTCCTTGCAGAATCAGCCTGATGGGTGTGAAGCCAGTTTCTACAGACTTGCTCTGGATATGTGGCAGAAGAGCCAGAAATATGTTTTGTAATCTAGATCTAAGTGTTTTCTGAAATGTCTTCCCTTGAAAGATTCTAACATAGCACTCTTATGGAACCCCATGAACACTTGAGCAGAACTATATCTTTTTTAGAGAAACATTAACAGTAATAAAAAATGCACATTGGAATTAGATTGCAACTAATCAAGAGTACAACTTCAGTTCATTGTGAATGATTTATATATAGTGTATTGGATATGGATATCATTAGTAATAATATAATATTCTATTATCATTACAAGGTCACCTTGGTGATCTTTGTCAAAGGTGACAATGATGTTATTGACCTACATTTTAAAAAATTGCATTTAGATATTATCTTCTGTCTTGATTTACTGTGCAAAAATTTTAAGTTGTTTGCCCTTACTACTGAGATTTTGCCTCAAATATTAAAAAAATAGGTTTTGGGATTACTTGATTGATAACTTGGGACCATAAGGTTAATTAAGTGCCAATCGTAAAATATTGGAAGTTTAAACTTCTTGTTTTCCTTTTTTCTTTTGCTTTAATTAACTGCACTGCCTTTTCTAAAATGGATTTTTGAAGAATTTAAAACATAGCTCTTTAATATAGTCATTATAGAAAAATTAGAAAGGATACGTACACAGAAAGAAGAAAATCATATGTTTTACATACATATGTATCTTTTTCTAAGCTGGACTCACATTGTAAATACTTTATAATGTGCTTTTTTGTTTATCAGTGTATTGTTAATGTATTTCTATGCTAATAAAATATATATCTGTGCATACATACATGTATATATAGAGACAGAGACCCAGAGAGGTGAAAAAACAACCAAATATGTAAAGAAAAATATTTATGATTCTCCCCTCCCCCAACTCATCTATAGAGTATGATTTAAAAGCAGCAAATTAAAAACAGAGGTAGAAATTAATGTGAAATGACAATGAATATCTTAACAGTCCTGTATTATTTCTAATGACTATTTAGTAATCCATCATATGGTTGTTTCTTAATTTATTTACCAAACTCTAGTTATTGGGCATTTAGGTAATTCCCAATATTTATTATTATTAAAAAATAATGAAAAAATTCTTATACATACGTCTTTGCATACATCTGTCATAATTGCCTCATAAATGTGTAATTGTAGAATAAGCCAAATGAGAGTGCATTTTTAAGGCTCTGGTACCTATTGACAGGTTGCCTTCCATAAATATTGTACCAATTTACACTACTGAAGGATTTTTTAAAGTTCGTATGTTAAACAGCATATTGGGTACTATCCAAATCGGAGGGAGAAGTTCATCTTTCAAGTAGAGTAAAATAGTCGGGATCCTTTAGAGGGCACTGTTCCTGCCCTGTTGCCCAGTGCCATATGGAAACATATAGTCAATTTTATAACTGTTGAATAAAGGAAGTCCTGTGGGACATTAGAAAGATGACTAAACCAAAACAGAACACGGATTCTAGTCCTGGCTCTGCCACTAACCATATATGTGACTTTGCGCAAACCATTTAACCTCTTTGGGCCTGTTTTCTAATCTTGTAACAGTTATTTTGAGGATTAAATGAAATTTGTATATGAAAGTTTGTTGTAAACTGTAAAGGATTATTTTAATATAAGAATTACAATTACTATAAACTGCTTACATTGGTGAAAACTCATTGAAGTTGTAGGTATTTCATTTCAAAATGAGTAACATATTGAACAAAAATTATGTAGTGATAAGTTGGGACTGTCTTGGATGAGAACTCCATGGCCCTCTAGGTCTACTCATCTCTAATTAAGAAATTCTTCATTAGCAGCATAGTTAATATAATTGTTTTAAGTTTCAAGCAGACCTTTTAAGAAACTGATCCATTTATCCCATTGAATTGCAAAATGAAGTCTTACAACCCCCACACTTGCCATCACCCCAACCCCACATGTGTCTTTTCCTTTCCCTCATATAAAGACTGTTTTGGACCTGCTTGTATATATGTTTGAAGGATAATTTGGCCTAATTTGTTTACAGGAATTACAAGGGTGACCTTTATTCAGCTATCTCCTTTCTGGTTCCCACAACTTCTGGAACTATCAAGGTATGTGCATTCTACACTGAAATTACTTTGGGAATTGAACACATAGCTATATAATGTGAAAAGAGTGGAATGTTCCACTGATATAATCAGTTATATTTATTGAGTGCCATGTAAATGAAATGCATTGTTTTAAACTTTGAAAAACCTATTTGGTCATCATATAGATGAGCATGTGTATGTACTCCATAATTGTCAGAAAGTCTTTGCCAAACCAAATATGCAAGCTGTCTTAATGTGTTTGAATGATTCTGTGACCTTTTTTACATGCAGCTACTAAAACCAAGAGACTCCTGGACTAATGGGAATATTTGAAAAGTATGAGGGAACAGTCATGGCCAGTGAGGATATTTGCAGAACCACTTAATAGTTCTCACTGACTGTAAATAAACATGGCATTTCTCCATATCAATGGAAAAAAAGTTCCACTCAGATAATTTTCCTAACAAAAACAAACATTTGTCTCCTGAAATAACTATTTTAATTTTTTAAGAAAGTTTCAAGTAAAATATCTATTGAAACGATATTGCATTAATTAATTTTTCCTTCCCATCCTCCATTCTTTTCATCTATTCATCAGTCAATCTGTATGCTCAATAAGCAATAATTGAGCAGCTACTGGGCAAAAGTTATTGTGCCTTTTCCTTTGGTAAATGTGCCAATACAGATAGAATTTACCTGAAATATTGAGAAAGTGATTAGAATATGTGAGAAAATGCAGCAAGATGGGGGACACTATCAGATTAATCAAACTATTCAGTTACCTAAATGACTTCTTCCCTTGTTCTTCCTCCTTATGAAAAAAAATATTGGCCAGTGTTAAGTACTTAGTAAGCAGGGAATAGAAAACATTGATTTTTTTTTCCCCCTTCAGTACCTCTAGCTGGCAGTGCTATGCATTATTATTCAAATATGAATTCTCATGCGTGTAAAAATTCAAAAGGATGATCTGAATTTGTGGTTAAGTCCTTGGAATCACTTGATACTCTCTTTAAAGTACGTAAAAGAGTGAAATGACATAAAAAAATGAAATCCTTAAACTCTTGAAACTTCCATTGCCTTTTGAAAAATACAGTACAAGTACATCAGGGCTTTGTGTGTTTTTTTTAATTGGTTCCAGTTTATTGAGATTAGTCCGTAATGGGAATTTAAAATGGATTTGTCAGTTCTAACTATGCATATTATTTTGTTTGCCATTCTCTTCTAAAGGTACTGCCATTAAAGGAATACTATTGCCAAAAAGTTCAGATCACTATAGGGAAAAAAACAACTAAGATCAGAAAACAAAATGATTAAAAAAAGAAATTTACTGGGGAAAGAAGCTGAGATTTTTGCATATTATATCATTTATGAAAATGATTTTCTTAATTTGGGAATTGTGAGTATGCCAATTGCATAATATTAACTGAAAGGTATTTTTTCATACTAAGAACGTTTAAATGTGTGAATAGTCTTCCTAACTTAATGTGAATGAATAGATCTGAATGGAGGAAAAATGCCTAATAGGCCAAAAGGATGCACACTTATGAAAATAATTGGCACTAAGTATTTTAAAGGTTCAGAGAGCAGCTAGTTTTCCTCTTGGACAGATACAACAAGGTACAATAGAAAAGCCCTTGTGCGTCAATCAGAACATCCGGGCTCTACTTCCAGTCATGGTGTAGTGATATGGCCCTCCTCCTGTCAGTACTCCATGCTGAGCCTTGGTTTTCTCATCTCTGTAATAAAAACTTTGGGCTGGATAGCTTCTGCTTTCTTCTGCTCAGTCTCTGATTTTTAGAAAATTAAGGACTCTTCAAGTATTCAAAATGAAATCGAGATTGGCCATATACACACCAGTTAGTAAAAAAGATTATTACTTGTATAAGTGATTTACTGCATTGGTAATAGGGCATTTATTTATTTTTCATCTTAATGTAATTGTGTATCCTAACATGACTACCTGCCCTCCTCCCCCTGCACACCAGGACTGGCATTACAGTAAATAGATGCAAGTAAAAGTTTAGTCAGTAGTCTCATTTTTCTCCTTGATAAAATGCTTAACTTTGGGATGCTGCTAGGCTGCCTCTCTGTCAGTCTCTTGAAGTTCAGCAAAACTGTATGTTTTTTCCCTCTTGCGAGGTGGTCATTCAAGGTCAGGCATCTCTCTAACTTGGAACCAGCCAAGTGCATAATCCGATGACTTCAGACTCCAATGCTTTCAATCTGGCACCCTTCATGAGCATTGAGTTCATATTAAAGCATTTAAAATATATTCTCCTTCATCTACATATCACAGCAATAACAACCTGGGCACAGGACAGTGCCTGGGAGCAAATAACCCTTGGAGTTAATGATCTGAGGGGCAGCTGAAGGACCATTGACTCTTCCCAGTCAGCCTTTCATCCCTATAAAATGCCTATTCCTAAAATGCCAGGCCTTCAATAATTTTTCTGTCTCACATCAGATTAAGTAGTGGCCATAAATAATAGCATTTAATACATAATAATGAGATGTGGTAATGCAGTAAAATATCAACAATTCTAGTACTATATAAAGATGGCTATTCTGATCAAACCAAAAGAAGGGGCGGTAAATGAAGTTCATGAATCATAATATTTTAGAAGTGACTTTCCTCTTATTGATTTGAAATGAAATATAAGTAAGGTGAATTCATATACTTTAGGGGAGCAGTTCCCTTTCCTTTGATCCTTATTCCACTGAGGAATGATCCATTTTAGAAATAATAGAGAAGCACCCCTGACATCTGTTTTAAATGGATTTTTAAAATAGTGTATGTTCAGCTTCCCTCTCCCTTTTTAGCACTAGATTCAGCTTTCAAGGTATGTATAGCTCTAAACTAAGTAACAAATACAGCTCTACAAATGTTTTTCTCCAGAAGAAGCATTTTTCATTTACTTATTATGGTGAAAAACAATACATTTCTACAATGAGCCATGCTAGGTGCTGGGGAAACAAATATCAGTGAGGGACATGGTCCCCAATCACAAGCTCATGGCAGACAGGTGAGGATTGTGTATATACAGAGAAATAAAATAATCAAGTGTTGTAGTGGAAATGCATATGAATTTATTTGCTCATGGCATTCATATTATTATTCTAAATACAAAAAGATTCACATATCAGAACCTACTCAGTAGGGCAATGAGATAGATAATCTGAAATAGCCTCCCATGCCCCCCAAAATCTATAGGAATGACTGGTCACAGTAGGCAGAATATCCTTCCAAAGATGTCCATGTCCTAAGCCCTGGCACCTGTGAATATGTTGCATCATATGGAAAGGGGGAATTAAGATTGCAGATGGAATTAAGGTTGTTATTCAGCTGACCTTAAGATGGTGAGATAATCCTGGTTAACTGGCTGAACTCAATGTAATCACAAGCGTCCTTAACAGTGGAAGGAGGCGGAAGAGAGAGAACCAGAGAGATGGCAGCATGAGAGCTCGGCCTGACATTGCTGGCTTTGAAAACAGCCACCAGCCAAGGAATGGGGGTAGCTTCTAGAAGCTGGAAAGGGTAAGGAAAAGGATTATCTCTTAGAGCCTCTAGAAAAGAATGTAGGCCTGTCAACATGTACTTTGATTTTACGCATCAAGACCCATTTCAAACTTCTGATTTCCAGAACGTAGGATAAGTCCATGTTGTTTTATGCCACTAAGTCTGTAGTATTTTATTACAGTGGCAAGAGAGAACTAGTGCAGAGGTGCCCAGTACAGAAAATTCAGGGAGCAGTATCTAGTTGTTAGCAGTTGTGATTGCTGAAAGGTATAGTTTATGCTGGTCTTGGTGCACAGGGATATTCATCTAGGGACCATTTTCCATGGCTATCCGCATCAGTCCCTTCCAGTACAAGTACAACCATTTGTGAGATCCCTGAAGTGCCTGACTATTCTCTGTTGCTCCTACCCCCAGTCTCGGGGAGAAAGTAGCCCACTTTCCCTTGTCTTCTATGGACCACTTGGGTCCTCTTACTCCCATCCCCTTTCCCCCATTTTTCTGCCTGGATGGCCAGGATGCAAGGTTTGTGGATAGGTGAAAAGTGGAAAATTATCTTTTTTTCATGTGGCATCTACAGCAGTGAGAATGATATAGGCACTACTCCCCTAATAAATTATCCTATCCTGGCATGTGTTTTATGATAAGCATCAGTTAGGAATTGAGTATAATATGAAATAAGAATCCCAAGCTAATGGCCTACTGCTCAGGAGCAGTCCTCAGAAATGTTTTGTTTGCAACCCAGGGGTCTTCTTTTCCTCTCTTCCCTCCTCTCCCCACTCTCTTCTTTCTCTAATGCTTATAGCTTGAGAGTATGCTCTTCAGTTCCTTAGTGTCTGCTACCCCCTATTGTTTTACTCCTTGCTTACTTGACTTGTGTGTGTTGTGTGGCTAGTCCCTGTGCTGATAAGGTTAAGTACATACACTTTGAGGTTTAAAGAGATGAGATAATCCAATTTTGCCACATACTAGCTGTACAACTTGGGCAAATAGATTACATATAATCTTTCTAAACAGTCCTCTCATCTCTACAATGGGGATAATAATTCTACTTCATACCTGACATATAAAGCAATTTGCACAATGTCTGGCATACAACATAATACCTGTGCAATAAATACTAACTACCCCTCCCACTACTGTTATTGCCACTGTGAGGCCACAAATCAATTCCATCTAGTAGTGGAATGAGAAGCAGCATCCTAAAAGGCTTCATGGAGAATATAATGCTAATAAGACTAGGACCATTCTGCAAGTGTGGACCCGTAGAGGGTAGGAAACAGCAATTTGGTATTACTTGATGAACAAATGGTGTTGAAGGGCAGGTGTTCCAAGCAAAAGAAGGGGTGGCACAGAAACATCAAATAGCTTGGTCTCCTAGGGGAATTGCAATAATTTTGTACAGCAAAAGGGTGATGTGGAAGGTAGGCCTGAGAAGAGCTCATGAGGCTGGAGAGCCAAATGAAAAGGGACTTCTAGGTCTCAAGGGCATCTCCTTTTTCTTGTAGGTCAGTGGTTCTCTCATGCTACTTGTGAAATTTGAAGTTTCATGGATTACCCACTGAGCCTCTGTCTTGCCTGAAGAAAACCCTTGAAACAGATTAACCTAGGAATATGATTTAAAAACCACTTGTATAGGCATGGAGGAACTAAGGAAGGGTTTTAATAGTCACATTTGTGGTATAAAGGATTCACCCTGGAGGCAGCAATACTGGAGGCCAAGAAACCAGTTAGGAGACTACTGCTGTAGGCCTGATGAGAGATGATGAGGGTCAGGTGGCAATTGACAATGGGAACCATGAGAAAGGGATAGATTTATACAGTGGTTCTCAAATTTGAGTGTGTAGCAGAATTACTCAGAGGGCTTGTTAAATTGCAGATTGTCAATCCCTATCCCTGAGTTTCTCTTTCAGCTGGGTCTGAGGTGGGGCCCAAGAATATGCATTTCTAACAATTTCCCTGGGGATGCTGATACCACTGGTCCAGGGACTACACATTGAGAACCATGACATTTAAGATACACTGTGTAGAAATGACATGCATGGGCCTTTCATTAGATACAGGAGGTAAAGGAAAGGTTTCTGGCTTGGGAGGCTGGGCAGATGGTGAAACCGTACAGTGTTACTGCAAGTTTAAGCTGAGTTGAAAAACAATTTTCATGATCCTATCTGGCAAGGGAAGGTCAGATAAAAATCTTTGACTTATAATCAGATCCTGCGCCCTCTTCTGAATATCCTGACCCTGTGCTTTTTACCAGTTTCTCAACACCCCTCCCTCTCTCTCACCCCATCCAGATTCCTTGACCTTGGTACCATTCGCTTTCATGAAGTGAGAATACAGGTTGGGGGTGGGTAGGATAATGAGTTCCATTTTATACCTGCTGAGTTTGAGGAGCCTATGGAACATTTAAATGGGATAATCTCAGAAAAATAATTTAGGCTTTAGTTTTTGTTTGTTAGTTGATGTAAGCAGAGTTTGTCTCCTTATTTCATTTTGGTCACCATCTCTTCTTTAAGCAAAATAGGAATAGTCAAGCTATAGGTGCAGATATAGTTTGAGGTTTCATCTGGTGACTTCCTATATATTTGCAGTCAATCCTTTAAGGATTTCTTGAGTGTTAAATTTGCTCATGGCTGACAGTCATCCTTTTTATAGTATAGATCAGTGAATCCAAAACATGTTCATTTTTAAATTCCCCTTGAACATTCCTGTGACCTAGCTTTCTCTATGTTACCACTTCACCAAAAAGGGAAATCAAAGTGTGGCAGAATATCCATGCTGTTAAGCAGGGGAGGAGAGTAAGAGAATATCATGTAGGTTGCCTCTTTTTCTTCTTTTTTCTTTTTTTTGTGTGTGGCCTATTTCAGTAATGGTCAGATTTTTCACCAAAGCAACAAGGTCTCTCTCTAAGGTTAACAATAGGAAAAGAAAAGATCTTACAGTAGCATTAAATACCTACATGCAATGGTGAGGTGAGGAATAAAACAAAGCCTACGAACAGTGGAAATGGACACTAAGCAAGAGGAATTAAACTGATAGACTTGATTTTATTGAAGTTATGTGGGTGAGTCAAACTTTTCTGGCACACGGTATAGCCTTAAGGATTAGATACATAGATACATAGATAGATAGATAGATAGATAGATAGATAGATAGATAGATAGATAGATAATAGATAGATAGATAGATAGATAGATAGATAGATAGATAGATAGATAGATAGAGATTCTCAGTTTGGTTGCCAGTTTATAGTTCCATGAAACTGTAGAATCCTCTTAATGTGGGGGCAGAAATATGGTGAGATGGTCACTTAAAACCATTCTTTCATAAAATTTCTTAAAAAGATACATTTAACTGTGCTGTCATTCTCCTTTGGAGTCCACTCATCTTAGTGACTAATTACCTGCATTTTGTGGATAGGACAGCGACTCATATACTTCTATTCACAAGGCACATAATGAGCCTTAACATGTAGATTCAATTCATTTTCTTTTATCATTTAGCTTTGATCTTTTAAGAAAAATGGAAGCATTGCTCAGTTGGTACTCATTCTCCCACCCTAGGGGGAAAAAAAAACGCACAGGAAAGACAGTCATAAAGCTGAAAACAAAGCCTTAAGTTTTTGCTAAGTGTTCATACATAAGCCACAATCTGAAATGCATCTATGTTTGCTAACAGGAAGTCCAACATTGGATGTTTAGGGATCAGAGTTCGTAGAAATGGCTTTTGTGTTTTCTGGAAAATCTTTCTGAGCAGACCTTCCTTAGGAGGGTTATTTCAACTGCATGATATTGCTAACCTGACAGCTGAATGCAGCCAAGTGTGTTTTGGGCGAGGCAAAGTCCAGCCCTCCAACTCACCTTAATAAATTTGAAATCACTATTTCTTCAGCCTAACATACTTTCGAAGTATATTGAGAATCACTATATATTATTTAGAAGAAAAGATAAAGAAAAATAAAAAAACAATGAGAAAAATTCTGAAATAACTATAAAGAGGCAATGTAATCCCATGCTATGTGGCACACTATCTGAAGTATCAGGGTCTGATCTATGGGATAGACATTGCATTGGTGACCTTCAGATATTGTCCTACTTTCACTAGATGTCTGACAAATGTCAGATGAAACTATTCAAATTATATGATTTTAAATGTCTCTTTTCTGAGAACATATCAGCTACCAATTTTGCCCCAGACTGATCTGTACCATTGCATGTGAATTTTAATTTTAAAAGATGCATTTTAAAAGTGACTTGGCATTCTGTAACATCTTTTTACATTGATAGATAGTACCTGCACTAGAGGGGGTGAGGTAATAATATGGGTAACTGTTCAACCACTGTAATACATTTGAAACTGACATAAGATCGTGTATCAGTGATACCTAAAAAAGAGGTAACAATTAGAAAAACAAAGTTACTTGGTTATCACTGAGTGTAATAGATGACTGATTTTCTTCTCATTTGCAAAATTCTTTGGTTAAATTGAATGGGTATAATTCAGAGTATATAATGCAAATCACCCATGATAAGATCATATCAACAATAAAGATTTTCAATGCCCTTCTTCATAGTCTTTAATTTTACACGTATTTGTTCAAAAACATCTTGACTGATGCACAACTATTTTGGGTACTGTGTATGAACGCAAAATGGAAGACACACTTAGGTGTATGCCCCACCGATCTGAGCTTACACTCACATCCTGTATGAGGTGAGTGCCACCCATGAGGACTGATTTGCACCAAGCTTATAGTTTTAACCATAAGAGAGAACATGAAGTTAATTCATTTTAATTGTCGACAGTAGTTTAAGGAGGCAGAGGAAGCTGCTCCAAGAAACTGTTCCATAATTCTAAGAAAGGCCAACTTCCAGTTAAGTACATTTTTTTCTTCAATATTTTATTAAGGTATGATTTATATACACTCTTATGAAGGTTTCACTGAAAAAACAATGTGGTTACTACATTCATCCATATTATCAAGTGTCCACCCATACCCCAATGCAGTCACTGTCCATCAGTGCAGCAAGATGCCACTGTGTGCCTTCTCTATGCTACACTGTTCTCTCTGTGATCCCCCACACCATGTGTACTAAACATATTACCCGTGCATCCCCTTCTCCCTCCCTACCCACCCGTGCTCCCACACCCCTCTGCTTTGGTAACCACTAGTTCATTCTTGGAGTCTCTGAGTCTGCTGCCATTTTGTTCCTTCAGTTTTGCTTCATTGTTATACTCCACAAATGAGGGAAATGACTTGGCATTTGTCTTTCTCCACTTGACTTATTTCACTGAGCATAATCTCCTCCAGCTCCATCGATGTTGTTGCAAATTGTAGGATTTGTTTCTTTCTTATGGCCGAATAGTATTCCATTGTGTATATGTACCACATCTTCTTTATCCATTCATCTACTGAAGGACAGTTAGGTTGCTTCCACATCTTGGCTATTGTAAAAAGCGCTGCGATAAACATAGGGTTGCATATGTCTTTCTCAACCTGGACTCCTGCATTCTTTGGGTAAATTCCTAGAAGTGGAATTCCTGGCTCAAATGGTATTTCTATTTTGAGCTTTTTGAGGAACCTCCATACTGCTTTCCACAATGGTTGAGCTAATTTACATTCCCACCAGCAGTGTAGGAGGTTCCCCTTTCTCCGCATCCTCGCCAGCATTTGTTGCTCACTTTTCGATGCTGGCCATCCTTACTGGTGTGAGGTGATATCTCATTGTGGTTTTAATTTGCATTTCCCTGATGATTAGTGATGAGGAGCATCTTTTCATGTGTCTGTTGGCCATCTGAATTTCTTCTTTGGAGAACTGTCTCTTCATATCCTCTGCCCATTTTTGAATTGGGTTATTTGCTTTCTGGGTGTTGAGGAATGTACATTCTTTATATATTTTGGATGTTAACCCCTTGTCGGATATGTCATTTACCAGTTAAGTACATTTTTGTAAGTCATTTTGTCATGTGGTAAACAGAATGATCATTCCATCAGACAGATGAAATATTCATTAGAAGGTGAAATAAGGAAATCATAGTATGACTAAAGAATAAGGAGGGAGGGAGCAGCCTGTCAAGAATCTTCTGACCCCAAGAAAAAGAAATCAGAATTGCCATAGAGAAGGACCACAAAATGCAAACTTTTTAAAAGGTTATTTCCATAAAGTCTGAAGAAATCTTGGCCTCCATTAAGATTTCTGTCCCCGAGAGCCTAAACTGTAAGTAAGGTATCTGCTTTGTCTGCAGAATAAAAAAGGAGATCTTTGCTTAATCATTATCCTGGGAGCTGAACATCCTGCTGCCTTTGAATAAAAATGCCTACTTCATTACTGATGGGAACACAGAGTTCAGTGCACCCAGTGATTTACAGTGGAGCTAACTGACAGGACTACCTTATAAACGAATGGGCAGTTAGAAGAATACCAGTTGTTAATGTGTTTACTATGAAATGAAGTATGTAATGCCCACAAATTCTCAAAAAATTTACCAAAGGAGTGCTGTCGACATTAAGAAAGTTCTATTATACAGTTAGGTAAAATGGCATATAGTGATGTAGAAAACAGATTTCTGATGTGTCAACAATACCATCAGGTTTTTTACTCTAGTGAAATCTCTCAAAATGATGGGAAAGGTTGAGCTAGGAAATCACAGAGTTGCTGAGGACCTCGAGACATCATTTGCTCTAGGCTTCTGCCTTCAAGCAGGTGAATGTATGCACAAAGGGTCAGAGAGTCGTGGTGTCAGCGTTATGAGTGCAGAATTCTTTAGTTAACAAATAGAGCATTTATGTGTCTCACACTGTTCAAAGCACTTTACACATACTAACTGGGTGGATTTATCATGGTGTCATGGTGCTGCTTTTCCCCTCCTTTGACTCTTTCTTTTTCTTTCCTCTTACTTTTTTCTCTATACACCCTTTCCTGTTTACCTTTTCCACTACTTGTTTTGACATTGGCCGTCCTTTCCACTGTTCCAGGGTTGTCAGGATCCTCCAGTACAATGAGGTTACTGAAATCTAGGGTCTTTTTATTTTTTCTCGTGGTTTTTAAGAATGTCATGAATTTATGTCAAGTTTCTTATAAAAATAAAAACATTTTATTATTTTGTCTTCATCACTGTGATTTGTCATTTTATGATGGAAGGAAATAAAATGGGCCTAGAACAATTTGATATTCACAAAGCATTGAGAGTTACTTCCAGTGTCTTAAGATCATTTTTTAAATGATAAAATGTTTGAGTAAGACTAGAATTGGAAAGGGACTGCATATAGACTAGTCCTTAAATAATAATTTCCCTTTAAAAATTTCCAGTTTGCCTAACCACATGAGAATCTTTCCTTTTGTTCCCATCCTTGACATTTGGCAAAAGAGGGTGAATATGCTTTTGTCATTTAAAATTTTCTCTTTTCATTCTTGAGTTTGTGTTTTTTCTTTTATAAACTTCATAGGTCTTTATAAATGATTTCTCTCCTTTTTCTTTCACTTTTCAGTCAAGGATGTAGAAAATCCTGTGTAACTGACATACTTGAAATTTAAATAATAGAAAATTCACTTTTTAACCTACTTTTTAAAAAATTATGTACACTTTTCTATGTGTTGCTTATTGATCAATGTGTGTGTGTGTCTGTGAGATCTATCAAGTTATGAACAATTGTTTTATGTCGGGAACTTTTCAATTCTTTTTATACTTGTTATCTCATTTAATCTTCACAATACCTTTATGAAACCTGTATTATTTTCATCTCTAATTTTAAAGTTTAGAAGACTGAGGCCAAGCAAAGTTAAGTAATTTGGCTGAGGTTACATAAAAGTAAGTGGTATGGCCAGTATTCAAATAGGGTGTAGGCTCCTATTTTCTCTTTTTTTTAAGATTATTTATTTATTTATTTTTATTAAGATATCATTGATATACACTCTAATGAAGGTTTCCCATGAAAAACATTGTGGTTACTACATTCACCCACATGATCAACTCCCCCCCAATACCCCATTGAAGTCACTGTCCATCAACGGAGCAAGATGCTACAGAGTCACTGCTTGTCCTCTCTGTGCTACACTGTCTTCCCAGTGATCCTCCACACACCATGTGTACTAGTCATAATACCCCTCAGTCGCCTTCTACCTCCCACCCCACCAACCCTCCCCGACCCATCCCCTTTGGTAACTTCTTGGAGTCCCTTCTTGGAGTCTGTGAGTCTGCTGCTGTTTTGTTCCTTCAGTTTTTGCTTTGTTCTTATACTACACAGATGAGTGAAATCACTTGGTACTTGTCTTTCTCCGCCTGGCTTATTTCACTGAGCATAATACCTTCTACTCCATCCATGTTGTTGCAAATGGTCGGATTTTTTCTCTTCTTATGGCTGAATAATATCCCATTGTGTATATGTGTCACATCTTCTTTATCTATTCATCTACTGATGGGCACTTAGGTTGCTTCCATATCTTGGCTATTGTAAATAGTGCTGCGATAAATGCAGGGGTGCATATGTCTTTTTGAAACTGGGCTCCTGCATTTTTAGGGTAAATTCCTAGGAGTGGAATTCCTGGGTCAAATGGTATTTCAATTTTTAGCTTTTTAAGGAACCTCCATATTGCTTTCCACAATGATTGAACTAGCTTACCTTCCCACCAGCAGTGTAGGAGGGTTCCCCTTTCTCTGCATCCTTCCCAGCATTTGTTGTTCTTAGTCTTTTTGATGCTGGACATCCTAACTGACATGAGGTGATACATCATTGTGGTTTTAATTTGCATTTCCCTGATAATTAGCGATGTGGAGCATCTTTCCATGTGCCTGTTGGTCATCTGAATTTCTTCTTTGGAAAATTGTTCAGATCCTTCGCCCATTTTTCAATCAGGTTATTTGCTATTTGGTTGTTGAGGCATGTGAGTTCTTTATATATTTTGGATGTTAACCCTTTGTCAGATATGTCATTTACAAATACATTCTCCCATACTGTAGGATGACTTTTTGTTCTACTCATGGTGTCCTTTGCCATACAGAAGCTTTTTAGTTTGATGTTGTCCCACTTGTTCATTTTTGCTTTTGTTTCCCTTGCCCAAGGAGATGAGTTCAGAAAAAAGTTGCTCATGTTTATATTCAAGAAATTTTGGCCTCTGTTTTCTCTAAGAGTTTTATGGTTTCATGACTTACATTCAGGTCTTTGATACATTTCGAGTTTACTTTCGCTTATGGACTTAGACAGTAATCCAGTTTCATTCTCTTACATGTAGCTGTCCAGTTTTGCCAACACCAGCTGTTGAAGAGGCTGTCATTTCCCCATTGTATGTCCATGGCTCCTTTATCATATATTAATTGGCCACATATGTGTTGGTTTATATCTGGGCTGTCTATTCTATTCCATTGATCTGTGGGTCTGTTCTTGTGCCAGTACCAAATTGTCTTGATTATTGTGGCATTGTAGTAGAAAACCTATTTTCTTATATCTCCATTTGTAACTAAATCCATTAAGAGAAGAATTTTGGTTTTTAAACGTCCTGCTTTTCTTATTTGGGTGCCCAAATTTAGAATTTCTAACTTAAGGTATCTGAATCTTGGACTGGATCTTTTGATACAGCAGAAGAACCTGCACAGAGAGTCCTCTTGTTGTGAAATACTTCAAGTAAAGATCCTAATGTGACCCCTCTAAAGTATGATTTTAGTAGTTATATTCTGAAATAATCTTAAAATGCTCACAGTAACTAAAGTAGATGGATAGATAGGAGAGTAAGCAGCTATCCCCTAATCCTTCATGTACCTAGATCATCATTCTGAGAAGTTTTCTTATCTTTGTCAGATATCAAAGTGTTGTTCATTCCCCATGTATGTTTCTTTCCTTGAGTAAAGAAAACAGAGATTTCTTCCTGGATCATTTTCTGTTTCCTGTACACAAACTATGAGTATATTCAAGATCCATTATTTGTTTTTCTCTCTCTATCTTTTCTTCCTTGGGAATTCCTTCTACCTTTATGACTCCAGCTGTTGTTTCTTGCACTATGGCCCCATTATCTCCAACTTCTGGTCATTGTGTATACTTGGATATTCTGCAGTTTTCTGAGACTCATCGTGTTTCCAAAGGAGAGTACATCATGTTTCCAAGGCTGGATCTCTTGACTACCTTCTCAGTTTCTGTCAGTGTACTATCATTCTTATGGCTGCCTGGGCTTAAATCTCTGAGATTTTCTTTGTCCCCTTCTTGTACTTTACTTCCATATATAATTAGTCATTATGTCCCATTGGTGCTTCATAATGTTTGTCACTTCCCTCCTTTCTTTTCTGGACCATTGCCATGAGCCTCACCTCTAGTTTAGACAGTTTAACATCTTGCTTATTAATCCCCTACTAAAACTTCATATATTTCCTTGTCCCTAGCAGGAACTCAGTGTATTTGGTTTTGTGATTGACTGAGGTTACCTCCTACCTGCAAAAACAATTAGCAAGTCACTTTTGGAACTAGATTTTTTAAGTCCATGTGTGTTTTTCTTGCATGTGTGTGATATCCTTATTGTAGCCAGGTGTATATATTTTATCAGGGTCAGTATTATATATTTGTCTTTTGTGAGCTACTAGGAAAAAGGGATTTAGGTTGATCCTGAATTAATGAGTTCCAGTGCAGTAGAAGGACGATCAGTACACTTTATCCAGTGAGGGTGATTTTATAAGCTCCATGATGATGGGCAGTATATAGATTTTATTCACTGTCAGAACCCTAGCACCTTGCTCTGTACCTAGCAGCTAGTAGGTATTAACAAGTATGCATTGGATGAATTAATGGATAAATGCCAATGATAGTGATAACTATGCTGTCTCAAGACAGGAAAACAAAAGTCTACTGATGACTTGCCTCATTCACTCTAATATATTAGCCTGTGGGGAATGTACCCAACATACTGAGATTTTTCCACATAGTCATATATTTAAGGCAATAATTGAATCTTTGAGTAAAATTTATGTCCATGCTAAATTATGCTTCTTGTGGGATAGCATGGCATGATTCTACTTGGGCACTACAAATTATATTGATGGGGTGAAATGTGTTTTCATGTCTGTTTGTAAAATGTGGAATATTATTGAATTACTTTAAGTGTCATGTTGAGATGAGTTTAGGTTGGTTTCTTTGGGTTTGACACATTTCAGTCTGTCATCCTGTCCTTAGAGATGTTGAAAATTAAATGGGGATCCTTAAATAATTTAATTTATAAGCTTGCTTAGAGCTGTGTGGTTTATCAAGCCAGATGTCAGTAGCCTCACTTTCTTGCAGCTCAGATGTTGCCAGAACATAAATTAAAATTGTTTCTGCATGTCAGGGATTAGCATACAAAAAAAGAAGAAACTTCTTTTGATAGCCAATCTCCGTGTAGGCTGCACTAGGCAGTCCATTTCTTTTTTTTAACCATCGCCTAATTTTGAAAAAAGAAAAAAGAGTGTAATTCATTCATAAAACAAGCTCAGTTATATTTCTGGGGAAATCTGTTGCCTGTGTATGTGATAACTTCACTCACATCTCTGTAACAGAGAAAGTCTGCAACAGAGATGTTACTTTAGTTTCACGCCTCCCTCACCCCAGGAGCTGTTGTTGAAATACAATAGATTTACTCATGTTTTTATGGTTACACTGTCAGCATTTTCAGTTTCCCTTTTAAAAACTGGTCTAGACAGTGTTTTAACAGGGTGTTTTTCCTAGTGAGAAAGTACGCATCTGAGCTATCCTTGCCCCTCATATATAGAAAACAAGCAGCCTCCGTGTAACTTAAGCAAGGGTACAGGAGATGACTTGAGGTGATAGAAACAGCAAAGTCTTTCCTGGCCCTGCAGCATAGCCACCGCGGGACCTGGGGTAAGTCAGTTGTTCTGTCTGGGCTATTTCTTCTCATGTAATATGAGGAGTTTAGGCTGAATAATCTCTCAGTTTCTATGCCTACTCTAGAATTCTTTGAGAAGTTAAAGTCTTAGCCTTTATTTCAGATCTTTTTGCATTATTAAATTCTCTCCATACTTTAAGGTCCAATGAAATATTCCAAGCTGCATGACTGTAATGTGACTTTCCTATTTTTTGAATTCCTACAGCAGTTACATAGTCTGGATGCAGAATTTTCCATGTTTGTAGAGTCATATTTTGTTATATAAATCTTTTTTGTGCTTTAAAGTTATTACCCCCCAACTATATTGCAAGAATCTTGAACATAAGAACTAAGTTGTCTAACTCTCCTATTTCCTTTATTAATTCTGTTACATTATGAAGTCCATAAAATTATTAACTGCTTTGGATGAAATGCAAATCACTTAACCACCCGGATTGAAAGAACTGGAATATGAATAAAGGTAGCCTCTTTTCTCCCTGAGAATGATTCATTGATTTGGTAGCATTATAAAAAGGGTATAGAGGCCCCCTGAAATTACTGCTCTAGAGGCCTTAAATGGAAATAATATTCTAATCAAAAAGAATATTTTCTCGGTCTTTAGATCTGGGGATTTCATTTGTGAGAAATAAGTCCCTGTTTGGCAGGAAAGAGATATTTTGATAATTTTTCTTTTTTGGACCTCTAGCGTCAATTTTCTAATCCAATCCAGCCAACATAAATTGAGCTCACACTATGTGTCATGTACCATGATAGACACTGTGATGGGTTGGAGGAAGATTGGTACATGCAAAGATTCAAAGGACATAATTTTTTCCCTCAAGCATTCACAGTGTAGAAGTTGAGGTATAATCAGCATTAAAACAAACACTCCTACAATATAATGTAAGAAAAACAGTAATAAAGGTATATATGAAGTGATTTGGAATCACAGACAAGGAAGCTTCTTACTGTGCCTCATGTTTTATGTTTGGGAATATACTACAGAAAGGTGACATTTATGTAGACTTTAGACAATGGCTAGGAACTTGGCTGTTAGAAAAGGTAGGGAAGTGAATCTGAGGTGGATATATTAAAACAAGCAAAAGCATAAAGGCATGCAGTCTCTAGTATGTCTACAGGATTATCTGATATGGCTGAATTGTAGGATGTTTGTGGAAAAGCATTTTAAAAGAAAGGAATGGAATAGCAGGCCAGTTTCCTAGCTTAGCAGTGATTTTTCAAGTTCACTTAATTCCCTAGAGGGTATACATCCTGGGCCTTTTCTAAAAGTAATGAAGGCTATGGGGTAGGGTAACAGTATACAAGAGGAACTTGTGAATATGTACTCCTTTCTGCCATGAAATTCTCAGAATCAGCTTCTTCAATTGTCCTGTGTATTTAAGACAGTCATTTTTTGTCCTTTTCTCTTGCATGTGTGTATTAGGAGTGATGAGATTATCTTAATTCATTCTATGACTAATTAAAATAGAAAAAACCCTAAGTTATTCATCTGAAACTGAAATCTTTCAACTCATAGGAGCAGGCAGCAGAACAGAAGGCCAATACTATATTGCATTCAAGCTCCAGTGCCAGAAATTTCTGCAAGTTTGGAAGGGGGACCTTGCTTTCCTGTGTTACTTTTTCAAGCCTCACCAGTGAATTTCTCCTATTCCTTCAGGCAACCAGGGAATTTACATTTACCCTCTTCCTTTTCTGTCTACTCCCTGGAAAACACAAAGCCTTCTGGGAAAGGAATCTGACAAACTTAGTCAACTGGAGCCCTGAGCGAATTAAGGCTCTGGGGGTTGGCCTCCCAGTGGTGGTGGTTACACTTTTAACAAGGGGGTAAAGGCCTTGCTTAACTTAAATAAAAGACTTTAGAACTCCCTGGTAGCTACTCCCTCAGCCCTGAACACAAGCTACTGGTAACACTTGATGTTCTTTTCTGCTGTTCAAAATCACTAATGTACTTGAAGTTTGTTATTTTTCACAACTGAAATGAGACTACATAGCTAGATTTTTATAATAAAAACAGTATGAGGGATTTGATTCTCCAGGCAATTTCTCACACTTACTGTTTCCTCATACAGTAATGAATAAACAATATTTTAGCGAGAGGAAAAAAGCTTTGAGAGTGAAAGACAAAAATAAGACTGACCGAAGAAATGCCTTTTGGAGCCTTGGGGTCTTTCCTATGGGAACTGAATTTCTGTGTCTCCTGCAGGTTGTTGAGTTTAAGAAACTGATTTTTGATTGGCAAGGAGAGTGTTAAGATTTTGAATAGAATCTTAGCTATTAAAATAACTGTTTTACGTAAGTGAATTAGCATGGGCTCAGGATGTTTAGTTTGGAGATAAAACTAAATCTATTAAAACTATCTGAGGGTCAGATTACTTCTCCGTTCCTTTAAAAGCAAAGCCAGAGCCTGACTGAGAAGCAAATTAAGAAAGAGGAAAATAATTCTGATTTATACCAGCCATGTGTGGCCACCATAACCAGTTTGTTAGTCAGTTCATTGTAATTGGATTTCTGAATTATTTTTCTTCATCCTACATTACTGCCATCTTTAAAAGGAATGTGGCCGTTTTTCAGTTTCATGCATTAATAAGTAGGTATACAACTCCTACTGTTTTACATGTGTGTCTAATTTTTGCCACTCTGCTGAAAAATATGTGACAAAATACCAGTCAGTATATTGCGTTTTACTTCCTTAGAAGAAAACTGTTTCAGCAGGAGGTACAGCATAATATCTAGTGCTCATAAGGAGAAGTGATGTATTTTAGCTGGCAGGTATACCTGTGGTGTATTTGCCTGGGTACTAGAGACAGAGAGAGGCCAAACAAAAGATGTGTCTTCCTCCCTCAAAGTGCTTGTGCTCTAGGATGAGAAACATGATCTTTACACATGCAGAATGTAGTGTTTCTGATGGCTCTTTAACAAATTACCACAAACTGGGTGGCTTGAAACAACACTGATGTATTATCTCAGAATTTCTACAAGTTAGAAGTCTGGGCATGACTTAGATGATTTCTGTGCTCAGAGTCTCACAAAGCTGCAGTCAAGGTGTTAGCTGGGCTCTTTCTCATCTGAAGGCTAGACTGGGGAAGAACCCACTTCCAACTCCCTAGGTTGTTGGTAGAAGTAATTACTTTGTGACTGAAGAATTCATGGTTCTTCAAAGCCAGCCATGGCGAGAAAGAGAGTCTCTGCTCCTTCAAATCTCTAACTTCAGAGATGGCCTTAGCCCTCTTTAAAAAAGGGGTCCTTCTGACTATGCCAGGCCCACACAGGATAATCTCCCTTTTTTAATTTTTTTATTTTGGTATCATTAATCTACAATTACATGAGCAACACTGTGGTTACTAGACTCCCCCTATTATCAAGTCCCCACCACATACCCCATTACAGTCACTGTCCATCAGCGTAGGAAGATGCTATAGAATCACTATTTGTTTTATGTGTTTTACTGCCTTCCCTGTGCCCCCCACTACATTATGTCTGCTAATAGTAATGCCCCCTTTTTTCCCTTATCCCTTCCTTCCCACCCATCCTCCCCAGTCCCTTTCCCTTTGGTAACTGTTAGTCCATTCTTGGGTTCTGTGAGTCTGCTGCTGTTTGTTCCTTCAGTTTTTGCTTTGTTCTTATACTCCACAGATGAGTGAAATCATGTGATACTTGTCTTTTCTGCCAGGATTATTTCACTGAGCATAATACCCTCTAGCTCCATCCATGTTGTTGCAAATGTTAGGATTTGTTTTCTTCTTATCTCCACCCATTTTTTAATCGGGTTATTTGCTTTTTGGGTGTTGAGGCATGTGAATTCTTTATATATTTTGGCTGTTAACCCCTTGTCAGAGATGTCATTTACAAATATATTCTCCCATACTGTAGGATGCCTTTTTGTTCTGCTGATAGTGTCCTTTGCTGTACAGAAGCATTTTAGCATGATGTAGTCCCATTTGTTCCTTTTTGATTTTGTTTCACTTGCCTGAGGAGATGCATTCAGGAAAAAGTTGCTCATGTTTATATTCAAGAGATTTTTGCATATATGTTTTTTTCTAAGAGTTTTATGGTTTCATGACTTACATTCAGGTCTCTGATCCATTTTGAATTTACTTTTGTGTATGGGGTTAGACAGTGATCCAGTTTCATTCTCTTGCATGTAGCTGTCCAATTTTGCCAATACCAGCTGTTGAAAAGGCTGTCATTTCCCCATTGTATATCCATGGCTTCTTTGTCATATATTAATTGACCATATATGTTTGGGTTAATATCTGGACTCTCTATTCTGTTCCACTGGTCTGTGGGTCTGTTCTTGTACCAGTACCAAATTGTCTTGATTACTGTGGCTTTGTAGTAGAGCTTGAAGTTGCAAAGCGACATCCTCCCTGCTTTATTCTTCCTTCTCAAGATTGCTTTGGCTATTCAGGGTCTTTTGTGGTTCTATATGAATTTCAGAACTATTTGTTCCAATTCATTGAAGAATGCTGTTGGTATTTTGATAGGGATTGCATTGAATCTGTACATTGCTTTGGGCAGGATGGCCATTTTGACAATATTAATTCTTCCTAGCCAAGAGCATGGGATGAGTTTCCATTTGTTAGTGTTCTCTTTAATTTCTCTAAGTAGTGTCTTATAGTTTTCAGGGTATAGGTCTTTCACTTCCTTGGTTAGGTGTATTCCTAGGTATTTTAATCTTTTTGATGCAGTTGTGAATATAATTGTTTTTATGATTTCTCTTTCTTCTAGTTCATCATTAGTGTATAGGAAAGCCACAGATTTCTGTGTATTAATTTTGTATCCTCCAACTTTGCTGAATTCAGATATTAGTTCTAGTAGTTTTGGAGTGGAGTCTTTAGGGTTTTTATGTACAATGTCATGTCATCTGCAAATAGTGACATTTTGACTTCTTCTTTGCCAATCTGGATGCCTTTTATTTCTTTGTGTTGTCTGATTGCCATGGCTGGGACCTCTAGTACTATGTTGAATAACAGTGGGGACAGTGGGCATCCCTGTCTTGTTACTGATTTTAGGTGAAAAGCTTTTCAGCTTCTCACTGTTAAGTATAATATTGACTGTGGGTTTGTCATATATGGCCTTTATTATGTTGAGGTACTTGTCCTCTATACCCATTTGGTTGAGAGTTTTTATCATGAATGGATGTTGAATTTTGTTGATTGCTTTTTCAGCATCTATGGAGATGATCATCTGCATCCCACAGGCATTTGGGCTTTATGCTGTTGTTGTCATTTGTCTCCATATATTGCTTGATCTCTGTTTTAATTTTGTCCTTGATCCATTGATTAGTTAGGAGCATGTTGTTAAGCCTCCATGTGTTTGTAAGCCTTTTTGTTTTCTTTGTACAGTTTATTTTTAGTTTTATAATAACCTTTGTGATCTGAGAAGTTGGTTGGTAGAATTTCAATCTTTTTGAATTTACTGAGGCTCTTTTTGTGGCCTAGTATGTGGTCTATTCTGGATAATGTTCCATGTGCACTTGAGAAGAATGTGTATCCTGCTGCTTTTGGGTGTAGAGTTCTGTAGATGTCTGTTAGGTCCATCTGTTCTAATGTGTTGTTCAGTGCCTCTGTTTCCTTACTTATTTTCTGTCTGGTTGATCTGTCCTTTGGAGTGAGTGGTGTGTTGAAGTCTCCTAAAATGAATGCATTGCAGTCTATTTCCTCCTTTAATTGTGTGAGTATTTGTTTCACATATGTCTGTGTTCCTATGTTGGGTGCATATATATTTATAATGGTTATATCCTCTTGTTGGACTGCCTCCTTTATCATTATGTGATATCCTTCTTTATCTCTTGTTACTTTCTTTGTTTTGAATTCTATTTTGTCTGATACAAGTACTGCAATACCTGCTTTTTTCTCCCTATTGTTTGCATGAAGTATCTTTTTCCATCCCTTGACTTTTAGTCTGTGTATATTTTTGGATTTGAGGTGAGTCTCTTGTAAGCAGTATGTAAATGGGTCTTGCTTTTTTATCCATTCTATTACTCTGTGCCTTTTGATTGGTACATTCAGTCCACTTACATTTAGAATCATTACTGATAAATATGTACTTACTGCTATTGCAGGCTTTGGTTTCATGGTTACCAAAGGTTCAAGGGTAGCTTCTTTACTATATAACCTTCTAACATAACTCTCGTATTGAGATATTATGAACAGAGTCTGATGATTCTTTATTTCTCTCCCTTATTATTCTTCCTCCTCCATTCTTCATATGTTAGGTGTTTTATTCAGTACTCTTTTATGTTTCCTTTGAGTGCTTTTGTGGGTAGCTGATTTTATTTTTTGCCTTTAGTTAGTATTTGGTTGGTCTGCTTTTTGGTGTGATTTTATTTTCTCTGGTGACATCTTTTTAGCCTTAAGATTGCTTCCATCTAGAGCAGTCCCTTTAAAATATCCTGTAGAGCTGGTTTGTGGGAGGCAAATTCTCTCAACTCTTCTTGTCTGGAAATTGTTTAATCCCTCCTTCTAATTTTAAATAAAATCTTGCTGGATACAGTATTCTTGGTTCAAGGCCCTTCTGTTTCATTGCATATAATATATCATGCCATTCTCTTCTGGCCTGTAAGCTTTCTGTTAAGAAGTCTGATGACAACCTGATGGGTTTTCCTTTATAGGTGATCTTTTTTCTCTCTCTGGCCGCCTTCCATACTCTGTCCTTGTCTTTGATCTTTGCCATTTTAATTATTATATGTCTTGGTGTTGTCCTCCTTGGGTTCCTTGTGTTGGTAGATCTGTGGGCTTCCATGGTCTGAGAGTCTATTTCCTTCCCCAGCTTGGGGAAATTTTAAGCAGGTATTTCTTCAAAGACACTTTCTATCCCTTTATCTCTCTCTTCTTCTTCTGGTACCTGTATAGTGCGAATATTGTTCTGTTTGGATTGGTCACACAGTTCTCTTAATATTCTTTCATGCGTAGAGATCCTTTTGTCTCTCACTGCCTCAGCTTCTCTGTATTCCTGCTCTCTGATTTATATTCCATTAACAGTCTCTTGCACCTCATCCTGTCTGCTCTTAAGACCTTCTATTGATTGTTTCATTTCTCTTATCTCCCTCCAGACTTCATCCCTTAGCTCTTGCATCTTTCTCTACAGGTCCATTAGCATGGTTATGACCTTCATTTTGAATTATTTTTCAGAAAGATTGGTTATATCTATCTCACCAGGCCCTCTCTCTGGGGTTGTCTGAGTGATTTTTGGCTGGACCAGATTCTTCTGCCTTTTCATGGTGATAGAAGCGGTTGCAGACAGGTGGTGCATGTGTCAGCTCAGAGAACAAACTCTGGGATAATCTCCTGAGCTGCTGTGGGTGGGGAGGCCTTCAGGATAGCCTAGGGCACTGCGGGGGGTCGCCGACACGCCGGGTGTGTTCTCCTGTGAGAACGGCACCCCTTCATGACTTCTGGACCTTGCTCTGGCTTCCGCTACATGTGCCATTTGCCCACACACTGGGAGCAGTCTTTGGGATAATCTCCTGAGCTGCAATGAGTGAGGTGTCCCTCAGGATACAGTAGCACACTGTGGGGGGTGGCAGACATGCCTGGTGTGTTTTCCTGCAAGAATGGCGCACCTTCATGACTTCCGGACCTTGCCCCGGCTTTCTCTGTCTGCGCTGGGCTGCTGCACACCAGCAGCAACCTCTGGGTCTGTCCCAGTTAGCTGCATGCTTGGAAAAGACTGTGTGGTTGCTGTGGCTGGGGTTGTTCTCTGGCTGCTCTGCAGCTATGGTGGTTCAGCCAGTTTGCTTGCAGAGCCAGCCAGGGGGAATTAATGGCAGGCTGCTTATCACCGTGAGGGGCTTCAGGGCTGCATTAACCCCAGGGGGTTAGGGTGCCTGAAGTTCCCTAAGATTCCCAGCCTGCTCGGCTGAGTGTGCTGGGACAATTTTGTCCAGCTGTTAAGCCCTTATCCCTTTAAGACTTTTAAAAAACACCCACTTTTCTTTTGTCACAGGGGAGCCAGCTGTGGGGACCTGCTCACTGTCTCTGTCTTGGATTTTACTTTTCCTTTTCTCTAATATCTGGTACACCATGCGATGTGTGTCTGTGCTACCAGTGCAGATTACTAGGGCTGGTTATTTAGCAGTCCTGTGCTTCTACAACCTCCTCATTCTGATTCTTTTCCTCCCGCTGGTGAGCTGGGGTTGGGGGAGTGCTTGGGTCCTGCCGGGTCACGGCTTTGTATCTTACCCTTTTCATGATTTGCTGAGTTCTCGCAGATGTAGGTGTAGCCTGGCTGCTGTACTGTATCTTCTGGTCTCTCTTTTAGGAATAGTTGTATTTGTTGTATTTTCAAAAATATATATGGTTTTGGGAGGAGATTTCTGCCACCCTACTCATGCCGCCATCTTGAGCCCCTCCCGGGTTATCTCTCTTGATTAAAATAAAGCCAACTCATTTAGGGGCCCTAATTGCACCTGAAAAATCCCCTTGCCTTTTCTATATATTTTTATTCTTCCCAGACTCAAGAGGGAGGGGTTACATAGGGACCTGATTTATTGGGTGTTACAGGGGGATGTGTTTTGCCATGTTCACAAACACTAAATACAAGCACTGACAATACCAGTACTGTGGTACAGAAAACAAATTCAAGTGGAAAGGATGCATAGGGACTGAAAGAACACAGACTAAAGGGTGATCCCTGCCTGGGAGTGACTCATTATTCAGCAACAGCTTACTGTGCACTTACCATGAACTAGGCCCCACATTAAGCTCTGAGGTTGAAGTAAATTCTAAATGACATGTTCCTTAGGTTACTTCAGAAGACATACAATGTTCAATTCCAGAAGACTCCAGAACGCTATTGCATGTATTTGTCTGAAGAACAGATACCAAAGAAAGAGATGATAACAGATATGTTTATTTACAGCCATGAGTTCCTTATATCTTGCTGTGGGGGTACAATTTATACACACACATGCACACATAAACACAGCATGTCTACAAAGCAATGTAAGTGAGTTTGATTGAATGTAACAATCTGCAAATATATCTCCTGACACAGAATTGTGAATGCTTTATTCTGGCCTCTTTATTTACTTTGTGAGGCAGGTAGAAAATTATAATATCATGGCTAGGGTTTGGAGATCTCACAATTGAGTCTACTTACATAATGTATGTGGTGGCGAAGATGTTTCTCCAATCAGTGCATTTAATGTATCACTTACTGTTTGTCTGAATCTTTTTCTATTTATCACCTGACTTGATCTGAACACCAGCCCTATCACGGAGCAAAGTTCTATTCCCACTTAACAGAGGAATTCTTTGCCCAGAGTTACATAAGCATGAGAGTGGAAAACAAGGACTAAAACTTATGTCTTTTCATTCCAAATCCAGACTTTTGTAGGAAGTAGGACAGAGGAAGAAATGATATAGAAAATCAAAGTGTCCAGCTTCTCCAGTTCTGCCTTGTAATATAAGATTTTCCCTTTTATTCTGTATTTGGTAGGCCATTTTCTTTCTTGTTTATTTTTAAGCCCCAAATCATAAACACTGGAGTTCTTTATGGAGTCACAGTATTTATACTCAAGAGTTTATGAAAACGACAGTTGTCCCTAAAAAGTATCCTTGGACTCACCTAAAGGGACCACTTCCTATGAATAGGTTCTCCATGGCCTGTAAGTTTCTTGATCTCTCTACTGAGAGTGCAAACAAGCTTACTATTTTCACAATGATTGTAATGATGTGAACGAAACTGAAATTGCCAAGTCATTTCATATAAGCTATTGCACAACTGACAGGTACAATAATAAATTTCAGGATACTGCTATCTGCTTGTTCCAATGCACTTTGGGATATTTACGGATCATCCAATTTTGCCCTAGATTTAATGCACTTACTATTATTCAGGCTACTTTAGTCTAAATATTTAGTCACTTTTTCATTTTGTGTTCTTACTGTCTGTATCCAGGCTTTACATTTTATACTGCTTGGTCACCTAAAGCTGCTATGTCCTATGGGTGCAGCACTCTGTTGGGCACTAAATCCTGAGAGAAATGGGCATTTGCTTCCTACAAGTGCCTTGCAAGTTAATTGCAAAGGCCCTCTCAGCAGTCTGTTGCAATGTTTGTTTTCTGCAGGTGAAACTCAAAGATTAAACAACACTGTCATATCTGCCAGAAGCTAACAGCCTCAAACCAAACTAGTTATGGGGATTTAGTTACGCAAAGTGGAATTTATGATTCCATAGTCATTTAGATACCACCTAATATGCAATTTCTCTGTCTTCAATTATCTCTATCTCATTTCAGAAACACTGTAAAGATAAACCTACCCTCACATCCAGCCATTCTTGGTAGCCTCTTTCTCCAAAAATCTCTTTATAAGATTAAATTTGAATTTTTCTAGTATCTCAATATTTAATAAGTTACAGCATAAACATCATGAGCCTATCATTTTTACACTCTAGGTACATTCGACTAGTAACCTGGATCCTTGAATTTTAATTGCCAACTTTGTTACTAACTAGTTGTATGACATTGAGAAAGTCATATAACCTCTTTAGGTGTTGGTTTTCTAATTTATTCCCAAAGGCTATTGTGATGAAAAATCAAGATAGTGTCTACAAAAAAATATAGAAAATGAAGGGCAGTGGACAGAGTAGGTGTTAATAATAGCAAATGTTGGCAACTTGGTTGGCATTGCTATTTGAATTCATCATATGGTTAAAACTGTTGTAAATGCTTGTTCACTCTGTAGTGTGAATATGGGCAGTCTTAAATTAGCATTGGTTTCATTTGGACATAATGTTGTTTCATAGTTATGATGTTTTATAGTTATCAGATGTAAATGAAGAGTGCCAGGTTTTCCAAAGAGCCATAATAATATCTTTTATACATAAGGCATTATATGTTATTAGATTCTACTTCCTAACAAGTAGAGTATAAAATGAGGAACAGATACCAATTTGTTCTTCTTGCAATACTATTATGCATTCATATGTATTTTCAAAATGTGCTCTCCCTCAGTACATATCACATGTGCAAAACTTGAGTGCCATTGGCATCCAATCATTTCAGTTCTCCTTTACTAAGATTATTTTTCTCCCTCATGGTAAGAATTGTGGCTCTTGAAGCACCCAGAAAGTAATTCAGGCAAATCATCATGGCTGAAAAATGTGATTACTTTATTAGTTTATGGCAGTGATAAAATATATGATGAACAGGGAGAAAACAGAATGTTTCCCAAATAAATGTCTATGTAATTTTCACCACCTGAGTTCTCTGTTGAAGACAAGTTATGGAGTTAGAATAATGCTCTCCTTAAATGGCAGGCCTGGTGGCACCAGTCTTTCAAAAGTTGAGCAGAGAAGCAGCTCAGCTTTTGTCTTCCTACTGTCATTAAAAGCATTTCTGCTTCTATTCCCCCTCCCTGTATCCATGGGAGTCTCATGATATCAAGGAACATTACCTGTCATTGTGATGCCTTTATGATGCAGGTGTGTAAGGTTTTCTTTTTCCACTTTTTATTTCATGCAGTGTAGTGAAGTCAATTTAGGTTTCCTATGGAGAGGTTATCTTAAAAATGAAATACTGTTTCAGATCTGCATACATATTTCTCTACGTTAGTGTCTAATGCTTTTGTTTTGAGCCATGGATATATTGGCTATTAATAGAGCCAGAGAATATGGCAAAAATCCAACTTCCTCCACATTTCTGTTTAATATGCAAAACCGATCCTTCTCCATTCTGTTCTTTCCCGCCTTCTCCTCCTATGTCTCTTCCATCCTCATAATGGTGTTAAGAATTGGTATAATTTCATTAACTAGAGGTTATGCAAATTAATATAGAAGGTTTCTTTTGATGGCCTAGATAATGTGAATGAGAATCATTTTCTCACTGTAAACTAATTTGTAATGACACACAATCAATGTCATTTGTGTCACTGACAGCTTTTTGTGCCAGCTTTAGCAACCCTTGCCCTACTGAATTGAGTTTTTTTTTTTTTAGTTTAAACATGATAGTCAGTCATGAATACCTTTTTGGTATAAATTCAATAGAGGAGGTAGTTGGTATTGGAAGTAAGCCAAACTCCTTTTCCAGAAACTTTTTTTTTTTAATTTTATTTTTTTATTTTTTTGAGAGGGCATCTCTCATATTTATTGATCAAATGGTTGTTAACAACAATAAAATTCAGTATAGGGGGGTCAATGCTCAATGTACAGTCATTAATCCATCTCAAGCCTAATTCTCGTCAGTCTCCAATCTTCTTCCAGAAACTTTTTATACTTAGATGCAATGCAGGTTGACTTTGCTCCGTTATGTCTTCAGTGACAGAACAACGCTTACAACTATGATATACTTTTACAAATTAACATTGATTCAGTGGAGAATTAAAGATACACAGGAAAGGAGCTTTTCACTGTTATTTACTCAGTGAAGTATACTTTGGAAGGCTGTTATCACACCTTAGTGCATTCTTAGTCCAGTGGAAGAAGTCAGTGTGGCAGGTTTACAAGTGTTCGCAAGTGTTCATAGAGTGTCTCCTATGTGCTAGCTACTCTGTTAGGTACTCTGCCAGGTACATAGCAATAATTTTGACATTTCAACTGTTAACTTTATGTTCTTTCTATTTTAAGTGCAATACAAATTCAGAGAAGATAAACCGTACAGATTGTAGTATTTATGGCTCCCTTTGTAGAGGAGTTGAGACACTGGGACTTGAGGAAAATCTACAGTATGGAGAGATTGGAAAAGGGAGTGAAAATATTGCACTTGGACAGAATGACACAATCAAAGGCTCAGACTTTATTTCATAGGCAAGAAAAATTATTTGAGGATTTTGAGCAGGTATGTGATCTGATAAAATGGTATTATGGGAGGGATTGAAAGTAGCATGAGAGGATGGGGGTTTATCATTTAGAAGGGTATCATAATAAGCTATGTCTATATATTACTTAATCAAATGGCCAGTTCAGGCTTTGTGTACACACATGACTGAAATCAAGGAAGTAGTCTGGAAATGAACTGACTTGAAAGTGTTGTGAAAACAACCAGTTTGATTGAATTCAGTTGTTTTTCTCCAAATCAACTCATTATTATAGAAGCACTATGTGTTAATTACACGCAGAAAAAAAAATCACTTAAGCTTGTTGTTTCATGGCTTACAGGCACACTGGCTTGTAGATTACCTAAAAATTTGGCTTTTCAGCCGGAAGTTTCAGTGTTGTGTCAATACAGCCGTTTAAGAGTTGCATAGATATTGGCAGGCAGTACTAGGATATGTTAGAATTACTAGGTGTTAGAAAATAGACTTAAGTTATCACCCATAGCAAAACAAATCCTTGAGCAAAGAAGTGACAGAAACCCATATGGTATACTTATTAAATTGTTTTCAGGGGGTTAGAATTTATTCACTTATAAATTAAAATTTACAGAATAGGGAATGGATGAGAAGAAAAAGTGACCAAAAGGCAAAGTATATATCATATTTAAAATCATTTACATTGAAGAAAATGCTATTTTTAGGAAATGGGCTTTTCTAAGGAGAAGGAGTTCATTTATCAAAACCATATTCCAAGGGATTAGTACCAGGCTAAACATCAATCAGAGGACATGAATTTTTTTAATATACAATTTCTTTTACTAAGGTATTATTGATATACATGCTTATCAAGGTTTCACATGAAAAACAATGTGGTTACTACATTCACCCATATGATCAAGTCCCCCCCATAACCCATTGCAGTCACTGTCCATCAGTGTAATAAGATGTCACAGAGTCACTACTTGTTTTCTCTGTGCTACACTGTCTTCCCCTTGACCCCACCACCACACCATGTGTACTAGTAATCATACCCCTCAATCCCCTTCTCCCTCCCTCACCACCCTCACTCCCCCACCCGACCCCTTTGGTAACCACTAGTCCCTTCTTGGATTCTGTGAGTCTGATGCTATTTTCTTCCTTCAGTTATGCTTCATTGTTATACTCCACAAATGAGGGAAATCATTTGGTACTTGTCTTTCTCTGCCTGGCTTATTTCACTGAACATAATACCCTCTAGCTCCACCCATGTGTTGCAAATGGTAGGATTTGTTTTCTTCTTATGTCTGAATAACATTCCATTGTGTATATGTACCACCACTTCTTTATGCATTCATCTACTGATGGACACTTATTAGGTTGCTTCCATTTCTTGGCTATTGAAGTAGTGCTGTGATTAACATAGGGGTGCATGTGTCTTTTTCAATCTGGGATCCTGCATTCTTAGGGAAAATTCAGAGAAGTGGAATTCCTGGGTCAAATGGTATTTCTATTTTGAGTTTTTTGAGGAACCTCCATACTGCTTTCCACAATGGTTGAACTAATTTACATTCCCACCAGCAGTGTAAGAGGGTTCCCCTTTCTCCACATCCTCACCAGCATTTGTTGTTGTTTCTATTTTGGATGTTGGCCATTCTAACTGGTGTGAAGTGATATCTCATTGTGGTTTTAATTTGCATTTCTCTGATGATTAGCGATATGGTGCATCTTTTCACATGCCTGTTGGCCCTCTGAATTTCTTCTTTGGAGAAGTGTCTGTTCATATCCTCCACTGATTTTTAATCAGCTTATTTGCTTTTTCAGTGTTGAGGCATGTGAGGTCTTTATATAATTTGGATGTTACTCCCTTGTCGAATATGTCATTTACAAATATATTCTCCCATACTGTAGGATGCCTTTTTGTTCTGTTGATGGTGTCCTTTGCTGTACAGAAGCTTTTTAGCATGATGTCCTCTCATTTGTTCAATTTTTCTTTTGTTTCCCTTGCCTGAGGAGATGCATTCAGGAAAAAGTTGCTCATGTTTATATTCAAGAGATGTTTGCCTATGTTTTCTACTATGAATTTTATGGTTTCATGACTTACATTCAGGTCTTTGATACATTTAGAGTTTACTTTTGTACCTGGAGTTAGACAGTAATCCAGTTTCATTCTCTTGCATGTAACTGCCCAGTTTTGACAACACCAGTTGTTGAAGAGGCTGTCATTTCCCCACTGTATGTCCATGGCTCCTTTATCATATATTAACTGACCATATATTATTGGGTTTATATCTGGGCTCTCTAGTCTGTTCCATTGGTCTATGGGTCTGTTCTTGTGCCAGTACCAAATTGTCTTGATTACTGTGGCTTTGTAGGAGAGCTTGAAGTCCAGGAGAGCAATGCCCCCCACTTTATTCATCCTTCTCAGGATTTCTTTGGCTATTCAGGGTCTTTTGTGGTTCTATATGAATTTTAGAACTATTTGCTCTAGTTTGTTGAAGAATGATGTTGGTATTTTGATAGGGATTGCATTGAATCTGTATATTGCTATAGGCAAGATGGCCATTTTGACAATATTAATTCTTCCTAGCCAAGAGCATGGGATGTGTTTCCATTTTTTGGTATCTTCTTTAAATTCTCTCATGAGTGTCTTGTGTTTTCAGAGTATAGGTCTTTCACTTCCTTCGTTAGGTTTATTCCTAGGTATTTTATTCTTTTTGATGCAATTGTGAATGTAATTGTTTTTCTGATTTCTCTTTCTGCTAGTTTATCATAAGTGTATAGGAATGCAACAGATTTCTGTGTATTAATTTTGTATCCTGCAACTTTTCTGAATTCAGGTACTAGATCTTGTAGTTTTGGAATGGATTCCTTAGGGTATTTTACATACAATATCATGTCATATGTAAATAACAACAGTTTAACTTCTTCCTTCCCAGTCTGGATGCCTTTTATTTCTTTGTGTTGTCTAATTGCCATGACTAGGACCTCCAAAACTATGCTGAATAAAAGTAGGGACAGTGGGCATTCTTGTCTTGTTCCTGATCTTAAAGGAAAAGCTTTCAGTTTCTCACTATTGTGTATAATGTTGGCTGTGGGTGTGTCATATATGGCCTTTATTATGTTGAGGTACTTGCCCTCTATACCCATGTTGTTGAGAGTTTTTATCATGAATGGTTGTTGAATTTTGTCAAATGCTTTTTCAGTGTCTATGGAGATGATCATGTGTTTTTTGTCTTTCTTTTTGTTGATGTGGTGGATGATGTTGATGGATTTTCAAATGTTGTACCATCCTTGCGTCACTGGAATAAATCTTACTTGATCATGATGGATGATTTTTTTAATGTATTTTTGAATTCAGTTTGCTAATATTTTGTTGAGTATTTTTGCATCTATGTTCATCAGGGATACTGGTCTGTAATTTTCTTTTTTTGTGGTGTCTTTGCCTGGTTTTGCTATTAGAGTGATGCTGGCCTCATAGAATGAGTTTGGGAGTACTCCTTCCTCTTCTACTTTTTGGAAAACTTTATGGAGGATGGGTATTAGGTTTTCACTATATGTTTGATAAAATTCAGCCTGAAGCCATCTGTTACAGGAGTTTTGTTCTTAGGTAGTTTTTTGATTACCAGTTCAATTTCCTTCCTTGTAATTGGTCTATTCAGATTTTATGTTTCTTCCTGGGTCACCCTTGGAGGGTTGTATTTTTCTAGAAAGTTGTCCATTTCTTCTACATTATCCAGTTTGCTCGCATATAATTTTTCATAGTACTCCCTAATAATTCTTTGTATTCCTGTAGTGTCTGTAGTGATTTTTCCTTTCTCATTTCTGATTCTGTTTGTGTGTGTAGACTCTTTTTTCTTGGTACGTCTGGCTAGGGGTTTATCTGTTTTGTTAATTTTCTTGAAGAACCAACTCTTGCTTTCTTTGATTCTTTATATTTTTTTATACTTCATGATTTTATTTATGTCTGCTCTCATCATGGTTATGTCCTTTCTTCTAGTGACTTTGGGGCTCATTTGTTCTTCTTTTTCTAGTTTCTTTAATTGTGAGTTTATACTGTTCATATGGAATAGTTCTTTCCTGAGGTAGGCCTGTACTGCAATATACTTCCCTCTTAGCATGGCCTTCACTGCATCCCACAGATTTTGTGGTATTGAATTATTGTTTTCATATATGTCCATATATTGCTTGATCTCTGTTTTTATTTGGTCATTGATCCATTGGTTATTTAGGAGTATGTTGTGAAACCTCCATGTGTTTGTGGGATTTTTCATTTCCTTGGTGTAATTTATTTCTAGTTTCATACCTTTGTCATCTGAGAAGCTGATTGTTATAATTTCAATATTTTTTAATTTACTGAAGCTCTTCTTGTGGCCTAGTATGTGGTCTATTCTTGAAAATGTTCCATGTGCACTTTAGAAGAATGTGTATCCTGCTGCTTTAGGGTGGAGTGTTCTGCAGATGTCTATTAAGTCCATCTGTTCTAATGTGTTGTTTAGTGCCTCTGTCACCTTACTTATTTTCTGTCTGGTTGATCTGTCCTTTGGAGTGAGTGGCATGTTGAAGTCTCCTAGAATGAATGCATTGCATTCTATTTCCCCCTTCAATTCTCTTAGTACTTTTTTCACATATGTATGTGATCCTGTTTCAGGTGCATAGATATTTACAATGGTTATATCCTCTTGTTGGACTGACCCCTTTTTCATTATGTCTGTATTTGTCTCTTGTGACTTTCTTTGTTTTGAAGTCTATTTTGTCTGATACAAGTACTGCAATTCCTGCTTTTTTCTTCCTGTTAGTTGCATGAAATATCTTTTTCCATCCTTTCACTTTTAGTCTGTGTATGTCTTTGTGTTTGAAGCAAGTCTCTTGTAGGCAGCAAATAGACAGTTTTTATTTATTATCCATTCAGTGACTCTATGTCTTTTGATTGGTGCATTCAGAACATTTACATTTATGGTGATTATCAATAGGTATGTACTTATTGCCATTGCACACTTTAGATTTGTGATTACCAAAGGTTCAAAGTTAAGTTCCTTACTATCTTATAGTCTAAGTAAACTCAATTAGCATGCTATTACAAACAAAATCTAAAGGTTCTTTTTTTTTCCTCCTTTATCTTCCTCCTCTATTCTTTATATATTAGGTATCATATTCTATACCCTTTGTCTATCCCTTGATTGACCTCGGGGGTAGTTGGTTTAATTTTGCATTTGCTTAGTAATTCATTGTTCTACTTTCTTTTCTGTGGCTTTATTTCCTTTGGTGACAACTATTCAGCCTTAGGAACACTTCCATCTGTAGCATTCCCTCCAAAATACACTGTAGAGATGGTTTGGGGGAGGTAAGTTCTCTCTGTTTTTGCTTATCTGGAAATTATTTAATCCCTCCTTCATATTTAAATGATAATATTGCCAGATAGAGTATTCTTGGTTCTATGCCCTTCTGCTTTATTGCATTAAATATATTATGCCACTCCTTTCTGGTCTGTAAGGTTTCTGCTGAGAAGTCTGCTGATAGCCTGGTGGGTTTTCCTTTGTATGTGATCTTTTTTCTCTCTCTGGCTGCTTTTAATACTCTGTCTTTATCCTTGATCTTTGCCATTTAGTTATTATGTCTTGGTGTTGTCTTCTTTGGGTCCCTTGTGTTGGGCGTTCTGTCCACCTCCATGGCCTGAGAGACAATCTCCTTCCTCATATTGGGGAAATTTTCAGCAAATACCTCCTCAAAGACACTTTCTATCCCTTTTTCTCTCTCTTCTTCTTCTGGTACCCTTATAATGCAAATATTGTTCTGTTCACATTGGTCACTGATTTCTCTCCATATTCTTTCATTCCTAGAGATCCCTTTTTCTCTCTGATTCTCAGCTTCTTTGTATTCCTCTTCTCTAATTACTATTCCATTTACCATCTCCTCCACTGTATCTAATCTGCTTTTAAATCCCTCCATTCTATGTTTTATTTCTGATGCTATATTTCATAATGATTGAATCTCCAACCTAAATTCGTCCCTGAGTTCTTGAATATTTTTTGTACCTCCATGAGCATGTTTATGATTTTTATTTTGAAATGTCTTTAGGGAAGATTGATGAGTTCAGTTTCACTTGGCCCTTTTTCTGGTGTTTGTGTGATTCTGGTTTGAACCAGGATCCTTTGATGCTTCATATTTGTGTGTGGCTCCCTCTAGTGCCCAAAAGCTCTACTCTCTGGAGCTGCCCTGCCTCTGGAGCTATGTTGGAGGTCACAGAGGAGTGGCGCTGATGCCTGGGTGGAGGAAAGAGTTGTTTCCTGCTTCCCGGCTGTTCTGTCTGTATCCACTGCCAGCACCAGTGGGCCAAGTACACAGGTGTAAGCCTCTATGGTCTGCATTTGTAGCTGCCATAGGCAGGACTTCCCTCTGGCTGGCCTGCCACCAGGGCAGGGGCTGCCAGTTTGCAAGCCATGTGCATGCCAGGTGGGAGGAAGGTGCAACAGGCTGCATATCACTGTGTGGGGCCTTGGAACTCTGTAGCCAGCCAGGGGGATGGAGCACCTCAAGTTCCTGACAGTTCTCAACCTGCTGGGCATAGTGTGCCTGGACAATTTTGTCCACCTGTCCTTTCTTCTGAGCAGCAAGCTCTGTGCAGTCCTTGCTCCTTTAGCAGCCCTCTCCCTGTTACTAAGTCTCTCAGACTGCCCACCCAGATCAGCCTTAAATGAATCCCTGTTTGCTACAAGCAGCTAGAATCTCAGTCTCTCCAGGTATTCTGCCTGTCTTAGCTTTTCAACCCCACTAATCACCAGAGCACCATTTAATGTAGGTTTATGCTCCCAGAGCAGATCTCCAGAGCTAGGTGTTCAGCAGTCCCAGCCCTTCACTCCCTCCCCACTCCATTTCTATTCCTCCCAACAGTGAGCTGGGGTGGTGGAAAGGCTTGGGTCCCACCGGATCATGGCTTTGGTATGTTACCCTGTTCCATGAGGTCTCCTCTTTTCTCCAGGTGTATGCAGTCTGGTGCAGTCTTCTCTCCAGTTGCTATTTCAGGATTAGTTGTATTAATTTTATTTTCATATTATATGTGGTTTTGGGAGGAGGCCTCTGTCTTGCCTCTCACGTTTCCATCTTCAATCCTGTATCCGACATGAATATTTTTTAAACCCTTATTTTCTCAGATCTTAATATGACTTCCAACTTACTTTTCCCAAAGGAGCACCAACACTCTATCCTTCATTATATCCTGGGACATCTTTATTTTTGCTTCTCTCATAAGCAACCTAAATATAAAAATTATATCAATCTCCCTTGAACATCAGCTATTGGTGCTTTCTAGATGGCTATTATGATGACAACTGTGGCAATATTACTCACTGGCTAATGACACCCAACCTAGGGTAAGTGGAGCAATATGAGGCAAGAAAGTCCCTTTGAAAAAAAAATCCGTGGCAGTTCTTACCCAGTGACCACATACCACCACCACCAATTTCTTTCCAGCTTCCAATTTATAACTATATCAGTAATACAGTATCCATAGAGACTAGAGACAGGCATACTAGTTAAGAAGCCATTGACACAGCCCAGAAAATAGTTGATGGTGGTCTGAATTAAAGTAGTGGCAATGGAAGTAGTAAGAGATAGACATATGGTACCAACATTATAACAGTTGTATTTTCAAACTTTGGTAACTCTGGGAGGAGAGAATATTAAGATAGAGGGAAACAAGAATGATTCCAAAGTTTCAGTCTCAAGCAAATGGGAGTGTGGTACTGTTAAATGAAATTTGATATTCAGGAAATGGCATAGATTTGTGATGGGGAAAGATGTTCCATTCTGCATATGTTGTCTCTGAGGTGTCCAAGGGGGTGATAGTCAATTGACTCTTGGGATTATGAGATTAGTATTTAAGTAAGAGATTGGGGCTGGAGATGTGGATGTGAGGGTCATCAGTATATTCAGAATTTAGGTGTTCCTTGAAGCTGTGGCAATAGACACAATTGCCCATGGAGAGAATGTAGAGAGCAAACAAAATAAAACAAAATAAAGTGGACTGAGAAGAAGACCTGAGGTGCTGGTAGAGGAGGAATAGCCAATGAAAGAGTTAGTGAAGGGTAGGGAGAGAGAATGAGAACTAGGGTAATGCAGTGTTTTGGATTCTAAAGGAAATGAGGGAATCAAGAGATGTGAGGTCACCACTATCAAATGTTACAGAAAAGTTGAAGAGGCTGAACATTTCAAAAAAGGCACCTGACACTTAGACACTTTGGTGACCTTTATTTAAAGAGAAATTCCAGTGGAGTGGAAAGAGCAGATAACAGTTTACAATGAGTTAATGAGGAAGCAGAAGTAGTAAATGCATGCTAGGTCTCACCATTAGTGATAGGAACTATGGTAATAAAAAGAAATATGAAAATTGCCTTAAGTTTATGGATTTTAATTTTGATGATGCACAAATGCTTCATTAAGTTGTATCCACAGCCCATACGTTTATGCCCCATGAATCCAGTATAGCACTGTGAAATTCTGTCAGCAGCCATTATCATTTTCATGGCCCAAATAGGGAGCAACAGAAGTGGAGTCAAAGAAGCCTTTCTCTTACTGAGTTGTTTTCTAAGTTCCTCTGAGTCTCCACAGTGCCTGGCACATAGTAGGCACTTAAGAACTGTTAGTTGAATCAAATACCTTGAGAATCTCTATTTTAACACACTTGCCTCATAAATAGACAACCAAATTAAAACTTTTCCAGTGCCCACATATGGTACCATGCCTTTTGGGAAAGGAGAAGTTGAAATTTTAATTCATCAGTGCCAATGTTTGGCACTGGGCTTGTGGTAAAATACCCCCAGTTTCTTTGTTTTTCAAAGCAATTTTTATAAGTAAGGACTTCATATATATTAGCAAATGATCTTAACAGAAACTTCCAGAAATTCCTCATCTAAATACACATGCACACACGTACGCTGCCTTAAAGTCTATTGTGAAAATAAGCATTTTCGGTCTAGAACAGAGAATGATTTAAAGTTTTGTTTCATTAAACATTTACCTAATTGGTTTATCATTCAGACTTAAGCATCTGCATCACATCTACTTGACTTGGTTGTTGTGATTAGAAATACTTGTTAATATACAAAATTATAAACATTTGTAGTGCATAAACTTCATACCACCAGTGTTTTTGCATCTTTTTATCATATTAAGATTTTTCACATCAGTTTATAAACATGGAAGAACTTTTTGGGAGTTAGAGAGAAACTTAGGAAATTATGTGTTCATTCTCCAAAAAGTCTACTAGTGACTTAAATAATTATTTCTGATAATGGGGCACAAGGGCTCATGGTAAAATAGGGCTAATGACCTCATAAGGACTTTTTAAACTTTTAACTTTACAGGATTATTTAATCACTTCAAGTCATTTTGGTATAAGATGGAATATGAACAAATAAATTTTATTATGTAGGATGTTCTTGACTGCAAATTTTAAAAAATGCAACTCAGAGTGACATTAACAATAAAGAGATTTGTTATCTTACATAACAAGAACTCTTAAGGTAAGGTTGATCACTTCTGTGGCTTAAAGACATCATTTTATTTCCTGTTCTTCCATCCACAGTATGTAGGGTAGCATGTTTCTCATAATATCAGTATGGCTGCCAACAGTTCCAGGCATCATATCCTCATACAACAATGCAGAAAGTGACAGAAAAACAAATTATTTGTTTCTTGTAACTTTAACTGCTAAGAAATCTTTCTCATCTTTCGTCCCTTCAAGAATCCTTACCCTTACACTCCATTGGCCAAAACAGGACACATGAATCTTCCTTAGCCAAAGAGAATGGAATTATAATCCACTTACACTAATCAAGATTGACACTTTGTGATGGAGTCTGGGTTTGGGCCTGGGCCTGGGCCTGATGTTACAGCTGGTACTAGAGCTAGGGCTGTGGATAGATTTTTTAACAGCTTTACTGAAATGCAACTCACATACAATAAAATTCATGCATTTAATATCTAAAACTCAGTGTCTTTCAGTCTGTTCACAGAGTTGTGCAACCATCAAACCACAGTCAGTTTTGAAACATTTTTGTCACCCCCAAAGGGAATCTTATACCTTTTAAGTAGTCACTTTTTATTACCCCTTCTCCCTAGCCCCCAGCAACCACTACTCCACTTTCTGTCTCTATGTATTTGCCTATTCTGAATACTTCATATAAAGGAAATCATATATTATGTGACCTTTTATGACTGGTTTCTTTCACTTAGCATCATGTTTTAAAATTTATCCACATTATAGCATATATCAGCATTTCATCTCTATTTATGACCAAATAATATTCTATTTTATATATACACCACATTTTGCTTATCCATTTATCAGTTGGTGGACATTTGGGTTTTTTCTACCTTTTGGCTATTGTGAAAATGCTACTGTGAACATTCATATACTAGTATGCATGTGAACATTTATTTTCACTTGTTAGATATATATATATATACATGTACCTAATAGTGACATTGCTGGGTCATATAGTAACTATGTTTGACTTTTTGAGGAACTACCAAACCCTTTTCCACAATGGTTGGGCAATTTTTCCCAAATTCTTCACATCCTCTATAATACTTATAATTATGTATTTTTTATTATAATTTTCCTAGTGGGTGTGAAGTGGCATCTCACTGTGGTTTTGTAGTCTTCCTTAAAGCATATGGACAAGGAGAAGAACAAGGATACCTGAGTAAATCTGGGATCATGTTAATAAGTAAGAAAGGAGAGGGAATTGGCTTATATAGACCAATAATAGATTCTGATCACAAATAAATTTAAAAAATATTACTTAAACTAATTAGATGGCTTTATTCATTTTATTTCAATTTTACATTTCTTATGTTTTTTTTGAATTCTCAGAATTTCTCATTTCTGAGTTACTGACTCAAGATTCAGTATAATAAGCAAACATGTCTGGATATATCATCACTTCTATAATTAAATAAAACATAAAAAATATAACTCTTTAAATTAATTTGGGATGATGTATTAATTACCACAATAGATATGGATTGTACAACAGATGATCAATGTTACATCAAATTTCAGAAGACCACAGTATTTGCCAGGCCCATTTATTTAGTCAAGACTGGAGTTGGGTTGGGTGAAAAAACACTTTCACAATTTTAAAAACATTTTTTAGAAACATGAACCTGCACATAAGGAGACTTATTTAGGAAATGGGTGTGTGAGTGCTGTAAATCCATAAGCCAAAGCTAAATTCAATTTGAGAGTTTCAAGGTGCTAGCATGAGAACTTATGGGCTTTAAAACCAAAAGAGAGTCTACAGCTTCTTTCTTGTGATTAACAATAATATGCCCATAGTGCTTTGTGTGGACCTGCCTGATCATTCGTAGGTCATTGTACCCAGTTTCTTTTTTGACTGGACTTGGTTTCCTACTGCCCTTTTTGGATCTCAAAATCTCACCTCTTCATGTGCTCATTGGCCGTTTGTGCTTTTGCACTCCTACACAGCTTTGATCTCTAGAAGCTGCCTCCAACTCTCCTTGTTTAAGTACATTTTTTTTGCAATCAGATCTGCTATTTGCCTATGCAACAACCAGTTCCTCATCCTTTGTTAACATAACATCAGATTTTTTTCACGTATCCTAGAATCGTAGTCATAATCATACTTAATATTAAATAAATGGAAGGGAACTTGGAAGTCATTTAGCCCTCATTTTCTAACTGGAAACTGCCTTCAAGTCTATATCCTCCAGTTGGGCCTGGCACCTCAAACACTGACCTCCATTAATTCTCACATATACAAATGCGTAGTGGTTCCTTGACGCTGGTCTGAGCAGCAGTGGAGGTGATTTTGCCTACTAACACCACATGGGCTCTTGTTCTCTTAGAAACCTATTAAATCAGAAGCTCTAGGAACAGAACCCAAAATTGGTACTTTATGAGCTCCCCAAAATGATATAAAATATGTATCTGGAGCTGACAGCTGCTGGCTAGTCTAACTTCCAAAAACCTTGCTTTGAGAACTATGGATGTTAATGCCATAAAGAGCTAGGCTTGGGTACAACCCTAAGTTTTTCTGGTTGATATGTAGACAGCTATGACCCTTCATCCCTGCTCAAGATACCTTGCCAAAGGCCATTTCGACTGCTAAGACCATAATTCATCCAGTTTGGTATTTTCCATGAATTTTAAGAATATATTTTATCTGTGTCAGGACGTAGGTAATAATATATCCAAAAAATATTCTTTCCCCTCTATAAATTCCATGTCTTCATTTTTGGCTTAGGGATGTGTGTCTTAGAAAGTTCAATTGCTTCACATTGATGTGGTATGTACTACATACACTGGGTTTAAAAGATGGATTTTAGGAATACTAAAGCATATTGAATATTCTGCTCATTTACCTTTTATCAGCTAGTGCATTGATTCAAATGATGACACTCCTCCCCTGGTTTAGTAAGATTATTGCTCTGATATATGTTCACGGGAAGTGTTCTGGGGAACATATTTAGGCATTTCCAAGTTTTCTACTGTGAGTTGTACCCTAATTAGCTCTGAATAACATATGGTTGTATTTTTATACCAAGGTTTTGGACTCCTTTCACTTTAGAAATGCATTCCAAACATGGCCATCAGTGTTGAATTCATAATGCAAAGTTATCTGGAAATCACGGCATGTTAGTTGGTTAACCAAATAGACTTGTTGGGAGGTCAGCCATTCTTGGAAATTGCTCCCAGAGAAACCAATCATCATCAAGTTTTATTACATGTGCATGGTATAAAGTGCTTCAAAATCTGTAACAGCGATGAAAACATGGTATCAGTTGATGAGTACAGCATTACATGTAATGTATAAATGTCTGTATGCCTGCAGCCTGTGCTGAGCACTTGGATTGTGACCTCATGTTGGTATTTATATTTTCAAGCTGTATTGCATATTGGGGTGATTGCTGTGACAAGCTAGTTAAACAGAAGCAGAGAATTTTCCCAGAGTTTCTAATATAAGGCAAACAGCCTATTGTCTACATGTATGACGATGAACCATTTCCTAAGTGATGAAGTAAAAAGGAACATCAGTGGTTCTCAACTCTGGCTGCATATTGAATCACCTAGGGAGATTTTATTAAAAAATAACGACACCTAGTCTCTACTTGCCCAGATTCTCATTTAATCTGGAGTGGGATCCAGGTGTTCATATTTTTTTAAGTGCCCCAGGTGATTTGAATGTGTAACCAAAGTTGAGAATTATTGGACTTGACTGTATTGCCTTGTGAGGCTAGGCCAGTGCCTGACCACCACAGTTCAATAGCTGTTTGTTTCACTCAGTGTTACCAGTGCTAGAGTTAGTACAAAGCTGATCATTTAGATTCAGGTTTCTCAGGCATTTAAATAGCAATATTCACTAAATGTTTAGAGTAATCAGAGGGATGGGTACAAAGAATATGATCTTACAAAAGCCCTCATTAGGAGGGTTTCTTGACCAAAGATGCAAAAGTATCAAGACAAAAATAAGCAGGCTCTGACCTCAAGGTGTAATCTGCAGAGACTCTGCTAATTTCCCATGTTCTCCTCCTTGTGTGGTATCTTTCCTGCTCTTAAGTGCCTAAAGAAATGTGGACAAATACTGTTTCAGGTGGGTATGTTTTTTCTTGTCATAACAATGTGAAAAGAAGGAAGGCAAAAATATGGTGAATGAACAGAGTTAAGAGAGCACTGTGGAATTTTTAAGATAGCTCCCAAATCTGTTAGTGCAGCGGTGTTTCTGGGTTATGTTCTTGTGGTAACTTCCTACTTTGAGATCCTAGCTTACTATTAATTGCATGTCAAAAACTTTTCCAAACAAATTTTCAAACTAGATTCCATATCTTATTCTTTCTCATAACTTCATTGACTTCAGAGTCTTATCCCAAATCCCAGGGTTATGACTCCAATTTAAATATGTAAATTTAAGAAATGTAATGCCAGTGCCCTTTCTTTTTAGTGTAGATTGGCTCCAAAAATGCCAGCATAGCTGGGATTTGATAATTACATACTGTGGCCTATAGTAAATCTAGTTGAGTAGTGAATCAGGTAACATTTAACTAATTGATTGTATTTTCTTTTTATTAATTCCATGTTTGCAATTGAGTTGAGTTATGTATAAAGCAGTAAAAACATCCTACTGTTCTTTAAAAATGGTGTTATATTTTATCACACAGTGTCTTAAGTATACTAATGTTTAAGGAGATGATGTGAGGCTTAAAATATACTTTAACTTGTGGAAAAAATACCTCTCAGCAATAGTCGATGCCACATACATGTAGTGAAAATGACAATTAACCCATCTATTAAGTGTGGAGACAGATGTCGTATGTAAAAGATTTCTATGTCATTGCAGGGAGCTGTGTGTGTGCATTATTCATCTCTGCTCAAGCACTACATTCAAATCCTTTCCAAGTGTTCCTTTTTGAAGCACTTTCATGCTGAATTGCTGTCTGTGAATTTGTGCTTTACGTTTAACACCCAATTTGACTTTTCACAGACTTGCACTAGCAAAATAGGGTAGAAACTAAGGGTCAAAGAAGAGCTTAATCTGAAAATCCCAGCTTTATGTAGATACAGTTGGTATAAGAGGACTCCAGTGAGGAAGTGCTCTGTGAAAATGAAAGCTCTACAAATGTTAGATGGGATTATTGTTCTCAAATTTGCTTGGCATTAAAACACTCTCTGTTTTGCTGATTAGTAAACTTTCTCTAATTACCTATCAAGAAAATGGAAAAAAAAATAACCTTCAATGCTGTTTTAGTCATCGCACCTGAAGAATTTAAACCTGTCAGAATTTCTTTCTTATTTTCTTTTTTCTTTTTTTACTCAGGGGATTAATTCCGCTTACATCTAAGAGTGGGAAAGACCTTTTTCTTACAGGGTTGGACAACTGTAGAAAGGCCTGTAATTCATGCAGAAAGTGTTTCTGGAAATTGCATTTGAACAGAACCTCCTGCCCCCTGGTCGTACACCCCAAGGGCATTCTAACAGTTGAAACTCATGGAGAGAGCTCTGCTTGCTTTACCTTTTCTGTGTTAAAAGAGAACACTGGGTGGCAGTCCTTCTTAAATGCCAAATTTCCTTGATTTAGCTCTTTCTTGGGGGAAACAAAAGAGTTTCCCTCAAGCTTTTCTTGGGCTCCTGACAGATTCCTTTCCCCTTTATGTGTTAACTGAATTACTAAAACATTCCCTCCAGTGAGGCAACAGCAGCTGGGGGACTCTAGCCTTATGATTGCTTTTTCATTTGAGACTCAGCTTGTTCAGGAAGAAATTGTTTCTTTGGGATTTTAAGACACCCCTCCATTCTTTGTATTATCACTCACTTAATTGTTCTCTATTCCATCTCTCCTCTCTGTTTTCTCAAGCAGCTCTTCTCGGTGAGTGTGATTTGGATTAAGCTTATACTGTCTTCTTCAGTAGCATCTTGACCATATCACACCTCTTGAATCCAGAAGGTGTTTTTGGTTGGCAATAATCTTGGTCTTCACAAACTTCCTTCTTTGTAACATCATTGTTGGCACGAACTTTTCAGACTGATCTGGCTGTTTGTGTTCCTCTAGCTCTCCTCTTAGAAATTTCCTTATGGTATAATGGCTCCTAAGTTGTACTGGAAAGCTTTCTATGAATACCACTGTTGTTCCAGGAGGAGGGGGTTCTCTGCTGCAGGCAAGTTCACTATGAATTCGCTGAGACCAAATAACAACAATGGAACATCGCAGGTAAAAAGGGACTCATACCAATATTTACTCTCAGAGCAGTAGGTACAGTGCTAGATTCCACCCCCACCCCCCACCCCAGGCCCCCACCGTACCGTCTCAGTCTCTGGCCCAGGCTCCAGTCTCTGCTCCAGGTGTTGCCTCCACTGGTGGCTCCATTTCTGCTCCCTCCTGCTTGCCTCTGCCATTCCCTCTTGGCTCTCTGCCTCCTAGCACGGGGCTCCATGGCTTCTCTCTGGTGACTGGTAGACATTGGGCCCAATTATGTTCTGGGCTTGTGTATTTCCTCTCCACCCCTCCCTCAGTATCTGTAACTGACAGTTTGCTCTGGGTAGAGCTCTATCAGCCCTCAACAGCATACTGCCAGTGGGCATCCAAGCAGGCTTCTGTATGAATACAATGGGTGATAGTTAAATCAGGGTGAGAATTCTGGCCATAAAATTTCCATTTTCCCTATATTCTGAATACCATGAATGGAGAATCTAACTACATCTCTTATTTTTGACCAAATGAACAGAAGTCATCATTTTTCTAAAATGCATGTTCTCTTCTTGCACTGCAGTTAAGTAGTCTTCCACACTTGTGACCTTTTCTCTTCAACCACATCTGCATTGTGTGGAAGAGAAAAAATAATTTTCCTTCCACCCATCTAGGTTCTTGGCTGAGACCCTCTTGTAAAAAAAGACAAATTAATAGGAGAAAAACAAAGAGAAACTTAGTAACATGTACATGTTGTGCATACATGGGAGATGCACAGGAAAACTGAGTAACTTCCTGAAATGGCCCAAGCTCACACCTTAAAATCCATCTCCAGGTAAAGACAAAGAAGATGTTGGGGTGGGAGGTACAGTAATGGGAGGCTATAAGGAAAAGCACACTGGAAAAGGGGGTGGTTGTTATGCAGATTTAAGTCCTTGCTTTCTCTGTTGAGGAGAGTTTCTAGAGATTAGAGTCATCCTTCTCTTCCTGGTACAGATACTGGTGACACTCTTAAAAATGGCCATTTCCTTGGAAATGTAAATGTTTCTTACAAAAGGGTAACTTCTACTCGTTTTCAGTGCTTTTCCTATGTCTGCTGTTTCTTAAATGTTATTAGCCTAAAATAATCTTTATGCCAAAGAGGCAAACTTTGGGAGGCAATATTCTGGTCCCTTTCAGTTGATCAAGTCATGTCTTACCTTCTAAAACCCACACACATTCAGACACACATTCCTCTGCACATTCACACTACTTCTTACTCTTAACTGCCTTCCATGGTATACACTGCCCTACTAGATGAATACTCGGAGTTGCTTTAGCACAATGCTTTCTAGGAAATCCTGTAAATTAAAAGTAAAATAAACTTCTAGGTAACAGTATCTTTTAATATGTTCTATACAGTGCTTGGATATGGGATCCAAGATGATATTCTTTATAACAAATTTCAGGCTACGTTAGCTTTAGTTGTGGGGTCTCAGTGTATTCATTTAGGCCAGGGTTTCTCCACAAAGGCACTATGGACATTTGGGGTTGGGTTCACTGTAAGGGGAGGTCATGTGCACTGCAGGATGTTTGTCAGCATGCCTGGCCTCTACCTACTGCATGCCAGTAGCATCCTCCCCATCAACTGTGACAATCAAAAATACCTCGACATTGTCAGATGTCCCTGGGTGGGCTAGGAACAAAATCGCTCCCAGATGATAACTTACTGGATTAGAGTATGTGGGACCTGGTGTTTCACTGAAAAAGATACAATCATTTTCAATATGAACCATATACACAATTTTCAATTAATGCCAGTTATACTATTTGGTCCCTTTGTGACCCTTGTGACCTTCAATATACTTCCTATATTTGAAGAGTTAAAAATAGCCTCATCTGCCTTCTGTGATTGTGACATGGTTATCCAAGTAATTTATAATATCGTTACCCAAGCCCCATTTTCAAGTACTTCCTCTTACAAAGCAATAATCTATAATATACCACAAACAGTTCATTTGTGTCGTGTTCTGCATTGGTCTCTGAGTGTGTTATGCTGACTTGCCATTATTTTTAAAGTAGTTGATGCTAAACTATTTTGGATAAATACTTTCACTGCTTTGTAACTTTGCTGGAAAGATTAAAGATACTTTATTTTAATATTTTGGGGGATTTCTTTTCTACTAAGGATTTTTAGCTGGTATTGCTTTTTAAGATACATTTTGATGATTTATTTGTCAAGTTTACCCTTTCAGCATAGTGCTGCTATAAGCTAGAGATGCATCATACATTTTCAAGACCGGCCGACCCACTAGAATTTCGATTTTTTTCGCCTCACATTCACAGGAATTTTATACAGACAGATTTCCTATTTAAAGATAACTTTGATTTTGTATAAACTTAACTGTGCCGTTTAAGTAATAAATATTGGTGCATGAACTGGTTTGACTTTCTGCTGAGAACTGCTAAAAGCCTTTTAATAGAAAACAATAGGGAATGTCAAACACTGAATCACAATCTCACTGAAGCAATTTTTCTTAGAAAGACTTCCATCACACAGAAGTTTTATCCTTGCTCAAATTTTGCCAGAAATTATGTCCAGTTAAAATCTATTGTGGCGCTTTGTGCAGCTTGTTTGTATGAATGTATATATGTTCATATGAATAAAAAACTTTTAATATCTTGCTAGCTTTTGACTTATTTAATTTCTATCTATAAATATATTTAGAGACAAAATGAGACTATGACTTCATTTTAGATTAAGTGTTCACCAGGAGATGTGATGTAGTAGCCACATGCATGTTTAATAGTATATAATTGGTTGCCTTGAAGCAAATAAGCTAGAATTCCCCCAAATGAGCCTCTTATTTTCCCTCTCTCTTCTTGCCAGTCTGTGGCCCCTAAACCAGGCCAGCTGTCTCACTACAGATACCTTGTCACCACTACAGAAAATTTGCTAGAATGATATAAATTACTAGGTTTATTTATTTTTGTATTTTTCAAACGAATATGCTCTCTGGGAGTTTTGACTAGGCCTTCATTTTTGTAATCACATAGTTCTATTTAGAACAGTTGAGAAGGGGAAGTAGAAATGAAAACCAAGTTATAACACAAATTTCCTGTTTTATTTTCATGTAAACACAGCCTGGGTATGTGAAATGTGAGAAGTCCCCCTTCCCAGCTAACCACCAGTTTGGACTTTTCTTTATCTTCTTCCCTCCTTCCTAGTCTCCCTTCTTACCTCTTTTCCTTCCTTTCTTTTCTGATAGAAATGTTTAGTTGGTGATGGTCCTCACACATACTAAAAACATGTTTCAATGATGAAATAATAATCTAATTAGGCTAAAAAATGTCACCTGTGTTGGAATCTAGAGGAGGTGGGTCCTAAGATACCTAAAAGATGTAAGAGATGGTTAGATTATGTCTTAAATTCCCTCATTGCACTCTCTTAGTTCAGTGCCTCACATATGGAAGGTACTTAATCTTACTTTTTTCTCTGATCAAAGTATCCTTACATTAGAAGTGAAGAGTGATCCTGTTTTTTCCTATTTTTAATTTTTTCAATGATCACAGTTACTTCCTTTTCCCAGATGGGTACAGAAAATGCTTTTTTAACAACATTACCATACCATATGATGAGGTCCATGACACTTGAAGTATTGTAATTTATCCTTTGTTGCATGGAAGTTATTTTTCTAATAATGAAATATATTCATTCATTTACTACCTACAAGTTCACTGAGAACTAAATATTTACTATACACCATGCTAGGCACTGGGGATGCAAATGGATGAGAAGTCATTCTCGTCTGCAGGAACTATCTAGTGGAAGAGAAGCAGACACAAATAACTATGGTCTTGTGGAGCAAGGGCTATAATATAGATCTGTACAATATGCCATGGCAAACATTTGATTTTATTAATGGAGACACACAGTGGGCTATAGAGGGAGAATGTAACATTTAAGCTGGTCTTACAAATGGTTAGGAGTTACCAGTTAAAGAAGTCAGAGTGTATATTGAGGGTGAGGAGTGGGGTGGGGTGGGATCCATTCCAAGCTGCTGGAAGAGCATGACCTAAGGCATGGAAGTATATAACTTGTTTGACATGTGTGTCACATGTTCCAGTGTGGTTGGAGAATAAGTTGTATTTGGACAACTTAAAGTATATAATACTAGATGAAACTTTGAATGCCAATTAGTGAATTTAGACTTTATCCTGGAGGTAAAAAGAGCCACTGAAGTGTTTAAGCAGGGTTCTGGCATGAATTGGTTTCCATATTCTCTGGAGAGAACTTTGGTAGCAGTATGAATTTGAGGATGAATTAGAGGAAGAGGATATGGGATACGAAGGAACCAGTTAGGTGTTTACTATTATCCAGGTAAAAAATAGTAAGTGCTTGACTTAGGACATGGGCAGTGTAAATGGAAAGGAAGAAATATTTTGTAGGTATGATAAACAGAACTTAGTAACCAGTTGTGTATGGGGCATAAGGAGCAATAGATAGGAAGGGTCCCAAGGCTTCAGCTACCACGTAGGGGAATACAGGAGGAAGAGGAGAAGTAGTTTTGATTAGGAAAAGTGATGTTGAACATATGTATTAAAAGATTTTTGTAGAACAGTAGGCATTCAGAACTATGCAACTGGAGCCCAATAATTCAGAGCTGGAGACATAGATCTGAGCGTCATCATCATATATGGGGTAGTTAAACCATGACCTGAGTGAAAATGAGAGCATATAGAATGAGAAGAGAACAGGGGAAGAGGATGTACTCAGGGAAAAGATAGGTTTTAAAGAGCTGGTAGAGAAAAGGACCAAGTAATTGGATTGGAGTTGTAGTAATTAGACTAGAGGAGAACTAGGACACGGTGCTCTTGAGGAACTGAAAGAATGAGAAGGAACAAAAGGAAGGAGAAGAGAGAACTTAAGAAAGGGAGAAAGATTGAGAGACTGAGAGATTAAGAAAGAGGCTGAATGATGGAGAGAGCAAGAGAGATTGACAAGGGAGAGAGAGAGAGAAAGAGTGAGAGACAGAATTTTGAGAGGGAATAGAATTGACAGCAAATTTTCAGAAGAGATAGTACAAGGGAGGTGAAAGTAGAAGAAGAAATGAAGATTCTTGGAAAATTGGGAGGACATTTCTTCCTTTGATGCAGATGAGAAAGGGGTAAGAACAGATGAACATATATTTTGAAGGTATAGGTAAGGAAAGTTGAGAGTGCAGACCGATTGCTTTTGATTTCTCTAAGAATACAACTCATCCATGACCAAGAGAGTGAAGTAGAACTGAGTGGAACTGAGTAGGACTGAGTGAAGTAGGACTGTATAGTTCATCCTTAAATTCAAAGTATTTAAAGTATATAATACTAGAAAAACAGGAGATACACACACACATATATATATTAATATTTATTATATATGTAGTATATATTTTATTATATAGTTTTTCTTTCAGTCTATTTCAAACAAGAAAAGCTTGAAAAAATTTGATGAATCTGCGGGGGAACTAATCAGCAAGAAGATGTGGGTTTTCTCTTGCTTTCTGCTGCCTATGAGCAGGAAGAGAGAAAAAAAAAGGAGGGATGGAAGCAGGGCTGTGAATTGGCTGGTCTCATGTGGTAACAGGTTAGGGGTACAGAGGACCTATGATCACTGATGAAGGTCAGGTACACATGTAAGGGGAGTTAGGAAGGGGCTGATAAACTTAGAGACAACGAATGTGAAGAATGTGATCGGAAGTTTCATTGAGGTTGAAGAACAGATTAAGTGGGAGTGAAGAAGTCTATTTTAAAGTCTAATTATAAGGTTAGAGTTTTGAAGATTTGAACAGAATGTCTATTAGGGCTCAACTAATTTTTATAACTAAAAAGTAATGTTGAGTAAAACATAAAAAGAATCTTTAAACTCCTGTGAAGCATGTGCATGTGATTAAAGCTGTGGACGCTTATGGGAGTAAGATCAGAAAAACTGAGCTGGAAATGAAATGCTGTGTGTATATGTGTGTGTGTGTGTGTGTGTATGGGTGTATAGATATGAGCTAGGACATGGAAGTACATGACTTGTTTGACATGTATGTTGTATGTTCCACTGTGGCTGTAGCATAAGTTTTACTGGGACAATTTAAAGTATATAATACTAGAAAAATAGGAGATACACACACACATATTGTGTATATATTAATATTTATTATATATGTAGTATATATTTTATTAGATAGTTTTTCTTTCAGCCTATTTGAAACAAGAAAAGCTTGAAAAATTTTGATGAATCTGCATTTAAATCAAAAGGAAAAGATTGGACCTGAGGGAGCTAATAGAAATTTTTAGGGGCTATGGTCAAATTGTTGGCATGTGGGCTTAGACTTCGAAGTGACTTTAATATATTGAAGAAACGGTTAGAAATCAACCAGATTCAATTAGGGCATGTTATGGGGTACTTGGGAGGCAAAAACAAATCATGGGTGAGGAAGGCCTGGCTTGCTAATCATGAGCCCTTTAACTGTTTGTTTCATGTCTCACTAAATTTGTGTTGCATTAGCTTAAAAGGTGGATAAAAACTTGTTAATAGAGAAAAACTGCCCATTAAATCCACCCTTCACTCTTTTTACCCTTAATGCCCTCTCTCTCCTCCCTCTCCAGTGGGTCCCTAGTTATGGATGGTTTTACCTCAGAAGTACTTTCTTGAATAGGTCTTTATACCTCTGTGTTGATGTGTTGACCTTGTGTTTGCATGACATTCACATACCTTGCCTAGTAAATTTTGTTGGTCATTTGTGCCAATTAAAAGGTAATACACTGGGTGTAATAGCATCTTCTGAAAAGGGACAGAGTTCTAGTTAGTTTTGCTGTCATAGCGCCCTGACTCAATGTGGTTTCTATGATTAAGAATGTTAGAAAGCTTTCTACCTTTATCTTGCATCTACCTACCACTTCAGCATTTTATTAAAAATAATAACAATAATAATAAGGGAGAAATGTGGGATTCACATATAAATCAAGTATAAAAATCAAATGAATATTCATATTTGACCTGATTGTTTATAGTTCATAATGTGTGATCAAAACCGAAAGTTTCTGTAATGACTGCCCTTGCACTGTTCACCATGTAAGAACTTATTCACTATGTAAGAATTTGTTCACCATGTAAGAACTTGTTCATTATGCTTCAGAAGATTGGAGACTGTTGAGAACTAGGCTTAGGGTTGATTAATGATTGTGCATTGAGTCCCCTATACAGAATTTTATTGTTGTTAACAACCATTTGATCAATAAATATGAGAGATGCCTTCTCAAAAAAAAAAGAAAAAAAGAATGTTAGAAAGCAAGTTGTGAAGATTTAGCTTTGTCCTGTGCCAGTGAACCCAACCTTGATCAAGCCAAACTCGAATTCTCAGCTCCCAGAGGGCATTTGTTCTCACTGATTTCTGCTTGATTTCCTTTAGTTGAAGTGAAATGGATGAAGAATTTTAATTTGTCTTTTTTGCATTCAAATCTAAAAAGTCATTGGGTGTTAGTTGAAAATTTATGAAGTGACAGTCTTGCTAATAAAGATAAATGAGATGGCTTGTTTTATTAATATTAATGTTGCACATAATGTAGCTTTGCTAAGTACATATAGGGTTACATTTTGCAAATTTTGCAAACTAAGAATCTATAGCAATTGTAGAGCTTAAGTCCAGACTGTCATTTTTGGGTACATTTTAGTTGTTGGTAAATTATAAAAATTGGAGAATCACTTGGATTTATTTGAATATTTGTGAGGAGATGCAGTTATAGCCTTATTGACTTCCAGTATTTTCAGTGATGTCTCAGTCATCACACTTGCAAAGATGAGGATGCATGTAAAACATATAGTTCCTGGTAACTGAGAAGCAGAAACCTCTATGATCTAATACAAGTCAGGTCCATCACTATGAACTCCATAGGAGAGCCAGATGTTCTGGCTGCAGTGAAATGCTTGTAGTCTCAAAGAAGGAATCCCACCCAGATTTTCTGTGGGAGATGGGGATTAAATTAATAGGGGGTAATGGAAAATGGGGGAGAAGGACTTGTACCTGTCTGCATTTCACTCACTCATTCAATGCTTACTGAGTACATATTACGTACTGGTCTCATGCTAGTGCTGTGAAGAAGACAGATAACGTCGTTGCCCTTGTGGATATTTATCATTTTACTTCTCAGATGTGGTGCTCATGTGCTTCTGTGGTGTTATGAGTTGTTTGGAGAATTTGACTGGGTGTTCCTGGTCAAAGTCCTAACTTAGTAAAGACAATTAAGATGAGGTGGAGAGAAGGGAGGAGAACTGTAGCTGAACAAAATTGATGTGAACAGCTTAGCTGTTCTCCCCTCACCTCTTTCCCTTTTGAGTGTCTGCCTAACTTTCACAATGGATTAGCAACTGTGATACGTTCTATAGGCAATACATGACTCCATTTCAATTGTTTCATGATCATTTTGGGAAATAACAAGGATTAGAAGCCCAGTATTGGCAGCACAGGAGGTAGGGGTGACATTTATTGACCATATTTTTTCTCTTTTTAGTTTTATAGCATAACCTGTGATTACAAGTGTAACTATTATTCAGTGTTTTAATTTTATATTATTCCAGAACAAGTATTAATGTTCTGAGAGAGGAACACAATGTAAAAATTGAGCCACATTTTTGCATTTATTGGAAGGCTACTTTTCCTAACTTGTAAAGGACCCAGGATTATTGATACAATGCTCATGAATTTGACCAAACATCATCGTCAGAATGATCCTCAGACCTTGTGTGCATTTGGATTTAGTAACACACCATTCTGCACTTCCATGGGCAAAAAAAATATTTAAAAACCATTGTTTTGAGGAATTTAGTTATTGCTTGCTTTCTTAAAAAAAGGATTTTCATTATGATTCAATATTGCCCTGTGTCAAGGGGACACCAGAAATACCCATGAAAAATAAAAATCTATGAATTATCCAGATGTTTTTAAAACATCTAGGTGTTTAATTTCATGGTATAGGAAAGTTAAACTCTCGATTGGCTATTTTTCTGACAAATAAAATACCTGGAATTGATATTTTAGAAAACAAAGGGAGAAAAAGTAAATGCTATGTTAGTCTCTTTTCCAAGAAGACTTGTGGCTTTTTTTCTAGTTTCTTTCTTCACGGGATTAATCATCCTAGTATTGGAAACATTCTTGTTTCACCATCTAGACTGTTATGTGCCTTTGTATAGAAAACAATTAATTCTTCTTTGACAGAACTCATTTCTAATACCCCTATGTTAGCATGTAGTTATTTTTGTGATTGGTACTTTAAAGGAAAGTTACAAATAGTTGTTCTACTTTTACCTAGTAGCTAACATTAGTTTCCATGGCAGAAGACTTTTAAGTTATTGTCAGTCTTGACAATATAGAAATAAGATCAGCTTTGCTCAAGAAAGTTTTCATTTAGGTTAATAATATTAGAGTACAATACCAGCTGAATCTTTATATCAGGAAATCTTGTATGCTTTGATATCATTACACATTCAAGAATAACAACTGTTCCTTAAAATAAAATTTGAGGGACTTGGTTCAAGGCTGAATAAAAAAATATATTGGAAAACCGTGTATAGTGGAGATATATATTCTTGCTCTTTTGGGAACCCATTTATCTCTGATTCTGAGACTAATCATACTATTAATAGTCATACACACTATGCACAACTTGAAAAACAATTTTGTTCATTTCCAGAAGGACCCTCTGAGACAGTTCCTCTTCTCTTGGCTGAAAAACACTCACTTTGACTTCATCTCTTTATGAGATTATTAAATATCTCTCTACATTATTATGTATCTCATGATGGTGCTTCACACTTAACAGTCTTTATTGTTCATATTCCTTTGTCTCATTTTTTCTCTATGGTAGACCCTGTAGATTAAGTATATACTGATCACTAACATGTTCTCTGGGTAACACCAGTTTGAGGGCCTACATCTTCATTAGGTCTTACATACCACTGGTCTGGTGAATCCAAACCCCCACTGCTACTTCCTTTGGAGAAGTTCACTCTTGACTGTTTATGAGCAGTATACACCTACGACAATACACTGAAGATTGGTTATATTTTCACATGGCAGTTCTGATTGGGGGTAAGAATGACCTTGAAGCTGTATGGTTATAGCTATAGTAGAGGAGGTGACTAACAGTATGGAAGAGTCAGGCCCAAGTAGAGTTACAGCCCAGGCCTGGCTGTCCATGCCACAAGGAAAAGAGGCCATGTGGTATAACAGTGGGATTTTGCAGGTTTTTTTCTTAGTGAAGTACAACCATCTTTTAAAGTAAAATCCTATGTGGAACCCCAATAGCTAAACTAATTAAGAAAATGGAATTGCCTAGATTAGAGAGAGGGGTTAGGCCCAGTCTCTCATCTGCTCTGCTTTCTACTTGGCCCCCTGGTCACCCCATACCATGACCCTTAAAGAATCTCTTTGGAGTTCTAGAGCTCTGAGGACTGAAATTAAAAAACACTGGGGTAATAATAAATTTTCTTAAAATCATTGATCATTGACTTGGGGATGTTTTTAAAACATTTTTTACATTTCAGAATTGGGGCGTCAGCTACTTAGGAAAGTCACATCAGTTCACATAAAAATCATAGTCCTACTATGCAAACTGGAATCAAGAAGAATTGAGAACCTGTCCATTCTTACCGTCTTAACAAAAGATTATCCAAACACAAAACGAGATGACATTTCAAGTAATGTGAAACCCCATCCCCAAATCCACTCTGCTGAAAGGAGGGGAACTAATATTTGTTAAGCATCTACTACCTGCCAAATGCCCTGCCATATGCATTATTTTCTCTAATTTAATTCCCACAACAACCCTGGGAGATAGAGACTATTCCTATTTTACCAATAATGAACATTTGGCTTGTAAAGATAAAGAAACTTACCTAATGTCACATAGCTAGGAATTAGAGTATCTGGATTCTGAAGTCTGATCTGGCTGGTTTAAATGCCCATACTTTTCCCCTAGTGTTATGCTACCTTCCCGATAATGTAATGATGGGAGGCCAGGATCACACGATAGGTGAATACAAGAGAGTTCTGGAAAATCTGCATAGAGATGCCTTAGACCACAAATGCAGTTTTTTTTTCATTTGCTACCTATGTACTACTTTGTTTTGGCCTCTTCCTTGTATTTGCAATATAATTAGTATATTCTTCCTTCACAACCCTCTTCTTCCATGCCTCTCCATTCCTTTCTCCATCCCCTTCTTTCTCTACTGACACCTTCACAGCTGCATGGTCTTGGGAGGGCTGAGCCCCTTCTCTTCTTATCAAGGTCCTGTTTGGTTGCAAAAGATGGAAACTCATTAAGATAGTAAGGTGGGAAGGCTATTGAAAGAAGATCTCTCTCACAGAATACAATGGTAAGATGTGACTACTGTATCAGAAATTGTATCATTTCTCTATCAGTGTATTGTTTTTCTTATGTCTGCTTCTTTCTTAGGGCTTCTCTTTGAACATCTGCCTTTTCTACCTTCCCACCTCTGTTCCCCTTAATTGACTTCCTCTACTAAGTTATCTTGAGAATTGCTCAATGTGGAGGTCCAGGCCCTAACTCAGCATGAGCTTTCAGATCTAGTATGTCAATCTTTCTGCTACATCTCTAGGTTTAAGTTCCTGATAGCATATGATTGGCTCAGCCTGGTCATGATATAGGCCCTCCTTCTTGCATAAGTGTATAACTCTGGTCCACTCAGCTGTACTGGTGTGGTAGGTCACTGGTTCAAATATGGCCCCTTCAGTAGAGACTACAGGTAGGGTCTGAACCCAAAGACATGTCAAGTATACTTTCCTTTATACTGGCCTTTGCTTTCTAGTCTAATTACTCTAGGAGGGACCCTTGTGGTAGCAGAACTTTCTCCTACAAAGAAGGTCAGGTTGTTCACTTAGGATTTGTGGTGGGAGACATATTTATTAGCTCAATCAGTCCTGGGCATCCTAGAGTGTAGCAGAAAGCTCATGGAATGAATAAGATGTACCAAATGCTTTGTTTCTAATGGGTTCATCCATACTGGGAAGAAGTACCTATGATGCTGCTACCATTTAAGGCATGGTAATAAGCTATAAGATTGCTCAAAGAACATCCTCAAGCAGCCCTGTTATATTGTGATGTGCGTGTGTGTTGAGGATGCAGAATTGCTGTGAATCTGGGGTAGTGCTTGCATTACAGGTTGATAAAGTTATATCAAACTTTGGCTTTAGGAATTACGATTTGAGTAGATAAGAGTCATGGTATACAAGGACTTGATTAAGAGAAGCCCAGGTGCACGAGTCTAGTCTTGATGTATGTAACATGTGAGGTTACAACTCTTTAATTTTCTAAAAAAACCCAAAAAGGCTTCCCTGGTACTCCTCAGCCATCTTTCATTAGGACCATTTAACTAAGGAAGTGTTAATAAAACAAATTTCAACTGAGTGAGTTTTAAAGGTCTTATTGGCTTTATTCAGTGATTCATGAATTGGGCAGCATCCCATCTAGCACATAGAAAGGAGCTCCATGGAGCTGTACAAAATTAAAGACTTTTATAGGCAGCAGGGAGTGGGACAAAGAAGTTACACTGCAAGAAGTGGTTGGCTGTGGCAAGGTTGCCTTCCTTTAGCAGTCAGCAGGAGTCCAACAGGAAGATTACTGCACGGGTGCTGACCAGGTGATTCCAGATTGGCTTGTTTAGGATTCCATTCCTGGGAGAGACTGACTCGGTAATTAGGCATTAAATCTTGGTTTGGTGGAGCTTAGCATAAGTGACTCCATTTTGGGCCTGTTGTCTCTTTTTTAGCAGAAGTGCAGAGGACAGTCATAATCAATGAGTCCTCAAACCTGGAAGCCTATGCTTTCAGGTTTGAGAGTTTTTTCAGGGAATGGTTTGCCTCTAGATAGCACCTCTTACATTCCACACAATCTCCAGCAGGTTTAGTGGTAGCTTAGGGAGGCTTGCCACTCTGGTTGCTCAAGTTTTCCTACCTCAGGGCCTTCATATATGGTGACTTCCTTAAGCTTCATGGATGATGACTTCACTTCAGGTAGGCCCTCCCTGACCATCCTACCTAAAACAGGCCTCCTCATCCCTCCTACTCTCTCACTTTATGCTCTGTTTTATTTCCTACATTTTAATTATCACAATCTGGAATTATTGTCTTTAATCGTTTTAAGCTTTAGAATGTCTTCTTCATCAGACTGTAAGCTGGGAGAGGGTAAGGACCACCCGTATATCAGTCACGGTTGGCATCCCTAGTGCTTTATACAGTGCCTAGCACATAAAAGGTGCTCAGTAAGTATTTGATGGATAGATGGATGAAGAAAGCAGTCAAACACTGTCATCCTTGATTACAGAAGAGCTACATAAGCTACATGTGAAAAACATATTTCACTTTAAAAAATCATATTAAGAAACCTATTGGCGCACTGGCTATGTCTCTTATGCCCACTTGGTTAGTGTGAGTATCGTCTATGGAGAAAGGGATGAAGGATTTTTGCAAATCACATTTCAGATGCAAAGTCTCTACACCTACCTTTTGAAAATAGTATTTGTCAAAGTTTAAGATACATACAGAAAAGTGCCCTTATTATAAGTGTGCAGGCTGATGATTTTTTCCTACCCTGAACATACTGTTGTAGCCAGCACATAGAACAAGAAACTGAACATCCCCCATACCCCGGAATCTCCCTTCTTGCCTGCTGCCTGTCACTGTCCCTTCAAGGTTAACCACCATCTTGTCTTCAAACAGCACACATTAGTTCTGCCCACTGTTACTTTGTATAAATGGAATCATAGTTTGTACTCTTTCAATGTTATGTCTGTGAGATTCATCCATCAGTCATATAGTTGCATGTCCACACTTAATGCTTTTAAACAAGTGGAAATGAATCCCAAGACACAATGAGAGGCCAGGGTAATGGGAGAAGCAGGTTAGTCCTGTAGAGTGAAGATTGGAGATTTATGTGCTGAAGCAAGCCATGTTCTATTAAATTCATTTTCCTTTTTTGCTTCCTCTAGCCTTGCTTCCCAAATCTTAAACATGTAGCTTACAAATATCTGCCCTTGGGAAAAAATACTGATCCACTGAAAATCCATCTATGCTTCTGCAAAAAATTAAAAAATAAAAAATCATTTGAGCCAGCCTCTCTCCCTGAGGTGTGTCAGTAGTACCATTTCTTTATACAAGGGGCAGCATTTAATTATTGATTCTTAATACATATGTCCTGAAGGTGTTTATTAAACTGAGTTTAGGGACATTGTTCTTTCCATCTCAATGCATGAGGTTATGGGAAGACCTACAGGAGGAGGGGTGAAGAAAAAACTGATTAAGTCTCTGGACTTTACACAGAGGCAGATAAAAATAGGATACTATGTGTGATTTAAAACTGGCAAGACCGGCCTTCAGTATGAAGAAATCTCTTTGAGTTATTAATCATGAGTTTTATATTTTTGTGACAGTGAAAAGTAGAAGCTTTAATTAAACACACCTTAACAACCTTCCCTCAGAAAATCTCTTTTTAAAAATAAATGTGGCATCAAATAATCTATGGAAGGTGTGGAGTAACTCTTCTAGAGTCCTATATAATGAGAAAGCACTCTGACAGAGAAGGTTGCCAAGTACTTGCACAAATTACTAAAAGAAGGCTGGGGAATCGATGGCCATCTGTTCAGCATGGTTTTCATGCAAGCGTGTCTGGAGCCAGGGGGCTGGTTGACATAATCTTAGAAGGAAAAGACCTTTTTGTTTTTCATTTGATGATTATTAGGCTTCTTCAAGCCTAAGAAATGTCTTAAAACTTAAGAAATGTAATAAGGTGTTCCTTTGGCTCATGCAGTATGTCTGTCTGTCTCTCAGACATTCTCACACTTTGTGCCAGAGACCACTTGGAGGCAAAAGACGCCATTTATTTCACTCCTTCCACTCTTCATACCGCACATTAAGGAAAAAAGTATTGTGCTGTTGCTTAGGTAAAGAGCTATTATTTACTGGGTCTCATTTTAAAATGTTTTTATTGCTTTTTAAAATGGTCAAAATGACACTTTTAAAACCCACAATTTTGTGTGACCTGCATATTGAACCAGCCCAGACACCACTTGAAAGGTCTTTGCAGGCTCCCATGGCTCCATACACAATAATAATCAATACCACTTAGACTACTTATTGGGTACATACTAGATGCCAGGAACCAGTAGGCACTTTACACATATTATCTCATCTAATTCTCTCAATGATCTGATAAGACAGGTATCATTATCACCCCACTTATAAATGAGGGAAGTATGTCTTGGCCAAGTCAGATAACTAGCCCTTGGTTACATAGCTAGCTTTCTCAAGCACTGAATTATGAACTCAGGTCTGTCTGATTCCAACGGCCACATTTCATTTCTACTATACTTCCTAATACTTTGAGAACTATGGCCTGTTTAAAATAAGACTCTGAAACAAATGTAACTTCTGATTTAGATATATTTCGAGGTTCAATTGATTTGTTTCCTAGTTATTAGTTATTTTTGACTTATTAATACATTTGGGTTTTAGAATTGCATAGGCCTAGGTTTGAACCCTGCCTTTTCCACTTGTCACCTATGTGACCTGTGGCAAGTTACTCAACCTCTTTGGACTTCAGGTTCTTCGGTGAAATAGATCAAATAATAGAGCCAACTTCACAGAGCTGTTTTAAGGGTTAAAGGAGATGAGGCAAGTGAAAGCATACATCAAAATAATAAAGAGCACATAGTAAGTGTTCAGGAAATACTAATAGCATTGATACTAGAATGGGTTTTGAACTTAAAGGACACTGGCAGTCTCTCCTCCCCTGGTCAATATTAAACTTGTTTGCCTCCCTCAGAAGCCTTTCCAGTTTTATCAGGGCCAAAAAATGTTTCCTGTCATCCACAGTTTAGGTTCACCAATTGAATGGAGGCTGTCATTACAAAAGAATCTTGTTTCTCAAACTTAGATTTTTAAGCAGCCTGTCTTCCCATACCTAAGATCCAAAGAAAAACCAGAAAAATATAAACTAACCCCAATTAAATTAAATTATATGTATCCTAGAATCTCAAATCTCTAAAATGCTATAGCAGCAGGATTTGTGCCTATTTACCTAACTCTATGATTCTCATGTATTCCAAACCAAAGATTAGGAGACATGGTCTGAAAAAGTTTTTCTCTTTTAGATTTGTAGTCTGATTTATAGGATAAGATTTAAGGAGGCATAAAAATTAAATTGCATTTAGGTATACATTTTATGAATCACTTTTATGGAGAAGAATATAGGAATTCCATAGAATTGAACTCCCTCAAAGATCAGGGTCATGTGCTAGTCCACACTCTTCTTTTGAGTAAAAGGCTGCCGGCAATCTTTGCAATATCCTTGAAAAGTACCAAGGTGTAGAAGGTCATTAGCATCCATCACAATGCTAATAACTTCATTGCAGAATTTCCTTTGGTTTCTGTTGTATAGCTTTACTCATGGAACTCTTATTAATGCAATGCTAAGCTTACAGAAACATGTGCTTTTTCTAATTTTTGGTGTCAGTATAAGTGATGCATATTCAGAGAAAGAAAAAAGATAATTAGCCCCAGGGTTTGATAGACATCATTTAGTAGTCGTCCAGTTAATCTAAAATCCTGCATATAACCAATTACCATTGTAATGAGAACTTTAAATTTTAAACTTCCTATCCAATTTCTTTCAATCACTGCCACAAAACATTTGAGAGCCAACAATGCCGAGTTACTTTATAGGCCTGTGTTAGAAATGGCCAGATCCCCAGGAAGCTAAAACACAGATCATGCATGTAGAACGATCTTATTACTCTTGAGCATTTTGTAATATAGGCTTTGAGGAAAGTTGTATTAAGAAGGGAAATCCAGCAACTTTTAGTGATAAAAATCCTTTTGTAGCCATGTTCATAGAATACCCACCCAATGCCATTTTTTTTCTCCTGATCTTTTGAAAGAAATTGTACTATCTGAAGTGAATCTAGATAAAGAATGTTGAAGATAGTGGGTTTAAGATTCTTGTTTGGTTTCTTCAGGTCTGTGTGGCTTTTGCTATTCAGGGCCTTTTCTTCTTCTCTTCCCCCATCCACTTTCCTCTTCTACCTGTTCGTAAACAGACTGCCCAGTTAGGTGAGGGTGATTCATTTCTGCTAGTGGTGAAAAGGCATTTTCATCCACCAACTGATGTAGTATTAATCTGCTAGGCCTTCATAAATTTCATTGTTAAGGGACTTAATTTGTTTCCATTATGAGAACTTTTGAGCACATCAGTTATCATAATCAAAAAGCACTTAGCTGCATGTGTGCTATGCCAAGAGAATTACAGAGACACATATTCTGCCCTCTGAGTGTTCAAGTTTAAGAGTAAGTGCCAGGTTTTGTAGATCACTTTGTGGAAGGACAAGATGATGCATGACCTTGGCAGCAAACTTGGGGTCAGGGTGTGTAGCTCTGGGAGTAAGGGGATTCCCCTCATGGGACAAATTTCCTATTAATCTGGTGAAACCAAAGGCGCACAAGGGAAAGGGTAGGTTGGGAGAAAGACATTTATTTCTTACAGCTTGCTCGGGATCACTAACCAGTCCTGGCTCCATCTGTCTCCTCCAGCTGCAGCTCACACTCTCCTCCCTGCCCACCCTTCTGGGAGGAACTTCTTGTACGGTGCCATGGTGACTGACTGGTGCCAGACCAACTAGGTACCAGAAACGAAGGGAAGGAGAGAATGGCCATTTTCTCCCCACCCCTTGCCCTGGATCAACTGCAGGGCTCTGCAGTGGTAAACACCTATTGATATGTAAATGGACTAAGGCTAGGCTGAAGATTCTGGAAATTCTGCCATTACCTGATATAGGGTATCAGTCCAAACCAAAGAACCTGTGTCACTGTTGGGAATTTCAGGGGGAGCTGGGAGGCAATATGAGAAGTCCAGCTATGATAGGAACACAAACAGAAGCCTAGTTAGTTTGTGCCAATTGGAGAAGTGTATCCAGAGAATCAAGCAGAGCAAGAGGGTACAGGCAGAAGTGCAGTCCAAGCCTATAGGCAAGCTGGTCAGGATTCATGTCAGGCCAGAAGAACTAGAGTTTTGGCTCAAAGTCAAAATAAATAGGCATGTCCACTTACTAACACAGCCGTGGTGGGAATCTATAATCTTTCCCTTGTCCTGTGTACAACAACCTTTCTGATGTATTTTCTTTAGGAATACTGGTTTGGGCTACTTCTTCAGGTGAGCCAGGCTGCTACAGATGTTGGATTTGCAACACAAACTGAGATCCTGGAGTGGGCTCTTGTTGTTTTACCTTTGCAACCACATTAATATGAATAAGCATTCATTTGAAGGTCAAATGATATCTAGTATCTCAGGGTTGCTGTGTAACTGGACCTTTTCACAGGATTCCCTCTTTCTTGGCAATGAAATACAGAATGTAGACTGACTCCCATCAAAGAAGCCTTTAACATTTAGAACTGAGGAAACCAATTGGCACCTGAATAGAATTTTTTTTTCAATCTCCTAATTCTTAAGGGCAATAGATTTCACAGAAAGGGATCTTACACTGTAAATTCCCTATGATCTGTGAATCTAAGTACCAAATTCATCCCTGTCTTAAAGATTTTTTAAATGTTTATTTTTAATTTTTCTTGAGGAAAAGTAGTCATCCCTTTAGTTGCAGGACTTCACCTTGGACCTCTCGTCATCATTTAGTTTGATGTATATTGGACACTAAACGGTTTCGACTCAGACAATGATACTATTTCTGCAGTGTCACTGTGATTTGATAAACAGATACTAGTGCCCTTTCTGGAATAAAGGCAAACAGAAGCCCTTGGGTGAGTGAAAAGGGAGGAGGCAAGGACTTTAACAGATGCTTAACAAGCTACTAATCACTCTTGATGGCTTTATGCCCCTGTGCATATAATAAGGATTATCCTGATCTTGGAGCAATGAGCCAGAGAGTATCTTTTGGAACCCTGAGGGCAGGGGTGAGGTGGCGGGGGAGATTGTTCTAAAGAACTTGGTGGCAATCAGTTCAAGAAAGTTAGGGCTCCCCTGGAATCTGACAAAGATAAGTTCTCTGTGTTACCCAAAGAATTGATCAGTCTCCTAGGTTCCTAAGAAAGGGAAAGGGAGAAATGGGAGAGAAAGGCACCCAGCGTTTGTGTATTTGGTCCTCAATAACATTATGAGGAAGTATATATTATCTTTGTTTTACAGTTGAGTAAACTGAAGCTCAGAGAGGCTAAGTAACTCATTTAAGCATTGTAAGAATTAGGGCTCTGGAGGTGGAGGAAGCTGAGTTTGAATTCTGGCTTTGGCTAATTTCTAGCAGTATGACCTTGGGGTCCATACTTAAACTCCCTGTGCCTTGGCTTTACCATCTATAAAAGAAAGATAATAATAGTACCTTTTATCAAAGGATTTTTATGGATATTTAATGACAAAATGTGTATAATCACTTAACACTGTCCCATATTCTTAATAAGTGCTCAAAAAGAATATCTATTTGTAGCCATTATCATCATCACCACCCCACCACTGCCACCACCCAAACATGTAAGGAATCGAAGTTCATGCTGTTTCCACACCATATGCCTCCAAGTGGTGGTAAGAAGAGCCAGGGAAAGTCAATGGATACAAGTAGAAGATGAAAAGATAAGTCAGTAAGAAAAAGAAAGGGCAAAATTTAGGATAAAGGGAACTTTATGCTAAGAAGTGGTCACTAGAAGGCCACTGGCTAGCAATTGTGTCAGGTGCCATGCTCAGTATGTCCTACAGTAGAACAACCCTTCCTTTATGAAGCCCTAAATTCTCTAGATTATGAAGAAAAAAAATCCATGGGTTTAATGAATAAAATTGATCAACAGGCCTTCATTAAGCTGAGAAACAACTATGGAAAATTCATCTACTAGATCTGGTCCCAACTGAAAGGAGGCCATGCACATGCAATGAAGAACCATCATCAGCCCAACGTGTTTAACCGTCCTAATGACTGAACTGAATGAGCTCCATGATCTGTCAGATACAAGGAATGGTCATTAATTAATTAATTAATGAATTAGTTAGTTAAATTTTTGGAGCTCCCAAAGTCATGGATTTTTTTTTGTGTGTGTGTGCGTACCAGGAATTACTCAGATTATGGAAAAGCTGTGTGAAACTGTTACTATGTTGGGCCATTTTAATTCAATTTAAAATTATTTGCATGAACTTTGATGTTGCTTCTTATGGATATTCATCAGAGCAGCACTCAAAAAAGTCATGAACTATGTGTGGTCCTTGGAAGAAGAAAAATTTTATATGTCTAGCTGTGAAGGAAAGCTAACTTCTTGTAAGCCAGATAGAGGTAAATTAACCTGAAGAGTTCATCTTCCCTGTGATTGGTGGTGTGACCTTCATTTTAATATAAACATGAGAATAAATAGGATCCTTTTTACTTGTTCCTCTAGTAATTGATCACCACTTTTACTAATTCACTCTCAGTCTCTACCCCATTCTCCAAGGGGGGACCAGCCAGATGTCTTCTACCTGAGAAATCCCTGGTTCCAAACTTGAGTGACTTCCATGTGTATTGACGTTGGACAATAGCTGATGAAGATTTAACCCTTTTTGGCCAGGTGGGACTTTTAAGTTCTGGGTAGAAAATTCCTACATTCTGAGACTTGGACTTTTGACCTGGTGGAGCAGCTACCTTAAACCAAAGTAGTATTGTCTTTATTCACTAGGTGGCAGGAGCTCCTTAGTATAAATGTGAGGGATTTCTATATGCACGTTCGGACCAATGCATCAGTAAAGCTGTCATTTTAGACAAAGAAGAATCCATGAAAATGAGAGCCCATGCAATATTAAAGCAGAGCCTATGAAGAAAGAAATCCTTTTGTGTTAAACACAACAGTCTAGGATTTAATAATAGTAATACCAGGTTATTGTTTCTTTGCATAATGCCATTTTGAAGAAATTCCAGTAAAAAGTTAACCAAAATGGAGGGAATTAATACAAGTATTTAATCCTATGTGTTTTGCTCTTTGAAAGTTTACTTCCTGCAGATCTCTGCTGAAATGTCATTTTATCAGTGGGACCTTAACTCCTCATGCACTTTAACTCCCCATGTTGCTTTGTTTTTCTCCACAGCACCTATTGTGTTTTGACATACTTCCTTTTTTACTTGCTTATTCATTTACTGTATGTCTTCCCTACCTCCTCTTGAATGAAAGCTCCTTGTGGGTAGGGACTTTGTTTTATTCACTGTTGCATTCCCAGTACCCAGAATAGTGACTGGTACATAATGGGCACTCAATATATGTTTATTGAATGAATGAATGAATGAATGACAACAAGCGAATGTAAAGTCATGCTGATTTTAAAGTTGAATTTAAAATGATCTTTTTAGAAAAATAATTTCAATTAAATATGATCGAAGTAAACATTTTATAGTATATGTGTTTTAATTTTATTTTTCTATAATAAAAAATATAAAATACTATCATCTGAGGGGACTAGTCTTCATGTTAACACTTGATGGCATCTAAGGTAATGAATTTTTAAGTAATTATGCCAAATTTGTTAACTGTTCTCATATCATTAATCAAGATAATGAACCTTGTCATAGATAACACTATGATTTACTAGCCTTTTACTCTTTGATTTCAGTTTTTATTTGTTTTGAGCAATTGTGCACTATTTTAGAAAAAAGAAGGATTAAAATGGTGAGACAAGTGAATTTAGAGGATGTGTGTATTGTTATTTTTTACATAGTCAAACTTCCTCTGCAAGTATATCTTCAAAGTTTTTCTTGTGGTAAAGGGAGTCGGGGCCTGAGCACTTAAAGACTTGGGTTGAGTTCTCTTGACTTTGCTATTTACCATCTAGATGACAAAGCACTGAGTATTTCCAAGCCTCAAATTCCTTGTATATCAACTTGGGATAATAACTTCTGCCCTGCCGTTCATAGGATTATTGATAATATATCAGAAATTCCTGTGAAATGTTTTACTCAACTATAGGAAGTTTTGTGATACTAGTAAGTAATTTCATTTGTCAAGAGATTTTGCCTTTAGAATTAGTGGGGTTTGCTTTTTTTTTTTTTTTTTTTTTTACAAATGTGCAATATTCTCATCTGATTCTTTAGAATAAAATAAAAGTGAGTTGGGGAGGATGTTCATGTTAAAAGAAATTTAGTAACAAAGAAGGTGTTGTAGACCAGGCCTACTTTGTTAAGGAAGGAAGTGGTCATTACTGTCAGCTCGTTTTTCAGTCAGATAAGGAAAGTTGGACTTGTCTTTTCAGTGGTCATTGCTTTCAGTAGTGTGGTTCTGGGAACTAAATTTCAGAGGTTCAAAGAAAAGGTGGAAATAGAGAAATGAATGGAAAGCACTTGATTATGTGGTTTGATGGTATACAAAATGTGGGACTTGCTGGTGAGCCTGGGATAACCTTGACACTGGATGATTGAAATGGGGGAAGGGAGCTTCTAATCCCATATAATGAAGGGTGGTCTGTGAAGAGAGATCAAGTCAAGTCGCTAGTATCTAAAATACCATGTGTGTGTTTGTGAACCCCTCTAAGGCAGGGTGGAGAAGGATAATGTAAGCATAAAGGGGAGCCAGTGTGAGAGGCCTAAGAGACAAGGTTCTCAGTAAAAGCAGCAGGTGATAAGGTTATTAGCCTAAAGCTAAAAAACTGAAGGAGAACCTCAGGGTGTAGCTGGTGATATCATAGAGTTTTAAGATCCACAACAGCACGTGGTGAGCTGTTGCTTTTATGTGAGTCTAGTGCATTTTGCAAGATTATGGGCATCTCTTCAAATTGCTAAACCAAGGTAGATAGGCAGCAGGGATGAAGAGAAGTTTCAGTTTCATCCCATCTTGATCTTAGAAATTTTTTCTAATGGCAAAGGGCTAGTGTACATGACAGTGACTAACTTTGAAAGGTATCTCAAGTTTCCTGTGGCATATTCAGCATAGATGGTCCTTACTGAAATTTCTCTTCAATAGTACAAAATCTTTCAAATACTGTTTCTAATACCTTCATGTAGTACTTTGGATATGCGCAGGCTGCCATAACAAAATACCATATGTCTTGCCAATGGGTTTCAGCCCCAGAGTAGTTCACTATGGATTCAATGAGACCAAAGAAATGACAGTGGAACGTTCTTGTGAAAGGGTTTATACCTACTTGATTCCCATGGGTGCAGGTCAATCACTAGAATCCCGTCCCCTCAGAGCAAGTCTGCATGCAGCAAGCGGGTCTCCGCCTCTGGGCCCCTCTGCCCCCACAGCCCTCTCAGTCTGTTCTCGGCACAGCGACCACTCCAGTCTCTGCTCTCCTGCAACCTTGCATCCATGCCACCATGTTGCCCAGAGCACCGGGTGGAGCTCTTTATATAGAGTCAGTAACGATGCATTGCCCACATGTGTGCAGTGAGCTAGCTGAGCAGGGCCAGGTGAGAATACTGGCCATATGAACCTTCCCTTTATCCACACCATAGACTGGGTAACTTAAACAACATGAACTTATTTTCTCACAATTCTGGAGGCTAGAAGTCTAAGATCAGGGTTCTGGCTCATTCAGTTTCTGGTGAGAACTTTTCCTGGCTTGCATGTGGCTACCATCTCGTTGTGTAGTCACTTGATCTCTTCTTTGTGTGCATGTGAGGCAGGGCTAGCTCTCTGGTGTCTCTTTTGATAAGGATGCCAGTCCTATGGGATCAGCCTCTCTCTTATGACTTCATTTAACCTTAATTACTTCCTTAGAGGCCTGTGGATAAAGGTTCCTGTGGCCAGGATCCTCATCTTTGGACCTAAACTACTTGATGATGTAACTGGCCTGCTGCTGGGCTACTGCTTCCACATCTGTAGGCAGTAAGCTAGTATTGACTGAGTCACTATATAAAGAGCTCGCCTAGTGCTCTGGCAGAGGCAGAGACGAAGGAGGATTACAGATCTGCAGACTGTTGGAGGCAGAGGTAATTCTAGTGCTCAACCTATCACGAGGAGAACAAGCCGGGTAATAAACCCTTTCACCCCAAGAACATTCCATTGTCATTCCTCATTCTCACTGAATCCACAATGAACTTGCCTGAGGCTGAAACCCATTGGCAAGGCAAGGCCCCATCTCCATATGCAGTCACATTGGGGGTTTGAGTTTCAACATAATAATTTGGGAGGGACACAAACATTCTGTCCATAACCCCAACGGCATGATCACAATAATATTTATAATAACTAACTTTTACTGAATACTTTTTTGGGTTAGTGCCAGGTACTGTTATAGGTACTTTGAATGAATTATCTCATTGTATTAGTCAAATATTTTGGTGACTAATCACAACAAATGCTTATTTGCCATTCACATCACTATCCCTGAGCGTCAGTGAGAGTGTAGCTCTTTTCCATGTAATTATTGAAGGCCCAGGCTTTTCCCATCTTGTGGCTGTGGCCTCCTTCAAGTCCTAAGAGTCTCATCATGTAGCCAGTGGATGATGAAAAAGAGTGTGGAACTGCATAAGGCAGCTTTTTATAGTCTGTGCCTGAAGGTGGGACATGACCACCTTTCATTAGCAGGAACTTAATCACATGGCGTTACCTAAAGGCTGGGAAATGCAGGCCACCTGTGTGTTGAGGACGAGGCGAACCAGGAAATGCGGATATTGGTGAGCTTCAGCAGCCTCTAGCACACTCATTGAATCTTCGTGGAAACCCACCAAGGTGGGTACCATCATTGCCCCAATTTTACCAGTGAAGAAAGGGTGAGTCATTTGGTCAAAGTAACACAACTAGTAAATTGAAGCTGAACTCAGTCTAGCTTCACAGGTTTTCTTTTAACCACTGTGCTGTCCTTTCTGAACCTAGGGATAAGAATATTACTTCATTATTATAGTGAGTGTATGAAGTGTTTGAACCATCCCTCAAAGATGTTTTAGCAAAGGACTATGTTTAGCTAAGTAATAGATCAAACAGTTTGTTTCATTTTAACCTGTCTTGTTGCTAAGGGAAGGAAGGAAGGACGGAAGGACAGGAGGAAGGAGGGAGGGAGAATGAGCATAAAAAGCTTTTTGTGGAGGTGTTGGAGGTTGTTATATTCAACCTTACCTGTACTAGTTCCTGCTAGCTTATTCACCATTAGGGTTTTTTTCCCTCGTTGGCAAAAATTATGGAGATATTTTGAATGTGTTTATGGTATGATTGCGATGTCTAAGTATATGGAGTGTTTTGTTTGTCCCTGCGTAACAACCTCTTCACAAAGGAAGTTGTACTACACAGAGACAACCACGTTAAACTCATCTCAGAATTTAAATACATTTGTCCACATTGAGCACAAATTGTAAGGTGAGGGCCTAGGATATTGCTTCCCATGGAGCAAGGGCGTTTCTGCCATGTTCCAGGATAGGAGGGATAGGAGATCCCCATTCCCTTTTATCTAAGTTAGTACAGTGCCACTCGTTATTTGGTTCGGGGTGACCTTAGAGCCACCTGGATTTGGCTTCCTTTGCATTGTACCACATCAAATGGTGTGCAGGTTGGTTTGCAATATTCAATAAACATGTATTTTTTTCCATTCTTACACATGGTAGCTGAGAGTTCATTTTCTTTTGATAGATAATACAATACTATCCTAATTCTAGCTAAATTGCACTAACTACAGAATATGAAATTCTAAGTTTCTAAAAGTAATTTTCCTACCATTCAGATGGCATGTTTCTTAAAATGCCAACATATCTTAAAGACAATTTAATTCAGCCTTCTTGAGGCACAAGAAGGAAGTATTTCTCTAGCAAAGCTGTTCTTCTACCATATTAAGTGAAATTTCTCCAATACTATAATAGTCCTGGTAGCTTTTGAAGGTGGTGGGGGACAAACTGTTTAGACAGAGTGTGAAAGAGCTTAAATGTTTCCTTCCTATAACAAGGAGAATAGCACTCTGGGATGTTTTCATCTTAAAATAAATTTGTGCTCTCTTGTTGTCTGTAAAGAGGCAAGGAAGTACACTGGACTGGTCTGTTACGTTATTAAAAACCATGTCAAGATTTCTGCCCATGCATATATATGTGGTCAAATGAGAGTTCAAAGACAATGACAGTAGAACATTAGGCTTTCATCTGGTGCTGTTAATAGGAACAGTAATATGGACCAGGCCTGTCTTCCCAATTCTGAAACACACTATAATCTGAGGAAACATTGAAATCAGACTTGTAGAACTGAATTAGAGACATGTGGGTATTAAAACACTCCATCCAACCCATTTCCACATGTACCATCTGTTGTTTCCAGATGTACTGCTTCCTAGAGGCGGTATTCATGGGCATGGTATTATAACACCAACAAATCGACATTCCTAGTTCTGGGACTTAATTCCCAGAAACGCCAGTTTTCATTGGCTGCACTTCAGGGAATTGGACTCCTCTGTGGCTAGGGACATGCCATTACAACCATGGTAACGGAAATAGACCAATTCCAAGTTTATAAGGCATCAGGGAGCCTTCAAGTTGGGAGCAGTACAAAGTTTCTCTTATGTGCCTGTAACTCAAGGTAAGTTGAGCAACACTATTCATGCTCCCTGCGCCCCCACCTTGGTGATTAGACATGCCCAGCTCATTGTAGATAAGGAGTTAGAGGTATCTCTTCTATGTGAAGTTTGATAAGGGAAGTTATAAAATGGTCCAAAGACGCTGCAGTGTATGCTTAAAGCCTCATAGATAGTCCAGCACCTTAATCTGGTGCTGTATGTAAAGCAATGGGCTGTCACCTCCCTCAAGACCACTGCTTGCCTCATTAATACCACTGGAACAAATTATCACTTCACAGCCCAGAAATCTTCTATAGCAGTTGTGGTGATTGATGTAACAAGGCTAAAAAATAATGATGAAATGCATGTTCCAGAAGACAGATTCAAATGGCAGGAGCTTCAAAGGCAATTAAATGTGACACAGGAGTCTTCCTGGAATAAAGTATTTTCAAATAAATGGTAAGATAAGTGCGATAATCTCCTAGACTCACATTACACATAAATTAGTTTGCTTTGAATAATTATTTCTGAAGGTTTACTGTGCATTGAAGTCAAAGTTTGCAAACAGCCAGTTTGGGCCATTTAAAAAACATGTATTTTGGTTTAAGATGGGGGGAAAAAAAGCAGTGCTTTGGGACTGGCATATATGCTCAGGATGGGATTTATTTATTTGTAGCCATAGCATTTGAATGACATCTTCTGATACGCTTTAAAGTTTCCTGTTGGTTGGGAAGTAAAGAGTCTGACTACAGATGTCAAGTTTAACTGCCTTCCTCCAAAGTGAGTCAAACTGTTCTTATGATGTATTGATTCTCTACCACTAAGTTACTAACTATGCTGTGGGAGGAACCTGCCTGCTCAGGAGAGTGCAGCTGTATGTTAGACAGACATATCAAGGTCATTGCGAAGGGGAAATCTAAGACCTGTGAATAACTGGATAGCTGGGCAGTGTTAAAGCACTCTGGCATCTAAAGGCTTGGAAAAGGTAAACCTCACGCGGTCATTTTGCATCTGTAAGTGCTACTCCCTTGTTTTCTTGAAATTTGAACGTAGGACAGATAGAAATACTGTCTCAGGTGTAGCAAGAGAAAGCCATTTTTATAGGGATTCTCCGCTAAAAGGTTAATTACTTGTAGGACTGGACTTCCAAAGAGATTTAATAATAAATTCTAAATAGTAATTCTCAAAAATCATGTTTTTTTGCATTAGGTATAAAATCTGGGGCTATACTGGATATTTGTTTAAAGTTATTTCTTCACTAACCTACTCTTAGTCAGACCTGATGAGATCATCTGTCGATTTCTTGGCAGGATCAGAGGAACACATTTATTAAGGTTGATGATATGTCAGTCTCACCCAGAATTATCTAGGTATGATACAATGCAATTCAACAACCATTCATCACATGTTAATGACCAGTTTGATATTTATTTTTTATAATATCTTGACCACCCTTTACAGAGACATAATCGAGTGATTCAGAAATTTGTTTCTAATTGTACGTGCTATCATTAACACCGTTGTTTACCCTGAGGGGCTTGAAGTGTCTTTTTGCAAGAAAAATTAAGAACTATTTTGACCCAATTCTTTAAAATAAGTAACACTTTTATGCCGTGTGGACACTGGTTAATATGTAGAACACAGAAATATTCACCAACTGTCAAAAGAGGCTGAGAAATTATTTATTTGCACTCTAAGTTGCCTCCAATTCACTAGGTTAAACAAAGAGACATATACATGAATCAAGTGATTTGTTTTTTTTAAATGGCTTTAACAAATTGCATTAACCTCTTAAAAACTTAGAGCTAGGACTTGGGAAATTCTGCCTTTTACTTTTACTAACCTGGCTTGTTAACTGGTCAGAAATACTGAAAATACATACTTACGTATCACAGAAAACACATATGACTAATATGACAGCTGCTAGAAATAGAAAAAGCTATAAAATGACTGTACTTTTATGACACATTTAGAGACTTGTAATAAAGTTCCCTCCTAATTTCATTCTCTCATCACAGCACCCAAGTGATTTGTGTAATTATTATTTTATCTATCTTTTTAAACAATGGAAAAGTCAGAAGATGAACCTAATGACCCAGCATTCATTTTTATTATTACCATCCTTCAACTACGTGCACACTCATGGTCATTTTTAAGAAAACCATGGTATTTTTAGTCTTATGCAAAAAGCATGTCACTAAATTCTCATATCTTCTGAGCAATTGACAAGGAATAGCTAGAGTGTATTTTTTACACTAACTGATTTTACACACTGTTGAGAATTGGTCGCTTATATGGGGTAGTTAAATCAAAACACACAGATAAGCCTTTTTGACGGAGTACTTGGAACCACCCAACTCCAAATTAGATATGTAATATTTCAAGAAAAGAAGTATGCATACATGCATTGAGTGCCTTCTATGGGCCAAACACTGTCACATGTAGACTTATTTAATAGCATCTTCACAACAACATTGTGTGGTAGTTATTTTTAACCCTATTTTTATGGAAGAAGAAACCCAACCTCAGAGACATTTCTCCAGTGACACAACACTAGCTACTCAGTGGCACAGCCAATATTCATATGTATATCTGCCTGGTTCTAACTACTACATTACATATCTTTTAAGTAAATGTGAAGAATATGTTTGATAATAATGGCTAAATCAAAATACATTGGAGTAAATCTATGTAATACTGCTCATCAAGGTAAAAGTATGTGTTTAGTTTGTTAAACTGCTTTATCCAAGAATCTGGAATAAATTACATGCATGAATGATACCAGCATTTACAGAATTACATTTATTATATTAATGCTGTTTTATAAATTATGGTAATGATTTACATCTAGGAACAGTTTACACAATATTTAGTGGAAAAAACAAAGTTAAGTGATTTACACCTACACGCATCATACAATTAAAGCTGGAATTTCTATTTTCCACAACCTGGTATATAAAATAAGGCAACTACCAATAGTGAAGAATTACATTGCTTCAGATTTGAACTAAACCTATTGCTAGGTATGAGGACTGTTAAAGATATTCTGGTGCAAATTACTATTTAAAAAGAGGGTTTAAATTAAATATGTTCAGCTCTATAATACACTTTTGGCTTTAGGTTGTAATATGATCAATTATTTCACTGTGATTTAATATTGACATACTTCTGCTGAAGAAAATACCCAATTACTATGGAGAGCAAACTGTATGATTGTACATGTGTAGAAATCTTACAATATAATTAATTGCATTCCTGTTATTTTTTCTACTAATCATCTATGAATGTTTAAGACTTTTTATTTTCTTCACTTTCAATCCAATTGACAGCTTTCTTCTGCAGGATTCCAGAAAGAAGAGGTCCACCCTAGAAATGACTGTATTGTTAATTAGAAATAGTAATTATTGCAGAAAATATAGCAGAATAAGTTCCTATTTTTTCACCAATAAGTCAATGCTAAATACCTATGATAACTCTTTAAGTCCATATGACCCTGTAGTTCTATAACATCTCTGAGCCCAAAGCTTTCTTATCTACGAAATGGGATAATAACTACTCTGAGTTGCTATGGTAATTACATAATACAGTATTTGGAAAGGGTAATGAACAGTGCCTGGCAATGAGTAGCTATCTAATTGTTACTGAATCAATTAATGTATTGTGCACATAATTCAGCATTTTGAATTATGGTTTAGGAACATCTTATAATCTGATGCAGAAATTGATTTTAAAAATGAATGAAATCTCAAGGACAGTGCAGCTGCTTATCAGATCCCTTTGATAGCTTCCCTAACATGGATCAAATTGATACAGACCTCTCAGGATCATGCCTCCTTTGCCACATCTTACCCTACACTCTCCCTCTTGTGTTTCACTAGCTTCCCTCTCAAAGCAGAGCGTTTTGATACGGCTTTGCTTGACATGACAGTTTTTATGGAGGCCTACTGACATAACCACATCCAAATAATCCTTTCAAACATCAAGTCCTTGTTTTATTTTCTTCCAAGGATTTTAGATCCTATGAGACATGTCTGATTCTAGTTCTATCACTAAACTACCACCCACACTACATGATTCTTTCTTGACTTACTTTATTCACATTTGAATGGACTTTTTTCATTAAAATGTATTGCTTTTATAGTCATAAAAATCACAACTATTCAAAAATTCATGCAATTGAGTTAACCTCCAAGGGGAGAGGTGATTTTGTCTCTCCCTCCAACCATCATTGTAAAAGGGTACTGCCGCATAATATACGTATATCACTGTGGAAATCGTTAGAGGAATTATTCTCATACCTCATTAACAGTGTCTTACAGAGTCATTAACAAAATAAAGAAAACTACTAAAAACAAGTAGCCACTTAAAAAATATTTTCTACTGGAAAACAAGGCAAAATACGATTACAGTGCTAAAGCTGTGCATCACTAGAAATTAAATAAATGTTACCATTGTAACTAGGAGGTCAGAAAATTTGAAATGGTGACAATTCAACAACCAATATGAATTATGACTGATACTCCTTTCTGAGAAAGGCTTATGTAATAAGCATGTGGCTCCTAGTTTTATACTGTGTGGATGCCATATGGTGCCTAATCCCGACCTCATCTTTTACCCCATTTCTGAGCTTATCATCTCACACTGTCCCAGCATATAGATCAAGGATGGAGTGAGGTTCAAAGATAGGATGAGGATTATTGCTTCACATACCACTTCAGTTAAAATAATCTGAGCATTTAATTATTTTGTTGTTTAAACCTTGTCACATCATCAAAATACCAAGAACACTCTTCCTTTCTTTTCTTTTCTTTCTTTTTTCTTTCCTTTCCTTACCTTTCCTTTCCTTTCCTTTACTTTTCTTTTCTTTTCTTTTCTTTTCTTTTCTTTTTTCTTTTCTTTTCTTTCTTTTTTTCTTTTATTTTTTATTTTTTTATTTTGGTATCATTAATCTACAATTACATGAGCAACATTGTGGTTACTAGACTCCCCCTATTACTAAGTCCCCACCACATATCCCATTACAGTCACTGTCCATCATCATAGTAAGATGCTATAGTCACTACTTGTCTTCTCTGTACTACACTACCTTCCCTGTGACTCCCGCCCTACATTTTATGTGTGCTGATCATAATACCTTTTAATTCCCCTCTTCCTTTCTTTTCTATATTCGTGTTTCCTCTCTCCATCAAAATACCAAGTGGTAGATAGTTGTGCTCCAGTGCAGGGTTCTATGTCTGCATGTGTGTCTATTGGTGGATGGGATGGGGTATAGCATGTTATATGCTGTTGGCATAAGAGGCTGGGTATCATCTTACTTGTTTTGTATTTTTTCCATTTTGATTCCTTACTTCTGTGTCATGAAACAAGTAAGAATTCTAAAATTTTATAATAAAAGTACTAGAAGTCATTGCTAAACAATAAAGCAAAGCTATTTTAAAATGTGCTTTCAAACTGAAAGTTAGTCCCTATTCAAAGATGATGTTTTGGAAAATGCAGTGGAAAGGCCAGAACAATCTGCAAAAGATACAATTTACTCCTGTTATTATGAGATAGAAGTGACAGATTTGAAGACATATTTGCATGCAAAAACAAGCCCTATTTTTGTAAGCAACCTACCTGACTATAGTTATATGGTAATAGACAAAGATTTGAGTGAGTTAGGTTGATAATAGAAAACACTACTGTGGAATAAGATGGTGATAAACTCTATAAGGCCATGTTAGCCATGGCATGTCTCTGAACAGGCAGATGTTAAAATAGTGTCAATAATTATGCATTTGTTGAGCAATTATGAGCAGTGTGTTTTTATAATATAATGGATGAAGCAGTCTAGAGGGCATTGTATAACATGCCAACATACAGCAGATTGTACAGGACAGATTTTAAAATGTTGCTTGGCAGATATTTAAATATTGTTAGTTTATAGAACTGATATAATCTGGGTTAATCCAGAAAAGGTCTCTGAACCACTTGAACCTTAAGATGAAATTTCTAGAAAAGGGTTTTTACTCAGCCTTATTTTTGAATTAAAGGAATTGAAGACTGCTCAAGGAAACTTGCAATATTTATATTATTTTCTAAGCCTAGAGAGGGAGGGTCCTGTCATAAGAAGAAGTTCATGAAGAAAGACTGATGGAGGCTCTGGTTTGGTTTAGTACATGCTGATTTTATGGTATCAGAATGTCATTGACCAGTACTATAAAAGACTATTACATATTCCTTACACAATTAGAAGATGGCAGCCATTCATTTCCATTTTGATCATCTTCCTTTTTTGCTAGGATATTTGTAGCTTATAAAATAGGATAACCTGATTAAATTTAGTCCATTGAATCACAAGGAATTCTAGATTATTTCCTTTTTAATTCCAGGAGAACTTAAGCCATCTGTTGCCTCAAAGCAGAGATTTAGTAATCAGGCACATCAGAAAGAAGATATTTGTCTGGGGATGCTATTAATTAACAAACTTGGAAAGCATTCTGCATTTCTTACCTTAAAGTCAAAGCACCCCTAACAAGTATATTGGACAATTAGATGAGAAAACCTGTCTTGGGTCAGATGCTCTTTATGTTCTGCTTTGGATAGTGCAGAAGAAAATGTGAATAGAAAGTGCTGGATCCAGTACCATGCAGGAAAATATCAGTAACTGACAAGAACTGTTGATGGTGAGACCCAAATAAGAAAACCCCAATGTTTCTAAACAAGTATCATGATATATTTACATAATCCTTTTTCACTTAAAGGAGCTCTCCTGAAGTTCCTTCTAATTAACTCCTAAATTTAAATTATAAAATTTGAGTAGCAAATTTTGAGGGAACCAGAAAACATTTCATTGCTTCTTTCAAAATCAAATTTGTTTAGGTTATAATTATACCTAAACATAACTACTGTACAGTACAATTCATCCATTTTAAGTGCATACATTGATGAATTTTGACATATATATGTGCATAGGATCACCACTGCTGCTCAGGACTTAGGATGTTTTTGTCACCTTTTCAAACAGATACTCTTTTGCCCTTTCCCAGTCAGTTCTCCCAGTCTCAGAGATGCACCAATCTGCTTTCTGTCACTATAGATTAGATTTGTCTTTTCCAAAATTTCATATTAATGGAATCATACAGTATTTACTCTTTTATGTATGACTTTTTTCCACTTAGAATAAGCACTTGTTTTTTTGTTTGTTTGATTTTGTTTTTTAATCTTTATTGCAGTATAATTGACAAATAAAAAATTGTATATATTTAAGGTGTACAACTTAATGTCTTGACATTGTATACGTGTATACATTGTAAAATAAAATAGTCACCCAGATCAAGCTATTTAACCTATCCATCACCTCACATAGTTACCATTTTTTCTTCTCTTTTATTTTTTGTGCCAAGAACACAACATCTAACCTCTAAGCAAATTTCAAGTAAATAATACAATATTTTAAACTATCTTCACATTGTTGTATATTAAATCTCCAGTTGTTCATCTTGCATAACTGAAACTTTGTATACCTTGAGCAACATCACCCATTTCTTCCTCCGCCAATCCTCTGGGCACCACCATTCTACTCTCTGCTTCTGTGAATTCGACTATTTTAGATTCCACATGTAAGTGAGATTATGCAGTATTTGTCTTTCTGTATCTGGCTTATTTTACTTAACTGAAGGTCCTCCAGGTTCATCCATCTTGTTGCAAGTAGTAGAATTTTCTTCTTTTTGGAGGCAGAATAATATTCCACTGTATATATATATCACATTTTCTGTATCCATTCCTCCATCAACAAACACCTAAGTTGTTCCCGTGTCTTGGAATAGTATGAATAATGCTGCAGTGAACATGAGAGTGCAGATACCTCTTTTGTGATACTGATTTCTTTCCTTTGGATTTATACCCAGAAGTGAGATTGCTGGATCATAAGGTAGTGCTATTTTTTAATTTTTTGAGAAACCTGTATACTATTTTCCATAAAGTTTATACCAATTTACATTCCCACCAGTAGTGTACAAGCATTCCCTTTTCTCCACATCCTCACCAACACCTGTTATTTCTTGTCTTTTGGATAGTGTCTCTTCTGACTGGTGTGATGTGATCTCTCATTGTTTTTTGATCTGTGTTTCCCTGATGATTAGTGATGTTGAGCACCTTTTCATATACCCATTGGCCATTTGTATGTCTTTTTTGGACAAATGATTATTCAGGTTCTTTTCCCATTTTTTAGTCAGGTTATTTGTTTGTTTGCTATTGATTTGTATGAGTTCCTTATATATTCTGGATATTAACTCCGTATCAGATAAATGGTTGGCAAATCATTTCTCCCATTCTGTGTATTACCTTTTCATTTTGTTGAAATCTGTCCTCAAATGATTCCAGTGTACATTAGTTAGGTTGAGAATACCCAATCTAGACTTTGACATCATTCAGACCTGCATTTGAATCCCAGCTCTTTCATTTACTACCATTTTACTTTTGGCAAGTTATTTAATCTCTCTAAATCATTGCTTCCTCAATTCAGAGTTAACAAGAATACTTTATGGATATGATTATTGGTAGGATTGAATGACATAATGTATGTAAAGTGCTTTTACAACAGTGATTGCCACATAGGTTCCCACAAATGTTTGTCTCCTCCTCCTTCCCTTCTGTCCCTCTAAGAATTGGCTTTATTCTTCAGTAAATTCCTTATGTCCCATCTTTCCCCAGTGCTAGTTATCCTACATGCTGTAGCCATAGGAATCCCCTACATGTACCTTTTGAATCATGCTGTGCCTTGCCAAAAAATCTCCAATAGTACTCTATTATCTACTGGGTGAAGTTCAAAGTTCTTGGCCCAATATTTAGGGTCCCTCACAATCTGACCCCAGTTATTTCCTCCCTGCCACTCCACATGGACATTTCATTCAAGGTCAGTGAGACACCAGTGTTTCTCTAGGAGGTCGGAGGCCTTGTTGTTTAAAGATGGGAAGTTTGATATTGTAGGGGAGGCCAGTGGTGGGATAATGGAGGTTCTGATAGCATTTCAGACAGGGAAGGGCAGGACCAGAGGAAAAACTATTTTTCCTCCTCCCACTAAAATATCCTTTCATGAAGTATCCCTGGGTTATCTTAGCCAGGAAGGTTACTTTAAAAGACTAGTTACTGATCACCAACTGTGCAAGATATTACCTTAGGCTTGAAGACTACAGTAACCCTCTCCTCAATGAGTTCATCACAAATAATAGGAGACAGACATGAAACCAAATAATTTTAAAAACTGTAATATGATGTGATTGACACTGCCCTTTAGGTGTATATGCATATGGGTATGTGTGTGAGTGTGTGTGTCCTGTAGAAACACAGAGGGAAGTATGACAAATTGATGTAAGTAATCACTCACTAAGAAGTAACATTTCAGTGTGAACTTTTGAGTAACATTTGAGGTATGTAAAATTTCAATGTGAGCAAGAGCATTGAGTAATGGTAAGACAGAGCACATTTGCTAAGAGGGAACAGGTGGCACAGAAGATAGATGTGAAATGGTTTGATGTGTTCAGGGAATCACACAAAGTCTAATGAGGCTTCAGTGTAGAGTTGGGGTGGGGTGGGAGTGGGAAATAATGAGAAATGAGTTTCTGAAGGTAGCTGGGAGCCAGTTTGTGGATTATATTACAACAGTAATTGCCATTATAATTTATTGAACACCTACTATGTGCCAGGCCCTGTGTAAAATGCTGTACATGCATTACCTTTTTCAAAGATTTCTGTCAGCCATATGAGGCATAAAGAATATTATTATCCCCATTTTATAGATTAGGAAACTGAGACAGAGATCAGTAGTTCAAAGTCACCAACTAGAAATGGCAGAGCCAAGACTCAAACCTAGGTTTGTATGAGCACTAGAGTCCACAAACATGAGTGAAGGAGGTCGTGATGGTAGTGAGGTGGATATAGAGAAAAGTGAGTAGCCTCTAAGGCATCCTGTGAGGTAGAAAGATAATATTAATGTGGCTTGGCAACTGGTTTAGTGTTGAGGCATAAAGGTAGAGTGAGGCATGGGAGATAACTCTAAGGTTTCTAGCTCAGGAGATATAGTTTTGAGGATGTGGTAAACCCTTTAGCAGAGATGGAGAATTTAGGAGGGAGAGGAGCAGTGGGGGGTATTAATGAATTTGGGTTTGTGTGTTTCATAAACTTCAAGATCTTCCAGTGGACTGAAGGTAGTCGCTAGCCAGTTATAAATAACAGGTTGAGAGATCAGGACTGGGCATAGAGATCCAGAGCCATCAGCATAGTGGCCGTAATAGGAGGTTTAATAATGGATAAAATTACTCAGGGGGATTGTGTAAAGGTAAAAGAGAAGAGCAACCAAGGTGGAATATTCTTTCCTTTGAAGTTTTTAACATTTTCCTTGCTAAAATAGCATAGTCTTCCTACTGTTAATGTAGTTTTCTGTTTCTTTTTTTTTTTTAACTTCTCTGATGTCTCTTGGATTATCAGCTACTTGAGGACAGAGACCTCTCTGAAGAATTTATACATTTACCAACATTTAGCAGAGATCTTCGTGCACAGTGTGAGTTCATTATACTGGATTGTCCTAAACCATGGAATTATGTTAGGGATGAGACTCAGAGACCATTAATGAGAGCCTTTGGGCTGTCAACTAGGAGCCAGTGTGAGCTGAGCATCAAAGCAATGAAGGTGAGGACACAGTGTGTACTGCTTTAGTCTTACCAGGGGTTGGGCTGTTCCCCTCATTTAAAGATGGAAATGTAGTCACGTCCAAAAGCATACATTCTGTGTCTTATTAGGTAAATATCCTCAGGCTTGGTGTTTCATAGAATTTAGTGAGGGCAGAGAAAATTACTCCAACTTGAGCTTTCACATTCTGAAGAAAACTTCTGATTGTAGTAAATGATAAGCTGAGTTTTTCATGTGTTTTAAAATTTAGGAATAATATTTCAACTATGCATCACAATACAGCTGTTTAAATGAACTAGTCACTGATTATTGTGGCATTTGAGAAGGCACAGGGCACATAATAAAAGCCAACTAGTGTTATTTCATTGTTGCTGAAAGACAAAATCGATACTTGATTATTCTGAATTAGTATATCCAGCCATGCAAATCTTTAACCTCAGATTAAATAAAAGTAGGACCATGACCCAACGTACATTTATGGCAAAATTTATAAAGAGAATTAACTAATTCAGAGCCCATTTGTAAAACATGGAGATGCACTGCTGCCCAGGCTAGTTTTCTGACTAATTCTGTCTAACATAGTTGCATAATTATGACAAGGAGAATTTCAACTAATTGGCATTTCTGAGGTCCATTCCCTTTTCCCTATCTCTATTACCCATTGTATAAATCCACTCATAAATGAAGTCTTCCTACCCCCAGTGACAGTTTGTGTCACAGTAAAGGCTGTTTCCTCTGTTAATAGTCCATATAGCTCTAAAAATTGCTATTTCTTATATTCCTAAATATTCGTGAAAGTGTACACAATTTAACAGTTATGTACTGAAGGCCTGCTATGTGTTAGGTAGTATAGTAGTATACTAGGCATTGAAGCTGTAGTGGTGAGCAAAGCAGTCAAGGAGCCTGTCGATACATTCTATAATAGAAGAGACAGATAATATACAAACAAATACATAAGTAAACTAGATAATTTCAGATAGTGATTAGTGCCATGTAGACATTAAAACAGGATAATGAGATAGAGTGATTTGGTGGTAGAGGTAGTAGAAAGCTGAGAAACATTAACTAAGATTGTTACCAGAGAAGGCCTCCCTAGAGGAAGTGACCTTAGACCTGAAAGCTGAGTGATAGGAAGGACTCAGCCAAGCAAAGACATTCGAGAAGAGGGTCCCAGACAGAAGGAACGGCAGGTGCTAAGACTCAGAGCTGAGAATCAGTTGGCAGGACTAAAGAACAGAAAGAAGGCCAGTGTGTGTGGAGTGGAGTGGAGTGTCTGGGGAGGGGCTGAGTATATGAAATGAAGTTGAAGAAGCAGGCAGAGTCTGGGCCCCTTGAGGCCTCATGGACCATGGTGCACAATCTGGATTGGATTCCAGGGACAATAGGAAGTCCAGTCGGGTTTACCACTCTGATTTCTGAACTTTGCCTTTGGGCCCCTTGTTTCCTCATGCCCTCTCTTTTCCTACAATGAATGATGCCTGTGTTTCATGGTCTCAGAGAACGATTTGCTCTCTGCTGGTTGAGAATCATCCATTCTGTGCTGTCACTGCTCCTCCCCAGTTTCACCTCTCCCTGCCCGGGTTCTGGGCATTCCTCATTGTTCTCAGCAGACGGGCACCCCCACAACTGGGGCAACCCCACAACTGGGGCATCAGGTAGGGAAAGGACTCCCCCGATGTGGAAGCAGCACGTGCCTTCCTGGAGTCGATGGAGGCAGTTGTGTGCAGCAGCACCCCTAAGATAGATGGGTGAAGGTGCAGCTGCTGAGGTGGGGGTGTGTCTAAATGCCAGGCAGGGAAAGGTCCCCAGGAAGGTATCCATCTCAGAGGGAATTCATGGAGACACCCTACTGTAGCACCAATTTCAGCATGTGCTTCAGGAAGAGATGTCAGGATGATGGAAGCTTTTGATGTCTGATAAGGAATTTTGAAAAAGGTGAGTTAGAGATCTGGAATTTTTCCATGTGCCCAAGGGACAGAGACTATGTGTGGTGGCTCTGAGTCCTTAGAAGGGCAGTCTCTAGTGCAGTGTGGATAATGTTTTGGGTTCCACCAGAGTGGGGGTAACACTGCCTATAGAACTCGCTAGTTCCCCTTTCTCAGATACTGTGTGCACCAGACTGCCTTCTTATTGCCATAAATAACCTCTTCTATTTGTACTATGCTTATAAATCTTGCCATATTTATCATCTAATTTAGTCCTTAAACCAACCCTATGAGGTAGGTTTTATTCTATGTCAAAGATCACGAAACTAGGACCCATATAAATACCCCCAGAAAAATATCAGTCTTTACATAAAATGTATGGAAATGAATGAATGTGGCGAAAATCTTGAAAATAGAGCCAAAAGGATTTTTTCATGGATTACATATGGAAGATAAATAACAGAAGCACCTTTGTCATTGCTACAGATAGAAAAATTCCATTAGTTAAGTTTCATCTATAGTTGTCAGAAGCAGCTATTAATTCTTCCAACACATTGTTGTGTTGGGGTTTCTAAAAACTAAGATCAAAACTTTTAGAAAGGTTTTTTTCTTTCTTTATTTTTTCTTTCTAATTATTTCATCCTTAGGGTAGCTCTAGATTAAGTCATGCAATTGTGAATACTGTTTGCTGATATTAAGTACTCTGTTTAATTATGTAAAACTTTCATTTTTTTTCACATGAGGAGACTGCTTCCTTTGGTGGGTCAGGAGATATGGCTGGGGATGGAAGGAGCTGGACTTTTAAAGTGGAGAAGATGCTCTTACTAATGAAAAGTAGGTTCCAGCTATACAGAGACAGATGGGATCCAAGGAGGTGGGGAATTTTGTGAAGGAAATATGACAGTGTCTTAAATGGAAGGATGAAATTAGAGATAGATCTCGGTTTCCCTAGGCTTTTGCAATCAGTGATGTGCTACACATAAATCACTTACTTTTCACAGGGTTGTTGGTCTTCAGGAAAAGGTTTGAAGTAACTGGAAAGGAGGAATTGAACTTAGATTTATATGTGCCAGGAACTGTGGCAAGACTTTTCTGAATATTATCCCATCCACATTCCACAAAAACACTGGGAGGAAGTATTAAGCCCTTTTCACAGATGACAGGAGGCCACTGACCCTTAAAGAGGTTAAGTAACTTGCTCAAGTGACAAAGCTAGTAAGCGGCAGGTTCAAGATTCAAACCCATGTGACTCCACAGCCTACCTTCTCTTTTCACTACAGCCCTTGTGGTGACATGAATGAACTGCCTTAATTAGAACTGCTGATTTATTCATGTTTTTAAATGTGCATCATAACCAAGCTTCTGACTGTAGTTAAGGTTTAATTTTACATTAAGCAAGCAAGATTGACCTCCCTAATTTTGGAAATCAGATGGCTGAGTTATGGAAAGATGCTCCATTGAAGCACTTTATATGACCCTTGATTTTGCTGTCAAGTTTAGGAGAGCAGTCTCCCTTAATATCATGGTTTTTGGCTATTTGATTAGCTTCTTCTTGGGATTTTCAAAATATCTAAAGGATGTTAATGAAAACAGAGCTCTAAAAAAATGTGATGTGAAAAAATCACCCTAAGGGCCGAAGAGAACTCAAAACCCTAGCCAGCATGGGAAGCAGGGCACCTGATTACGTACCGAGGTACCATTAAGACCTGCAGTGCTAGCTTCAAGTGAGAGCAAAATGGGACTAGAAACATTCACAACTTTCATGATGAATTTATATTATTGAAACCAGATTAACTTAGGGTACCATGTTATAGTACCTATGTCAAGAAGAAAATTACTAGAGCTGGGAGAATCTAGGAAAAACCAGTAAGAGCTGAAAAGGGAAATGCTTATAATTGGATTTTTTAAAATTAAGAGCATATAAATTCACACACATACCTACCTTTTGCATTAAAGCTGTAAAAATGTTTGATTACAAAGGAAAATATATTTTCAATGTCAAGTCTGTTACCTCAACAGAAATAATTTATTCAGAGTCAAAACGTGGAATTTAAAAACCATTTCAGATTAGAATTATTTTCATTGTAGACATTTGTGAGTTTGTTTCTTATATTTCAGCAGAATTTTCCTCACTATTTTGGCTTAAGTTTCCATCTCCAGGACACAATCTTGCAAGATCACCTCTCACCCTATCTGGGTACTGAGATGGGACATTATGAACCTGATCTGACAACTTAATAAGATGTAATAAGACCTGAAATAGGGGCAGTGCCCTCTCAACTGAGAAGATCTAGATAGGTACAGATCTTTTCAAGGGTATGTCTAACTGAATTCCCTTTAAGACTTCCCTTTAAATCATTAAATGTCTTTTCCTGTTTCAAACTAGGATATGATCAGTTGGAATATTGGCTAAGAACAGGTCATTAGCGAAAACTCCAATGAAGACAACTGGCTTTGGGTTTGATTTTCCTGTTTTTGCGGTTAGCTTAGCACCAGATGGTGCCCTAGTGAGTTTTGTATAAATAATACGATCATAGGGTTGAGTGATTCTCTACCAGTCACAGTCTCAAGCAGAAAAATAGCACTTGTCTTTCCACCAAGCCCATGTAGATTCTCTTATTGCTGCATTCTTATGCAGCTCTAAGCTTTACGTTGTTGTTATGGTTGATGGGTTTTTTCCCTCTTTCTTTATTGGGCAGCAAGTAGCCAGATTCTCACTGTGACCCAGAGGGAAAGGCTACTTGATTTGAGGATCTTTAGCTGATACATCCATCCACTGCAGAGAGGAGGAGAGGCAGAGAAGCATAAATCTCTGCATTCCCTCTCTTGTTCCTGAAAGGGAATAGTGGCCCCCACACTCCCTTGGCAGTTGGTGCACATTAGGGGGTAATGGAACTGGCTTTGCTTACAGAAGTCCTGTAGCAACCCCTTATAGGCTTTCAAGGTCCTGCTCAAGTGCCAGCTCCAGCCCATGATGCTCAGTGATCTTTCCTTTTCCTCTGGGTTTGTGTGACAGTTGCAGTTTACACCTAACGTCTAGCTCTTATTATGTACTGTTTGCTATTATACTTTTCCTGAGCCTCCCCTTTGGATATAAGTCTTGTCTCACAAGGATTCTAAGTTGCTCAAGCCTATTTTTTTTATAACCTGAGCTACTTAACACAGATTTGGGCATTTAATAACTGTCGGTGACTTGATAACAAATATGTGGGTCACAGCTCCCACACACTGGAGCACAGTTTTAATGATCAGCACCCCGTGCAGTGAACAGAGTTCATCCGTTGTGACACAAAGAATTCTCATCTCTTAAGCATTGTAAAGAAAAAGTGAAAAGCTTCCCTTGCTCTTCCCTTTCTATTTACTGTCCTGAGGGTTTGACCCATATGGTAGCAAACCACAGAAAAAGTGATGTAGCACATTGAGGGAAGATAGGCAGAATCACTAAGAACCTTTCTTCTTTTGAAAGCAGCCTCGGTTTTTACTATAGAAGCACCAATAGCCATACAATGTATCCAACCTTCCCATAGACCTACAATAAATCTGACCCACTCAAGTGTTTCTGAGCAAGCTTGGGGCTCCATTCCCAAGGGATTGTAACTTCCTATTCATTAGATGTTTTGGGTGACTACAAAAAAGTCATTAGGCTAGTCATATGAGGTCATTTCAGCCAGTAATCTGTTAAATATATTCAAATGACTCATTTCACATATTTCTCAAAATATTTCATGGTCTTAAGCAGAGTTCTCAAAGTGTGTCCTGTGGAATATTAGTATTCCATGAGATAGGAATTGACACTTCTTGAAAAAATATTGGTTGTTTGGTTGTTCAGAAAAATGTTATATGTTCTGTTTGCTTCTTGGAGCATCACATAGCATATTAAAAGGCTCCAAGGGGGTCCTGCAGCAGAAAGATCTGGTTAATTTGTTTAACTTGGCATGTAGAAAGCATATTTGACCTTAGGAAGAAAAATAATATTTAGTGAGTATTCTGTGCCAGGTATATAATAGCTTATCAAATTTTCATAATGAGGCTTTAAATTACATATTATTGTCTATATTTAAAGATGGAGGAATTAGGTTCTACGATATGAAAAGGTTTGTTACAGGCCACACAGTGACAGAGTGTTATGTAGTGAGTTCTCATGTTGTCTCTGACACCAGTTAGCTAGTATGACCATGTTGGACAAGTAAGTCAATCTTGTCTTAGTTTCCTTATCTATGAGTCATGTTAAAGTCATAAGGTTGGTTTGAAGATGAAAGGAGTCGCATTTGTTACCATATTTTGAAAAAAAAGTGCCGCACCAATCATATTTGTACTGTACTAAAATAGGAAGAGGGAGAAGAGAGCAACAACTAGCTCCAGGAAACATGTTCACTCTTAATGTGTAATGCTAAGTGCTATACTTTTAAGAGCAAAAGCAAAAAAAAGAAAGTTGTAGCTGTACCAAAAGCTCATCAGAACATATACATTTTCATGTATAAGTACTGAATTGTGGGGACAGTCAGACTCTCAGACTCACGGATTGACCAAATTGGGTAATGTACGACATTAAGGCACCCAGTGGTACTGTCCTGAAATGTTAAGACTAGAAATACGTTATGACTAGACACTGGAGCATTGATCCTTAACTGCAGCTTTCCTTGCTTCTATGGCTTTATGCCAGAAGCTGAGCTTCTTTCAATTTATTTTTGTATCATTCATTAAGTAGGCATTCTGTAAACCACTTGTGGCTATGCCTCACTCCACCGGTTCCACCATATGGTATCTAATTCTTAGGACTCCATTGTCTGTCTGAGTGTCAAATTTGCCATATGAGGTAAAACCATTTCTATTTGGCCCCTTTGCAAGCTTAATTTTGAGTGATTTTGAAGTAGGTGCATTTCCCTCCTCATTTTTGTGAGTCTTTTTAAAATTGTTCTACCTGTAAATTCTATAAGTAACACAATGTATACTGTAACACACAGTTCCAGTTCTTTCTAAACCTATTCTACATATTGACCTGTATATGGTGACAGGCTCATGACAAAGGGGAAGAGGACTGCTAATAAGACGTCTATCTTGCCAAATCGGAAACTGATTTCCTCGTTACCTAAGTTGAACTGAATCCCATTTTCAATCTAGAAGTAATTACCAAGGCAGTGCACAACTGAACGGGAGGCAGACTGTATTTTGCATTCTGCATCCCTGAACTATCATTAGCTGATATCATAAATATTGATATATAGTGTAATACTCCACCAAGTTTATTCAAAGAATAATTTAGAAATTCATAGTGGCTTTATCATCCAGGGTTCTACCATTCTCAAAAGTGTGATGAGTGTTTCCGTGGTTTTCCTGGATTTTGTATTTATGAGTTGTTTATGGCTCTGACATTATTTTATGACAGAATTCATTAACCTTTAAAAAGTTTCTGATATGGTTAGGCACTATTGTCACCTCCGGTTTCTAGACACACAGAATGCATCCTAAAAAGAGAAGGTGGAAACTGATAGCATTCAGATTCGCTGGAAGCTGCTTTCTTTGGTCATTAGGTCTCTGAGGTGTAGTCCTAGATGTACTGGAGAGGGCACAATTGCCTTTGATGTGATGACATTCCAGTTCTTTTGTTAGAGCCCCAAATTACAAGCTTCATTCTCTGATAACTGATTTCTTGAAAGGTGTACACCCATATCTATAAGAAAGAAAGAAGAGAAATAATGCCACTGTTAAAGAATGGTTTCAATATATAAAAAGGGTACCTACCTGTAATCTGTGTATAACCTAAACAAGTTAATACTCTGACAAAAGGATTTCTCTAAAGGCAACTCCATGGGTAGATGAATGCTACAGTCTGGGTTCTGTTCAACAAAGCTTACGGAACTAAATAGGATGGACAATAAAAAACAGACAGGCATAAAAACAAAAACCTCTTCCACTCCTTTCTAAATACTTTGGTCTTTATATAGCACATAAGATGAAGCAAATATCAGAAGTACTTCTTAACACTTACTAAATCCTGAGCCTTCTGCAGTGACTTAGGAAGGACTGAGGCTGAAGTTAGATCTGCTTTTATATTGATTCTGGCCTAAAATAAATGTTTATGTCCTTGAAATAATTCGCTGGTGGTAGTTTATTCATTATTTCCTTTATATATTACATAGGAAGTCCTTTGGTCTCCTTTAAGTTCTGGATGGGCTAATTAGCCACTTTGTAAACCAATATAGTACAGTATTTCATCAGGATAAATTAATTTATGGTCTTGCATTGAAATGTAATTAAAATGTTGTTGCAACTAGTTTTTACTCCCTAATCAGCAATTGCTGTTATCTGTACATGAATTGGATGGTAAATTTCATTAGCTTGTTTTCCTGGGCAAAAGATAGTGTCTAATCACAGTCTCTGATCCACAGAGCTGCAGAGTAAACACTTGACTTGAGCTTGCTAAGTGAAAGTTGTCCACACCCCTCTTGAAAAATATAAGGATAAAGATGCTCTTTTTTGTTTGGACAATATGTTTTTCATTTCCTCAATGTTGTCTTTGTGCTTGACAATACCTACCATATAAACTTGAAGAGAAATAAGGCTATTAATTTTGCTGCAGATTAAGCCAACGTTCACTTACTTTTTTCTTATATAAGTGCCAAGCACAATTGCAATCAGTCCATCAGTTTATCTGTCAATGCTATTTAAAAGTAAATTTTAACACCAAAGTTCATCTATTCACTCATTTATTCTGTCACTCAACAAATACTTAGGTCTGGCTACACTGTTCAGTGTATTGTGCTAAATAGATCCTATGATGTTTTTGGCAAACATAGAATATTTCTTAGGTTTAAAATTCGAAGTTAAGTCACATTGAAATTTTAAAATACCATGTTTTTAGCAGAATGAGGCCATGTTGGTAACAATTTTATCAGTAACCATAATGCATTTTCACAACTTTAATATTTAGTAACTAATTGTGTAAAGAGCAACATATTTTCTGAATTAGTGACTTTTTGGAATTCTAAATTGCTTGACTGGTGGCCCTTTAAGAAAACACTGGCAGACTCTTCTGTAATAATGGTCTGTGCAATCATGTGATTCATATTGCTAAACTTTTTTCCTGGGAAGACATATTACCTCAGGATCAAAATAAGAAATATTGTACTAGGCTTGTGTCACAGACCTCAATTTTAACACATTAGTAAATCTGAATGAATTAAAAATCAGTGGGGCTTTTGAGTTGTGAGAAGGTTATTTAAAATTTTTGGTAACACCTTAGGTGAGATTTTTCAAAATGCTCGGTGTTGCTATACAACATTGCTTGAATTCATGGAAATGAGGTTTTGTGATTGTTTCTACAAACGCATGCATGCACACACACACACACACACACACACACATTAATTGAAACCTCAGTTGAGAAAAGAAAGTTGGACTTAGTCAAATCTAGTAGACAAACATAGTTAATGAATCTGCTTGTCAATCAAGGTATCCCTTCCTAATTAGTTAGGAGATAGGTCAGCAAAATACTCTGGAGTTGGAGCTAGTTTACATTATCCTGAAAGGAATAAAGAAAGAACAGAAAGCACACTCTCACCTAAACTTGTTCTCAGATATCAGGGTACAACTACCATTCAGGAGGAGAAGCCCAGGCTTCAGTAGGTAAGTCTGAGTGGGTATCCAGCCTCCTAACAGGAGAGTAGTAATGGTGGTTGGTGAGCATGGAGGCCCCACAGCGCTGGGGCCTGGGGCTGCACGCTTCTGTGGTGGCTAAGCGTTCAAAACAGGGTGCCACTCTTTGACTAGCTTCACTGTATCTTACTAGGTTCTTGTTTTCACACTGCTATATCTAGCATCTTTCACCGAAGGTTTAATAATCCTTCAGCCAATGTTCTACCATTAAAATCGTTGGAAAGACAGCCCTTTGGAAGCACGTACTTGTTAGAGGAACTGTTTCCCATCGCTCTGCTACAGTGGTAGTTCTCTAGAGTAGTTTCCCTCACTAAATACTCTGCTCCATGTGTCAGGAAATTAGGGCTGTTTATTTGATCTAGTCAATCAAGTATCAGAGACTCCTAGAGAAGGAGGAAACTATTGTTATTTAGGCCAACATTCATCTGATGTTTGGATCTCTCCTGTTTTTAAGAAGAGTCTCACTTACAAGGAACTCATTATCCCTGAGATAGTCCTCATTCAGTGTTTCCTCAGTGGTGTTGTCTCTAACGCCAGTCCCAGGGGGTACTTTACAAAGAGAAGTGTTCTGTGGTCAAAAAGTCTGAGAAGCAGTAGTTACCATTTAGGCACTGAGTATTCCTACAGAAAAATTGCTTAAATTATCTTGGGGTTTCCCTCAACTGGTATGGTCACAAAACCTGTTTCTCTCACATAACAACATGTTTTAATGTCCCATTCCACAGAAAAGACTTCAGTATGTTTTTTGAGATAATACATGTTTATTGAAGGAGCTTGAAATTGCACTGGCTTTTTGGATTCATATCAAGCTGACCTTTGACTCTTTGAGTCTTATTCTTTAGCGCAACTTGCTGTTTAGCCACATCTTCATGTTTCACTGTGATTGGCTTTTGGACTCAAGTATTGGTCTCCTTTTTTACATTTCATCTTGTTGGATCCACCTCACCTCTGCAGCCTGCCATTTTGGATCCTGACTGTGTCATTCTGTACATTCATCAGTAGCCTGAGATCTGTGCTATTCACTGATGGCATGAGGATGCCATTACAACTTTATTCAGTTTGATTAGAAATGGTGAACAGGACTGGGCAAGGTTGGTATCATTCTGTAAACCATCATCCTTTGGTGCCAATCACTAATCTCCCAAGTTAATAACAAATCCTTCAGAAGAGTTTCCAATAACCCATGCCTCTAGTCTTTGCGGTTTGCAAACCTTTTTTTTTTCAAGAGGCAAATCATCTTTTCTAATTTTTATCTCCCCCAATTTTTCCAAAGCAAAACTGGTAATAATTTTGTTTCAAAATACACTGGTGCATCAACTTCATAAAACTGATGCTCCCTCTTTTGAAGTAGTAATGATGGTCAAAATGTTGCTTTATATTTTGCAGAAAATATTTCTGGGATGTCTTGTAATACCCATGGTGTCTTTTTGGGCCTAGATAATTTAGTTTGTGTAGTTTCAGGATATTTGTATTAGAATTTCCTAATAGTCCCTTGAAATTGTATGCACTAATTAATGTAGTTTGTAAAATGATACATACTTTTGAATGTGTGGGAGGGAAGGCTTTCAAATGCAGAATTTTAATATAATCCTGTTTAAACATTATTTTACTTAAAAGATATGTATTAATTAATTTTTCTTATAACTTCCTGCTTGGGATGGTCTATTGTTAATTACTCTCTGTGCAAAGCAGAAAAAAAAAATCCAGTGTGTTTCCCAAACTTGCCCCAAACATCCTATTTTAATGTAGTTTATTTATATTACGTGAGTATATTTACAAAGGTTCAGCCCCAAAATATTTCCACTAAATTGAATCATGGAGAGTTTTTGCTTTGTTTGCATATCATTACAGTAGTATTGTTGAGATTTTTAATCTACATTTCAATGTCAGGGCATCTTTAAATTTTCATTGTTAGGATCAGCTTAGAAAGGAGTATATCAGAAGCAGTAGAGAGCTCAAGTTCTGTAGCTTAAGAGATGGTGTGTTTATAACTGATGCCATGTGATTACCTTGATTAAGTAATTCAGTGTATCTAAAACTCAGTTCCTCATTTATAAAATGGTGATGGGGATGATGATTATACCTACCTCATAGGATTGCTTTAAAGATTATATGAGGGCTATTCAAATAAAATACCACATTGTCTTACACACATTGAGAACTGGGTAAGTGATATCAGTCTCTTACATTTCATCTATAAGCAAAACCCTTAAAATGTCCAGAAAATGTTGGCATATTATAAGTCAAACTTTTATTTGCACAGGGCTCTGAAAATCAAAACATTGTATTTCTCAAAAGTCTTCAATTTTCATGATGAGTATGGATTATATTATCTGATTCACAGTCATACGACATGACAGCATATTTGAAATTCACACTGTTTCAGACTATCTAAATCATATAGCTACGATCCAGTAGTACCCCAAACGTATATCAGTCTAGCACTTACCACAGTGCACTCCAGTGTATATTGTACGTAGGATAGGGTATACTGCCCTTGCATGGCCCAGACATGTTCCAAGCAGCCTGTACAAAAAACAAAATAAAACAGCACTCCCTTTCCCTTGGGCCTCTATTCTGAATTTGTCTGGGTATTTTTCATTTCTTAAGAACAGCTTAAGTTACAAAAATACACTGGGTTTTGCAGTGGCTCAGAGCAAAATGCATTTGGGTGGAGTATATCCCAGTTTGATATTAAAGGAACAATGAGGTTTAACGATGATGCTGTAAGGACCCAGGTGAAGAGACCAGCCAACAGCTGGAGTCCTCTGAAGTGCCAGTCCAGAGAATAAAACCCACAGATGCTCTCAGGCAGTCTGCAGGGCCTCAGGGATGTGTGTGTAACTTGTTTGCTGCACAAGAATGCCCTACTGAAGGGACCTAAGTTTGGGCTGAAATATAGTATGCACTCCACTCACTGTGGGTCCTTTGCAGTTGTTATGAGATGGCACCCTGTGGAAATTCTTCCAACCAGCAGGGGTGTCTTGTTCTATTTGGCACAAAGGTACTTCACAGAGGGTACAGATCTAGCAATCAGTCTCCACTCAGCCTTGGGTTCTGCTGCCATGTGTCTTCTGAGAACCTTGAAGGGACAGAACTCTTTTATAGATAATTTGCCCTGTGGTAGGGACTGAGAAAGCATAACCTGGTCCCTCTCAGAACAATGCTCTGGGTTTCTTCAATATCGTAATGATTAAGGAAAATATACATATGGTCATTCAGATGACCAAATATGTATTTCCTGATATATATTTATTTCTGATATATATTTGGTCTTTATCCAAGGTTTCCTAGCTCACAGCTCCCAAAATTCTTGGAATTTTCTGTGATAAGATCCATAAAGGTGTTTTTTGTTGTGTTATTAATGAGGTGACTTTTGGAAAGCTCTTCAATAACCTAAGGCTGGGGGCTGGTTGTCAGGGAGCCGACTGTATGATCAGAGGGTGGAACTTTCAGTGCCCACCCCCAAGCTCTAAGGAGGGGAAAGGAGTTGAAAGTTGACTTAATCACCAGTGACCAATGATTTAGTCAATCATGACTATGTAATGAAGCCTCCATAAAATTTTTTTTAAAAGCAGTGATCAGAGAGGTTCTGGGTTGGTGAACTTGTGGAAACTTGGGGAGAGTGGCCACTCAGAGAAGGCCTAGAAGCCCCGCACCCTTTCCCCATACCTTGTCCTATGCTTCTCTCTATCTGTCAATTCCTGACTTATATCCTTTTATAATAAACCAGCAACCTAGTAAGTAAAATATTTCTCAGGTAATAGCCTGGACTTGTGACTGGCATCTGAAGTTTGGGGTAAGGGGGAGTCTTGTGGGATGAGCGCTTAGCCTGTGGGATCTGATGCTATCTTCTGGTAGATAGTGTCAGAATTGATTATAGGACACCAAGTCGGTTTCCCTAGGATTGCTTGTTGATGTGGGGACCCCCGCCCCACCCCATATTGGAAATTGTGTCTCAGAACACCAAGAATTCCACAATGTTGCTACAAGTGATACGAGGATCACCTTAGTCATAAAATAGAAAGAACTGAGACTTTAGCCTGAAAGCTCAAGATCTGAATCCTAATTTCAACACTTACTGACTTTATGACCTTGGTCAGCTTAAGGGAAAATGTGGGATATACAATACATCATCAGATTGACTATAACATTTTAAATACTCATATGATGTGATTTTTACTAATTGTCAATGAAATTTGATACGTAAGTAGAAAGAAATGAATGATTTTTGAGACAAAGAAATGACTCTGTTGTTTTGAAGCAAAATAATCATCCTGCCTACAATATTTACTATAGGTAAAAATTTACCTCTGGTCCACACAGACTTATAGAATATATTCTTACAAATGGATGAAATCTGGAATTTAGAGAACCATCTCTTCTATAATGATTGCCTCTGAGATTTGGAGGCAGTGACTCCTCATGTGGTAATCTGGCCCACTGGGGTTTGAGCGGTAGAGGGGAGATGCCTCACACACTGTATTTTGAATAGCTTGAAATTTGAGAGCAACAAACCAGACAGATGATAGAAATCAATCGTGGCAGTGTCCATTGTGCCAGCCTTACAAGTGTATTTCAGAAATTAATAGGTGGTCTGCAAGAATCCTATTCTGCTAACAAAAGGTTTTTTTTATTTGCTTTAATTTTCCAAGTAGAAATAGACATGTGGGGAAGATCCCTTTGTGTATAGAATATATTTACAGTAGTAATATCCCAGGATTGTTATTTACACAGGAATGGAAAAAACTAATGGGAAGTTCTAGGTAGATTTGTTGTTAAAATATGCAGTATATATATAGATTCTGCAGTTGTCAGTCAGGCACAAATTGATTTACAGGAATCCTGAAGTGTAATTTAAGTATATATAACAACAAAATCAAACTCTAGTAATATCCTTATAATCCTTACTAGGTGCAGGAATATGGAAAGAAGCCCTTCAGAAAATGATTTCCTTTCATGTAAATATTTTCAGAAACAACTTTGAATCATACACAACATTCTGTGTGTTGTTTGTTAGTTGCTTTTATAATCTGATCTGTGATTCACATATTTAATCTGTTCCACATCTGTTCCTCATTATTTGCTAGTGGTGCTTTGGGTCAGAACCCAAATGAATCTGTGGTTTCCCTGGTTCAGAAATTCCTACTTCTCTGGAGCACTTCACTTCCATATTAGAGCAGCGAATTAAGCTTTATCTCCAAATCAGTTTTTCTAGCACCCACATTCCTTGAAATCACATCTGCTGTTGGATTTTACTTTCCTGAAGAATGTTGTCTTTATATGATTTCTTTAATGTGTCTTTGTTTTTTGTTGTTGTCGCTTTCATTAACATTTTTTGGGGAAACGTTGTTAGTTCTCTAACTTTTTTTGGCTGCTATAAAGTGTAAATTGCCTTAACTGTAAACTAACAAAATCTTATAATGCATAAAATACTTATTCAAGTTTAGTATGGCCTTCCCCCTTTCTTTTCTTGATTGAATAGCTTCCTTCTGTTACAATCCTTAGATTGACAAGCTAGTTAAGCAGGGAGTGTGTTTGGTAGATTGTTTGAGTTGTCACATTCTAGACAGTTTTGCTTTAATTAAAAGAAATTTATATGCAAGGGTGGGACATGAGTTTAGCAGTTGGTAGAGATTATTTGGAAATTTCTTTTCTACTTCCATGGAAGTATCTTTCTGTTCAAAATATCAGATCACATTGGCAGATATTGGTGTGAATCTATCCCAAGCCAAAACAAAAAGTGTTTTAACCATCCATTGTCCTAATTACTTAAAAATCATCCATTTCTCCCCTTAAAAATACTATTCATGGTTTAAATTATGGCTCTACAATTGGTGAAAAGCACACTTTCCCTTCTGTATTATTTCAGTTTATATGTTAAGTTCCCTAGCTGATAGATTTGGAGTTTATGAACCTATATTGCGCATGAACACTGGACTAGTCCTCCGGATCCCTGAATGGACTTCTTGGTACTCTGCCTACCTGGGGGCAGGTCTCTGGCTACCTGTCCTGTACTCCACCATTGGTCAATTCTCCTGACACGCTGGTGTCATTTGCTTGGCACACTCAACCTATCTGGTCTTCTGTTAATTAACTATACTACAATTTAAGGTTTCCAATCTTAGCTGAGCCCTCAGCATTTCTTTATAAGACAATCTTTGTATCTCTCTGCAGTAAGCTTCTTTTTCCGCTCTGTTCAATAGCTTTCTCCAGCCATGTCTGCCTCCCTCACAGTAGATGATCAGGCCTTCTAATCTTATTGGGAAAATGGAGTTCATCAAGCATGAACTCTCTCAACTTTTCTCATCTCCATCTTCAAAATATTGTCAAGCATTTTTTACTCTTTCCCCTTGTTTTTGAGTAACAAGCCTGTTTTGCCAATATTATTTTGTCTGTCGTTTTGCTTTCTACTTTCTCGCTGTAAACCCGTAATTCAGGCTGCCATCATCTGTCATCTTCTAACTACCATTGTCTCCAGGTTTATTCCCCAACATGCCAATCCATTCTCCATAGTATAACCAAAGCAATTTACTATTCTAAGCATGTCACTCCCCTATTTCCAGTTCTTCATTCCTTAAAGATTTTAATCTAAAAATATTTAACATAGTGAACAAAATCTTCCCTAATCTGGCATATTATAATCCCACTTTCCACTATTCCCTTTGCTGGATTCATAGTCACTGTTTCCTGACCACATGATGCAAGTTTTTATTTCTGTACTTTGTCCATGTATCTGTCTTTGTTCCCTTTACCTAGGATGTCTTACCCACTTTCTGGATACAGTGAGCTCCTACTCATCCTACAAGACCTACTTGAAATATTGTCTCCATGTGAAGCCTTTTCCAGCCCACCCCTAGGCAGCAATAATTCCTATATATTTCCATGGCTCTCTTTGCATACTTCTACTATAGTATCTCCACATTGCCTTCCAATTATCAGTTTATGTGCCTTTCTATCCTTACTACTCTTGTGAGCATTGTGTCTTAATCATTTTTGTTTTTTAAGCTTTCAGTGTAGTGTTTGACATGCAGCAGACACTCCATATTGTTGAATGACAAGTAGCACAGGTTTCACTTTGGATAGTCAGGCATAACTTGAAGCCTCAAAATCCAGACACTTGACAAGATAAACAGCATTACAACAAAACTGGCAAAAATCAAAGAGGGAGATGACATGGATAGTGGCAGAGATAATTACTGGGTCTTTGCAGTGGTGGTGGGAAAGTAGGAGAGTCAGGGCTAGAAAGAGAAGTAGAGAGGCAGAAGGAGTGGCTGACAGTGATGGGTCCCTTCTCCATCCCATGGCCTTGACACACACCTTCAGATTTTCTATCTGATACCACCCATAATCCTCTCACATAAATATAGGAAGTCAGTATCTTCTATTTTTCTCCAGTACTTTCCCAAAGGGCCATGTTAACCAGTCATCTGTGTTCCTGAATGCCCTTCCCTATACTCCTCCATGGCAGAAACACTAACGGGAGGATGGTTCAGTTTACTCCCTTCCTTAACAACTACCATCCTCAGACTCCTCCCATTTGGCTCTATCCCATACATCATGACAGGTATTTTTATTTAGCTCTGTCTCAAAAAGATCTAAATAGATCTACCTGCTCACAAGAGGCAGACATAACTTTAAATTATGAGTTTCTAAACCAAATACTTTGAAAGACTGCCTCATTTATCGATTTGTTCATTAGTTCAGCAAGATTATGAATGCCTACTGTCTGTCAGACCATAGAGAACTCAGAATAATGTTCATCATGCCGTCTGGGGATGGTATATTCTCCTATATTAATTGAAATGATGCATTCCGCCTGCTTTTTAATTTGTAGCTCGTTTTTTGGAGTTTAGTTACCAGTCGCATATAAGGATAAATAAAGTTAGATGGTATTAATCAATAATCTTAAACCCAACAATCTTAAAATGATCTGATTGCAAGTAGCTCCAGAAAAATTTTGACAAAATAGGGTCTTACAAAATAACTGGTTTTGGCAACCACTTTGGTAAAACCGTGACAGAGGGATCTTTAACTATGAGAATGACTCTGAAAATTTAATGACCATCCTCTGGACGTCCTTATAAGAGACCAAAACCCCACTAAAATGTTATAGACAATCATAGACTTGGATCAGTTAATTTTTTTGAGGTCTTTTGAGCTCCTAAGATTGTGTAGTTAGAATCTATGCTTGATATCACAGATTCAAGGATAAATTTCTGTTCAGCTCTTTGATCCTTTTTGGCATCCTGTTTAAAAAATTGAACTAAAGTGAGCAGTCTTTGGGTTAATTTGGAATATAGCAAGTCCTCTTTACATCACTTGTGGGCTAATCTGGAATACAGCTAGTTGTCTTTACATCACTGGTGTTGGGAAAAGAACAGTGTTATATCAAGATTTTACTATATGTAGGCATTTTTTAAATTAAGGTATCATTGATAAACAATCTTATGAAGGTTTCACATGAGCAACATTGTGGTTACTACATTCACTCTTATTAACAAGTCCCCCAAACTCCATTGCAGTCACTGTCCATCAGAGTAGTAAGATGCTATAGAGTCACTTATATGTAAGTAGTTTTGAAGCTATGATTTGACTCATGGTATATATTATTTCCTATTGTAATGACCTATGTTGTAACATTGACATTATCAACATTTAGATAAAATGGATTTGATGTTAGGAAATCTTGTCTGGTGTTTGTCTTTATACCCATTTTCCTCCAAGAGATCAATTTTTCCTCTTCTTTCACTGTAATCCTCTAATTTTTCTGACCTCTTTGCTCTTTTTAAAAATAAGCTAAAGATTAATAAACTATTTTTAGAACCGTTTTAGGTTTACAGAAAAATTAAGCAGATAGTATAGAGATTTGCCATTATCATCTCCCTCTATACCCCCAGCAGAGAGTTTCCCCTATTATTATTCTGGCACATTTGCTACAGTTAATGAACAAATACTGATTTGTTATTACTAACCAAATTCCATGGTTTATTCAGATTTCCTTCATTTTTACCTGATGTCCTCTTTCTGTTCCAGGACCCCATCTAGATTACTATATTACAGTTAATTGTCATCCCTCCCTAGGGGCTCCTTTTAGCTGTGACAGTTTCTCAGATTCTTTGTTTTTGATGACTTTGGCAGTTTTGAGGAGTACAGGTCAGACATTTTTGTAGAATGGACTTCTAATGGAATATGGCTATGGTTTTCTCATGATTAGACTACAGTTGTGGGGTTTGAGGAGAAAGATCATAGATACAAATAAAATGCCATTTTTTTCACAAAAATATTAAGTGTAAATATTAGTAACAAGACTTACCTCTGTTGATATTGGTCATGAATCACCTGAGATAGTGTTTGTTAGGTTTCTCCACTGTAAGCTTATTCTCTCCACCCCCACCCCCCACTTTATGCAGTGTCCTCTTTGGAAGGAAGTCATTTTATGTGCAGCCCACATTTAATGATCTAGGAGTTGGACTCTACCTCCTTGAAGGCAGAATATCTACATAAATTATTTGGGATACTGCATGCACAGTATATTTCTCTCTTATCCCCCATTCGTTTATTTATTCAATCATTTATATCAGAATGGACTCACAGATATTTATTTTATACTTTGAGTTATAATCCAATACACTTTAGTCTGTTGCTCAAATTGTTCCACCTTTATCCATTAGGAGATCTTCCACTTGGTTCCTGTGTCCCTTTGACATACCCCCATCAACATAGGGTATTTTTTCCAGCATATACTTACTTTTTGGAGCAACAGGATGCCCCTGTTTTTCATTTCCATTTCATTTTGTGTATCTCCCTCTTTGCTTTTAATGTCATTGATCTTTGTAGAAGCTGCTAGAAGATCACAGATGACCAGAAAAAGTTGACTAATGGTTGAGAAAAATATCTTTACTATCTCTTATCTGTGACTTCAGATTGTAGTTAACCAGAATTCTTCTTGTGCTTTTACATTGATTCCCCCCAAATTTAACTGTTTTTCTATACTAGAAAACTGAAATTTGTGGGAGATGACTTTAATAGATTTACAAAGCCTTCTATGGATTTTAGATTCACTGAATTAACCTTGGTCTTTAGAAGAAAGTAGCTGATATGTTTGTGCCCAGACATCATAGACATTAGTTATAATTCATGCATTAGAAGAGAATGCTTTTCTATATAAAATATTGAAAATATTATTTATTGTTTAAATAACTGAAAAAACTATGTAAATTATGTCCTAATAGTAACTTAAAGGGAGGCAATGGACATTGAATAAAATAAAGCCAATAATATTAAGAAAAAAAGACCCTTAGTCAGTTTACATATACTTTCTGTGTACACAAATGTTGTCACACCTAAGTGACATCAGAGGTGCTCATGATACTATGAATCTTTTCTTGTAAGGTCTGTTAGCATTTTCATTATAAGCCTACTTTTCAAGGGCATATAACATCTCCTCTAAAATTTCATTTAGAATTTAAACTTGCCAAACACAATTGCACACAGTGAAACTATTTTAGGGGAAAATTTAATCAGAGTCATTGTTTTTGTACCAGTGCTTCGACTTGTGTGATAGCTACTTTCTTTCTTCCTGTGTCTTGATAAATGGTTTCTCATTCATCTGAGAATGATGACAGTTGAATGAGAACATGGCCTTAAATTCTCTGAGTTTGATGGGTAGTGTATAATATCGTAACTCTTTGATTCTACAGCAGGCAACTTCCAGCAGAGAATACGTGTCCTAAATGGCAGTAAGTGTTCTTTTTTTAAATGGCCTATTAATGCACTCCTGATGGTTGTGCTGTGTACTTCTCTGTTGATGTACCAGCAATAAGTAGTTAGAAATTACAAATATGAAAAAAGAGTTTATTGGAAATACTTAAAAACTAGTATCTTCAAATTCTAAGAACAACTTTAACAAGAAAAATATAAGGCCTATATTTTCTCCAAAACCACCAAATTTTCTGGAGAAATATAAAGTAAAATTTGAATAAATGGAGAGGTGCACCATGTTCTTGGCTGGGATTTCTGAATGTTTAAAATATATAAATTTTTCCAATGTAATTGATTTATAGGTTTATTGGTATAGGAAATTCAAAATTAATTTATAGGTTTCATATAAATTCAACAAAAATTTCTTTTTGGTTTTCAGACAGTGACTCTAGGTTCATTTTGGAAAAATAAGCATATTGTCATAGTTAAAACATGTTTTAAAAACATAGGTAAGCAATATTAAAATGTGTCACAGAATTATAAAAATTACTAGGATGGTAAGGTTGTAAGAATGGAGACTTGGATAAAATGAACTAACTGGCCTTGAAAAATAGTATTTTTATGGTTTAAAAAGCCCATTATAAACAATGGGGAAAAGGATCATTCAATAAATAGTCCTTGGAAAATATGCTGTTTGGAAGGCTAGGGAATTTGCCGTTAAATCTCAGGTTAGAGCCTCACTTCACACTATATGCCTAAATACATTTTTGAAACATTTAAGAGTTAAATGTTTGAAAAGTTTAAAAATAGAAACAAATAGAGTTGAAGAGTTAGCTGATTTTGTGATGGGAAGAAATCACAAAAGGGTGATGGGTTTAAATCTATAACATCCATTATTTTTTCTTAAAATGATCATTAACAGAATGAAAAGGCAAATCATGAACATGAAAAATATACACAGTGTATATAAGAAAGGCCTAAAGTCTCTTCTATATAAATATCTCTTATAAATCAATAAGAAAATGATGAACACCCACCCCTATAGGACAATGGCAAAGAAATGAATGGAAATAAAAGGAATGCACATAGACAATAAACATTTGGAAAATAACAAATACAAATAAAAAGCATATTTACTATTGCCAATCATATTAATAGAGTTTAGAAATAATACTAAATTCTTCTAAAGGTGGCATGAGATAGGCACTTTGGTCGATTTTTACAGGAGTGTAAATTTGTATAATCTTACTGGGAAGCAGGTGTCAATATGTACAAAGAACCTTAAAAGTTATTAAGCTTTAACACAAGAATTTTGTATCTAGAACACAATCAAGAGAAAATAACCAGGATGTGGACAAATATATGCAGAGAAAATCATTTTATTATTATTACTAATGATGAAAGACTGGAAAAAATCTCTATGCCAACAACATGGAATCATTAGAAACATTATGGTACATCTATGATGATAGGATAATGTACAGGCATTTATAAGCATATTGTAGACATGATTTCAGTTGTCATTTGAGTAGGTAACTTTTTTATTCTGCACATTTTATCCTTGAGCCTGATCAAATTAAAGTAGATTAGTATTTGAACCAAGGAAAGTTTGCAGAATTCCTAAAATTCTACACAGTCACTATTCACGGGTTTCCAGTTGGATTTTTTGGCCTGGTTAGGATGGTGCTTTTCTGTAAATAAAACTTGCAACTTGCTTGGATGACCTAACCCTGAAAAAACTGCAGAAACTATGTCCTCGTGAAGAACTCAGCTTCTGCTCCCAAGTAGGCACATTGAAAGACTGACCATTAACTTTCATATAACTGTCTCCTCTCTTCTGCTGGGTCGCCAAGCTCTCCTGGTTGTTCACCCATATTTCTAATTGTTCCCTTGCCATCCCCTTCATATGACTAGGGGATGTACCATGTAGGTGGTTCAAACACCTCTCTGTCATTCAATGTCTGTGCTTTAGGTTAAGACCCTTAATCCATCATGAAATAGAATGATGAGCATGGGATTTGGGGTCAGACAGGCCCCAGCTTTGCTACCAGTTAGTGACTTTGGACAAATGACTTAACCTCTCTGAGCCTCAGTTGTGGATTAAGAGATAAAATGTATATGAAACTCTTAGTTTTATATGCCTGGGGTATAGAAGACAATTAAAATGGTGGCAATTATTATTACTATTAGAGACTGCAGGAGACCAATGAATTTCTAAAGAACATACTGATGATTTTAAGGAAAGGTATATTATTGTTACCACTCACAGCTAATGCTACCAGAAGGACAGAATCTTAGCTGAGCTGCCAATCTAAGTACTTAAGATATAAAGGAAAGAAGTAGCTCTTAGGAAATGCTCTAAGCAAGTGGCACTTAGACACCATGCTTCACCAGGATGTTGACAAATACATGCAAGGATAAGCATTTTGTTATTATTACTGATGACGAAAGAGTGGAAAATATCTAAATGCCAACAAGGTGAAAACATTAAAAATATTATGGTATATTTACTATGCAGTCTCCATCCCCAGCACATAGCCCAGGTTCCAAAGCCAGACAGACATGGCTTTGTATTTACCACCTTTAGCTATGTGACTTAGGCAGTATACTCTTTCTGAGTCCCAGTTTTCTCATCTGTAAAACAGGGAAGAAAAGTACTGACCTCCTATGGTAGATGGGAGGATTAAAGTGATAATGTATAGAAACTATCTAGCAAGATGCCTGGTATATAATAGATACTGAATAAATGCTAGCTTATGATAATCCTGATTCTGATTTTAATTAAGGTTGACAGTCTTCTACAGCTGAACTCATATTGATTTCCATCAGGTTGCTATTTCCCCCCAGCAAAGAAATGGGGTTCATGAGGCTCATAGGGAGGTAAGCCATGTCGGTGCTTAGTAAATATGTCTGTTTTTGTACTTCTGTGATTTTCTTTTGAATTTCACCCTTTAATTTTTCATTGCTTATTGTTCAGGATCTTTTCATATGTTCCCCCTCCGCTGTCTTCTATTTTCTTTAACTGGTCATCTTATCTCTACAGCAGTGCCTCTCAAACTTCAATGTGCATGGGAGTCACCAGGAGATCTTGTTACAGTACAAACCCCCCATTCAGAAGGTCTGGGATGGTGCTTGAGATTCTGCATTTCTAACAAGTTTCCAGATGATGCTGATGCTGGTGCTACTTTCCATGACCCAAATTTTATGTAGCATTGAGCTAGGAAACCTATCTGGAAAACACTAGGAAACATAGTAGAGCTGGGGTAATCAGTGATCTGAGTCTCAGCTAGGAGAGGCAAGCCAGCCACGATCACGCCTATTTCTCACCTCAGCCTTAAGTGGTTCTTTTAGGTTACAGCTGGTATAAAGAGATGGTATGGAGGTGGCAAATGGGGTTACAGAAAACAGGAATGCTGTACATGATCCCGTACAGCCTTAAGCCTTCATGCTGTCCTGAAACAGATGTGTGTACAGCTGTCTCCTACAAAGAGAGCTTCTGAGAAAAGTCTCCATAGAACAATATATCTTACTTTAATCATTTTCCTCTTTATGATGTTTTCTCTTCTCAATCCCATGAAAAAGCACATAATGGGATTTGATTGTAGCCTGTTTGAATGGATAGGACAATGGAGAAATAATGTCAAGAAAGTGTTCCCACAACTAAAAGAAGTTTATCTGAGAAGTGTTTGTGGCAGAACACAGCAACCATTAGCAGTGAAATTTGGGCAAGATGAAAAATCATTCAATATTATTGCATATTGTTTATCAGAAATACTTGAAATATATAGAAAGATTTTCATTATGATTACTGAGATAAAAATGTGGCTTTCAACTATATTGTCCCAATTTGACCAACATATTTTATTGCAAAAACAGTCCTTCCTCAAGAAAGGCCTCTGATAAAATGGGGATTGAAATAGGCAGTATATTCAGATGCTACTGAATATCCTCAGATATCTTGCTTTTCAGCAAGTAAAACAGAAACTGATGGTGACATCATTCCTGGTTTGTGGGCCGTTTCAACGTGACCCACCCTTTTAATGAATGAAATGTTGAGTCTTATTCCGTTATTTTAGATGCATTTATTATCTTTGCATATTGTTCAATCTTTCTTTGTTGTTTAAGATCATTCAGTTTTCAACTCACAACTCTAAGTATTTTTTCTGTACCTGGTCGAATGATGTTAGAGGCAGCAGAGTGAGGTTTAAGAGCATGGACTATAGAGATACGTTTGAATCCTGCCCCTGCCACTTATTACCTGTGTGACTTTGGAGAACTAACTTAAGCTCCTGGTGTTAGTTTCTTCATCTCTAAAATGGGACTGATAACAGGCCTTAATTGATAGAGTTTTTGTGGGTAATGAGTTAACACATGTAAAAAAACAGCCAAAACTGTGACCAGCATAGTTTTGAACACTTACTAAGCATTCAACATATTTTGGATAATCTTATGATGTTACCTGATAAACCATTTCATGTTGATGCTTTTCATGTTTTATCTCAGCCAGACTACAAACACATTTTAAGTAAAGGGGCAAACACTTTTATTTTCTACTTATTTCCTTCAATGCATTACTATTTCTGTATGTTTGTCATCATCATTCTAGATTTTGGTTTGCAGGTGAAACTTCCAGGAGGTGCATTATAAATTTAAAAAATGACAACTGCAATTAGGAAACACTGCCATCAATAAACAATAGGTAATGAGGTGGGGTAAATGGAAAGCACATATTTTCTCACTAACAATTTGGACTAATTATAGTAAACCCATTTATCAAGTATGTCAAGTAGACACTTTATGTCATCTCTTTTATTCTTTACAATAATTCTATGAATTGGAGAACTGAAGCTCATAGAGGTTTAGCAATCAGTTTCAGGTCACTCACCTAGGATGCAAACTGATTACTCTGTAATTGCAAGCACTCATTGCCTCATCCCTTTTGTAAAAATCTGAAAAATGATTCTTGGCTAAAAAAGCTAAATGGAGTGCACGTAGCAGTTCTGCTTCTCACTAAACACATGACAACTTGGAACTCAGAACCCATGTTTGTACAGGAAGATGAAGACGTTCTAAATCTAAAGCTTTGTAAACGACTTCATCCTCTGCCATTTGCCTGCCAGGCTGCTGCTCCTGTATCCAGAACCACACGAGCTGATCATTTCTTCCAAATTCCCTGGTTATTGCCAACCCAAGACTGCACATCCCCTGTTATCATGTCCCAGGGTTTGTCCTCCCTTTCTTTGTAGGTATAAGTCATGATAGTGCATTTCTGATTTTCCATTCAGTGAGAATAACCTAAATAGGAAAACACTGTATTTCTCCATCTGTTTCAACACTTGGGCTAGCTATCACTTTTTAATTAGTAAGTACTACTCTGAGGCAGTGGTCCAGAACATAAAGAGAATGATCAATATTGCTGGTTCAGGTCCAGATGTGCTATAATGAGCTTCTTGGACATAAACAGGATTACTTCAGTTGAGTTATAGTCCTGGTATTGGAAGATTATTAAACCACTAATAATCTCCTACTTCTGCTTTGCCTGAGGGTAATCAGTTCAAGGGATTTTTCCTTCTGTCCTGATCACTTCTGTTTCCTACTATTCTTATGGAGTATGGGTTGGATGGGGACCTGGTCAAGGCTAGGAGTAGAGATGGCACTAGATCATAAAGGAGGAGGATCTGTGAATGTATTCTCTTATTTCCAAGAGTCCCTAGTATGAGAATATATTTTGCCTTAAATTGATTCAGTCACCTGAATAATATGTGTCTTTAAGGTTTTGATTACAGTTCCCTCATCATTTTCTTTTCTTTCAATTTGAGTATCATTTGCAAACCAGGAAATGTTTCCAATATCCTCATCCAAATAATTACATTCGTATAAAAAATCTGTTAATGAAACATTAGAGCTAAGGGCTTAATTGCTGAAAAATCAACTCTCAGAGCTAGAAAATTCAGTTAAGGTTCCATGGCAACAAGATCTATTATTAACTGTATAAATGTTATCTAATAACATTTTGTAATTAACATGCTATTTTAGGTACTTTCAGGACTATATATAAGGTAAGGTGCTGTTTAAAAATAAAATGCTCTCTGCTTAAATACTTCCTCTTCATGAATATTATGGAAAACTTCCTTTTCCTACCAATTATTTTATTCCTTATCGAATTTTATGCTCATTTTTCTTTCCATTAATGAGAAAACACTCTATTTTTTTTTGAAATATGGTGGCATTTAATGTCCATGAGTCATACTTCTGTCTCACTTTCTTCTAAAGAAAAAACTAGCAGAAAAGGAAAATGCAAACACAAAGTTAATGAAGTAGGAAAGGTGCTAAAGGGTGTATCCTGAGAAGGGAATTTAGGAGAGCAGAATGTCCTTTGAAGGAAAGAGTTCTAGACGTGAAAAGATATTTTTGAAAATATAAAGTATGGTAAAGGCGACACAGATGTCTCAAGTTGAATGAAAGATAGTACATACTTAGTTGCCACAAAAAGGTGAAAACTGACACAAATGAAAGTGAGTGCGGGAAGATGGTAAGAGTGAGTAAAATAAACCCAGTGTTAATATCAAGGTAAAAATGATTGAATGTTGGAACTACTGAAGGTCTGACTGAGAACTTCATAGTAAGTTAAGCATACTGAAAGTAAATAGCAAACATACTGAAAGATGATTCAGGAGTGGAACACTCTGCTGAGATTTTCTCATTCAAACAATGCCCCTGCTACATCTGGCAAAATGGCCCAAGGCTGAACCAAAAGGCATAGTATTTTCCCATGAGAAGCTTTTTATCAATTGGGGAAGACAAGATCTAACATATTTACATTAACACCTAGAGGACAAGTCCAAATTCAGGTGAAACATAAGGAGCTAAAAGACTACATGGTATAGACTATATACATGTTGCTGGACCAACTCCAAGTGAAGTTAGATTTTTAGGAGGTGACGTGACTCTAAAAAGTGATGCTACTTTTCTGCTGCTGATGCTATATTGATACTAAAGGAAAAGACTGAAATTGACCTTAATAAGAATATATATTTAGGTTAATAATAAGAAATAACTTTCATTAATTAAAAAAATTGAGCTCTTTTTCCAGTCTTTTTGGGGACTGAGTAGAAGTCAAAGGAAATACAGTACATACTTCTTGCTCTATATAAGCTTATGCTTTAGTTGTAGATGTAAGGTACCAATTTTGAGGTGTAAGACGTAGATAAGGGAGTTGATACATACTAAAGGGGAGGTGTAAGCAGGAAATCAAATGAGCATTCTGGTGGGATCTCAGAAAAGAGAGCTCTGAAGATTAGTGACCACATGGTGATGTGGACATATGGTAAATTATGGAGTCAGATAGACTGAGTTCAAATGTAGGCTCTGATACTTACCAGGTTTGCACCTTTCCTGAGCCTCTGTTTTCTTTGTCTGTAAAACTAGGGATATAATTCCTAACTTGCAGGAACCTGCTAAGATTGTCAATAATAGATACAAGGGTATGGGGCTTCTTTTTGGGGTAGTGAAAATGTTCAAAAATTAATTATGGTGATGGTTGCACAACCCTGTGAATGTACTAAAATCCACTGAATTGTCCACTTTAAGTGGGTGAATTATGATATATACCTGTTACCAAAAAAAGTTAAACATAAATTTACCTTTTGAAAAAGTTTACCTTATTATCCAACCATTGTACTCTTGGGCATATACACAAGAATAATAAAAGCATATGTTAACATGAAAACTTATATATGAATGTTCATAACAGTATTATCCCTAATAGCTAAAGGGCAGATACACACCCAAATGTTCATCATCTGGTGTCTGGGTGAGTAAAATGTGGTACATCCATATACTGGAATATTATTCAGCCATAAAAAGAGATGAAGTTCTGGTACATGCTGCAACATAGATAAATCTCAAAAACATTATGCTAAATGAAAGAATCCAGATACAAAAGACCACATATTGCATGATTCCATTCATACATAATGATCTAAAAGGCAAATCTAAAGAGGCAAATGATAAATAGCCAGTTGCCAAGGGCTAGAGGTGAGAACAGGGAGTGACTGAAAATGGGCACAAGGGATGTTTTAGGGTGATGTAAATATTTGAAAATTGGTTTGTGGGGATGGTTGCATAACTCAGTAGGTTAACTAAAAATCATTGAATTCTAAACAGGTGTATTTTATGGTATGTAAATTATATCTCAATAATACTATTATGGGTTCAAAGTGTCAAGTAATACATGATTAATAAATGGTAGCTTTTATTGTTGAAGCCTTCAGGGAAGGTCTTCTGAAGAAAGGGGACCTTTTATGGTGTGTAAGGGATAAGGTTTAACTGGATGCTCAGGAAGGGAGGAGGGAAATATAGGGAAATAATGAGCAGTGGCCTGTAGTGAGAATAGGCCTAGTGTAGTTAGTGTTGCTATAGAGTTAACTAGAGTAGGGAGTCTATACTAGGAGATATTGGTAGATAAGGAACTGTTCGAATCAGACCTGAGACTGAAAAAGAACTGTAGTGCCTAACCAACAGATACCATTGATAAGTAGATAGAAATGAAGTGGCTCAAATGGTAGAGGCTCCAGGTGATAGAGAAAGTTTATCAGTGGGATGATACTGATCCAAAATATTTAGAGGCTGAGTCACAAAGAGCTTAGATGATAGGATGTGATATGGTGGTGTGATGTGGTATGGTATGATAGGTGCCTAAGCAGTAACTTACATAAGACCAATTTTGTGTCTGAGCCAGAATAGCCAACCTGAAGAGCCAGGTCCAGAATAACTAGCTGGGGAGCAGGTAAGGTAAAGATAGTGTTGTGGAGACATACAGGTAAAAAATAAAAGTCGGGGATGGGGTTAAGTAGGGTAAGCCAGCTGGCTATCTTCTGTCTTCTCTCTGACTGCTCATGGAATCACATAAGCACTGACTAAACTCCCTTCTAGTCTTATGAGTTATTTAAGTAAGCAACCCTGTCAACATTATGCCCTCCAACTTTCCAACAAATTCAGTAAGGTGGCTGGGGGAGACATCTCTGAATGTCTTCTTGAGGTGGTCTAGAATTTTAAAGATTTCTCAACCAACTTGAAGCAAATCCTTAAGGTATTTAATCTAAGTGATGTGATAAGATCACGACCTTTTCAGAAATGCCTTTGATGTCAATCCTAATTTCACTAAATTTTACCTGACAGGGTGAGAATGAAACAGTATGAGCTAGTTTGTCAAGCATCTCAGTAATCTGTTGTGGCAATAATCTGCTACAACTCAGATTTGCAGTGATGGGGTCTGGTGAGTGATGTTCCTTGACTTGGAAGGAACTTATTAAGTGTTTGGCCATTGATTAATGAAATAAAAATGCACTAGGTAGACCTTGAAGTGATAAACTGAACAGGAACCTTGGCAGCCATTAGTCCCTCCTGTCCACTAACCATACTGTGATTTATTTTGAAAATGATGACTGCTCATTTTCTTACCCATATACCTACAATGACTCAGAAAAACCAGCATTGACAAGCAACAGATACAGAAATGAAAAATAGTGCAGTTAACTCATTTTGAGTTTTAATCACCATTATAAAAATGAAAAAAGAAGTGCCATAAAGGATTAGAGTTGTGAAAGCCCATTTTTCCTCAAACGGCCTTTCTGATGTGTAAATTAAAAAACTGTGCTATCATTTTTGATAATATAAACATAAAAGATTGAGGAAATTGAAATTGCATTTTTATTTTTTCAGGTATACTTTATGATTGGCCATAAGAGCAAAATAAGTATGTGATATTTTTTAGCTGATCATCCATTAAGTTTTAGAATGCTTTTAGTCTCTTCTTCATCAATGTATCCCATTTTCCCAAACATAGAAACTATAGTTCACAAACCAAAGAAATGGGATTATTTTTGTTTTTATTGCTTCTCTTAATATTTTCATAAGTTATATGGTTTCTTTCTGTTAAAATTTTCCTCCATGTCCACATAGATTATTGAGTGCTTGAAGGATTGACAGCGTATAGCATACTAATTTTCTTGCCCTCTGCTTTGTGCCTCAGTGTGATGTAAGAGATTAGATCTGCAGTATTTGATACTTCTATAGACTAGCAGCTTATGAATCCCTATTGAGGCTTTGCAATGAGTAACTTTATTTTTATTATCCAGTTTAGATTTTAGCTTGTCATTCTATACTATAGTCTTCAGAGCTTCTTTCTAGAGATATCTCTCCATATGATCATAAGGTAAATGACCCCCAAACGTCCCCCTTTATTATAAAAAGACCTTACATCACACTAAGAGTATAACATCACATTCAAATTGTTCAGAACCAAGTGAGATAGGAAACTAAGGTGGCATGGAAAATTCCATGAGACATGGAAGCTTTACCAGTGTTGCCTTGCAATTTCTTCGGAGGGCTTCTAAAGGTTTTGTTCATTACATCCCCTCAAAACATTGAATACTACAGCCCCAAATCTTGCTTCATGCCAGTCTCTGTGTAAACAATTCATTTACCAAGAATTATGAAATTTCTTAAATATGAAGTGAAGTTATTAGTTTGATAACAAAGCAACTCTTCATGATGCCCAACAGATACTCTTAGAAATTACTGACAAATAACAGTAGATGGCAATTCCTGCATTGCTGCCACTGATAGGTAAATCTATGCTATATTATTCCAACTTTTATTGTATCTTCAAACATCATCAGATTGGTTTTTGAGGAGCCGGGATATAAAATAAAAACACAAGATACCTTTCTAATAAAGGAGAGGAAAACCAACCTTCTTTGTGCCTGAGAATTCTAGTGTGAAAGGACATTTCTGAGCCACTTCTTGTCTTAGCACAAAAAATACATATCTGTTTACAACTTTAAAAAATGCAGAGCCAGCGACTTCCCTGGCCCGTGGATACGCTGACCGGTGAACCTCGCCCGGGATTGCACTAATAAATTTTTTTGGGCTCCTTTAAAAAAAAAAAAAAAAAAAAAAAAAAAAAATGCAGAGCCAGTTTATTGTAGAAGAAAAATCACACGACTGAGGAAAAGAAAAGCCTGTTTGAGTCTTGCCTCTGTCACTAACAAGCTGTATGACCTTTCATAAGTCACTTAAATTCTCTACACCTTAGTTTCCACCTTGGTAAAATTATATGGTTAAATTAGATGACCTTCAAATCTTTTGGTTTTTATATCCTATAGTCTAGTATGATGAATACCCATAATACCATATGTACCATGTTTATAATTATGTACCTTATTTGTTTGACCTGACAGCAGCATATGACTACAGAATTAGCAACTTTTTGAACATAAAAAGAGAGATAATGTGGCTACTAAGGCAGACTAAATAATAAATACATATGTATTATTAATTCACCCAAAAAATTTAGTGAACACCTAAGTGCCCACATTAGTGGCAGGTATAGAGGTGAAAATGAAATATTCCCTTTCCTTTCATATATGATAGGGATGGACATGGTTCTGTAACATAGAAAAATCTTGACGAACTGCATGCTTAGGGAAGGAGATGTTAATTGAGGCTTTTAAAAAATTAAGTAGCACAGCTATCTTTTATTTCAGTCTTTGGGGTTCAAATGTTTTATGAAACTGTAGTCCATTTTACTACCTTAATAAGTAAAGTTTAGTGAATATAGTTGAGTTTTACTTTAGTATTTGGAATATTGTTTCAGGGTCTTTAAGTTCTTCATTCTGAAATTAGTTCTTATTTTACAGGAAGAGTAGGACTGTGTGATGAATTTATATTGGACTAGACCACTTCTTGGGAGCTGAGTTTATTTTTCTCAGCAAATTTCAGATATCTGCTTGCTTAGTCACCATGTTTCTTTTTCTCATAAAAGTTGAGTATAGAGCATGAAATAAAATGTATCATTAGTTGGGCTTTAGTTAATTAACGTTTTACTGTACATACAATCCTAATTAGTAATAGGGATCTGCTTGCCTTTTTGGGAGTATGCTCAGGGTTTGGTGCCAGATTTGGTTAGGGACATGGGTTGACTACATGATAGTATCCAGAAGAGATCAACCAGAAAGCTGGAGGTAAAGCATGCTGTGATTCCTATTTTTCCCAGCTTTATTGAGATACAATTGACACATAATACTGCCTAAGTTTAAGATATATTTTGCAAAATGGATAAAGGACATTAAAGTGCTTGGGGTGAAGGAAGAAGAGCAGGATATATCGATATATCTATCTTCCATCTTTTTGAAGAGCTCTCTTTTGGAAGAGTGAGTAGAATCCCCCTTGGAAAGGATCTGAAAGGTTGTCTATCCAATACTAACCTTTATATATATAATATTTGAATCCCTTCTACAGCATTTCATTAGGTGGCTGAGAACATCTGGAGAACTTCTGAAGCAGCCCATTCCCCCATGACTGCTCCTGTTAGCTTTACTTCATACTGAGCTCAGACAGGTCTAACCACTGGTTTGAGCCATGCAGAATACATCTAAATCCTTCCCATACCATACCCCCTCAGATAATTGAAAGCAGGTAAGCATGTCCTCCTACTGGATCTAATTTTTGCTCTCCCAGATCTTAACAAGTAGACTTGTTCTCCAAAAGGTGAAGCTAGCACCAAGAACAGTCCCCTGCTTAAAAACTGCTGTTGGCTCTCTGTTGCCCACAAGATACTGGCCCTAATTGTGGCATTTAAGGCTCTGCCTACTTTTGGCCTTAATTATCATTATTTCTCACATGTAGGTTATGCTCCAACCTCTCTGGACCTTTCTCTGTTTCATTACAAGTTATGTACTTGTCTCCATTCATGCTTTTGCTGTTGCTTTCCCTTTTCTGGAATAGCCTTCTTTCCCTTCTGAGACCAATGAACTTTCAAGTACTTGTTCAAGGCCCTGGTCAATGTCTACTCTTTTGTCAAATCTTCCACACTCCTGTTCATACTCACCTCCTTCCCTCAGAAAACTAAAACCTAGTAGGGTTTTATACTCATCACCCATATCTCTTTTAGATCATTTATAATATTTTATCATGTTTAGGCTTTATGTATTTGCCCAGCTAGAATATGAACTCTTGAGGTTAAATACCATGTCTTCTTCCTATTTCTTTCCTCTAGATTGAATGTATTTGAAAAAATTCATGTATGAATGATATATAAAGTAGTATTTTATTTCGTTGGTCATAAACTTCATTCATCAATTTCATGGGATGTTACCTAATTTTACCTTTCTGAAATGTGATTCATTCAATCCCTAACTTCGTTTGTTAGATTTCCACCATATACCTTTCTTCTGAGCCTTTGTTTTTCCAGATAAAAGAAGCTTAAGACCTTTTGTCTGTTCTTTATTCCATTAATTAAGTGTTTTTCTGTATCTTTCCCATATCAATCATGGAGCAGAACACTGAACAGGTTCTAATGGGGGAGAGGGGGAATGGGGATTTACATGGAAAGTGATAGCACCAATCATCCTAGGTAAAAATCCTGAATGCTGTTAGACTACCATCACCACTTCTTTTCATTCTAGCTTGCTTCCCCCAGGACAGCTTCTAATTCTCACTGAATCACATAGCACTTGTGTTTATTTCCAAGTCAGTGGCTTATTATGACTTTGTCTTTCTTTGCTCAGTAATGCAAATCAGAGGGTGTTTTCCTTAAAATAATGTGCATTTTAGCAATTGGAACTAAAATGTTAGTTCTTGCTCTTCCTTTGCACATGTCTCTTCTAAAGCATTACAGGTCAATTCTGAAGCAGCTTTTCACTAGAATTTATTTATAGCAAGTTAACAGGACATTTCAAAATCAACTTTTATTCTCTCCAAAAAGGACAAGAAGGATGAGGAGGAAAAGAATAAAGGGTTGAACGGGAGCGTGAAATCAGTTTCCTTAGGTAGAAGTTTGAAAACAATACATCCTTATGCAGCAAAAACAAAAAACAAAAAACAAAACAAAAACAAAAACAACCACTTAGAGAACCCATTTCACACTTCAGCATTAAGAAAGTTATGGCTTGCTACCTAGTTCAGACATGAGAGGTTTGTCTGCCTCACCACCAGTCTTTGAATAAGCATTCCTTGTGAAGACTGAACTTGAGTTACTGAAAGCCCAGATAAGTAGTACAATAGATCAAGCGGAACCCAAGCAGTGATGAGCAGAGAGGAATGCTTTTCAAAATAGAGGGGAGCTATAGGACAAGCTTTCATCAGAAAAACTGTATATTTCCCCCTCCCTGTCAATAAGTCACATTTCAGAAGCTTTCCCCTAGAGTCTCTAGCAAAATGTCCCTTACCTAGAAGGCCACAATATAATAAACTGAAATCTCTTTGAACACCAATGTTATTTTGGGAATAAATAGTCTAAAATGCTTGGGAAGTACTCATGTCCCTGGAGCTTTGATGAGATTGGATTTTTACTAAGACCCTTTGACTTGGATTTTAAGGAACCTTAACCCTTTCTTTGGGGCTGTTGAGGCAAGAATGAGCTGTTAACATTTGCTGTGCACCTCTGCAAACCAATGTACTGTTACGATGAGAAGTGAGCATTGATTCTCTGAGCTGCCATTTCTGTTTCTGAGAAAAACTACATTCAAAAGTCACTGAAAGTGTAGCATTTATGCCTTAAATTCTGCATCTATAAATACTATGTGGTTGGGCCTTTTACTTTTTCCTTATGCCAGATACTTCCACTTTTAAATAAATGGCATATTTAGGCTCAAATATGAATCAAAACCTAGAAGTCATTCTGAATTGAAGGAACCCCACTCAGGGAGATTCATAGCAGAGGGTCCCAGGCTCACTGCTCTTCTGTGGTCTTAAAGGGCCTCTGATCTTCTCTCCCAAGCACTGCATTTTAGCTACAAGTTGTTTTTTTGCTTAATCTAGCATTTGCTGTGCTAGGAGGCAGCTCTTTAAAGAAGGATTGTGTGAAACTGGGCTAACATTTTTTTTTAAGAAATGTACTTAAGTTTAAACAAACTAACCAAACACCAAACAAGAGATCATTTAAAGGAATTAGAACTTGAAATAGAACTGTGTTTGTCTGAATCTCTCCATTTAAAGTTCTTACTGTTCTCTGAACTGAATATGTAGCATGGTAATATGTCATTCAGTTTAATTCATTAAGTCAAATAATGGCTTATTTTCATGCTTTGTTACTGACTTTGAAAAAACCCCACAAAATATTATTGAAAAATTAACACAATAGCGATAGAATTATAGTATACTTTCAGTCTGAAAGTGGTTTTAGAGACCATTTAATCTGGCTGCCTCTTTTCTCAGATGACAGAATTGAGACCCAGAGAAAATGGACTAATGCAGGCCTTATATAATCTTTGTGCTTGCTCAGTTCAGTGATCTTTCCAATACTACAAGATGTTCCCTATGCAGTCAACTCTTTGGGGAGTGTAACTTGAAGAGAACAGTAATGAAGGGCATTAAAAATTGCCACTAATTTTCTGCCTCCCTTCATTAGTATAAGTAACTAGGCTCAGACTCAGGCTTATTGGGGAGAGGGACTCTGGGCTAGAAGCCAGTAGTAGATGGAATTGGGGAACATAGTCCCAGACCATATGAGTTTCAGAGAAAAGCTGACCCAGAAAAAAAATGTATCTATGGAATACCCTTAATCCTATAGCAACCCTACATTCCTTGGTTCCCAAGTCCTACCAGTGTGCCCTCTTTAGTCATAGACTTAGGCTTGGGAGAATCCTTATACATAATTCATCTTTTCCTGTTTGAATCCTTCCCACAACATTCTGGATAAGTGGCCATTAAACACGTGCAGGGATGACACATCTTTATGCCATTTAACTATCCTAGTTACTTTCTTCTCAACAGGCTCCATTTGACCCATGACCTTTTTACGGTGAGGAGCCCATAGTTGATTAAAACACTCTAGGGACAGTTTGGGTAGGCCAGATCACATCAAGAATACCATATTTTTCTTTCTAGAGTCTACGTTTCCATTCATGCACCCTATGTTCACACCAACCACATTATCTTGCCAACTCATTGTACTTACAGGCAACTAGAACCTCTTAGTCTTTATATACATGTTATTTTAAAGCCAATTTCCTCCCATGATATACTTACATAGTAGACATATTTTTAATGCAAATGCAGGATTTTATATATCTGTCTATAAAATTAGGACATGATACATTTGCTCATAGTTCCATCCTGGCATGAATCTGGGTCATCATGATTGTATCATTCAACAGGTTAGCTATTCTAACTAGTTCTGTGTCATTTCAAATTATTTCCTCACCCATGTTGTGCATAAAAATGTTTAGTAGGATGAGGGAAAGAAGATAACTAGAGACAGATTAGCCAAACTGAACACTGGCATGGTTGTTTATCATTTGTGTGTCAACTTAGTTGCACCATCGTTTATCTCATATATTGCTTAAACTCTCCCAATAGTATATCATGAAAGACTTTGCAAATTGCTTTGCTGTATATGAAGCGCTTACTTCTGCCCATTTCCCTGTCAGCCTGCTAGTAAAGAACATGAAGTTAGTCTGTCAGGACACATTTGGAGTATGCCTGTGTTGACTGTTGGTACTGGCTGCTTTCTAGTCTCAGTGCTAAGTCAGTACTCTTAGAAAGCTTTCACAAAGGCTGAGAAAGTTAAGTGTTTTTAACCCTATCTTCACATAAAGCCTGAACTTCAATTTATTCTTCCTAATGATTCTGTTATTCTTTCTAGTCCTAAAAATAGGTCTCTTTGACAGAAAAGACATTTACAGAATAGGGATTATCTACTTATTGATTCCAGGATTTGTTTGACAACTATCATCATTACACCGCTGACTCTAGCAGTGTTCATCGTCACTCATTTTTAATCCTGCCCTAGATCTGCCTCCAGATCCTCCACTCCTGAACGTTAGGACTTCCACATCTTTCACAAGTTGTGTTAGGTTTAGTGAGTTGAACCCTACTCTTGGTTGTATGCTACTATTTTCATCTTTTAGTATCACTTTTTAAAGAAATCTGACTGTTTCAAAAAGTTCCCAGTTGTACCCATATCGTAATCTTATGGAAATTTCCCCCTTATCTCCTGTGAATATTATGAGGATAATGATGATGAAGGTTGTGAAAATGACAATGACGTAACAAAACTATTCTAAAGAGCTAACAGGTCTTAAACACTTACTGTGAGCCAGGAACTATTCTGTCTTAGTCCATTCAGGCTGCTCTAACAAAGGACCATAGCTCAGGTGGCTTAGAAATAACAGAAACATATTTTTTACATTTCTGGGGTCTGAGAAGTCCCATACCAAGGCACCAGAATATTTGGGTTCTGCTAACAGCCTGCTTCTTGCTGTGTCTCAGATGGCAGAGGGGGCAAGAGAGTTCTCTGGGGTCTCTTATATGGGCACTAATCCTATTTCATGAGGGTTCCACCCAAACGATCTAATCTCCCAAAGACCCCACCTCCTAACATTGTTACTTTGAGGGTTAGGATTTCAACATAGGAGTTTTGGGAGGACACAATTAATCTATACATATTCAGAGTGCTTTTCCTATGTCAACTCTTAAATTTTACAACAGCCCTTTGAGATAGATTCTATTATCTCTGTTTTGCATATGATCATATGAGGGCATAGAGAGGTTAAGTAGCTTTTCCCAAATCCCATGGTTAGTAAGTCTCAGAGCTGGAAGCCTCGCATTCTGATTTTATAGCCTAGGATTTAAACCTTTCCTCTGTGGTTTGAGAACATAGGTCAGACACTGAAAGACTGAATTGTTAAGAGAATCATGGTGCAGTCTCCAAACATCGTATAGGCAAACTTATGGAGTATACAGAATTAGTTATTGGCATGCCTCATCTCCTCTCCTGCACATTTAACTACCTTTATTGCTTCTTGTTGCCAACCTTTAGGTTTCCTGTACTTGTAAGCTATCCTTAGCACTTCAGCTAAACTGTAGAGTTCCTAGAGAGTATGGTTTATGTTATAGCACTTCTTTGTTTCGCACATACTGTAGCCAAGCACAATGTTGAATATGGGCTGTATGTGAAGTCCCTGTGGAATTATATAAGTGGAAAACTTTGGAATTCATTGCTTTAAAAAGATGAGTTTTTTTCTTCAAGAGGAGGTATGTGTGTACACACACATTCAGGAGCTCAAACACATTCTCAGATCAATTGTGCATAGTGAGGGGAGACCATGATACCTGGCATAGGGCATTGCTCATGACTATCTGTTAAATGAATAAATGATTGAGGCAGAAAGAGTTTCCCTGGATCAAGATCAATACCAATTGTCCCCATGCCTTATTTCTGCAAAATATATGCTCTTTTGAACCAGTAACTAATTGACATGGTGTGCTAAAGCCTTTTATTCAGATCTGAATCATAGCAATTATGCCAGCAGTTTACAGTACTATTTCATTACAAGTTCTATTAAAACGTGAGTGTGGATCTGTATGGGAAGTATGTGTGTGTGTGTGTGTGTGTGTGTGTGTGTGTGTGTGTGTGTGTGTGTGTGTATGTAAGTGTATAATATCCAAGGAGAGTTAAGGATATTGTGTTTTTTCTTTGGGTAAACAGATCAACTCTTAGTGTCTTTCAGCTAAGTGAATACAGTTTATTACCTTAGTATCTGGGTAAATCTTGAGGTGCAAATTGACTCAGACCTATTCAAATTTAATATCAGACTTTAGACAAATCCTTTCATAACAAAAAATAAATGGAGAACATATGATGGCTTAGGTCTTTTATATATAATTATATGGTTCCCAGAGGGGAGCTATAATTGAATTATAAGCTACCTCATGAGTATTCTAGCTGGTGTTTAGAGAACCGCGAAGCAAAGCTGAGCAATTTTTTTCACCAGCTAGAATGTGAACAAGACACCCTATAATTCAATTATAACTAGCCTCCGGGAACCATATAATTATATTATAAAGTAGTTTAGGCAAACTTGGAAACCAAATATTTTTCAACACATTATATATGTTTAGATGATATATAATAATTTTACTGTACATGTCACCTTTCCTAATCACACAGGTATGGGGACATTTTTTGTGACCTTATTCCCATGTACATTTCAAAACTTTTAGAATAAGTTATCATCCAGTAAGTCCTTTGCTTACTCTCCTATGATTGTAGGGCTGTCTGTACATACATATACATCACTTGACCTGTATGGTCCTCAATTTTCCTACCTATAAAATGATGGGATTTGATTTAGATGATCTGTAAAGTACTAACAGCAGCACTCAGTCTTGTATTGGTTAGAGTTCTTCAGAAAAGCTGAACCAATAGGATCCATCAGTCTCTCTATTTATCTATCTATGATGCATGCTGCAGACTGGCAGGCTGGAGACCCAAGGAAGAGATAATGTTACAGCTTGAGTCAGAAGGCAGTCTGGAAACAGAATTCCTTCTTCCTTAGGGCACCTCAGTCTTTTCTCTTAAGACATTCAACTGATTAGATGAGGCCCACTCACATTATGGAAGATAATCTGCTTTACTCAAAGTCTGCTGATTTAAATGTTAATCACATCCAAAAAAAAAAAGTTCTCAGCAACATCTAGACTGGTATTTCACTAATAAGTGAGTACCATGGCCTAGGCATGCACATAAAATCAACTATCACAAGTCTGTAGAACTAGAGAATTTGTACTATTCAGGGTTCACTTATATTTTGGGAACATGTATGTAAATTGGGAAGGTGAAACTTTACCTTTGAAGCTTTGGTATGATTCAATAATGTCATGAACACAATATATTAAAGTAGATGTTTTTATTTGTAACAAACTTGTCCTAAGAAATTTACTTTCAGATAAGGAAAGTGTCATGTTTTTAATTTTTTTTCTTATTTTGTTCATTGAAATATAATTGATACACAATATTATATTGGTTTAAGGTATACAACATAGTGATTTGACAGTTATATATATTTCTAAATTCACACCACAATAAGTGTAGTTGCCATCTGTCAAAATACTAAGATACTGTATTATTGACTTAATTTCCTATGCTGTTCTTTCATCCCTGTGACTAATGTATTATAACTGGATGTCTGTACCTCTTTATCCCCTTCACCTAGTTCACCCCCTCTACCCACCATGGCAAACCAATAGTCCATTCTCTGTGTTTATGAATGTACTTCTGTTTTGTTTATTTATTTGGTTTATTTTTTTAGATTGAACATATAAGTGAAATCATATGGTATTTGTCTTTCACTGTCTAATTTATTTCACTTAGCATAATACCCTCTAGGTCTATCATGTTGTTGCAAATGACAAGGTTTCATTCATTTTTTATAGCTGAGTAGTATTTCATTGTATATATGTACCACATCTTCTTTATCCATTCCTCTATAGATGGACACTTAGGTTGCTTCCATATCTTAGCTATTGTAAGTAATGCTGTGATAAACATAGGGGTGTGTATATCTTTTTGAACAGTAACTTTGTTTTCTTTAGGTAAATTTCCAGAAATGGAATTGCTAGATTGTATGGTAGCTCTATTTTCAGTTTTATGAGAGACATTCCTACTGTTTTCCATAGTGGCTGCAGAGATTTACATTACCACCAACAGTCTACAAGGGTTCTCCTTTCTCCACATTCTTGCCAACCCTTGATATTTCTTGTCTTAATTGATATTAGCCACTCTGACTGGTGTGAGGTGATATCCCACTGTGGTTTTGATTTGTATTTCCCTGATGACATTGAGCGTCTTTTCGAAAATGACATATTTAAATCTATTTTCTATTGAAGACTTCCTCAAAGTTTTCATTCTATTAATAACTGATAGTATAATAACTGTCCATAGAAAACCCACCCTATCTACTTTTCTACCATCTTACCATCTTACAGAGATTTCCTCTAAGAAACTGATAGTTGTGGAAGCTAAAATAAACTTTAAAATTTGAACTACTTTTTGTTATAAACTAATGCTCATGCTCATAGCAGTACTATTCATAATAGCTAAAAAATAGAAACAGCCCAAATGGCCATCAGTTGGTCAAGGATAAACAAAATGTAGTGTATTCATACAATGGAATATTATTCAGTCATAAAAGTGAATGAGGTTCTGATTCATGCTGCTGTAATGATGAACATTATCCTAAGTGAAATAAGACAGTCACAAAAGGCCACATGTTGTATGATTCCATGTATATGAAGTATCATGAACAGGTAAATCCATAGAGCAGAAAGTAGATTGGTAGTTATTAGGGACTGAGGGGGAAACTGTGAAATAGGTATAGGGTTTCTTTTTTGATGTAATGAAAATACTTGTAACTCAATTGTGATGGTTGTACAACCCTATGACTATGCTAAAACATTAAATTGTATGTATTAAAAATAGGTGAATTGTATGGTATGTGAAATGTATTTAAAAAAAGCTGTTAAAATGTAATGTACACATAGGAAAAGATTCAATGTTGAGTTTATTTTGGGAGGTTAAAGTCTTCCTCTCTCCCAACCCTCTCTGCACTCACCTCCAACCCACTCCCTACTAGTAACTTCTGTTAATGTGTATTCCAAACACTGTTAAGTCCATTGCTTTTTCAGTCAGTGATGTTTTGTATTGGCATATATAATCTTTGACATTCTTTTGAACAATTGTCTAGTACACATTCATGTGGCTACATGAGAATCTACTTAAACATTTCCCTCTTGAGGAATTCTTATTTCTTTCCAGTGCTTGCAAAAATGCTGCATAGACATTCTTTCATATCTTACGTAGTCACAAGACAGTGCAGAAATATATTTGTAGGATATATTTTCAGATATGAAATTGTCTAGTCAAAAGGAATGTGCATTTTAGATTTTGATAGGTATTGATTGCTCCATTGCCCTATGAAATAATTGGACCAATTTAGACTATCATTGACAGAACTTGGGAGTGCTGGTTTCTTCAGACTAACACTGGATATTATCAAACTCACTCATCTTTGTCAATATGATGGGTAAAAATAATCGCATTTCAATTTTTAATTGTGAAGAAAGTTGAACATCTTATAGCTTGTTATATGTATTTTTTTCCGTAAATTTGCTGTGTGCTTTCTTCACATTTCCATCAGGTCATTGGTCTTTTTTGTTATTGATTTGTAAGAGCTCTCAAACGTTAAGGAAATTAGCCCCTTGTCTGTCATAAATGCTGCCAAGATTCCCTTCTTTTTTATTTGTCTTTATTTTGTGTTTGTGGTACTCGTTGGATGGATGCTTTTTGAAAGTGTTCATTTTGTTACTTTCAAATAGATTGGAATCTACAATGAAAAACATAACCCAAACTGAAATCACACCTTTATATGACTTAGTTTTTTTAATGAGGCTATTAAACCCCCTCTGGAGGAAACCCTCAAATTACCAATGGTGTCAATACCCCACTTCACAGACCTTTGTTCTCATGGATATTGGATCTCCCTTTATTCTCATTCTGAAGTTTGCTTTTAGATAAGGGCATTTTTGGTTGTTTATTTTTTAATTGGTCACAGATTGATCAATAAAAACATGATAACATTGAACAGATTTCAGCTCTTTTCTCCTTTGCCAGGGCATTCTCACTTCACTCAATACAACAGCTGCCACAGTGCCTACATTATTTGCTAATTTAACTCTATTACTCCTTTCTCACATACCACATAAGAGTCTTTATAACACAGGATTTTAACAGGGAGACAAAAAGTCACATAAAATAGTTTAACATAGAAAATGCAGTTAAAAACATGAAAGAGCTGACAGTAGGGTGTTAGCTGATGGGACTACTTTTCTTTTTCCTTCCCTTCCTCCTCCCTCCACCTTTCCCTCATTTCTAGTTTAGTTCTTTTTTTCATCTTTGAATGTGTTCTCTCCTTCCTCTCTCTTTCTTTGCATTCTCCCTTCCTACCCCCTCCCCCTTGTTTTGAAAGTAGGACACATTCACAGTAAAATTTGTATGTGTGTATGTATATAGGTGGACAGATATAGATATGGATATAGACACAGCATTACAAACAAGGTATATGAAGTAACACTTCACTTACCCTTCCAACTCCATTCACACGCCACAGAAGATACCAATTTTCTCTTTTCTATGGAAAAAGAAATGTGTGTGCAGTATATTATTTTGCAAGGACACATGCATACAACTGAGTGTCATACCTTTAGGAATAATCATCTCAAGCTCTACCCTGATTCCCATGAAAACTGTGTTAGGGTTTCTTTTTTGGCTATTGCTTTTAGTCCTTGGGAATTACCACAAAATGTTCTCTGGTAGAATTAAGTTATCTCTGAAGATGAATTTTGTATTTGGCAACAACCAAATGCTATTTGGAGCCACGTCTGTTGAATATGAGTGTTGAAAGTATGTAGTATGACCTTTGATCAAAAATTCTAGAATAGTAAAGTGGATTTTTTTAAGGAGATCGTAAACAAGCATCATCAATGAGGAATTCTAAAAATGTCTTAAATAATGACAGTGCTGTTTGTATGTTTACGGCAGCACAAGGTGACAGAATCAACAAAGGCTGTATGAATTCTGCTGTGCTAGTTTTTGGATGTCAGAGTTCTGCTTACAAAATTTGCCTTAGTTCCCTTTCTTAAGAGCCAAGAAGCCTCATTCTAGCTCAGCACTGTGGTAGAACAGAACAGACTTGGGCTTCTGCCAGTAGCCCTGAGGGGTATCATGACTATGTCTGACACAGGGAAGAGCCCTCTGGATTTTTTTTTTTTGGCGGTCTTTAATAACTTGATGTACAATGGTTCTTTCTTTTAAAAAAAAACTATTTTTTTAAAAGTCGGATTACTGTCTGTTTCTGGGCCAGATATGTTGTCTCAGTTCATCTTAGATTCATTTCTCATCTCTTCAGAAAAGCAAGGTATACATCTTATGACATTCTCTGTCATCATTTACCATGAGACACTTTTTTTAACTTTTAAAAAGCTGTCACTTGAAGAAATCATTATTATGTCCTAATGTTCAAGAATTCCTTGCTTAAAGGCAGCTCCTATTTACATTGGCTTTGATGGTTAGTGTAGAAGCTTAGACTTTCAATTAATGAAGGGTATAATAATACTTTAGGGTAAATCCAGCCTAGTTTGGGTAAAAATTGTGGCACAAATAATTTTTTTTTCATTCTTTAATGTGCAAATGCTAGATGCAACAGAACTAGGAAGAACATTGCACTGTGATTATAAAGAGGATTTGTGGTACTCTGTGTGGGTCATGAAAGAAAGTCATTATACAAGCTATTCGTAAGAAGTGAGCCTTGGTTTCTAAATACGATAGGGTAGGTACAAGGACGCTAATGATTTGGACTCTTAATAAGAATCCTGACTTTTAGAGTGAAGAATAGTGCTCTAAATTAACTGCATAGTTCCTTCAACATTTTTTCAGATAAAAAGTGATGGGGCAATCCTATGTTCATTAACTGCTTTAAATACCTAACTGTTCAAGTGTACAATGAAGCCCTTTGTCAGGCAGCCCTGCATCTTGTTAAATAAGGACATCTATGCTCCTATTCACTGGTTTGGTCCTTCTTGGAGTGTGGCCTGTCATTGTAACTGAATGGGTAAAATCTGGGTGGAAGTGTCTTCAAATGATTTTCTTGAGTTTACATTGACAAAATGTCATCCTTCATTTGAAAAGCATGTGTTGAATACCTACTCTGTGCCAGTCACTATGGTAGGTATTAGTGGTCGTTATTAGGAATATAGAAATAAAGAAGATGGCATCAGCCCTTGAGGAACTGATAGTCTGAGGCTGGAAGTTGGAGTAAGGGGGAGATCTGATAATGGGGCAATAAAATATAAAAGGTACTGGGAAATCAGTATCTTCATGGCACTGACTGACTACTATACTAAAGGCTTTCTCAACCTTCTCCTCCATTAAAACAATGAATAAAAGGCAAACTGGAGTTCAAATCTCAGCACTGCCACTTGGTAGCTACAAAACCTGCTGTAAGTTCTCCAAATTCCATGAGCCTCTGTTTTCTCTTTGTCAAGTTGAGATAGTAATAATTACCTTATGGAATTTGGGTGAGTTTTATAATATACACATATAGTAGAGTCAATAAATGGCAATTAGTAATCATGATTATTAATGCATAATTTGCTGATATGGACGGCATGATGTGTGACTGAGTTCTTTTTTTTCTTTTCTGAAACAAGGCTTTTCCAATTTAAAAAGTGACAAACGTTAGAAAAGAAAATGACTGTATTTTCCCAAAGCCCTACAAGTACTTGTAGATCACGCCAAGCCTGCTTTTATGGTATTGCATTTTGTATCTGTCCAGCATGGCATGCATATTATGCTTGCCTTAAACACAATAATTTTATTTGCCACTTAACTTCTGTCTCACACATTTTTCCTTCATATTTGCCTTGTAAGGGTCATGCCAAGAAAACCTATGCACAGAAAAATATTATCCTCCCCTCCTTCACATGTCTCCTTTCTATTCACGGATATTGTCCCTGTCAAACTGAAGCCTTAAAATTGGACTCTCTTTAGGACATGAACAGCCAGCATTGACTAAAGAAACAAAAATACTTCAACCTGACTTATGGCAGAAACTTCGATGTGCTGTTTTCCTGTCTCTGTCCTTTATGATGCTGGTTTCAAGCCTTCTCTGCTTAATGTTAAAATATTTAATCATTGGGAAAAATCATCCAAATGAGTTGGCCATTTATAGACATATTTTTTTTAACTGACTGCACTTCTGGAGCTTTTTGACTTTATGATATGTTGATACAGACTTAAATGTATCTTTCAAATGAGATAATATTTGCTTTGGAGAAGGAGTGTCAACTTAATCACATTTTTTTGGTTAACTGACTATTAAGTCTAAATTCATTTTTAGTTTATTACTAGTTAAAAACCCAGTAAGCAATTTTATTTCCTTGGTAAATCCAATAAGGATGTGGATAGCAAATTGCATATGTGTATATTAAGAAGTATGTGTCTATCATGTGCCAGCTATTGTGGTATGTACTAAGATGTTCCATCTTTCCCACATCTTGAAGAAAGGCTACAACATAAACAGAAACTTACTCTAGAAATTTGTGTGCTATGATAGAAGTGTGAAGTGAGAGAATAGGGCAGTTAACTTTCATTCATTCACTTAAGAAATATTTCTTGAGCACCTACTCTATGCTAGTTAACTAGGCAAAGCACTAGGTATTTTGCAATGAAATAGACTCAGTCTTTGCTTTTATGGAATTTAAAGTTGAGACAGACAAGAAATAGCTATAAAATGTACATTGTGATAACTCTGCTGACAGATAATTACCAAATGCCTTGGTAACTGTATCAGGGGCCCTAAACCTTCTGGTAGACAGGGGAAGCTTTCCTAGGTAAGTGACATTGAAGTTGAAGGGTGATAGAAGGGCAGCAGTGACCAATGCACAGAAAGTAGAACAGCAATTTGTTGCATTAGAACAATAGTTCTCAACTGGGGGTGATTCTGCCCCTCAGGGGACATTTGGATACTCCTAGAGATATATTTGATTGTCACAACTTGGGGGAAAGTGTTAATAGCATTCATTCAGTGGACAGAGGCCAAGGATGCTGCTAAGTATTTAACAGTGCACAGGGCACCTCTCCAAAGAATTATCCAGCCTCAAGTGTCAATAGTGCTGAGGCTGAGAACCCTTGCATTAGATTCCAGAAGAAGTGAAGGTCAGGGTACTGGGAAAAAGTTCAGAAATGGCATGAAAGAAACCTGTGTTCAATTCCACATACTTTATTGAGTACTTATTATGTACTAGGTATGGCAGGATGAGACATCATTCCTCTCCTCAATGAAATAATCTAGTAGGGAAAATGTAGGTAAACTCCAGAAATAATGCAAGTAATACAAATAACCATACTGTACTAAGGAAGCATTGAGAAGGGATGCCTAACCCATTTGAAGAGGTCAGGAAAAGCTTTCTTATAGATTTTAACTTGCATAGATTTTAAATTGTGAATGGGAATGAATCTTTCTGAAACTTTTGGAATCATTGATGACAGAGAGTTAGAAATGCACTGTGGAGAGTTGGAAATGGCCTAGGTAGAAAAAATAAGGTTTGAGGACACAAAGCAAGAGAACGGCCTTCCATAGCCAGCGAGCAGACTCATCTCAGTGGGTCCTGGAACAGAAATACAATTGGAGACTCAGGCCTGCATTCTGACCCCCTTCATTACTATTCCCAGCGTTGTATAGACCATTTGGAATTGTGGGGCACAGCATAGTCTGGATGAAGGGAAAGAGCAGGCTTGGTGTGTGTATCATTGCCTGTCTCTGGAAAATTCTCATTCTGTTGGCAGGGGCGCATCTACATAAGAACCAAATCAGGATCCTCTAGCTTGGGGTCCAGGGCAGGGCTGTCAGCAGCTCCAAACCAGGAAAGGGAGGTTTGGAGGCAGATGAGTAGATAAAAGTCAGGGCAGAGAAAACACTCACAGATTAATTTTATGTAATTGATATAAGTCTGGATTTAGGATAGCTTCAGGATGGTAAACACAAGACACCCTTAGCAAGGACATCTTTTTCTGAGGCCCCAACCTCTGAGACATCTGTCTCCATCAGAAGCTTCTTGTATATCTCCTGCTGGTGAAGGAATCAGTGCATAAGGATAAGCAGGTAAGTGCATATTTATTCAAAATCAGTAAAAAATTTGGGTATCCAATATTAACTCTTCCCAAATGTTCTTTTTGACTGTACAGGACTGTAGCTAGGAATGGTATGGGAGACTAAGTTGATTTTTATCTTGACCATTGGGCCTATGTGACTACATTTTGATATTCATTTAATTACCTTGTTGTAAAACTATTAAATTTTTTTTATATCTATACTTTTTTATTAAGGTATCATTGATATACAATCACATGAGCAACATTGTGCTTACTAGATTCCCCCCATTATCAAGTCCCCACCACATACCTCATTACAATCACTGTCCATCAGCGTAGTAAGATGCTATAGAGTCACTATTTGTCTTCTCTGTGCTATACTTCCTTCCCCATGGCACCCCATATACTATGTGTGCTAATCATAACGCCCTTTTTAATCCCCTTCTCTCTCCCTTCCCACTCACCCTCTCCAGTTCCTTTCCGTTTGGTAACTGTTAGTCCATTCTTGGGTTCTGTGATTCTGCTGCTGTTTTGTTCCTTCAATTTTTGCTTTGTTCTTATACTCCACACATGAGTGAAATCATTTGGTACGTGTCTTTCTCCACCTGGCTTATTTCACTGAGCATAATACCCTCTAGCTCCATCCATGTTGTTGCAAATGGTAGGATTTGTTTTCTTTTTATGGCTGAATAATATTCCATTGTGTATGTGTACCACATCTTCTTTATCCCTTCATCTACTGATGGACACCTAGGTTGCTTCCATTTCTTGACTTTTGTAAATAGTGCTACAATTAGCATAGGGGCGCATATGTCTTTTTCAAACTGGCTGCTGCATTCTTAGGGTAAATTCCTAGGATTGGAATTCCTGGGTCAAATGGTATTTCTATTTTTAGTTTTTTGAGGAACCTCAATATTGCTTTCCACAATGGTTGAACCAGTTTACATTCCCACCAGCAGTGTAGGAGGGTTCCCCTTTCTCTGCATCCTCACCAGCATTTGTTGCTCCTAGTCTATTGGATGGTGGCCATCCTAACTGGTGTGAGGTGATATCTCATTGTGGTTTTAATTTGCATTTCCCTGATAATTAGTGATGTGGAGCATCTTTTCATGTGCCTGTTGGCCATCTGAATTTCTTCTTTGGAGGATTGTCTGTTCATATCCTGTGCTCATTTTTTAATTGGGTTATTTGCTTTTGGGTTTTAAGGCATGTGAGGTCTTTATATATTTTGGATGTTAACCTCTTGCCAGATGTGTCATTTACAGGTAAATTCTCCCATACTGTAGGGTGCCTTTTTGTTCTGCTGCTGGTGTCCTTTGCTATACAGAAGCTTTTTAGTTTGATGTAGTCCCATTTGTTCATTTTTGCTGAACATGGGCAATTTACTTAACTTTTCTGAGTCTTGATTCTTTCATCTGGAAAATGGGGATCATTTGAAAAGTAAATCATAAAAAGGTAATACATAAAAAGCTCTTAGAGCACTGCTGGGCACAATGAAAGTGTCATTTAAGCACTTAATATTCTCCAAAGTAATGGCTTACAGAGCCCAAACCTATAGAGTAGGCAAAAGAAGAGGTGCTCTGGGTGCATTGGAGAGGGTGGCAGAAGTGACAGTGCAGGCCAGCCACATGGCACCCTGCAGCCACTATCAGTGTGGACCCCATTTCATTTTCCTCCAGTAAAGGCAGCCTGGGAAGACCTTGAAAACCCAGCAATAATTTGGAAACCACTGATCTAAGCCAACCACCTATTTTTGCAAATGGGAAAATGGCTTTTGGTGTATTAACTCATTTAAGCCTCACGAAATTTCATATTTTTCAAAGATAGGGTTCAATAACATGCTTAAGGTCAAGCTGTTAGTAAACTGTAGAGGTAGGTTTTGAACCCATGCAGAAAAGCTAGTCAAAATATGGATATTTTTTGCATGTTGGCTCCCACATCTGCCAACAGCAAACAACATGGTAACCTTCCTTCAGGATGGTAAGATGACTCTGTCAACCATGGATTAGATATTTGCTTTGGCAGTCATCTCTTACCTGTGTTTAATCTCAGTTGAATTAGAGCATAGTAAATTAGAATATGGTAAATTTTCAATGTTAGCTATTATTTTCTTCCCCAAGATTTTCACAGTCACCTTCTACTGGTTTTTATAGTAGGCTTAGCAACTATTATGTCAACATACCACCTTAAAATTTTTTTTTGGAAAATGTGTTTGGGGGGACAACCATTTCTCTGCTTCTGCTTTCTGTTGGCATAGCCAAAACGTTTGTATTGTGTTCATAAAAATATTTGGTGCTGATGATTAAAGGGAGTGGAGGTCATGTTATCTGTTTTATTTGAAGATCTGTCCATTGGGTTGTAGTTTTGCATATTTTAACATTATTGGTCTTCATGTGCAAAATGAATTCATTACCCCTTTCGCATTGTTATTAGTTATTAGTTATTAGTTATTAGTGTGTTATTAGTGTGTCTTTAAAGGAGGTAAGAAATCTGGGTGCTTCCTTTGATGAGATGTTTGGAAATACATGGTTGTGTGGCACTATGGTAGGAGTCGAGCTTGCTCCTGCAGGAAGGCAAGGAAGGTTTTGGTGACAGGTTTGGGCTCTCTCCAGTGTAAAGTGTCTTCAGTTAAAACCGAATACATTAAATTTCTCTGCTGCATCCAATTACTGTGGTAATTGAAAAAGACAGCATTCCACTTTAATTATGTGTTCTTGTTTCTGCGTTTCTTTTAATTTATGGAACGATGAAAAGTGAAGCAATGCAAAAAACAACCATTCGAAGAGCCATTTGGTACCTTTGCTGTTTGACCCTGTCCCCTTGAGATGTCCAGATTTTCTGTAATTTTGGTCTGTTTCCGTAAGCATGGTTTGTTAGCTTCACTGGTTATTTTCAACAGCACATTAAATGTCCCCTGACACTCTGCTTTTTGGCTGACATTTGTTATTGTTTCTGCTGTCACTTTTAAGATTCTGTCCTTTTCCAGCTGTTGAGTTCTGGAGTACTCTGCCTGTTTCTTAAATCAGAATCATGTAGAAATTACGAGGAAACATGAATGTGGATGTGATTGTGTCAGTATGTCGAATGAGCACTTACTTCCTACAGTTAGAGTCATCCTCCTCCTCCTCATAAGAATAATAAAAAGCAAGAGGAGGGAGGCCGAGGAGGGGGAAGGGGAGGTCACCATCAAGCAAGTGAGGTGACAATCCCGTAGAATGAGAAAAATATTTGCAAGCCATGTATCTAAGGAACTTGCATCCAGAATCTATAAAGAACTCTTATAAATGAGTAATATAAAAATAAATAACCCAATTTAAAAATGGACAGACATCAGCAAGACAGTGTACTAGAAGGCATCACAGTCTCATGCACCCCTCAGGAACAAACATTTGACAGCCCTCCACAGACAACAGCAGTTTGTGAGAGCCTTGAGCTCCAGGTAGGAGACTGTGAAACCATGGTGGAATCCAAGACTGAGGAGAGCCATTTTGAGAAGTCAGGAGGTGGCAGATTCCCCAACCATGGTCTTGCAGAAACAGTGCTGTTCCCTTGTGGACTCAGCTATAGCCCTGTTTGGCTTTGGTCCTGCCCCCAGCACCATCTGCCAAAGAACTGGGCAGGAGTCTTGCCTGCCCATGCCCCATATAACAGGCCTGCTGAACTTAATCCTGGCCATGGACCACAAAGTGGCTGGGACCCAGCATCAGCTCCTGTTAGCTGCCAGTCCTGCCTGCCTAAGAACAGGGCAGGAGACATGTCTGGCTGTGCCCCTGAGACAGGCCTTCTGACCTTGGTCCTCCTGCAAATCCTGAAATGGCCCTATAACTTGTTTCCACCTGTTCTCAGCCATGGTTTGGCAATATTCCTGCCTGCCCAGGGACCATGTGGGACTCATACCCTTCCATGACTCTGAAGCAGGTCCTGTGGCATCAGTCTAACTGCAGATCTAAAAATGGCTCTGTAACTCAGCTTAAGCCCCTTTCAGCCACAAGCCAGGAAGACTACTACCCACCCAGGAACATACTAGGAAACATGCCCATGTGGAGGTAGGCCCACTGATTTTGGTCCTAATGTGGTCCTTGAAGCAGCTCCATATGCTGGCTCCAGCCCCTTACAGCTGTGGCCCAGGAATGGTCCTGCCTGTCCAGGACCAGAGGGAGGTATGCCAGACTGTGCCTTCTGCGGCAGGGCTGCTGACATCAGTCCAACTGCAGGACCTTAAGGAGCCCTGTGATGCAACTCTTCTCTACTAGGCCACACTCTGTGGGCAGTCCTGCCTAACCAGGAGCCTGGCAGAAAGCATGCCCATTTGTACCCCTGGAGGCAGGTCTGGAATCCTTGGTTCCAACTGTGGACCCTGAGGCATCCCTGTTGCTCAGTTTCAGCCCCTCTCAGCCATAGTCTGAGGCCAATCCCACCTGCCCCAGGACCCACCCACTGACCTGTTGGGAGCCTTCCCAGGGTCTTAGAGAATGCTACAACTATCTGCACACCCAGTAACAGACCTGCCATCTGCAGACACTGAAAAGAACCCATGTCACATTGCCAGCCCTAGTGACCAAGGTCCTGGAGGCAGTCCTGTCCACCCAGGGACTAGACAGAATCCACATCCAGCTGATACCCTGTTAACAGGCCTGTTGACCACTTGGTCCACTGCAGACCCAACAGCACTCACATGACCTAGCTCCATATGGCTTGACTGTGATCCTGGAGACAATACTGTCAGACTAGGGACCCCACAGGACTTTACCAGCCAAAACTACTCTTTAAAGACTTGAAGAGGTGTTTGCTCCTTCAAATGCACAAACACCAGTGCAAGGCTACATGAGTCATGGCTAATCAGGCAAACATGACAAGGCTTCAGTAACTGACCCCCAAATAATGGAGATCTATAAACTGTCTGACAAGGAATTCATATCATCTTTGTAAAAAAGCTCAATGAAATGCAAGAGAACACAGATTGACAACTGAAAAAAAAAATCAGGAGAAGTGTGCATTAAAAAAATGAGAAGTTTAATAAAGAAATAGCAACCATAAAAGAGCCAAAAAGAAATTCTGGAGCTGAAAAATTCAACAGCTTCAACAGCAGGCTCAGTGATGCAGGAAGAAGAATCACCAAACTCAAAGGGAAGTCATTTGAAACTGGCCAATTAGAGGAACAAAAAGAAAAAAAAGAATGAAAACCATATGTATATGGTCAGCTAATCTTTGACATGGGTGTCAAAAATAAAGATGTGCAATGGAGAATGGACAGTCTCTTCAATAAATGGCGTTGGGAAAATTGGATATTCACATGCAAGAGAATAAAATTAGATCCTCATCTTATACCATACACAAAAATTAACTTGAAATAGATTAAAGACTCAAGTGTAAGACTGGAAACGGTATAACTTCTTAAAGAAACATAGGGTAGAATCTTCTTAATACAGACCTTGGCAATGATTTTTTTGAATGTATAATGCTTTTGGATATGACACCATGAGCACAGGCAACAAAAGCAAAAATAAAAGTGTGTAACTACATCAAAACTAAGAAGCTCTGTGCAGCAAAGGTAACAATCTACAAAATGAAAAGGCAACCTAGGGAATGGAAGAAAATATTTGCAAACCATTTATCTGATAAGGGGCTAATATCCAAAATATATAAGAATCTCCTGCAACTTAATAGCAAAAAAACAAATAACTCTATTTTAAAAGTGGGCAAATGACCTGAATAGACATTTTCCCAAACCACCATAAGAGATCACCTCATACCTGTTAGAATGGCTATTATAAAAAATACAAGAGATAACACTTATTAGTGAGGGTGTGGAGAAAATGGTACCCTTGTGCTCTGCTGGTGGGAGTGTAAACTGGTACAGCCATTATGGAAAACAGTATGGAGGTTCCTCAAAAAATAAAAAATAAAACTATGACATATTCCACTTCTGGGTATTCAAAAAAAAGGAAAACATTAATTTGAAAATATACTTTCACTCCCACATTCATTACAGCATTATTTACAATAACCAAGACATGGAAACAACTTAAGTGTCCACCGATAGATGGATAAAGAAAATGTGATCTGTGTGCATATATATATGTGGTGTGAGTATACATATATATATATACATCTTTACATATAATGGAAGATTATTCAGCATTAAAAAGAATGAAATCTTGCCATTTGTGACAACATGGATAGAGTTCGACAGCATTGCACTAAGTGAAATAAGTAAGGAAAACACAAATATCATATGATCTCACTTATGTGTGGAATCTAAAAAAAAGAAGTCATAGGTACAGAGAATAAATTGGTGGATGCCAAAAGGTGGAAGGTGTGGGGTGAGCAAACAGGTGAAGGGGGGTCAAAAGGTACAAACTTCTAGTTGTAAAATAAATAAGTCATTGGGATGTAATGTACAGCATGGTGACTATAGTTAATGTTGTATTACATATATGAAAGTTGCTGAGAGCAAATTTTAAAAGTTCTTATCACAAGAAATTTTTGTAATTATGTATGTGATGGATGTTAATGAGACTTATTGTTGTGATCATTTTGCAATAATACAAATAAATCAATACATTGTGCATCTGGAACTAAGATATTATATGTCAATTACACTTCAATTAAAAAAATAAGATATAAGTAGATACTTTCCCCTTTCATAATTTAAAAAGATGCTTTCATTTACTTTTATATTATATCAGTTGTGAACATTTAAAATATTGTCATTTTATCCTGCACACATATGTTGAACATCAAGACCTTTTATAATAATATGGAATGGCGAGTAGGAAGGTAAACTGGAATTTTGATTTCCCTTCTTGATAAAAACCAAACAGAGAACATGTGTCCATTTTACTCTAGTACTCATACCAGCTCATGACAGCAAAAAGTAGAAATCCCCAGAATGTTCATCATGTGATGAATGGATAAACAAAATGTGAAATGTCATTATGAGGGATTATTATTATTCAGCTCTAAAAAGGAATGAAGTTCTGGAACATGCTATAACTTGGATAAACTTTGAGAGTATTATGCTAATTGGAAAAACCATACACAAAAAGCCACATATTGTATGATTCCATTTATATGAAATGTCCAGAATTGCCAAATCCATAGAGATGGAAAGTAGATTAGTGGCTGCAACTGAAGAGAGAGGGGATTAGGAGTGACTGCTAATGAGTATGGGGTTTTTGGGGGGTGCTGGGAATATTCTGGATTTAGATGGTGGTGATGATTCCACAAGTATGTGGTTATACTAAAAACCATTGAATTGTACACTTTAAAAGGGTGAATCTCATAGTATATAAATTAGATCTCAATAAAGCTGTTATTTTTTTTAAAGAAGGAGAATAATAGCCAACATTGGGCACTTTTTGGATTCCAAGCATCAGGCTAAGAACTTTTCCACACACTACGATATTTAATGTTCACAACTATGTGTGCATAGGTACTGTATCATTTCCTCCATTTTACAGATGTGAAAATTGAAGCTTAGTCATGATATTCAAGTTACTTTGTAGTTTGCCCAAGGTTCCAGATGCTAAAGAATCCAAGAATCCAATTTAGAATCTCAATAGCTATCCTGCGCTCTTGACTACTACAGTTTCTTCCTGCCTACATTTCTTTATAATAGCTTTAAGGTGTAATTAACACACCATGTAATTCATTCATTGAAATGAACCACCCAGTCAATGTTATTGTTGTTGTTGTTGTCTTAGCATATTCACAGATATATATATATGCAGCTATCACAGTGGTCACTTATAGGACATTTTCACCATCTTATGAGTCCCTCCACCATAAGTAACCACTAACCTATTACTGTGGTGGCCCATGAATACTGCCAGCATTAGCCATTTCCATCATTGTATTAATATGTTAAAATTTGTGCTAGTTGATGTAAATACAGCCAAGGACTTATGAGATAGCAGGTTTCCTTTTAAAAATGGGTTGGAAACGTCCATTGTTAGAAAAGAGAGTAACTGAATATGATTTAAATGAACTGAAAGCAAAGGAGGGGCATTACAGGTCTTGATTTGCCCTGTTTCTGGAATTACCTGCATGTTTTACTGAGGAGGTTCTACTCTAAAGGAAGGGGGAAAGAGAAAGGAAATCTTGACTGCAGAAAGTATATTTTGCTTCGAGAAAGAATACAGAGATGGTCAGGAACTTTCTTTGCCTTTGAAATTGGCACAATGCCCTCTAGCTAAATGGTTTTGTTAAGTGGCTTTGCTAGAAACCTTTCCTACCCTACTTGTCCTGAAGCTACTGCTTTTCCTCCTGACCCTCTTGACTTCAGTTTGCGTATACGTCTTCCAGTTAACAAGTAATTTGGGTGAGTGTCAAAAGGTAACTAGTGTCTCCTGGGTTACAATTAACCTAAAAATTAAAAGGTGGAGTTTAAAATCCTCATTAAGTATAACAAAAACATAAAAGGGAGTTTCTGAATTGGAGTTGGATTTAGAAACTCACCTTCGCATAATGAAGCTAACTATACTTGACTATGAACCAAGCTAGGTATTTGAGAGAGGATATATCTTTGAGGAAGGATATTTATTTTGAGAGAGGGTAGATAGTATAGTTTAGTGGCGATTAGTGCTTTAGGCAAAATGAGTAGAAAGAAATTCTTTCTAGGAGCCTTTTTCTGTGATCCCACTCACAGTGTACATACTAATGCCCTTAATTTTAGTTGCTACTAATTTCTGAACTATGCTAATGAGTGTTACATTATTTGGATTAAGAGTTAATGTTTTCTCATTTATCCTGGCCAGATATTTGGCCACATCCTATTTCCTGAGAAATTGTCTTGATTTATTTTTAAAGGTACCATAATAAAAACAGCTGGGGTCTCTAAAAATGATTTATAATGAACTCTTACAGCTTAGTAGTAAATTCTAACTGATCTGTGTTACTCAGAATGGGTGCCTATAGCTTGTCAACACTGAGCTAAAACTGGGAAACAAAATTGTTATTGTTCTTATTATATACACCTTAAGCACCCATTTTGTGATTGGTATACTCATAGCATGATGAATGCTTAAAATATTGAGTATTTCAGATATGTCAATGTTTATTTTTAAATAATTCTAAAAATTGATTCTAAAACCATAAGGTTCTTACTCCAAAATAGCATTTAGAATCCCATTTTATGGAAGTCAGTTTGTGATCTGTAGAAGCAGAAGTACATAAATATCATAGTCATCTACTGAACAGGAAACATTTCAGAGGGATTGAAAAACATCACTGCTTTTTTGCAATATTTAAAACTGAATTCCCACAGATGGGTATCGCTTCTCTGGGGTATTTCTATTAAGTGATGCTTGGATAGTAATAAGACTCATTTACCTATTTAAATGTATTCCTCTTACCACATTCCCCAACACACACACACACACACACACACACTTGCATGAGCAAATATGGTGTGGGTTCCATTGTCTTAACATTCTCAGTTGCCTGGCTTTTAGGGAAGTTAATTTGGGGGCATGGAAGGATTTAGAGGTGAAATGAAGATGACTTCACTGACCCACACTCAGCAGGACATGTCCCTTGAGTTTAGAAATACAGATGGCTTTGCCAGGTCCTCCGTAACCTGTGGCACACATTTCTGCGGCAGCTGGTTGGGGTTAGGCTTTCTTCTGATCCATGGAATAGAGAAAAGATACCTGGCCCATCTGAAGATCAAACCCCCACCTCCGCCTCATTAGTGCTGGGCTTCAACCAACAGATACAGAATGACAAAAGGAACAAATAGCAAAGGGCAACTAGGAATTTTGTGGCTCTATGACAGAGATACAGTGCCAGTGTCCAGGGCATTTTCTTCTTCATTAGGAATGCCTCTGAAGGCTCACACACTTCACTTCTTCCAAAAGCCATTTAAGATATCTCAAGTTGTAAGGTTACCACTGGATTCAAACAGACTGGAGGTTTTATGACTGAGGTCAAGAAAAGATTTAGTTGGTGTGAGAACATGAGCAAGCTTGACTCTTTAAAATAAGTGCATACAGATAAAAATAACACCTTCTAAAAGGGTAGTGTTTTTGTACTTATTTTCTTCATCCATCAGTGCATCTGTAAAAAGTAAGCACATTTGGTTACATTGTGGACCTCCTCTCAATTTAGTTTATATCACCAGAAATTAATTGGCAGTATTTAGAATTTGCTTTTTGTTCCTGTTTTTAGTAGTACTCCTCCAATATTTGTTTTTATCCAAATGACCTCCAAATCAGGAGTGCAAATATAAGAACTGGTTGCTCTGCTTCTTCAGGAGAAAAAAAAATGTTTCTTCAGAATAAAAAAATGTTTCTAGTGTTTATAAATGAAAAATGGTATAATAATGTATATGGAGGGTTTTTTTAGTTTAAATTATATTGAAATCGATTGATAAAACTGTTTTGGCTTAAGCTGAATTGAATGAGTCATTGATGTGCTCTAACCTTTTACAATAAATGAAGAATCTGGCAGTAGAAAACAATCTGAAGCTGACGGGTGATGATAATTCACTGCCTTGTCTCTTGGGAAGCGACTATTTTCTAGTTGCACTGAAGTCACAATAATGGTCAGAATTTCCATTGACAAGGGTTGTGCCTAACTGGCTTAGTCATTAAGGAATGTGGGTTTTCTGAATCCTGAATGTAGATTTCATAATTTCCCTGCATTTAATACTGATCAGCTATAACCTCAGGTAGTAAAGCATTCAGGAGTAAAGGAAAGTGGAAAAACAAACAGGTTTCTGACACCCCACATGGATATATGCATAGGACTGGAATATGGCCACAAAACCAGAGACTGCTATATAGCTAGAGATTAAGTAAAATATTAGTTTTAAGTCTATGTCAGAAATAAATTTATAAAACCCAATCATTAAGAAATCAATCACTAGTAGAATACTAACACTAGTGTTAAGATAATTTTAAAAGTAGTTGTCATATTGTTTAACAAATTTGAAATTATACAAGATTGGGTAGTATGCTAGCTTTCTATTCCCCCAAAGGGTTCAGGTGCCATTTAATATAAAAGATCCTTGTATGAGGACTTGGATTTAATGGAAAGATGTGAATGTTTCCTAGGCTGATAATACGTCACAACCTGGGATTTATATAGTCTCCATTGTGGTTAGTGGTGGATACTTAAGCTAGAGATGTATTTCTATTTTAATTTGGGCTTATTAATGAAGATTCCATATGATATGATGACTTTATAATTTTTAAATCTCTGTAATTTGATAGATACCTACTTACCTCTAAAGATGAAGGTCAAATTAACCTGTTCCTAAACTTTCTACAGATATGATTTTCTTGCCTGTAATACCCTAATTTGTATAGTATGCTGACCAACCAGTTGTTAATCTCTAGACCTGTACCTGACTTTTGACACCTATCATCCCTCCAGATGTTTCTTAAAGGTTAGTGTCTAGTCAGGGTCCTGAACTTTGTTTACCTAATGATATCTCTTCTAATTGGTCAATCATACTTCTTTTACCAGGCCCATTTGGAATATATTATAGAAGAGGAGGGATTTCAGATCAGTGCCCTCTCCCCTGGTACCTACATATTTTTCTTTTCTTTGCTCCCCAAACAGCTCTGACCTACCCTACTATGGGAATTGCATGCCAAATTGCAGTTAACTGTGTTGACATATTTTGTCTGATTAGTTTATCTGGTCATTTTTCTGGTTTCTCATTTAACAGCAAAGTTGTACAAGGAAGGTTAAGTTTTAGGTTGGCTCAGGAGTGAGAGGAGAAAGTCTGAAAATGATATTATTGTCCATTTTGCTATTAAATGAGAAGATCATGTAAAATTACTGGCGTTACCTGCTAAGATAAACAAGGAGAAAGGTGCAGAAGTAGGGAAACAGGACTTAGAAGGAACAGCAGGTCTATGAAGATCAACATCACCTACTTACTGTTCTGCCTGAGCCTAACTCAAACATCTAGAAGTAACTTGGCTCATTACTGCCATTCGCGTCAAGGTATATTGCCCTTTGAAACTTAAACTGTGTCTAATTCCATAATGTAGAGAAATTAATGAACAACCTCAGCCTTCAAGTATTCTTTTCTCTAAGAGCACTGAAGTCATACTTAAAGCTGTTGAAAAGAAAGTGCCTATTAGTTGAAGTACAGGATGTGTCCAGATATGAGAGGTTTTATTATCCTGTGAAAAGTACAATGAATAAGATAATCTTTAAAAGTCATTAAAGCACACACATTCTACTTAACCCGCTATATTTACATTAGCTTTGCCAGCATTAACCCATGTGGTTATAGCCTCTTCAGTTTTTTTCTTCTACTCTTTTTCCCTTTTATCCTTCTTACTTTTCCTACATGCTTCCTTCAGATGTTCTCAACACTGCCAAGCTAAAGAAATGTATTCTCTTAGGTGCCATTTGAGGGATGCCATGAGATTTCCTTGCTTAAGAATGACTCCCCCACTGTCCTGCACCTAGTGCCTGGAATTCCCAGCATTTTGGTTATGGTTTGTGGCTAAGGTACTAGCCTCAAAAATAAAACATAAACAAGGCTCTGTAAGGATAGTATGTATGTCCAAAGCAAGAACATCCACATTTATTCCTGAGAAGGCAAAGGAAAGACAAAATGTTCCATTTCCTTAAGACCTATACAGAGTTGAAGGATCTTTGAGGTCATCCCCAGTTTTTAATTCAAGTTGGATTTATTTTTGTTTCTTTTTTGTTTTGTTTTAGAATCCTTTCATTAAATGATATTTGATATGAAGTTTCATGAATAAAATAGATGAGTGCGAGAATATTAGGGCTCACCTTCTCTGCTGGTTATCAGTTTTATGGAAGCTTGGTGGTTCCATGGAGTTTAAAATGAACTCACAGTCCCAGAGCTCTTTTATTGAGAAAACATTACTAGGAGCAAAATCTTCTGATTCCTAATCCTGTACTTGCCATCCGCTGAACAGTCCCGGTGATTACTCTGTCCTTGCACTCACCCAAATTTCTTCTACTCTGTGGAAACCCTTTTATTAACATGCTACAAAAATAATACTGCCTTAGTACTAAAGAGTTAAATGGCAACCATAGAGAAAATTATCCAAAGGGAAAGGAAGGGTGATTCTGAAACAGAAACCTTCCTGGCAGGGTCTACAGTTTCTAAGAAAATCTCTGAAATACAGTTGACTATGAAGACTGGGTAAAGGTGCTGTACGTATTATTGGTAATTTTTATTGTTTTAATGACTCCTCATTTGACATTTAAGCAATATCCAAGTAAAGTGGCCTTTAATAGAAAGGGGAATGAATTGTAGGTCACGATTCTCCCAACTCCAGAAGATTACTTGTGGAAAACAAATAGCAATATCTGGTGAAAACCAGTTTACTGAGGTCATGAGCCTAAATTTTATTGCAAAACTCCAAATGATGAATAGCATCAATTTTTTTCCTTCAGGTCAGATTTTTAACATCAGAGGACAGGATGTAATATACGGTAAAATAGATGTAATCAGTGAATCCAAGTAGAACATTTAGTGTGCAGCGAAACACTGGATTCAAATGGAATCTCATTAATCAGAATATGCTAATTAAGAGGACAGTTGATATCACAACATGCAGCTAGTGATGTCTTAAAGTATTGTAACTGATGCGAGTTGCCTGTATTGAGCACTTGAAAGGGTTTTTGCAATGGATGGACTTTTTCAATTTCCCAGTTTGTGGGACCTGCAGTGTGAGTATTAGAGAGGTCCAGACCATGAGACAGAGAAAGAAATATAGTATCATAACATTTTATGGTCCTAACTATCATAGAGTTCCAATTATTTGATCTTTGTTGTCCTAAGCTTCTACAGCTTTTCCTTCCTTCTCTTTCTGGAAGACATGCAGGCAGGTGAAGATCCAGATTTTGTTGGGGCCTGAGGTTTATACAACTTGGGGGCCCCTCTTCAAAAAAAGAATACAAGATCACAAATGCAAAATTTGGTATGAAAGTGAATATTGAGAAGGGGCCTATGCAAATGAAGTGCCCTGAGGCTTAAGCTTCAAGGTAAATTCACTCAGGCATGCAGAACACACCCCTAAATAATTTAGTAGTTGATCAGTGAAGGAGAGGGAAATTCTTCAAAAGCGGCAACCCTTTGATATTGGAAGGGTTTTTGATATGTTAATGACATGTATAAATACAAGTGATAAGATCGCAATCATTTGGTCAAAGACAGAATTATAATGCACAGTTTGATAAGATGAGATCTAAATGAGATCAATTAAACTTTGATAGGGCTGTGACAATCTGGAATGTCTTTACACAGTGCATCTTGAGGAATTTAGTTGCTATTATTTTAAATCACTAATAGTACATTTTATACCAATGAAAGGGGAATTAGCAAGAAATACACTCAGTCTGATCAAGGTTAATAAGAAAAGCTCAACATTTTCATAAATGCCCTCTTAGACAGATGGTCTTGTGTAACATGTAAAATGAAATCTAGGATTAAAATAATGATTCATTTTTAAATCTGTGATATAAACTATAATTTAATCTAGAATTGCTATACTTTTAGGCATCTGATTTGATTGGGTAGTTCATGAAATAATAGCATCTAGTTATCTTCAGACTCACTAAGAACTTTTGTGCACACACTTTTTATCCATCAGTTTCAGGTTTAACTATGTCTGTTTTTAATTCATTGGAAGCTTAATTTAAGGCCTGTGTCATGACTAGCAAAAATTAGAATGTATACTGATTGCTACTAATGGTGGATGAACACAATTAACTCATGCTTTTGGGACCAGCCGTATAGCTTAGGGAAGCATTTGGCTACCTGAGTGGTACTATTTGAAGGGCACTACAGGATCTGTTTGCAAGAGTGTCTCCCCGCTCTGTCTTGCACGGGTGCTGCAAATTTTCACTATTTTGGTTTTGGTTTGGGGTCAAAAATCTGCTAGAAAAACAGCTGGCCTCATCTGATAGCTATCCATGCCAAATATAAAAAACTGACAAAGGCTTGATTATAAATCTGCTTAAGGTATATAGTCAGGAGGAAGACGATGAGTGTTAGTGGAATGCATTCATAGGCACACAACTTGAATGCAGGGATAGTACAAGTGTGATACATTGGCTTATTAGAAAAGAGATCTTAGTTCTACCCCTTCCTGACTTGGATATTAGGTATGACTTCAGCAAAGTTCTGAATTCTGTAAGCAGTCCCTCTCTGCACATGTAGGAATTGGTTCCTCCCTATAGCAAAAGTCTGTTTATTTACATACATGGAGAGCATCAACTTTTTTTCTCACTTAGCCTTCTGGAACATTAACCCAGAGTTCTTTAAACTGAGGTCTGTAAGCCACTGATGATCCTAGCAGTCATCATTTGCTGCTGTACTACTACATTCATATTCCCTTTCCCTTTTTTACCATTTGCTTTTGGCAAAGAGGTCTAGTTCAATTACAATTGTATTGTGAGATGAAAAAAAAATGGAAAAATGGAAACTTTATCGGCTGCCTTAAAATTTTAACTTGAAAATTGCCTACAGTAGAATGTGTGGCGTAATTCGAAACAGGTGTGTGTGGCCATGTGCCTGTGACATCTATTGCATATAGTTGCATGTGGCCCTCAGAAAGAAAATATAGTAGAGGTCTCAGTTTAAATAGCAGAGTGTGTCATTTGCCAATAATAGCTGTTAAAAGCAATAAGGTGATTTTATAAAGCAAATATATTTATGTAGCACTTACTAGGAGTTGGCACTGTTTGAGTGCTTTAAGATTTACCTATTTAATCTTGATAGCACATCAGTGAGGTTTGGCACTATTATCTCCATTTTACAGATGATAGAATTGAGACACAGAGATGCTAAGTAACCTGCCTAAGATCACAGAGCTCCAAGTGGCAGATGGGAGAGTTCAACTGTCTGATGCCAGAGTCATAATGAATAAAGTAGGCATAATAAGGAAAAGCAAAGGAAAGCTAAACTATCAAAGGGCATAGAAACATCTCTGTAAGTAGCCAAGCAAGGCTATTTCACACCTAGAAAAATGTACTCTAAAGCATATATAGTTATGAAGAGCCACTTACAGTGATAATCTACAACAGCAGCTAGAATGAGACAAAGGAAATGTGAGACAAACATGGCTGGGCAAAACTGAAAAACAGGACCATGAGGTTCTATTGTCTTACTGGCTCGGCTTGCTGCCCTGGGAAAACGATCACAGCCCTTGCAGAAGTACCCCTGTGAATGTGGCGGTCCATATGCCACTGTGAAACAGATTAAGTCTTTCCCCATTTGATTCTTTGGATGGCATGTGGAATACAAGGTACCTGATCACAGAAGCCTGGGAAAACGTAGTGCACAGTACTAAGAACATTCCAAGGCCCAGAAAGACTAATTTATGAGGACAAATTAGAAGGATCAGTTATGTACAGCTTGGCTAAGTAATGACTAATGAGAAAAATGAGGACTGTCTGTAAGTATCTGAAGAACAAAAATACCAAGGAAAAGGGATTTACTTGGTTGGGTATGAATAGATGAAACTAGAAACTGGTTGAAATTACAAAAAGGATCATTTTGGCATAATAATTATAAAACTTCTTGACAGGTGATATCTAATATACTGTAAAATAAACTCAGAAAATAAAAAAGGGCCCAGTGTAGCCTTTAAAAATATCAGCAGCGTTTATGGGAAGGTGCTGTGATGTATGTTAAGAAGTATGGTCTAGGTTAATAAATGCTGTGGTTCTCCAGTAGGATATCCCTTAGAGTTGGGAGAGTCACTGCCCATCCTGCCCAGAACAGCACAAATTCAGGTTGTTATGTTTGACATCCTGTTGCCATGTGGCATGCCCAGTAGTTTCTGTGCCTGGTTCTCTGGATAGATGTCACTACAGGAAGAGAGGAGACACAAAGTGAGAATCAAAACCTGTTCTCTTGAGGGAGGAAGTATTGTTTCCCACAGAGACCAGATGCTGGAGCCCAGGAGATTAGACATTGCAAATTGGGCATTTTACTTCATCTAATAGGTGTTCACTTACTATTCATGGAATGAATAAACAGATGGATGAATAAACCTTACTGATCTATAAAATATGGTTAGCAACAAATAGATCCCCATTAGCTGTATTTTAAAAATTAACGAATGTATGTGAAGCCTGACGAAAGGTACATACTCCATAAATGGAAGCTAGTATTATCTGGTGCTCAGCGAACTGGTACAGAATGATGTTTAAACGCTTACTTTGATGACTCCCTGTACTTGCACCTGGGATTTTACCCACCTCAGTAGGAGGGTGTTGACAGAGGTCATAATACTTAAACATAATGCTTCAAGCTGAGGGAAGCCAGGACTGCGGAATGAATCGCTACTGAAGCATTTGCTTCTGGATCCAAATTACGTCATTCTGTACAGAGTGGAAGCCTGCTGATACCACGGAAAAGGAAAATAAATCACCGTGTTTCACAACATTATTCTGATAAAAGAAATTAAGATTATTTTATACTGTAGGTAGCCAAAGCATTTTCCTATCTTTTTGATGCTCTGTCACAAGAGACCATCCAGGTTCATTAAATCGAATGTCCCAGCTGGCCATGGAGATATTCCCATAGACACTCTAAGTGTCGGTGGGCATTGCTATACAGGTATTCCCACTTTTCAAAAGTTGGTGTTACACCGCTTTATTTTTTTTTTTTCTTTTTACTGCCTTATAAATAGGAAGTAGTATAAGAAAAAGAACAATTTAATGATGAAATCCAGTACATCTAGATTAATATTTAACAATCACAACTTTCAGTGAGAACACTCTGCCTACATTTTATATATATGCATATATGCAAAATCATTGTATGTGCATAAATGGGTTTTTATTCTTTATTTAAAAACTTTTTTCTCTTTTTTTTTTTTTTGAGAGGGCATCTCTCATATTTATTGATCAAATGTTTGTTAACAACAATAAAATTCAGTATAGGGGGGTCAATGCTCAATGTACAATCATTAATCCATCTCAAGCGTAATTCTCGTCAGTCTCCAATCTTCTGAAGCATAACGAAGAAGTTCTTACATGGTGAACGAATTCTTACATAGTGAATAAATTCTTACATGGTGAACAGTACAAGGGCATTCATCACAGAAACTTTCGGTTTTGATCACGCATTATGAACTATAAACAATCAGGTCAAATATGAATATTTGTTTGATTTTTGTACTTGATTTATATGTTGATCCCACATTTCTCCCTCTATTATTATTATTATTATTTTTATTTTTAATAAAATGCTGAAGTGGTAGGTAGATGCAAGATAAAGGTAGAAAACATAGTTTAGTGCTGTAAGAGGGCAAATGTAGATGATCAGATGATCAGATGTGTTCCTATGGACTAAGTATTAATCCAAGCTAGACAAGGGCAGCAAGACATCCACGGATGCAGAAGATTTCTCTCAAAGCAGGGGGGATGAGGTTCTGAGCCTCAGCTCTGTTGATCCCCAAATTCTCGCCTGATGGCCCCCCTGCGACTGTGCCTGTCTTAGGTTGTTCCTCCCTTGAGGAATCTTACCCGTCTCTGACTAACCAGTCATCTTCTGGGGCCATACAGGGAAATGTAAAGTTGGTAAGTGAGAGAGAAGCCATATTGTTTGAAAAGGTTAGCTTTTTACTTCTTTTCAGATTTATGCCCTGTGGCTTCTATGCCCAGCACTTGTCTCGAGGTATCTTTACCACCTGGAGGAATTATGATACTCAGTAAATTCGATATGAGGCACGAATTCTATTTAAGGGTTGTAATTAGGAAGGAAGAAGAAAAGCTATAGATGTAGCATATGGAAGGAAACATGGGAGGATTGATTATTTCTTTGACATATCTTCTTGCAGAGTACCTTAAGTATGTATAGGTTTTAAACTACTAACTAATTTGCACACACATATTAACATAATAGGAATACGGTGACATAAACAAAGCAAATCTATAATTACCATCCATCTCCAGTGAAGCCAAGAAAACCATTTAGGCACCCTAGGCATTTGTGAAAATTTATCTATGATATGATGGATATGGTCCAACTGTACTTGAACAATCAGACAAATTAAAGCAGCCCATTTCTGGGATCTGTTCACATCCCATATGTTCTTTTAACCATAGATAGTCTATAGTCATGAGATTTTGGAGTGCTACAACTTGCACCCCTCCCAACTCCTGGTTGAGTTCCAACAGTACAGATCCGGTCAAATTCATTGTCTCACTGTATGCACATGCCAGCCTAGACATCTCCCTCCTCATTCTTATGGCAAGTCAAGGAGACGGTGGGCTGGATGCAGCCACAACCGCAGCATCATCCGGATCCCTGTGGAGGCTTTTTGATGATCATCCCCCGGCACAAGTCCTCCAGAGAGTGCTGATGCCGGAAGCTCCTCCTCATATTGTACCTTAGTTCATTTTCTGGGTATCCAAGCTAGGCCTTGATCTTCTGCATAGAAACAAACAGACCCTTTGCCCACACTTTGACATGCCCTCTATACCACTGTGCAGAACTCATTGGAGGTCAGCACACAGTAACTGCTTTTTTTTTTTTTTAATTAAGAGAAAGGAATATTATCAGAAAAGAGCACCTCCATAGCTGATCATCTGACACCCTTTAAGTGATCAACATTAAGGATATTTAAAGCATGCGTTGATCTTTGACTTACCAATAGTTTTATCCTATCAAGGAGTAATCCCCCTTTTCTTTCTTTCTTTCTTTCTTTTTTTTTAAATTTTTAATCTACACTTAGATTAAATCTACACTTAGAAGAATACTATGTTTACTATGCTCTCCCCTATATCAGGTCCCCCCTAACAACCACATTACGGTTACTGTCCATCAGCTTAGCAAAATGTTGTAGAGTCACTACTTGTCCTCTGTGTTGTGCAGCCCACCCTCCCCTTTCTCCCTCCCCCCCATGCATGCTAGTCTTAATACCCCCCTTCTTCTTCCCCCCCCTTATCCCTCCCTGCCCACCCATCCTCCCCAGTTCCTTTCCCTTTGGTACCTGTTAGTCCATTTTTGGGTTCTGTAATTCTGCTGCTCTTTTGTTCCTTCAGTTTTTCCTTTGTTCTTATACTCCTCAGATTAGTGAAATCATTTGGTATTTCTCTTTCTCTGCTTGGCTTATTTCACTGAGCATAATACTCTCCAGCTCCATCCATGTTGCTGCAAATGGTTGGATTTTTCCACTTCTTATAGCTGAGTAGTATTCCATTGTGTATATGCACCACATCTTCTTTATCCATTCATCTACCGATGGACATTTAGGTTGCTTCCAATTCTTGGCTATTGTAAATAGTGCTGCGATAAACATAGGGGTGCATCTGTCTTTCTCAAACTTGATTGCTGCGTTCTTAGGGTAAATTCCTAGGAGTGGAATTACTGGGTCAAATGGTAGGTCTGTTTTGAGCATTTTGATGAACCTCCATACTGCTTTCCACAATGGTTAAACTAATTTACATTCCCACCAGTAGTGTAGGAGGGTTCCCCTTTCTCCACAGCCTCGCCAACATTTGTTGTTGTTTGTCTTTTGGATGGCAGCTGTCCTTACTGGTGTGAGGTGATACCTCATTGTAGTTTTAATTTGCATTTCTCTGATAATTAGCGATGCGGAGCATCTTTTCATGTGTCTCTTGGCCATCTGTATTTCTTTTTTGGAGAACTGTCTGTTCAGTTCCTCTGCCCATTTTTTAATTGGGTTATTTGTGTTTTGTTTGTTGAGACGTGTGAGCTCTTTATATATTCTGGACGTCAAGCCTTTATCGGATCTGTCATTTGCAAATATATTCTCCCATACTGTAGGGTTCCTTTTTGTTCTACTGATGGTGTCTTTCCCTGTACAGAAGATTTTCAGCTTAATGTAGTCCCACTTGCTCATTTTTGCTGTTGTTTTCCTTGCCCGGGGAGATATGTTCAAGAAGAGGTAACTCATGTTTATGTCTAAGAGGTTTTTGCCTATGTTTTTTTCCAAGAGTTTAATAGTTTCATGACTTACATTCAGGTCTTTGATCCATTTTGAGTTTACCTTTGTATATGGGGTTAGACAATGGTCCAATTTCATTCTCCTACATGTAGCTGTCCAGTTTTGCCAGCACCATCTGTTGAAGAGACTGTCATTTTGCCATTGTATGTCCATGGCTCCTTTATCAAATATTAATTGACCATATATGTTTGGGTTAATTTCTGGAGTATCTAATCTGTTCCACTGGTCTATGGCTCTGTTCTTGTGCCAGTACCAAATTGTCTTGATTACTATGGCTTTGTAGTAGAGCTTGAAGTTGGAGAGTGAGATCCCCCCTACTTTATTCTTCTTTTTCAGGATTGCTTTGGCTATTCGGGGTCTTTGGTGTTTCCATATGAATTTTTGAATTATTTGTTCCAATTCATTAAAGAATGTTGCTGGTAATTTGAGAGGGATTGCATCAAATCTGTATATTGCTTTGGGCAGGATGGCCATTTTGACGATATTAATTCTTCCTAGCCATGAGCATGGGATGAGTTTCCATTTATTAGTGTCCCCTTTAATTTCTCTTAAGAGTGACTTGTAGTTTTCAGAGTGTAAGTCTTTCACTTCTTTGGTTAGGTTTATTCCTAGGTATTTTATTCTTTTTGATGCAATGGTGAATGGAATTGTTTTCTTGATTTCTCTTTCTATTGATTCATTGTTAGTGTATAGGAAAGCTACAGATTTCTGTGTGTTAATTTTGTATCCTGCAACTTTGCTGTATTCCGATATCAGTTCTAGTAGTTTTGGAGTGGAGTCTTTAGGGTTTTTTATGTACAGTATCATATCATCTGCAAATAGTGACAGTTTAACTTCTTCTTTACCAATCTGGATTCCTTGTATTTCTTTGTTTTGTCTGATTGCCGTGGCTAGGACCTCCAGTACTATGTTAAATAACAGTGAGGAGAGTGGGCATCCCTGTCTGGTTCCCGATCTCAGAGGAAATGCTTTCAGCTTCTCGCTGTTCAGTATAATGCTGGCTGTGGGTTTATCATATATGGCCTTTATTATGTTGAGGTGCTTGCCCTCTATTCCCATTTTGCTGAGAGTTTTTATCATGAATGGATGTTGAATTTTGTCAAATGCTTTTTCAGCATCTATGGAGATGATCATGTGGTTTTTGTCTTTCTTTTTGTTGATGTGGTGGATGATGTTGATGGATTTTCGAATGTTGTACCATCCTTGCATCCCTGGGATGAACCCCACTTGGTCATGGTGTATGATCCTTTTGATATACTGTTGAATTCTGTTTGCTAATATTTTATTGAGTATTTTTGCATCTCCATTCATCAGAGATATTGGTCTGTAATTTTCTTTTTTGGTGGGGTCTTTGCCTGGTTTTGGTATTAGGGTGATGTTGGCTTCATAGAATGAGTTTGGGAGTATTCCCTCTTCTTCTATTTTTTGGAACACTTTAAGGAGAATGGGTATTATGTCTTCTCTGTGTGTCTGATAAAATTCTGAGGTAAATCCGTCCGGCCCCGGGGTTTTGTTCTTGGGTAGTTTTTTGATTACTGTTTCAATTTCTTTGCTCATAATTGGTTTGTTTAACTTTTGTGTTTCTTCCTTGGTCAGTCTTGGGAGGTTGTATTTTTCTAGGAAGTTGTCCATTTCTTCTAGGTGTTCCAGCTTGTTGGCATATAGGTTTTCATAGTAGTCTTTAATAATTCTTTGTATTTCTGTGGAGTCTGTCGTGATTTTTCCATTCTCATTTCTGATTATGTTGATTTGTGTTAATTCTCTTTTTCTCTTAATAAGTTGGGCTAGAGGCTTATCTATTTTGTTTATTTTCTCGAAGAACCAGCTCTTGGTTTCGTTGATTTTTGCTATTGTTTTATTCTTCTCAATTTTGTTTATTTCTTCTCTGATCTTTATTATGTCCCTCCTTCTGCTGACTTTAGGCCTCATTTGTTCTTCTTTTTCCAGTTTTGATAATTGTGATGTTAGACTATTCATTTGGGATTGTTCTTCCTTCTTCAAGTGTGCCTGGATTGCTATATACTTTCCTCTTAAGACTGCTTTCACTGCATCCCACAGAAGTTGGGGCTTAGTGTTGTTGTTGTCATTTGTTTCTATATATTTCTTGATCTCTATTTTGATTTGTTCATTGATCCATTGATTATTTAGTAGCATGTTGTTAAGCCTCCATGTGTTTGTGAGCCTTTTTGTTTTCTTTGTAGAATTTATTTCTACTTTTATACCTTTGTAGTCTGAAAAATTGGTTGGTAGAATTTCAATATTTTGGAATTTACTGAGGCTCTTTTTGTGAGCTAGTATGTGGTCTATTCTGGAGAATGTTCCATGTGCACTTGAGAAGAATGTATATCCTGTTGCTTTTGGATGTAGAGTTCTATAGATGTCTATTAGGTCCATCTGTTCTAGTGTGTTGTTCAGTGCCTGTGTGTCTTTACTTATTTTCTGCCCGTACACCGCTTTACTTTTATGAAAGACCTACACTAGTACCTGTTTTCACTAGCCAGAAAGAAATCTCAAGAGGATTTCCACTTTCACGAAAAAAGGCGAAAAGTGACAACAGCGTTCAGCATTGGTTTTAATGCAAGCCTTTAAAAAGGAGGCGTGAACCCAGAGCAGTGAGAGGGGAGCTGCCAAGTTCCATCCCCAGAAACTGTGCTCAGCATCTCAGCCTCAAGCCGCCTGAGCTTTGAAATGTGTCCGTGAGAAGTTGTGCTTTATCTAGATTTCTTTTGTGCATCCGTTAGCAAGATGTGTCCTAAGGTATCAGAAAAGTGTAAGAGAGGCTCTTTTTTGGGTCTGGGAACCCTCAAAAAGGTTTCCATATAAATTCGTGGTAATTGCTTCTTCCCTATACGCCGTTAAGGTTTACAAAAGGTTTCATAGGAATGCTCTACTTTCAGGTAGCTGGGGAGAGCTGTCCAGGTGAATAGAAATGTATTGTGTCCTAATCTCTCCCCAGCACCCTGTATTATAGTTGAAATCTATGTCGTCTTTGTCTTTCCGGTTCCCCTTTACAGTTCTTTGTACATTTTTACACCTTAACTCACAAGCATTTCTAACTTAAGTATGTTTTAATTCTCAGATGTTTAAAATCAACACAAGTATGTTGCAAAACCATGATGCTTTATTTAGGGTGAAAATCATTTTTTTTAAAGATACACCAGTGGAGCCTTCAACAAACGCATCCTTAAAATGAGTATAACAAAAGCAGTACCAAGCCCAAGTTACACTCAAAGATAAATCAGGGGTCAATAAAAAATTTTGACTAAGTGCCTACTTGTGTATGATGTTGCTAAGACTTAAAAGAATACATTTGCATTTACTTAGTGAAGATTAAAGGCATCTCTGTTTGTGGAATGTCAATTAATAAGGACCTGCCATCTTAAAGTGAGCCCGCATTTTAATTGTTGGTGTGGAATTTTAATAATGATCCAATTGTCCTTGTAACCGGATTACTAGCCCTTCATCTCCAGAGTAGCCTGAGAGATAATACATAAAATAGTTCTGCAGTATTTTTTATAAATTAATCCATTGAGAGTGACATGCTATTGTTTCTAACAACACACCTTCTCCATTCACAAGGGATAGGCCCTGAGACCTTCTTGACACCCCACATCCTCAAATATCACTCTGGCATATAATTTCCCTCATAAAATGCAGTAAAGTATAACTGAAAAATTTAGCAGACCCTTTTCGAACCATTAATGATTCTATAAATACAAGACTAAAGTCATTTACAAAGCCATTCTCTGGCTAAAACTAGTACTTTCTTTTCACTGCCAGTATTAGCACTATCAGTTGTTTTTCTTTTCAGGGCCATGTTTCAAGAACTAAAGTTAACTTTTATCACTTCAGTAGAGTTGCTGCATATACCCCAACACACAGAGAAGGGCACAGAGTTTAGATGCTGAGCAGTTGGCCAGCTCACCCACTAGCTATACCAGCTTCAGTATACCAGCTCTCAGTACCAGAGATCCAAATTCATGTGTCAGCAACATTACAAGTTACTACACGTCGTGGACTCAAGGAGTCACTTCATTGGAGTTGAAAGTGCAAATGTTAAACCCATAAATTCCCATGGTCTGCTATACTTACCAGTTTCATGGGCTTGGAAGTTGCTTTTCACTGGTAGTTATAGCAGAGTATCAAAAGCACCTGAGTTTTATTTTTTTTCCTTGGTCTTTCATTTGTAATTACATATTTTTTATATTAATACTGTTTTTATTTTTTTATTGGAATATAGTTGATATACAATATTGGTTTCAGATGTACAACACAGTGATTTGATAATTATATACACTCCTAAATGCTCAACACAGTAAGTGTAGTCCCCTGTTACCATACTGAGATAATACATTATTGGTTCTCCTCTCTGTGTTGTATTTCCATTCCTATGACTAATTTATTTTATACTTTGAAGTTTGTACCTCTTTATCCCCTTCACCTGTTTCACCCAACCCCCATCCTCCTCCCTATGGTACCCAATAGTCTCTTGTCAATATTTATGGGTGCATTTTTTTTAAATCCCACATGTAAGTGAAATCATATGGTATTTGTCTTTCCCTGTCTAACTTTTAAGTTAGCACAGTACCCTCCACATCCATTCATTGTCAAAAAAGTCAATGGTTCCTTTTTCATGGCTCAGTAATATTCCATTACCTGTATGTACCACTTCTTCCTTATCTGCTCACCCATTAATGGGCACTTGGGTTTCTTCTGTATCTTGGCTATTGAACATAATGCCACAGTGAAATAGGTGTGCACATATCTTTTCCTATTAGTGAAATACTCTTTATTTTTTATTTTTTATTAAGAGATCATTGATAGACACTCTTGTGAAGGTTTCACAAGAAAAATGATGTGGTTATTACATTCACCCGTATTATCAAGTCACCCTGCAAATCCCATTGCAGTCACTGTCCATCAGTGTAGTAAAATACCACAGAGTTCTTCTCTGAGCTACACTGTCTTCCCCATTGTGATATATTTTTTAATTAAGCTATCATTGATACAGAGTCTTGTGAAGGTTTCACATGAGCAACATTGTGGTTTCAACATTCACCCATATTATCAACACACCCCATTGCAGTCACTGCCTATCAGTGTAGTAAGATGCTATAGAGTCACTACTTGTCTTCTCTGTGCTGTACTGCCTTCCCCATGACCCCCTATATTATGTGTGCTAATCATAATGCCCCTTAATCCCCTTCTCCCTCTCTCCCTCCCCACCCACCCTCCCCAGCCCTTTCCCTTTGGTAACCTCTAGTCCCTTCTTGGAGTCTGAAAAGCACCTGAGTCTTAATGGGCTCTTGGTGCTGTTAGCAACTCTTTAAAGAAATCTAGAAGAATGTGTTATGTGACAAGTACTAAAGACCAACACTGGCCTGTATACTGCTATCATGCTCACTTCTTGATACTCCCAAATATAGTATACTGTTTCTACTAAATTTTATTTTACTATTAAGAATTTAGAAAGCATTCTGTTTATCTGAAAATTAGATGCTAAATAGTCGTACATATAAGCACTACCTATCTACTATACCCAAAAACTGCTTGGCACTATAGTGAATAAAATATTAACATAAAAGCTTTCATTTATTGGTCACTCACCATATGTCAGACATTAAGTAATCCCTTTACATGCGTTATCCTGCTACTCCTAATGGTGAGCCTATGAGGAAATCTCCTTGCCTTTAGGGAGTCTGTAATATTTTGAAGGAAATGGTAAGTCACAAGTGCTACATATGGTTAGTTCCTTAGGATGGCCTGAGAGGCATACTGGGTTTTACCCCAAAATATTCTAGAAGTCCAACATCCAGCTTTTTAAGTCAACTGTGTTTTCTCTTTTCACAAACCGACCAACTTCAAATTTCTGTTAATTCAAGTAGATAACTCTGAAGTTTATCTACCTTTGTATATCTACTTTTAAAGGATTTGTCAAGAATATTAAGATATTATAGTAAAGACTTAATCTTCACTGAACCAATACACTTTGGTGCTTTTTATTCCAAAGATTTCCATTGCACATAACAGGATCTATACTTTGTATTAAAGTAGATCATACAATCCTGTTGGACTGGTGGTAGTCTGTGAGTCTACTGTAATCCTGCCACAGGTCTTTGATCAAAATTTTCATTATTTTCCTTGGGAGCTGCAAGCATGAGACAGTTCCAAGCTTGTTCCTTTAGAGCAAGTTCAACTTACAGAGTTAGAATTTGTTGATCAGTGCAGATTGATGCCAATTCTTGCAAATGACAACTTTTGGTCTCCTGCGTCCTCTGGTGTATAGTTAACTAAGAACAGTATAACATAGAAAATCCTGCAAAACCAAACAGATTGCAGAAGTCTAGCATCTCGGATGGTATGTAGATTTGTTGCTTTTCCTGGAGGACTCTTCTTATCTGTGAAGCAGTGAGGCAGATAAATCAAGTCGTCTAAGTAATACATTGTCTAGGGAGTCAAGAGCTTTGACTTTTAGTCTAGGCCTTGGCACAGACTATGTGACTTCCACCAAGTTACTTTATCTCTGGGGGTCATGGTTTCTACAGCTATTAAATGGGATGATGATGTCTATCTCATAGTGCTATTATAAGGTTAAATGAAAAAAAATGTGTTCCCTTCAGAAGAAAGGCACAATACACATCCAAAGTCATGTTGTAAGATATGCACACATGTGTTTTTTCATTGTTGACATGTATAATATTTGTCATTTTATTTAACTTTGCAGCTCAACAAGAGGTATAAATGAATAAAATTTGGTTATAAACAGAGGGAGAATATTGTGCAGATGAGCTGAGTAATGTTTTCTTCTGCAGTGTAGGCAGTTTATGATTGTTACAGTCAGGAAAAGGGTATAAAAAAGGAAAGAAAATCTGCAGTTATTCAGCACCAATCTATATAAGGCAAATTGTTCTATAGCAAACTCCTGGTTCAAGAGAAGGAATTGTGGCTTCAATGCTTTACCAACCCTTTTTTGTTCCCTGTCCCCTACTACTTACTGCCAGAGGCCTACTTTTTTCACTCCAAAATGTCAGAGCTAGCCCTAAGGAGGTTTAGTAGGCTCTATTGTCATAGCTTTGTCTTCTTCATTGATTTCAAAATGCAGCGAGGGTAACATGATGGCTATCGAATTATCCCTCCCCTGGATGATATAGTATACATTGAACTTTAGGGTTTTTAAAAAAAATATGTCTGAAGTCAGTAGATATTTACCTAGTACTTCCATGTTATCTGGATAAGTATTCGATACCACAAGAGACTGATAGAATATAACCAATGTGTTCCTGACACGAAAGAGTTTACAGGTTGAGATAAAACATTTTTATGCATGACACTTAATGCCATCTTACCTTTGAACAAATAAGCTCATTGAGGCCACAGACTATGTCTGATTCATCTTGGGGTCTTCTCAACTCACATTCTGGGAGAGAGAACTCTTCATGTTATGGGACTGCCCCACGCTTTGCATGGTAATTATTATCCCTGGCCCCTATATACTAAATGGTAGTGGCATCTCTCCGTCACTGTAACAACCAAAACCACTCCCACACTTTTCAAAATTTGGGACTACCATTCCTCCAACTGAGAGTCACTGTTTTATAGCCTCATAGATGTTACCTTGCACATGATAGGAACTCTGTTAATACTTTCTGAAGGAAGGGAGTCATAAGACACACCACTGAGGAATAATTCAGCAGAGCACAGTCACATGTAAGCATCTTTGAAACAGAATACTAGTACATTAGGGTGCTGGGAAATGAGACTGGGTTATGTTGCGCTGTGTGAATTATTATTTTTGGCTGTGCCTTAAAGGAGAGGTAGGCCTTCAAAACTGAATGGGAGAGGAGCAACCTCTGTAAGAGTAACAGAATTAAATAAAAACAGGTTTTGGAAGGAACCATGCTTATTGGGTTAGAAGACTTGCAGGGCAGTATAAAGAATGTTGGGCTATGGAGGAGTGGACAGACTGTAGACAAATGCAGAGTCTCAACTTGATCTTGTAATCAATAGATTGCTCCCAAAAGTTTTTTGTACAAGGTTATAACAAGATGGAAGTCTTACTTTATGAGGATGAATTTGGTATTTGAATATATGTTGGATATAAGAAGGCACATACGAGAGACTGGTGACTAGTTAGGAAGTTATTACTACAGTCTACTTGAACAATATGTCATTCCCTCTTCTTTTATTATTTGTTTTCCCATCCACAGTTTTCTTGCATTGTTTCTTCCTCTCTTTTCAGGTAGTGGAATATTATTTTGACAACAAAATTTGTTAATGTTTTCTTCCATTTCTCCTTACCCTTCTAGTACCAATGGGATACATTCTATTACTTTTATAATTTAAAAAAATCTTTACTTTTATCTTCCATCCCTTATTTCACAATTTAAAAGCCTTAAACTTAAGGTACTGGAAGATGGAAACAAGAATGAACTCAGTGATCAATCTGCTCTGCTCCTAGGTGAAATGGGAGAATAAGAGGAAACATTTAACTCTAAATCTGAAGGTTCTTAAATATGAATGGATGAAGTTCACAGAGGAGCAATGCCTTCTAGTTTCTGAAAAGAAAAACTTGATCATGAATGGGATTATATTAACTCCTGTTTTTTTTTTTTGCAGATTATTCATTTGTTAATATTTTAAAATGTCAGTTGGAACCGGGTTAGAACAAGGAATGATGTATGTCCTTCTCAGAGTAATTGTTATTTACTTAAGATAACCAGAAAAGGGATAATATAGTTAATATAGCAACATAATATGTCAACAACTCATTAATTTACATTAATTCATAAAACAATTCAAATTAATATACTAATTCAAGATTCCTAGGCTGGTTATTTAAACTTTTAAAGGAATCCATTTCCAAAACATATTTTTACTGAAGCACCTATTTACATAAAATCAATATACTAGTTTCAAATCGTTTTTATCTACTCATTAAATGTCCTAAGGGACCACCACTAGTAATACTTAGCAGTTAGCAAGAATCATTGTACACAAATTAATGAAATTATTGCATTAATTAAAATATTTTAAAATTTAGACCTTTAAAAAAATTCACAATTTTTCTCATGCAACTAAGGTTTTACTCTCTGTATTATATATGTTTTAACCTATAACATTAGGCAGAATGACAGACTGTTTAGGTAGATAGAAATGAACTTTTGGTATTTGTCATACATAGTTTGAAAGAGCATTCTGGGGAAAAGGAAAGGTAAGGTTAAACATTCTTCATGAACAAGTGACTTTCTTATGCTATAGGAAGCCATTCTGGTAGCTCTAAACTAGAGAAAATAGATTAGTGGCTTTTTACCTTGATTATTAAATTTCCTTTGACATCTTTTTGAACTGAAGTCTTTTGATAGGCCAACCAAAGAACCGAGTAAATACATTTATGGAGCAAAGTAAACAATGTAGTTAAGAATGAGAAATGTATTTTTCCTATAAGTAAGTCTATTTGAGTTTCAGGAGTTTTTTCATGCCAACCTTCTTTGAATTTCTCAAGATTTAAATTTGGTAACATTTAGCCATTTGTGATTCTGTTTTGAAGAGAAGGAAAAAAGGCCTCATACTGCCTGTGAACTCCTTCAAACATTAATTTGATTAATCAAATGATATGCCACATAAATATATTTAAAATGCCTCGAAATATGTATTAAATAAAAAATAGCAATACATTGTAGATAGTCACTTACCAACTTGAATCCCTTAGAAAATACAGATAACACAGACAGAATTCTCAAGCAAATCTCTTTCTTTTAGTTGTGCCAGTAAGTGGGCCAGGATATATGATCTCTAATCCTATTTCAAATATACACCATGGCCAAAGTCTCCCTGATTAGTAACCTTGGTTCTAAATTCGGATCGGTGCCCTACCCTGGTGAACTGGGTTGGACTATGTGTCAATTGCAAGGACCCTTTTTGCCTCAGCTGTGGACTGACTACAGGGATACGCAACACCACTTGTTTCCTCTTGGCTTTAAAAAGAGGCCTGTGGCAAACTTGGGTCTGTGTTCGTTGAGGAAGGACTCCCTGGCTCTTCTTATTACATGGACTGCATGAGTTCCAAAAAAAAAAAAAAGAGCAGAGCAGTATTATACCTTTAAGGTTTGCTAAGTTACCTTAAGTATAGGAGAAGAACATGGACTTTGTAATCATTACCAACCTAAATTCGAATCCCAGGTCTGACAAACGTGAACTTGGCCATATGACCCCAGCAAATTGCTAGACCACCCTGAATCTAGGTCCCCCATCTGTAAAATGGCCAAAAGCATACCTACAACCTGCTAGGACATTTTGATTTTAAAGGGCAGCAAGACATGAGAAGAGATGGGGGATCTTCTTCTGGATATTGGAAGAGTTGAAATGATATACACGGATCCTACGAAACAGTGGTTAATACCTGTTGTTGAGATTTAGCCTGAGGATAAACAAGAACTCGATTTAACATCTGGTTTATGAATAAATTTAAGGAAAATCAAATAGGACATAGACCAGGATAAATGCAAGACTTCAAGGGAAAGGAACCATGTTGCTTTCCAGAAGAAGGGTAAAGGACCTACCTTAAGTTCAGTGTCGGGCAGCTTGAAGACCAGTCTGACTCAAGTGCCATCATTATTCAGTATGCACCAAGCAGGATCAGTAGTGCTCAAGGTAGCCCCAGAGTAGAAATTCAGACTATTTCAGGTCCAGCATGAATGAAAAGGGGAACTATACCAGGAAAACAGGAGTGATGCCTTTTATCTAAGGCCAATAGGCTACAAAGCCCTTCTGCATCCATTAAGTCGGTTAATTCTCACTACAACTCTATGAGATAGGCATGACAGCTATTTTCATCTGTGTTTTTAAAGAACCTTTTTAATAGATTAGAAGCAGGTTTGGGAGAAGCAGGAAAAGAAAAGGATAAAAGACCAAGCCAGGTCCACTCCTAACATTTGCCAGGCCTCAGGGTATGAGTGCACATATATGGTGGTTGATTTATTATATGACAAAAAATGTAAAAGCTATATATTAAATTGACACACTTTCAAATAAAGTGTACTATACCATCCTACCTTGACAAATATACCTTCATAAGAACCTAGAGGGCCATGTTCAAATTTGGTAAACTTGGATACCTCTCAGTGTCCTAACATCTGTATAGTTGACATCCCAGCCAATGTATGAACTCTGACCACATCTCCTGCCAAGAGCCACGTCTTTACCCTGTTGAACCTGGGGAAGTGTACATAGAAGTCGTGTCGGCCCTTAGGTGTAAGGATCTGTGGCAAAAGCCCTTACAAATCTTGGAAATGGGTTGAGCTATTTGGGTGAGCACCTGGAGCATGGCTTCTCCCCTCCTACCTTCCTCCCTCTCCCTCACTCCCACTCCCTCTCTCTCAATTGTCTTCTATATGTGAATTGTAGGTAATCATTCTGTAAGATTTTGACATCTAAAGCCAAACATCATTAAAAGGAATCTGTAACTTAGCAGCAATTCGTAAGAAATTTTGAAATTTCCACTCAGTTCACAATTGTAAGTTCCTTTGGTTTCTCTTCTAACTGCTACAGTTTCTTGAGGTAGGGGGTGGCATTAAGGTACATTAATATATATTTAAATCAGTTTCTCTGGCCATTTATATCAGTTGATATTAATAGAATTTAATATCTTTGGAGTTAATACTTGGCAGTCTTTAGTGGCGTGTGAAGTCAGCATATAGCTGCTAAATGCCAACTTTAATACCTCAGTCAAAACTTTTAATTCTGGATAAGTTTATTCTGGGTTTTTAACGCTAGGCTGGTTCCTAAACTGGAAAGAAATTTTCAGGGACCTTTGATGAAACAGTTTTTATTTTGCTCTAAGTATTTTTTTTATTAGTGATGAAATATGTCAAATGTGCTGAGATTTCACAGAGCAAATATTCACATGCCCATCACTCTTTTGCTCAGCTGAAATCTAACATGTTACCGTATTCTTCAGGAATTAAAACATTTCAGACAAAATTGAAACTTATGTTCCCCACCCCCTATCCCATTTCCTTACCTCTCAAATATAATTCTCAGATGTGACTGGTATCCTGAATTTGATATTTATCATTCCCATGTATGCTTTCTTTTTTTTACAACATCCACATAGGTTTTCATTAAATACATATCCTCCATGGTTCTTTTGTCACTTAACATTGTTTCTGTGATTTCACTATGCTGGTATGTAAGGCTCTGTTTCCTTCTGGTGATTTATAAAGTGGATGAATATGCTAAACCTCCCTTGTTAATAGACATTTAGACTGTTTCTAAAATTTAATTTTAAAAATAGTGCTGCTGAAAATATTCTTGTGTGTATTTTTGTATGTGAGAGTATTTTAGAGTATGCACCTAGAAATGGGATTTCTGATTCAAAAACATGAATATCCTCAACTTTACTACATATTGCCAAATTTCTCTCCAAAGCGCATGAGATGAGACTCCCACCATCAGTACATGAAATTCCTTATTTTCCTTATACTTACCAACATCTGTTATTGTGAAATTTTTGCCCATCTGCATGCATATTATGAGTCCTCACTGATTTAAATTACATGCCACTGACTGCTTATGAGATAAAGGGCTTTTTCATATGTCTACTGTCCATTCTAGTTTTCTTGTCTGAGAATTGCCTGTTGATATCACTTGTTCTCTTTTCTACATTTGGTTTAGTTGAGTTAAAAAAAAATAAGTCCTAGATACTAATCTTCATAAATGTCTTCTCCAAGTCTGTGACTTGTTTTTTCAGTTCATTTCTTGTGTCTTTGATTGACTGGCATTGCATCAAATTTATAGATAATTGGAATACAATTCATGTCTTTATGATATTGAGTCATCCAATTCATGAACATATTTAATTTCTCCATTCATTATCATCTTTTATGTCCTTCAACAATTTTTGCAGCTTACTCCATAAAAGTTTTTGTACAGCTTTTGCTAGATTTATTCTTAGGTTCTTTTTAGCTTTTAATAGTATAAATAGGATCTTACTTTTTCTTCTATTGAATTATCTAATTGGTTATTACTTGTATAAGGTATTTGCTATTGATTTTAGCTTATTGATTTTGTTTCCAGCAGCCTTGCTTAACTTAGTTCTGATAGTGTATACTCACTCTTGGATTTTTCTGTATAGACAGTTATATTTGCAAATAATAACAGTTTTGTCTCATCGAATCCATTTTTATACCTGATTTATTTTCCTTGTTTCATTGCATTGTCTAAAACCTTCACTGAAATGTTAAATAGAAGTGGTAAGAGTGGGTATCTTTGTTGTGACTTTAATGGGAACATTGTTAAAATCACACCATTGCTTATGATGTTTATTCTAGGCTTTTAACAGATACCCTCTAAGAAGTCAAGAGACTACTGCTGTAATCCTAATTTGCTGTATAAAAATAGACTTTAAACGTGAATAGATGGTGATTTTTGTGTAATGTTATTTCTTCATTGCTTCAGCCCGCATATGTTTTTGTTTCTTTATTTTGTTAATTGAGCTAATTCCATTAATTAATTTTTCTAATGTTCAACCAGCTCTTCTTTTCTTGGGTAAACTCAGCTTGGACGTGATATATTATCTTTTTTACACATTCCTGGATTTGGTTTGCTATTCTTCGAAGCATTTTTGCTTAAGTAAGATCAGTTTGTAATTCTCCTTTTTCAAACTGCCCTTGTCAAGCTTTTGTATCATGAATGAGTTGGATAGTTTTCACTCTTTTTTTAGTCTCCGAAACAGTTTATATAGACAGAGGTTATCTATTCCTTAAAAGTCTGATAAATTTTGCATTTTAAATTATGTGAGCCTCTTGTATCTTAAAGTGGGAGACTTTGATTACATATTCTGTTCCTTTAATGGTTATTGTTTATTTTTATTTTTTATTTCTTCCTTAGAGTGTTTTAGCAATTTTATTTTCCTAAAAATATTCCTTTTATCTAATTTTTTGAATGTATTGCTTGGAGATGTTTATAGTTAAACTGTACATTTTTGTCTTTTATGTATCTGTATTTTCTGTTTTTGATTTTAGTTTTTTGCCTTTTCTCCTTTTCTATCAGTTTTTCCAAAGGACTTCATTTTGTTTTTTTTTTATTGTTGTTTTTTTTAAAGAACAATCTTTCAGGTTTTTTGTTCCCTTTTCTGCTTTCTTTTTCTATTACAATAATTTCTGTCCTTATTTTTATTTTCCCTTCCTTTTACTTTCTCTAAATTTAGTCTGAGGTTTTATAACTTCTTGAAATAAATATTTAACTCACTTATTTTTCCACCTTTCTTGTTAATTAATAAAGGTATTTAGTGCTGTCTGTTTCCTTTGCTGTATACCTTTAGGTGTATACCACAAATGTTGATATGTGGTACTTTTTGCTGTCTCTAATTTCTAAATATATATATTGTAAATTTCCATTATGATTTCATCTTTAAGTCATTAGGTATTCAGCATTGCTGTTAAAATTCCCATACATCTAGGGATTGGGGACTCTCATTTTAGTGTTGATTTCTTAGTGCTCATCATTGTGTTTTAAAGCTCTCAATAATCTGTCCCTGAGCCAGCTCAGTACTGGAGTGTGAGCTGGTGCCTTACTCTTTCCTCTCCCTAGGGCAACAGTTTCTTATAATCTGTAACCCTGTACAGAAGGCCTTGCCTGCCTTAGAGCACTTTTATTACTCACATCCCCGTGGAACTGAAGTCTTGGGTAGTACTACATATTTCTGGACTCAGACCCCACTACATCATTTGCTTCACACTACTTGGCAGTTTCTCTTCTGTTCCTCATCCAAGATGTTAATCTTGTCTTTGAATCCAGCCAATTTGTTTTGTTTCCTTTCCTCTTTTTCTGAATAATCTATCATTTATATGTATTTAGAGTAGAGGTACTTTGACTCCCATTATTTTTCATAGTGCTAAAGCATTTGCTCCTCTGTGAAGGTGAAGAACTGATGTAACATTCTCACTTTTCACTCCCACTCCCCAAATAATAGTATGTGTACTTATGGTCTCAACCAGTCTTTTATTTTGACTTAACACCTCTCTTCATGCAATATTGAAAATTCCTCTTTGCTTTATGCAGCATAGTACTTACAGGAACTTTGCCCTTCATTTTTTGGATCTTTCAGAAGTGATTATTCCCAAATAAAATAATAATTTTGCTTGCGTTGAATAATCTCAATATAGCATTTCATAAATTTCAACTTTTTAGTATAAAAGTGAAAGTCAGTTTCAAAAACTGCCTCTTGATAACTAGCTCACTCAAATAACAGTATATCATAAGGCCAAACAGAATTGATTAGGAATTGGCAGGACTCTGCATTCTCAGGACTTACCAGGAGATTGAGTGAAAGCTAATCACTTCACTATAAAAACAGCTAAAAATGTAAAGATCCCCTCTGCATTTGATAAAGCATATTGATAGTAATGAGGTAACAATAATAAAGCTAATTAACTCCATTATTCTAGGTATATTTTAATGGGTAGTGAGAAGATAGGGCTTGGCTTAAGGGATGCATTAAAGAATGCATCTTCTCTACCAGTGACCATGACTAAGAATAGTGGCTATATGCTTTATAGCGAACCATCCTGGAGCATTATTTATACCATGATGTATCCACTAACTTTATTTTAGATTCTTCTCTCCTTATTCATGAAGTACAAGCCACTCATATATGCACGTCATCAAAATCATCATCCAGTGTTACTTTTCTGGAGCATTATCCACTCCAGAAGCTTAACCTTCTAGGTTGACAAAGAGCCGTGACACACTGGTCAGTCTTTGAAATATAACGTCATTCCATGTTCATGTCTAAAACTTAGCCAAATAGTGAATTCTACAGCTTGATACTTGCAACTTTCAGAACTGATGTGGCTCAAAACTTAGTGGACTACCTTGTTCCTTTAATCCTGCATATTATTTCTATACATTCCACATGCAGACTGTATGATTTATAATAAATCGACATTAGAAAGGGTGATAACACAAGAAAGAAGGTTATAAAATTAAGTTGTATTTCTTAGGGAACCCTCAGAGAATATATATACATTTAACATAGACCTAAGTTTCTCAGGTATAAAATCAGTTGTATTTTAACTCATACCTTGGAGGGATAAATGGTCTAATGTTTTAGTAGGAACTGCTGAGCTCTAAATTAATCAGGCCCCATGATGCTTGGTATGCTAAACAGAAAATTTTAAAAGTAATCTTGTAGTCATAGAAATGCCCTCAGAAAGGTTCACTAAATATATATGAGACTGGGGCTTTTAGAGCACTGAGCTAATACTGAAGTTCCTAAGACCAAGGATCAAACTCTATTTACAGCAATAATTTTGCTCCTTACTCCTCCTATCATAATGCACCTGAATCTCTGAGGAGTTAACCAAATACTAGATCATAGATTTTGTACATTTTGACCTGGACATCTTCATGTTGTTTTCAGTCTAATTTTACTGAACCCTGAACACCACTTTTCCTTTTTTATTTCTCCTGCAGTTTTAGTTTCTTTGAAAAATCCTTATGGGTCTTTCAGGTGCTGAGTGTAGAGTCACTAACCTCTAAAGCAAGGCCTTTTTCCTTGTGGAGCAACTTATTTGACCTGTGGGGGTGAGGCACATATTAATATTTGAATGGGGGGGCTTGATGTGACATGCAAGTTAGCAACATTCATTTCTAGCCCAATTGGCTCTCAACAAATAATTTGCTGAATGAACAAATGGCCATAAATTTTTCTAGAAGTCAATACAGGTTCCTCAACTTTTTAGTGCTATATCTGTCATCATCAGGAAAAAAGGATAATACTTTCTGCCATGTACAAGTGTCATGGGACAACTTAAAGCAGGGGCTGGCAAACTACTATCCTCAGCCAAGTGCAGCCTGCTTCCTGTTTTTGTATGGCTCGTGAACTAAGAATGAATGTTATATTTTTGAATGGTGGAAACAAAATCAAAATAAGGGTAATATTTTGTGACATGTGAAAATTATATGAAATTCCAGTTTCTGTGCCTATAAACAAAGCTTTATTGAAACACAGCCACATTCATTTATTTACATACTGTTTTGCACTACAAGGGAAGAGCTGTATAGTTATGACAGAATCTAAATGAACTGTAAAGCCTAGTAAATTTACTGTCTGGCTCTGTACAGAAAAAAAGAGTGTTTGCCAACCCCTGACTTATAGGACTGATGAAATGGTTTTCATAAAGAAACCTACTAGGGGAAAAACAGTGCTAATAAGCACAAAAGTGTTATGACTATTTCATTTCTAAATCTGTTGCTATTATTTCTGAGCTATTTGCTTGCAGGCCTTATAATGGTAACAGGTGCTAATGCACAAGAATAGAACAATAACTCCTACCATAATTGTCCACATTCATAGAAAACTGCAGGTATAGCTGCAGCCAGATGTTTAAAGAATGGGAACTGAAATGAAAATGTAAAAGTCTTTACTGGGAAAAAAGGGATAAGTGATGCAGGAATTGTACCTAAGACCTGGTAAGAAGCACAGGCAAAAGAATTATTTGTTTTTAATTCATGTCTATAATCCCTGGGATGGATTTTTAATAGACAGCCTCACAAAAAGCTCAAGAAATTATACATGACCATAAAACAGTTTTCTCTTCTAAGGCAAAAGCTTACTTTCCTTGAAATTTACATAGCGTCAATCACTTCAAGTACAGTTACCTTTTATTTTATTAACAATGAACTCTGTAGAAAAATTTGGCTGTTTATTTAAATAATAATATAAAGTTGGTGAGATGTTTATATCCCTATGGGGTAAGTATGTAGAGTCTTAATTCAGTGGCAGAGGGGAAAAAAGAATGCAGTATCAAAATTTGAATAATATAAGGAAAATTGAGCAGATTTTAGAACTAGAGTCATTTTTTAAGGCTAAAAGCTTAAAACATGGGCTATCTTAAAACAGCACAAATGGAAGTGAAATTTAACTAATGGAGTTCATTTAACTAATGTAGACAATAAAACCAGATATTTCACTTCCCAAATGGGATTACATTTTGGCAGTTACCTAGTTAATTTGATTCATGGGGATTTGTAAATTGGATCATTCAGAGTCCAGAGTGAAATGGTGATTTAAATGCAGCCCAATGGCCTCTGGAGAAATAATCAATTCCTTAGAATTCATCTGAAGAATTAAGTTTTATCCTAATTACTCACCTGGAGAATTAACTTGAATTTTGAAGCGTTTGACTAGGATGAAAATAAACCTGGACCTTTCATTTACAGAAAATCTCCAGGGAACAACTTTGGAAAAAGTTGAGCCCAGTAATGACAGGCCTGAAGCCTACTTTTCTTGATCGAAAAAAAAGAAAGAAAAAAAGATCAATTATATCGCTTCGTGGAGTTAGCAGATACATTCGCTTGTTTATTTAGTAAATAAGCAGTCCGTCTATGTGCCAAGTACTTGGGTAACCACTGGGAATACAGTGAACATGTTGGACAAGACAAATAGGATCTCTGCCTTCCTGGGGCTCCCATACTTGTGGGGGAAGATGGATGATACTTATGTTTTAAAAAATTAATTTCAGGTAGTAACATATTCCCTGTAATAAAATAAAACAAGGTAACTTGATAGAGACTGAGAACAGAGGCACTATTCTAGCTAGTATGGCTAGGGACTGCCTCCCAGAGGAGGTAGCTTTTGAGCTGAGACCTGAATGATGAGAGGGGGTCAGCTGTGAGGAGTTATTAGAGAAGATACATGGAAATATGTGAAATTAACCTCAGCGTGGAGGCAGATTTCATTCCACAGACTATTTGGTTTTGCTTAACATTGAAACCCAACCTGTGCTTTCCAGTCAATACACGGAAACACTTTTGAGGGATAATTATGATATGGATTTATTAGTGTCATTATTCTTGTTATATTTATCATTTTATAGCTTTTAAAAGTTAAGAGAGGTTTGCACACATACCATTCCATTTGAACCTTATACAGTGTGGGTACTAATCATATCCTCATTCTGTAGAAAAGAAGACTTGGGATTCAGGGAGATCAAGTAGCCTGCTCAAAACTGCTCTGAGAACACTTTAGTAATGTGGAGATGAGGCCTTGAAGCCATACTTTTTGTTCCAAATTTCCAAATTGTTCATTTTACTACACCATTCTACCGTAAGCTATACTTGTAATTATAAGAGTCTGAATACTAATTAATATCCACAGCAGACAAATTCTGCCTGATAAAGTAAAATCCTTCATATGTGCTACTTTAGGCAGAGTCATCAGAACAAAATTTTCCATCTGAAAATTTATGATGGTTTATGATCAAAATAGAGGATATGGTTGATTTTATATACTATCACACATGATTACTCATATTTAGTTTTTTTGCTTCCTCTTTTCAGAGTAACTCAGTGTGTGTAAATATAAATGTTATTGTTTAATTTTAAAAGGGGATTGCTGTTTGAACATAAAATTAGAGTGTAAGTTTGTGATTCGGTGGGGGTTTGGTTTATTTTTTGTTGTGGTTTGGTTTGGTTTTTGAGCCGTGGCACTAAAGCTCAAATGCCTATCTTCCCTGGCCTGGGTTTGTGGGTTACTCATTGACTTTATGTTCATAGTAAAGTAGTGCACATTGTCTTATGTGCAAAACACATTTGGCTATGGTTGACGGGATTTTCATTTTCCATTCACAGAAATAAAGCATTTACAATATAACACAAGCCTCAGCATAACGAAGTCAGCAATTTATGAGAGGCGCACAGCTCTGCTTACCTTTCATTTGTCAAAGGATGATGGGAAACATCTATATTGCTTGTTCAATCTGTTAATTGTATGTTTTCGTCCAAGCTGAACTGACAAGCACAGATCTGTCCACTCGTATTAGTCTGTAGAGAGGTACTTGTCAATGAGGCCGATAAACTGCTTTATATGTGACCTATAACTGAAGTAATTCTTAATGAAACAATGTTCCATAGGTTATCTACACATTAACATTACATTCGTGACACATTCTGAGGAATAGGAGACAAACTTCAGAGACTGCAGCTTCATTATCTCTAAAGTTTGTACTGAAGTTAATTTTAGATAAGTTAATACTAACTTTTGAGGAAGGAGCTAGGACATTTACCATTGAAAATACTATGCTTGTAATTTTTTCTTAATTAAGGTATCATTGATATATAATCTTATAAAGGTTTCACATGAGCAACATCATTCACCCTTATTATCAAGTCCCCGCCATAGCCCATTGAAGTCACTGTCCATCTCTGTAGTAAGATGCCAGTCACTGCTTGTCTTCTCTGTGCAATACTGTCTTCCCCATGATCCCCCACACAACATGTATGCCAATCATAATACCCCTTAAGCCCCTTCTCCCTCCTTCTCCCCCACCCTTGCCCACCCATCCCCCTTGGCAACCACTAGTCCCTTCTTGGAGTCTGTGCGTTTGCTGCTGTTTTGTTCCTTCAGTTTTGCTTCGCTGTTATACTCCACAAATGAGAGAAATCATTTGGTACTTGTCTTTCTCTGCCTGGCTTATGTCACTGAGCACAATACCCTCTAGTTCCATCCATGTTGTTGCAAACAGTAGGATTTGTTTTCTTCTTATGGCTGAGTAATATTCCATTGTGTATATGTACCACCTCTTCTTTATCCATTCATCTACTGATGGACACTTCTTGGCTATTGTAAATAGTGCTGCAATAAACATAGGGGTGTATATGTCTTTTTGCATCTGAGAACTTGTTTTCTTTAGGTAAATTCCTAGGAGTGGAATTTCTGGGTCAAATGGTATTTCTATTTTGATTTTTTTGAGGGACCTCCATTATGCTTTCCACAATGGTTGAACTAGTTTGCATTCCCAATAGCAGGGTAGGAGGGTTCCCCTTTCTCCGCATCATTGCCAGCATTTGTTGCTCCTAGTCTTTTGGATGTTGGCCATCCTAACCTGTGTGAGGTGATATCTCACTGTGGTTTTAATTTGCATTTCCCTAATAATTAGTGATATGGAGCATCTTTTCATATGTCTCTGGGACATCTGAATTTCTGCTATTGTTTCCCTTGCCTGAAGAGATGTATTCAGAAAAAAATTGCTCATATTTATATTCAAGATATTTTTGCCTATGTTTTCTTCTAAGAGTTTTAGGGTTTCATGACTTACATTCAGGTCTTCGATCCATTTCAAGTTTACTTTTGTGTATGGAGTTAGACAATGATCCAGTTTTATTCTCTTGCATGTAGCTGTCCAGTTTTGCCAACAACAGTTGTTGAAGAGGCTGTCATTTCCCCATTGTATATTCATGGCTCCTTTATCATATATTAATTGACCATATATGCTTGGATTTATATCTGGGCTCTCTATTCTGTTCCATTGATCTATGGGTCTGTTCTTGTACCAATATCAAATTGTTTTGATTACTGTGGCTTTGTAGTAGAGCTTGAAGTCGGGGAGCATTATCCCCCCAGCTTTATACTGCCTTCTCAGGATTGCTTTGGCTATTCCGGATCTTTTGTGGTTCCATATGAATTTTAGAACTATTTGTTCTAGCTGATTGAAGAATGCTGTTGGTATTATGATAGGAATTGCTTTGAATCTGTAGAGTGCTTTAGGCAGGATGGCCATTTCAACAATATTAATTCTTCCTATCCATAAACATGGGATGTATTTATATTTATTGTTGTCTTCTTTAATGTGTGTCATGAGTGTTGTAGTTTTCAGGGTGTAGGTCTTTCACCTCCTTGGTTAGGTTTATTCCTAGGTATTTTATTCTTTTTGATGCAAATGTGAATGGAATTGTTTTCCTTATTTCTCTTTGTGCTAGTTCATCATTAGTATATAGGAAGGTAACAGATTTCTGTGTTTTAATTTTGTATCCTACAACTTTGCTGCATTCAGTTATTAGACCTAGTAGTTTTGTGGTGGATTCTTTAGGGTATTTTATGTACAATATCATATCATCTGCAAACAGTGACAGTTTAAGTTATTCCATATGAAACTGAATGCCTTTTAGTTCTTTGTGGTGTCTGAATGCCATGACTGGGACCTCCAGAACTATGTTGAATGAAAGTGGGGAGAGTGGGCATCCTTGTATTGTTCCCGATCTTAAAGGAAAAGCTTTCAGCTTTTTGATGTTAAGTATGATGTTGGATGTGAGTTTTTCATATATGGCCTTAGTTATGTTGAGGTGCATGCCCTCTATACCCATTTTGTTGAGAGTTTTTATTGTGAATGGATGTTGAATTTTGTTGAATCATTTTTCAGCATCTGTGGAGATGATCATGTGATTTTTGTCCTACTTTTTTGTTGATGTGGTGGATGATGTTGATGGATTTTCTAATATTGTACCATCCTTGCATCCCTGGAATAAATCCTACTTGATCATGATGGATGATCTTTTTGATATATTTTTGAATTCAGTTTGCTAATATTATGTTGAGTATTATTGCATCTGTGTTCATCAGGGGTATTGGTATATAATTTTCTTTTTTTGTGGTGTCTTTACCTGGTTTTGGTATTAGAATGTTGCTGCCCTCAGAGAATGAGTTTGGAAGTATTCCCTCCTCTTCTACTTTTTGGAAAACTTTAAGGAGGATGGGTATTAGGTCTTCTCTAAATGTTTGGTAAAATTCAGTGGTGAAGCCATCTGGTCCAGGAATTTTGTTCTTAGGTAGTATTTTGATTACCAATTCAATTTCATTGCTGGTAATTGGTCTATTCAGATATTCTATTTCTTCCAGGGTCACTCTTGGAAGGTTGTTATTTTATATAAAGTTGTCCATTTCTTCTAGGTTACCCAATTTCTTAGCACATAATTTTTCATAGTATTCTCTAATAATTCTTTATATTCCTGTGCTGTCCATAGTGATGTTTCTTTTTTCACTTCTGATTTTGTTTGTGTGTAGACTCTCTTTTTTTCTTGATAAATCTGACTAGGGGTTTATCTATTTTGCTTATTTTCTTGAAGAACCAGCTCCTCCTTTCACTGATTCTTTTGTTTTATTCATTTCAATTTTATTCATTTCTGCTCTAATCTTTATTATGTGCCTTCTTCTGACTTTGGGACTCATTTGTTCTTCTTTTTCTAATTTCATTAATTGTGAGTTTAGACTGTTCATTTGGATTTTTCTTCTTTCCTTCAGTAAGCCTGTATTGCAATATACTTCTCTTTTAGCACGGCCTTTGCTGTGTCCCACAGTTTTTGTGGTGTTGAGTTGTTTCCATTTGTCTCCAAAGATTGCTTGATATCTGTTTTTATTTGGTCATTGATCCACTGATTGTTTGGAAGCATGTTTTTAAACTTTCATGTGTTTGTGGGCTTTTTTGTTTTCTTTGCACAATTTATTTCTACTTACATACTTTTGTGGTCTGGGGAGCTGGTTGGTATAATTTCAATCCTTCTGAATTCACTGAGGCTATTTTTGTGGCCTAGTATATGGTCTGTTCTGGAAAATGTTCCATGTGCACTTGAGAAGAATGTGTATCCTGCTGCTTTTGGGTGGAGTGTTATGTAGATGTCTGTTAAGTCCATTTGTTCTAATGTGTTGTTCAGTGCTTCTGTGTCCTTACTTATTTTCTTTCTGGTTGATCTGTCCTTTGAAGTGAGTGGTGTGTTGAAGTCTCCTAGAATGAATGCATTACATTCTATTTCCCCCTTTAATTCTGTTAGTGTTTGCTTCACATATGTGGGTGCTCCTGTGTTGGGTGCATAGGTATTTATAATGGTTATATCCTCTTGTTGGACTGACCCCTTTATCATTATGTAATGTCTTTCTTTGTCTCTTGTTACTTTCTTTTTTTTGAAGTCTGTTTTTTCTGTTACAGTACTACAACTCCTGCTTTTTTCTCCCTATCATTTCTATGAAATATTTTTTTCCATCCTTTCACTTTTAGTCTGTGTATGTCTTTAGGATTGAAGTGAGTCTCTTATAGGGAGCATATGGATGGGTCTTGCTTTTTTTATCAATTCAGTAACTCTATGTCTTTTTATTCATGCATTCAGTCCATTTAATCAGTCCAATTAATATTTAGGGTGATTATCAGTAAATATGTAATTATTGCTATTGCAGGCTTTAAATTAGTGGTTACCAAAGGTTCAAAGCTAGCTTCTTTACTATCTAACAGTCTAAGTTAACACACTTAGTATGCTATTTCAGACAAAATCTAAAGGTTCTTTTTTTTCCTCCCTTCTTTTTCTTCCTTCTCCACTCTTTATATATTAGGGGTCATATTCTGTACTCTATGTTTCCTTTGATTGACTTTGTGGATAGTTGATTTAATTTTGCATTTTCTTAGTAATTAATTAGTCTACTTCCTTCACTGTGGCTTTTTTAAATCTGGTAACAGCTATTTAGCCTTAGGAGCACTTCCATATATAGCAGTCCCTCCAAAATACACTGTAAAGACAGTTTGAGGGAAGTGAATTCCCTCAACTTTTGCTTATTTGGAAATTGTTTAATCCCTGCTTCAAATTTAAATGATAATCTTCTTGGGCAGAGTATTCTTAGGTTATGCCTATCTGCTTCATTGCATTGAATATATCATGCCACTCCCTTCTTGCCTGTAAGGTTTCTGCTGATAAGTCTGATGATAGCCTGATGGGTTTTCCTTTGTGTGTGATCTTTTTTCTCTCTCTGGCTGATTTTAATACTCTGTCCTTGTCCTTGATCTTTGCCATTTTAATTATTATTTGTCATGGTGTGGTCTTCCTTGGGTCCCTTGTATTGGGAGATTTGTGCACTTTCATGGCCTGAGAAACTATTTCCCTCCCCAGATTATGGACGTTTTCAGCAATTATTTCCACAGACACTTTCTATCCCTTTTTCTTTCTCTTATTCTTCTGGTACCCCTATAATGCATATATTGTTTCATTTGGTTTGGTTGCATTGTTCTCTTAATATTCTTTCATTCCTAGAGATCCTTTTTTCTCTGTGCCTCAACTTCTTTGCCTTCCAGTTCTCTAATTTCTATTTTATTTACCATCTCCTCTACATCATCTAATCTGCTTTTAAGTCCCTCCATTGTATATTTCATTTTGGTTACTGTATTTTCAGTTTCTGTATCCTTCTTGAATTCCTCCCTGAGGTCTTGAATACATTTCTGTAGCTCCTTTAGCATGTTTATGATTTTTATTTTGAAATCTTTATCAGGGAGTTTGGTGATTTCAGTTTCACTTGTCTGTCTTTTTCGTGTTTTGGGGATTTTAGTTTGTACCAGAATTTTTTGCCGTTTTACATTTGTAATGAATAATATGGAATAATAGCTTTATGTAGGTGTTGCCATCTAGTGCCCAGAAGCTCTACTCTCTTGAGCTGCTCATCACCTGGAGGGATGGTAGGGGTCATGGGCGAGCAGCGCTGGTGCCTGCTGGGAGGAATGAGCTCTTTCCTGATTCCCAGCTGCAGTGCCTGCCTCCACTGCCAGGGCCAGTGGGTGGAGCATTTAGGGAGGAGCCTCTGCATTAGGCCCCTGTACCTGCTGTAGGTAGGGCCACCCTTTGGTGACCTGGTGCAATGGCAGGGGCAGCAGCTTTGTGAACCAATGCAGTCTGGGAGGAAGGAACAACAGGCTGCATATTGCAGTGGGGCACCTCAGAGGGCTTTGCCAGCCAGAGGGGTGGTGTGCCCGAAGCTCCTGAAAGTTCCCAACCTGCTGGACTGAGTGTGCCGGGATGGTTTTGTCCACCTGTCCTTTCTCCTGAGTAGCAAGCTCTGTGTAATCCTTGCCCCTTTAGCAGCCCTCTCACTGTTGGGGAGTCTTTCAAAGTGGGACAAAGTCTTTCTTTTGTCCCAGAGTGGCCAGTTGTGGTTACCTGTTCTCCACACATGGCTGGAATCTCAGTCTTTCTGAGTATTCCACCTGTCTTTGCTTTCCAACCCCACTTATCTCCAGAGCACCATGTAGGTTCTTGCTTTCAGAGCAGATGTCCAGGGCTGGGTGTTCAGCAGTCCTAGGCCTCCACCCCCTCCCCTCTCCATTTCTCTTCTTCCTCTGGTGAGCTGGGGTGGGGGAAGGGCTTGAGTCCACCCAGATCATGGCTTTGGTACTTTACCCTTTTCCTTGAGGTCTGCTGTTTTCTCCTGGTGTAGGCAGTCTGCTGTAGCCTTCTTTGCTGTTGCTCTTTCAGCATTAGATGTATTTGCTATATCTTCATATTATATGTTGTTTTGGGAGGAGATTTTTGTCTCACTTCTCAGGCCACATCTTTAGGCCCTCTCTGTGCTTGTAATTTTTAAATCACTTGTACTTTTACAGAGAATTTGGGGAACTTTGGGTAAGTAACATAGTGAGTTTGAGAGATTTTTCTCCCCAAATAAGTTGTGAAAAATCATTTCAAAATCCAGATTGTAACATATTTGACTTAGAGGCATAGTGGACTATGAGCCCCTTGAAAGGAGTATCTCAACTGCTGAGCTCTGGATCTAACATATAAAGGATGCTCAGTAATCAATTGATGAGTAAATCACCAGTCTAACTTACTCATTTTACTCTTATTGAACCTGAGGCCCAAAGAAGTGAAATGCCTTTTCAATGACAACCCCACAAGTTAATGGTAGAAGAGGAAACAGAACTCTGGTCTTTTGAATGACAGTCCACTCACTGCCTTTTCCTCTACAGCACCATGTTTCTTCTGATTTACTTACCTTGCTTCCTCAATCCTAATTTTCAATGAACTGGGATGAGTGTGCGAATGGTTCTTTAAACTGTGTCCCAATAGAAGGCTGCACTTTCCAAACAAAGGGTAGGCACATTCATATACATAAATATATACAGTGTATCAAACATTTCAGGTTCATAATGATTCTTTTATAAGGGATCAGTTTTTATTTGGTGCATCTAACATAGGTTTGAGTTTCAGCAGTGACAGCTGCAACTTGTGTGCAGCACAGACTTTTCTCATTAAAGAGCTATTGGGCAATGTTGGGAGCAGAACATTTTCTGAATAAATGATCAAGTTGAATTGCTTGCTCTGATACATTGCATATATGCTGCTATGATATGTTGCATAATCCATTGGGAAGTGTTATGTTATTGATGGACTGGAGGAAAGGTTTCCAATGAGATACAAGATGCCCAGTTAAATTTTAACTTCAGATAAACAATTACTATTTCTTTTTAGTGTATGTCCCAAATGGGATTTATTTGCTAAATCTGGCAATCCTAAATTATCCATCATGCACAAACTCCCAAGGATGTCTCAGTTTGCTGTCAGCCTGCTCTGCGTTGCTTGGTTTTAATAGTTGCAGAGAGTTCTTTGCCTACCATCCTCTTTACTGTGTGTTAGTGACTCTGCAGAGCATTGCTGTGGTCCAGGAGCTAATGCTGACAATTTACATGACCTCTTAGCAGATTAGTGATCCAGGCAAAACAGAAACCTCTCCCCAGAGCCTTTTGGAAGTTGGGACTAAACCTTTGAAACTATCTTTTGACCTATGCAAACACCTATCTCCACATAAAAACTTATGTCACTGAACACCACTGAGTGTTATTTTCTGTAGATTCTTTTATGAAAATATTTTCTTTTGCATTTTACAAATATAAAATTATATTATGATAGTAAGTACGCTTTTCATGTTACACTCCATATAACATTGCTCTAGAGATTTTGAAATTCACCCCTAGAGAACAAAGCCCCCAAGTGGAATCAGTGGTCTATAAGAAGCCAGAACTAATCAGTGAAAGGTCAAGAGTCAAACTACCCATTTAAAATGTTCTCTTAATTTTTTCTAAATCAGCGTTTCTCAAAGAATAATTTTAACAAAGGCTAAACAATAATATATAATTATTTTAACATATATTAGGAAATATGGTTTTCTATTCTGTTGTAAAGATAGAACGCTTCAGTTTGGAAGCCATTGGTTCATATAAAAGTAAAGAAATAGTTTGTCTTTTAAAAAATTCTGTTACCTTACACTTTTTCCCCTTAAATTGACCATCTGTTTGGGCCTCTTGTAGGTAAGCAAAAGACTGGTGCCTTTAAAGATGGCAGGTCACATACAAATGTGAAAAGCCTTTTATTGTTAACAACTGTAACATTATAATGCCTTGTGCTTGTTCTCATTTATCTTTCAACACAGGGCTATGATTATATCATTCACATTTTGCGGATGAAGAAGCTAAAGCTCAGAGTACCTGGTTTGACTAATCTTTATTATAAACCATAGCTTGTTTTTTATTTCTATTGAATTAGTTTTAAAAATTACATTATTGCACATTTCTGTGCTTCAAGTGTCTATTGATACATGAACTATTCAGTTTAAAGGAGGAAGTTTTTATGAGAAGATAATATCTAGGCAATTACAGCCCTAGGAGAGAAGCTGAGAGGTATGTATTAATTTTCCTTATAGATATTTGATTTATTTTCAACCAAATGATAGGTTTAGCATCATGCAAAGATGTAATACCAATGCTTTGTGTTGTATCATCCGCTTGTGGATTAAGCTTGCTGAGCTGCTGTAGCAGCTCTGGGTTCACACACTTAATCTGGTCAGGCTCTTGCCTGTCGATTAACGAGGACTTCCTGATTTTTTTCCAATTGGAGAGTGCCGTGACTCAGAAATCTTTACCTCCTGATTTCATCAACCTAAAGTAAATACCAAAGTTAAACTGATTTCTGAGTTTATCATATAATATCACTCAAGTGTAGACCTTCATTTATCACTGTGGCATATCCTGGCCTCCTAAATAAAGGAAAACACGAATTACCAAGTGAAATTTTTTGGTGGAAAGGTATGAAAACACCATTTTGCTAATTAATTAGACATCCAATATTAGTTCTTCATGCTAACAAAAGACAGAAATGAATGAATCATCAGGATCTTAGTGGTTACTCTAATATGAATTATGTATTTTAAGGTTATTGCAGATTAAAGTATTAAGCACTGATCACTATTAAAATTAAACACTAAGATATTTATCAGGCTTACTTGAAAATGCATAGCCTATCTTGAAGCAAAATTTCTACAGCAATAAAATTTAGATAATGTCTAAAATCCTAACCTAAAGCAACCATTTTGTAGTTATTCTTCGTTTATGACTACCCACCCCCATTGTGTAGATGTCTTGACTTTTGAGACAACCAGCTTCTTCTTTTCTGTTTATCATCACAGAACATCTAAACTAGTTACTAGCTACTTTGGAAATGAGGACAATGAGGTGAAAGGAAATTTGTAATTTCATAGAAGGTTTTCTAAAGCTTCTTCCTCAGCCAGACCTAGACAGAATTGTAGATACTGAATGTTTTGGGGCTCTGTCTCCCTGATGAAAAAAATATTCATAGGGAAAGTGAAATATTGTCCATTAACTAGGTAGTTGAGGATACAATACCCAATTTTTAGATATTTTGAAAATATCTGGTTGATTATTTTCACTTGTAAGTCAGATTCTTGACAACTTTGTCTACCTAGCCATCTTGTTTTATTTACAGAAAGCTAAAATACCTGATAGTGAATCAACTAGACACCAAATGGCCTCACCTAATACCCATGAATTGTTTTGATCTCATGCACACCCATCTTTGTTCTTGTGCTGTATGTTTTAATGCTTCCTGCCTTTAGCCTTCATTTAAATTGATTTTAGGCAGTGTTAACAAGGTATAATTCATGTTAAATATAATACTCACTTGATTTAAAGTGTTTTTCTACAAATATAATTATTATACTATTCTGTGAATATTTAAGTCACTTTCAATTGACTATAATGAGATTATAAAGATATATAGCAAAGAGAATACTTTAATTAAATTATTACAACCTTAAAAAACTGTCTCTGGATATAATGATGTGATTATTGCAATTATATGATGCTTTTATTTTAAAGTACAGTTATAAATATATTTAATTTGAAAATCTAATACTTTAAAGTTGTAAGGAGCCAATTCACTTCTTCATGGGCAGTTTCATTTTAATATTTGAAAGTGGACAGAAATCTGTTTTTAGTTTCTATCACTGGACTATTACAGCATTTTTCCTTGAAAGTTTTCTTGAACATGTAAAGCAAACCCTGGATTCTCCTAGTCAGGCACTTTTTCTAAAGATGCCCCTTAAACATCAAAAACAACACATACACACAGAAAAAAATGACAACAAAAAGTTTGTTGTTTAAAGCAATGGAGACATAGTGCATGCTTATTGTAGCATCATCTTGGAGCTTCCCAATGTATATTAGTTTAATAGAGGCTCTAAAAAGTTCTGTGATGAAGAAGCCTGTTTATTTAACCCAGAATTTCCCAAACGTTTTTGACCATAGAACTCTTTCTGTGGGCATATGTAAAAACACCTGTTAGCATCCTAAAGAATGAGTATTAGGTGGAACATACTTTGGCTAATGCTAGCCTAGTCTATTTCACTATTCTTTTGGACTGAATTTTGAACAGCAACTTAGTTTCCTTGAAAGAGCATAGAGTTCAAAGGCAGGAAACTTTCATTACCACATTCCTAGTGGCTAGCAAGCTGTCTTGACACAGAAAAGGGATACATCATTTTCTATTCTGTTGCCAACTTGCTCTGGTATCTTGGGCCAGTCTGTTGAATATTTGATTCTTAAATTTTTTTGTCTTAAAAAAACGATCACTTGCCCCACATACTTAATAGATGTTGAGAAAATAATAGAAATTAAAATAAGTTGAAAATAAACATACAATATAAAAGGTTATGTTCTTTTTATATACAGAAATATTTAGGAGAGAAATATATCTGGGATTCATTTTAAAGTATCCCAGCTAAAAAAATAAATGAAGGACATTTAGCAAAATGTTCATATTATTCAATCTAGGTGACAGAGGTGATAGGAATGTGGGTGTTTACTATTCTGTTTTTATGTATGTTTGAAAATTTTGAATACAAATTTTGATTAAAATAAAGTAGGATGAATTTTGAAAATAGGAAGTTTCGAAAATCCAAAAAAAAAACGGTATGCTTTTTGTTTATAAAGCTGCAATCACTAATTCAGACATGTTTGCACGATTTTACAGAACAGGGTATGCAGTTGGTCCTTCTGTAAGCAAGGGCAGATATTTGTTGAACTGTCAAGTCTGGTTAGGGTAGTCACATCAAAATTTTTCTCTATATAAAACCAACTGACTAAAATAAGATTTGAACTAAAAACTTTTGGCTCATTGTGACCACGCATTAGCAAGTAATTCTCAAACTGTGTTCCTTGAACCAGCAGCATTGACATTGCCTGGGAACTTACCCCAAATGTAAACCCATATAGGTCCTATCCCAGACTTCCGTAATCAGAAACCCTGGGTGTGGAGTCTAGAAACTGGTGTAGTAACAAGTGCCCCACATCGTTTTGATGCACACTCAGGTTTTAAAAATCAGGGCCCTAACCTATTGTGGTAATCTACATAGACTGAAGGGCAATGTGAAAATTCCATTTCTATCTTCAACATTGTGCATACTCTCTCTTAACTCTAGTAGCAGGTATTCATCAGTTAACGTGCTGCTACTCCATCTTTAGAGCATTGTTTACACAGGTTGAGTAGATTGCCTTAAGCACTGAGAATGCATCTACTATTTCAATGACCTGTGAACCTTGCTGCATGCCGCAGTGGTCCCATCCACACAAGGCATGCTTACGGGGTGCAATGAGAACCTTTCATTGGTCAGGTGTATTTAGACATATCATTCTAGTTATTGTTGATGGCTTATTATTTTTGTTTTTGTGAACAAGGATATCCTCTGCTTATCTGTGTGGTGGTGGATGGCAGTGTATCTCCATGCCTACAGCATACATAAAAGCACATACGTTACTGGATTATAGAGGTAGAGCTCAATTGCTACTTAACTAGGTCACTGAAGTGGAAACGTCCCTCTCAGTTTTGGTAGAAAGCCAAAGGAACCCACGGTCATCAGGCTGAGGCTTCCAAAAGTTATAAAATGGCCCAAACTCTTCTTGAAGCTTTATGATAGAGGTTGCTAACATGTTATACCTTGAAAATAAAATCCTAAATCAAGCTTTTTTGGAGGAATTCATAAAGCTTTGTATTCCACTATTAATTTGTTGAATTAGAGAAGGGGAGAATTATTTCTATACAGGGGGAGATTGAGGAAATGTGAGTTTGAAAACTTTTCTCTAATTTGCATACTTTGCATTATATATGTATTGTAAATGCAAAGCAATATAGCCCTCTATTCTTACATTTTTTAATGAGGAAGGCCATTTTGTTCATTATATTTCATGTTTTATGCTACCATTTGGCAAAAGTTCTTCTTCAAGGTTCACGAAAACACAGGATCAGGCATAGCATCACAGGTGATTTCTTTAAACCCTCTGCCCATTTTGGTTTCCCTGTCAAAAGGTGGCAGAAGTTTTCACCTTCATAGAGACCATGGCCATTTCTAATCATGACAGCTGTAGTGTGAGATCTACTAGCACTGTCCTGCTGGCAAATCAAGGGCATGTTCTCACTTTATATACTGAATCAGTATTGCAAAAAGTTTTACCACTTACAATTTTTCCTTCCCCACCTACTTTTAATTTATTCAGTTCTAGGGCAATTAGGACTGTGAAAAATTCCCAGTGCAATTTATCAAATCTCTTGCAACAGTCAAGAGTTAAGTCAATTTGTGAAGGAGTGAGTTGCAGGAACCAGAGGGCCTTTTAATTAGTTAATAGAATCACATGGGTTTGTAGAAGAGGGACCCATTTTCTAGGTCTTTATCTGGCAGCTGCTATAACAAAATCTAGTAAGGAGGAAAAAGTGAGAGGGCCAGTCTTGCGGAAGTGGTCCATTGTCTTCTTTTGCTTGATTCTCATATAAATCTGTAGGAAACATTTGAACTGAAACCCATTTAGAAAGGGCTTCATTTTGTGAGTCAATGTATAGCAATACATGTTGAGGCTATTTTTTAGCTTTATTGAGGCATAATTAACAAAATTATATATATAATTAAGGTGTGAATTTGTGATTTGATATACATTGAGAAATGATTACCACAGTCAAACTAATAACACATCCATCATCTCACATAGTTACCTTGTTTGTGCAGTAAGAACACTTAAGATTTATTCTTAGGAAATTTCAGGTATACCATAGAGTATTGTTAACCTTTGTCACCATGCTATACATTCAGTCTCCAGAATTTATTCATCTTGTAACTGAAATTTTGTACCCTATGACCAACATCTCCCCCATTTCCCCCAACCCCAGCCCTTGGCCACCACTATTCTTTTGATATTTGTGACTCTGGCAGGAACCCAGGCTTTCAGTGTAGGACAGATTAAAGGCAAGTTTGTGATGAACAGGGACAAGGTTCAGGAGGTTCCAGGGGTACCAGGACACTTTTGAGCTTTGGCTTAAGCAGGAGAGGATGCTCAAACAGGAGAGGATAAAGAAACTTAAAAGAACAGGTGTGACTGAGGGCCTTTATGTACACAACCCAACAACTCTCTTGTTGGCCCCTGGCATCCTCCCCTTACAGTATTAAAAAAATTCACCAAGTTCAAACCTCAATTAAACAAATATTTATTGAACATCTTGTTCTCTAAAGAAGGAGACAGACAATATATATAATTACAATGTAAGGTGATAGGCACAATGGTAGTGCAAGGACAGTGTGCTCTAGAAGCCCAGGTGAGAAGCATTATGTAGTTTAAGCCCTTATCCATTCACTAAACAAATATTTACTGGGCACCTACTATGTTCTGGGCACTAGATGCTGAGAATGCAGTGGTGAGTAAAAGAGAATTGACCCTTGCTTTCCAGGGGCTTATAGTCTGGGAGAGAAGAAAACTACACAGCTATACTTCCCAGGTGTGATCAGTTTAGTTATTCTGGCATCATAGATACCTTCCTAATAGGAAGTAAAGCTTCATCTTTTGACCTGTATTGGTTGTGTTGTGTGTGTGCATGTAAAATCTCTCTAGACAGAGGTAGAAGTGAAAGTACAGGTAGAGGTAGAGATAGATGTATATATACACAAAGTTAGACAGGGTGAGTAATGCACACTGTTGTAACAAACAACCCTCAAATCACAGTGGTTAAACACAATAGCAGTTTAGTTTTTGTGAACTTCATAGTCCAATATGGATTGATGGGGGTCAGTGTTTACAGATTCCACTCTATGCACCCATGCCTCTCATTTTGGTACATAGCCTTTTCCTATCCTGCATTGTTTTTTATCCTTGCTTGGACATACCTTATCCCCCTAAGTATGTTTCTAGCCTTCTTTAGAATCTTAGACCTCTGTGTTTCCCCAGGGCTTGTCATATGTTTGTTGAAGATAATTTTCTAGATGTGTGAATATTATTAAATCACATAATGGAGAAGGTTCAAAGTGAGTTAAATCATAGGTGGTTAAAGCAAGGAAAAGAATTTGGAGATCGTTTAGTCCCAACTACCTCATTTTACAGATGAGGAAACTGAGAAACTGAAAAATAATCTGAAAACTATTCTTTCTCTCATGGAATCTCACCCAACATAGTCAGCCAAGTGGAAGCCCTGTGTCATATAGAAAGGGCATTGTGGGACCAGAGGATATAATCAACTATGATGTTCCCTGCTTCCTATTACCTTGCAAGGTAGACCAGAGTAGTGTTGCAGTGAATCCACATTATTCAGTGTTTCTGGTGTTTGGACCCTCTCCCTCATTCCATAAACTGATATGTACAAGGATCCTTTCAAATATATAGCAGGATTTATAAAGAAATGAAGTTAAGCCAAAAAATAAACATAAAAACAAGGTCATGCATACAGTTAAGGGATGTCTGGAGTACACGTTCTTAGGATACTGGGCAAATCTTTGGCAGGCTAGTTGTAATCAAAGTCTCCTCTGGAAGTTAATCAAGACACTAATTTGAATCGAAACAAGTGGGGGAAAAAATGAACTCATCTGACTGCAGTAAATTGAATTCCAGAGGAGTCACACTCTGGTTGTGATTAGAAACCTTTGGAAGTCTCAAAATCTCGAAGCAAACCTCAACCTCATAGAGTTCAAGCAGCTCAAGATGAGTTTGGGAAAGGTTTTATTTCAGACTATACCTCTCAGAAGACTGGGGTTGCTAGACAGTCAAAAACCATGTCATTGCAATGAATACAATATGTACGTAGTCATTACTTATTTTACATGAAAAACAGACTCAAACTGGGTTTAGAATTTCCCATACAATTTATCACTTGCTGCAATAAAAGAGACTTATTATTTTAATATTAAGGCAAACAGTTTTCTGTTTGTGCCAGAATTCTACTTGATGTATATTAACATATCTCCTTCTGTATTTGTCACATTTGCATTTTGGAAATATGATGCTTTTAAAGGAGTTCTGGAAACATAAATCCCACAAAACAATATAATTTCTTCTGTTCATTTACTAGTTTTTCTATCCTGACATAAATGAAAAGATGGCCCCAGTGTTCAGAGACTTCTGTTATTCTCAACCATGAATTTCAGATGAACTTTCAAGTTTCAACATTTTCCTTCCTCTAGGTCAGATAGTATTTTCAATTATTAAAACCATAATCTTGAAGACAAGCATACTTTTTGTAGCTTACTTGTAAATTTGTAACTTTAATGACTTAGTTTATGCTGAACATGAATAATAAACTATCACCTATTAAACCTGGAGAGCACCAGAAGTTACTAATATGATTTACAATGCACTGCAAAATGGGATTCATTATTATCTTGCATTTTAAAGATTTGCAGTAGAGTAGTGTAAACAAGTATTTACTTTAATTAAGGAAATAGTAAGGATTTTTTAGGGCTGTATTTCATATAGAAAATAATTATCTAATAACCAGAAAGCTCATAGTTGCTAAAAAGAATTCTCTACTTTTACTGAATTCTACCAGAAAATCTGTTCTTCCTTTTGAAAGACAGTAAGGCATTTTCTAAAAGCTGATACACACGCTACTGATGGCCCCTTTCAGTTCTTGACAGCTCACCCTGTCTTTAAAGCAAGGTCAGTGGGAGGGCCTTTACTCAAGGAAAAGAGAATTTGAAGTATCCATGTTACTTTTCTTTTCTTAAATTACCTTTGTAGAGCAAGACATTTATTAGTGGGCCTTGACAGATCCTTGAGACTTACAAAACCGCAGGCGGAGTGATAATAGGCTAACTTTAGATCATGCTCAAACTCCTCAGGGACTATCCTTTCGGCAACGCCCTCCCCCCACCTCCCGCCCCATAATCTGGGCCCACCATGCTATGTCTGTCTGTCTCTGTGTGTTCTCTAATTTTAACATCTGCTTTTGTTCATGTTTGGTTTAAAAATGGGTTTTAGAGGGGCTGCTATTCCATATGAATTTGAATCTTTTTTGAGAGCACTTGTATTAGCTAATCAAGTCAAATTCCTCTAACCTACATGGAAGATCTTTTCTCTTACTTACTAAAATTTAACTCATTCCTCAAGCCCAGGTCATCCCTATTTCTTTCCATGAAGCCCTTGACAACTAATCTAGTTCATGCTGATCTTCACATAATTTAAACACCCGTAATACTTCGAATGTGTCTGTGCTTGGATATCTCATACGTAGGCATATTATTCTCTAGTGGCTTACATAAAATATGTAATGTACAGGTATAACCTTAATTTTAATATAAACAACATTTATATTTTAATAGAAAAAGACTAGAACCAGAGTTTATATAGTTATGACATTTTCTTCTAGGGAAGTTATTACTGATTTTAGAGATACTGCCACTGCCCCAGAATTTTGGGGAAAATGCTTTCAGAGAAAAATTCCATCCCATTTCTTCATGTAATATCATGATCTTGTCTCCAAATGAAATTATCCAGCTTGATAACTCACTTGATTTGACAGACTTTATTCCAACTTATTTTTTTATGTATTTATGAAATTTAAATTTAACCTCAAAGATAGATTTCCACTAGTGAATAGGGTAAGAGTGTGTTTCAGGTTTAGAACCCAATCAGAAAAGAAGAATTTAGGAAATGTTTGCAGCAGTGTAGTAAGTGCATGGCTCCCTAAGGTGGCCACTTTGAATGAGACAATCCTCATTTGTTTGCATAAATTCTACTATATTGTTAAAAATAAATCCATGATTGCTGTGTTCTCAGGAGGCATATAGTAAAGTGTATATTCAAGTGTATATCCAAGTCTTATTGCCTCAACCATAATGTAACCTCATGCCTCAATCAGGCATTTAACCTCAGGAAAGTTACTTAAATTCTCTGTATCTCATTTTTCCCATCAGTCAAATGGTAATAATAGGGCCTGTCTCATAGGATGCTATGAAAACTAGATGAGGATTCATCAAAGCATTTACACATCAAGGTTGCCATGCAGTAAATACTCAGTAAATGTTAGCTGCTATTGTTTTTATTATTATCATTGGTTCTCTGGAAACCCTTGTTTGTGTCTACCCTCTTTTCTCAAATCCTGTGGTCAATTTCATAATTTGCACCCCAGTCGTCTTGTATTGACTGACCATGCACAACACTCCTGCTGAAAATCATTTTTATCTGTTTCTGAGCTTACTCCTTTCCTTGGAACCTCTTAGTGGCGTCCTACTTAATTCTGTTCCAACTTCAAACCCCTTGAAGCCAGTTTCAATGCTTATATCCTATTAAACTCATTGAAGTCAGAGACTATACTTCTTTCTGGTATCTAGTACCATGTAAATTACATTAATAAATAAGAATAATACCATAATGAGCTACATTGCAGAACTAGCAGCAACCTGAAAGGCACTTATGGGAAATACTTTTGGGAAATCTAATTTTTTTTCTAAAATGAAACTCTCCAGTTTGAAGCCACAAAGTGATTGGCCATAATGCAGAATCACACATGAAGCAATTGAAAAACTCACCCCTTCTAAAACGAGCATGGACAGCTGATGCTGTTAATGAACAAACTCAGGGATCACTGGCTTGACCTTGTACATAGATGAAAACAGAGTGGGTTAGGAGATGGAGGCTTTCCAGAGTGGTTTAAAAAATGGTCAGAGGTTGTTCTACTTGAATAACTTTCCTATCCAGGTTGAAAATGGGACAAGGGAGCAATCAGATCTAAAGCAGAAAATTACAGCCCAATTTGTGTTCAGGTCTCCCCTGTTCTCCTTTTGGTGTCCAGAGCCACTGCCTCACACCTGGCACTAAATGTACCAGGGAATACGAGACTTTGGCATTTGACAGAGCATATTGTCAAAGTTCTTATCTTTCACTTGACCCAAATTAATGGAAGCATTCATGATGACAGTGCACTAGTAATGTTAAAGCACATTAAACTGAGACCTTTTGTCTCTGCAGAATAATGTTCTGTTTTGAGATTTCTCATTACACAAAGTAATGAAACAGCCAAATCACTATGTACATCTGTGTTTGTTGATACTTGACATTTGGTTTTAAAGTGAGATTTAGGAGGACCCTTATTTAATTTGGGCTGGACTCTTCTGTGATCCAATTTATTTGCTGCCATTTGGATTTCATTTCTATACTTGAGCATCCAGTTGCCCCAGCATAAAATTAATAGGCCTTCTTCCTTTGGTTAATTCACCTTGAAGAGTTAGAATTAACCATATCTCAGGGCCGTAGACAAAGGTCATTCTCAACTAAAGCTGTGCTTTGGAGAGCTTTTGGGATACAGTTGCAATTGCCATTGGCTCAAAATCAAACTCCTTAAACTAGCATTTGAGGCCTTCCATAATCTGGCCCTAGTTTGCCTTATCTTTTCATAAAATCCCTTGCACATTCCCTGCACAAGGTAGTGGCTTAATAAATCAGTTATGTTTTCTTTCTCCCTGCTTTTCTTGTTGCACTTTAATCAACCTGATGTGTTCATATGACTCTGCTTTTCAAACTATCCATCCTTTGAAGTCCACTGAAATCCCACCCTTTCTTTAAAGTTTTCCTTATCATATAGTCCCCATTACTTTCTCTCTTTTCTTTAATTACTTTGAGGCTAGGTGCTAGATGCTGGTGGCTAGCTGATAAATGTTTCATATAGGTAGACCTTTTCAACAAGATTATAATGGCCAAATGGGAAAGGACCACATCTTACTCATTTATATATCCTCCAAAGTGCCCAGCACAGTGCCAAGCTTATAAACAACACTTACTGACTATGATCAAGTGATTGATTGGCCTACTATATTTTTGAAATTGTTTGTTTGATGAGTCTGTAGTGCTCACCATAAGGGAGATTCTGAGAATTTCATGAGGAATGAAACATGGGGTTGAATTTCATTTGAAAGTGCAATTATGTTGTTCTGGAAGGATAAAAGTGTTTTTTTGTTGTTATTATTTGCCTTTTAGCTGTAATGGAATCAGTAAATCTCCTTCTGATTTAACATGGAATCAGGTGGTAAGCTGCTGTTAGGTTTCTAATCCTGAAATCCACAAAATAAAATTGGACTTTCAACTGGAATATCTATTTTTAGGAGTGCTATATTAGACATATGTTTTCATATAGACTACTCAGAACCCAAGTACATCTGTAAGATAGTTGCTACCACAGAGTAGCCTGAATAAATTAGGTTTTTGTGTCACTAAACTATATTCAGGGACTTAAGAGTGTTTGCAGAAAGCTAGGTCAAAAAGTTAATATGAAGAAGGATTAAAGAATTTGAAAGATCAGGCACTTATTAGATGATTATAGTACTTAAGGATTATAACTTGGATTTTCTAAGGAATCTGCACAATTCTCAAATTTCACTATTAAAAGCCCACTTGCTAGTTTAAAATAAAAACATTCTGTAAGTAGTTTATCCAGAAGAGCATTTCATAAATTTTCTTTATTACTTCATTAGCTTTAAAAGTAAAAGAATGCACATATTTCAGTTCTGTTTTTTTAAGGAAGAACAGTGTTCTATTTTTTTCCTTCCAAATAAGCAACAACTTAGTCTGTGAAAGGTTGTTTATGATGTTTCTATAAAAACATTATGCAATTTAAAGAAAAATGAAATTCAAAAGCACAGGTCCACAAATGGAAAGAATTGGGAAAAAATTTTTGAAAGGAACTTAAATACTTGTAATAATACTACATGTTTTCCTTTTATGGTTAATGCTCAAATACTTCCTTTTAAAATTCATATATATACTGCTTTGATAATAACATCATCATACCCACCTTCTTTAAGACATGTGATTTATTGTTCTAGTAGTGGGGCTGAGTTGCTGATGCATTCATACACTCCTCTTGGTGAAAAATGTCATGCATACATGTAGCAGCTGGCAGAAGTTAGACGGTTAGTTTGTAGCCAAGAAACAGAAAAATGTTAAATATCCCAGTCCTGTGTTGTTGGCCTACATAGAAGCAGCATTGTGCCATGGAGAGTTCTGAACTAGGATGGAAACTTGGATTCTAACTCTGAACTTCTGGAAACTCATGCATTAATTTATTCAATTAATATTTATTGAGCTAAGGATGAGCCACTGGGCTACAGTAGAATAAAGTAGACAGGATCCCTACTCTGATGGAACTTACAGTCCGGTGGTAAAGACAGAGATTTTAAAAATAATCCCCATATAAACTATTAAAACTGTACTTGTGATAAGTACATGGAAGGAAAGATACAGTTTTATAAAAAAGCATATTATAGGGAAATTTGAACTAGTCAGAAAATAGAACAGGTTTCCCTGAGGAAGTGATGATTAATGCCTGAAGACACAAACTAAGCAATAGTGGAGGGAGGGAAGATCATTCTACACATTGGAAAAGCATGTGCAAAGGCCCTGTGGTATGAGGGAGCTTGGGAAGTCTATGGGACTTGAAAGCAACAGAGGGAGTGAGGATGCAGGTGGTACAAGATAAGGCTGCAGAAGTCCAGAGGAATTGGATAGTATAGGGCCTTCTGGGTCACACAAGAGTTCTGTTGTTTATACTAAGATCATCGGGAAGCCTTTGAAGAGTTTTAGGCAGTGGTTGTACGTGACTTAACTTGCACTTTGAAAAGATGGCCTGAGTACAACTAGAAGAGCAAATCAGAATGGCACCAGAAGGGAATAAGAGAGATCACTTAGGAAATTGTTGCAGTGGTCCAGGAGAGTGATGATGGAAGCTTGGACTAGGATGGAGAGAAGTGGAAAGATTCAGTAGGAAGGATGTGAAATTAGAAGAGCTTAGATTGGAACTAGGGATGATGAGGAGGGTGCTGTCAAGGATGACCCATAGATTTCAGGTTTGTATAACTAGGTAGATGATGTGTCATCCCTTGAAGTGGGGAACACTATAGAAGAACTGTGATTATCGGGGGTGGGGGGCAGAAGGGTACCAAAGACCATGAATTTTTTATTAGATATATTGAGTTTGAGTCATTCAATCTGTTTGGGCCTCAATTTCATAATCTATAAAATAAGGGTAATGAATCATTGAGGTCCTCTAAAGCAGAGGTCAGCAAATATTTTTAGTAAAGGGCCAGATAGCATTTTTGGCTTTGGTGGAACCTGTGGTCTCTGTTGCAATTACTCCACTTGCTGTTGTAGCCAGATTAAAGTATTATACTTCAGTTATCATTTATAGCAATCCTTAGACCATGTCAACACAAACCTGCCAACTGATTTGGTCAACTGTAGGAAATAATCAGTCGATTCAATGAAGAACTGATTATGTCATGAGTTATTGGAGCAAATCAGTAAAATTAGTTGATTCAGTAGACTTAAATAGATATAACTATATGTATTATAAATACAACAGACCCTGCTGCTAGCCTAAGGGTTGACATCAGGAGAGTATGGATTACGTACCAATGCAAAAATGAAACAAAGCAAATCAGAACAATCATCATGAAATCAGGGCTATCCTAGACACTCTGAGTGGAAGGTACTGTTTTTGCTGATGTTGCTTTCTGTTGGAGTCATTGCTGTTGCCGTTGCTTCTGTCTGGAAGCTTCAGATGTGTCTAGTGAGCCAGCCCAGCAATGGAGAAGCTATGTGTGTGTACATGTGCACATTTAGGAAAATGAAAGTATATGATGGATATTATATTATTATATGCTTTTTTTAACTTAATAAAATTTTTGGAAATTTGTTAATTTTATTAACTTTTTGTTGAAAATATGCTTATTCTTAACTTTGCAGATTGTATTTAATTCTCATATGACTTTGTCCTTGCCACTCAGTGTTTTTCTGAAGGCGCTTCTGCTCTTCTTCAATTGGTATATGTTTTGTCTATAGCTGCTGCTCAATAAATGTTTGTGCTGGGCATGGGATAGAAGCATCATATAATGTACTTCCAAAGTTCAGTAAATTTAGGTTTTGAATAAGATAGTATTGTTTGTGAAATATTTTTTCTACTCTTCACCATTAACAGGGATGATAAGGGTTAACCATGTTTGGACATGACATATATAGTGGGCATGCAAGATGAGGTTTCTGAGTATATGGACTACAGCAATTGGGTAAATAATTGACTATCTCAGGAAAAAGTAAGAATTTTAATTGAATCATGCTCATAATTCATCCATATGAAATACTAGTTCATTTCCATTCTTTGCAGCTTGTTATGAATGACTATAAGAAAGCTAAGCCTAAAGCCAAAGATATTTTTCATAAAATTCTTTCAGTTTGAGACAGGTAGGTTGAGATTTCCATGATTTATTTAATGAGATACTCTTTTGCTCTTGCTATATTATTGTTATTTAATATTTATTGAACACTATAGATTGAGGTGGTTGAAAGGGGAAGAGAAGGGAGTTTGTCAAGTCTTAGTTTATACCCGCTATGAGAAAAAACTTTGCTGTTGCATTGACTCAAAGCCACTGGCTCTGCCTGTCATGACGGGAACATGACCAGCAGTGATGTAGCCCAAATTAGAGTGGCCAAAATCCAGAAGCCATGTGGATGGAGGGGGGCTAGACAGAGCATTGCAAACATTCAGGAAGGTCTTGGCTGTAGGAAATAAATGGAAGGAAGTCTAGACACGTAGGTTAATTGTCTTCAGGGAAGCTGAACAGTAAAATAAAAAACCTAATAAGCAGGTTGAACTTGCATCACGTAAGGCCAATGGCAACTATTTAGGTATTCTGGCAGTCAATAAACATTAGGTCTAACTCTACTGGTTGATGATGGGGCCTGAGATTTTCAGCCAAGTTTCCATTCCCTGGAAGGCCTGGAGTGAAGGCACTCCTCACACTTGGGGCCACTGAAGTTTTCGGCAAGGAAGTTGTGAGGAGGCAAGCACTTTGCTTCATGAATTAAAATTCTCTCTTACACACACACACACACACACACACACACACACACACACACACACACACACATTCTTGCAATTGTGTGGATCCACAAGAAGAGATCTGAGCTGGCCTTAAGTGTACATAACCCTCTCTTTGGGGAGATGTGCTCTCCCCTAACCCTAGCCACCTCCTGCTATGACTGACCTGAAATTCCTCTACTAGCCACTCCTTTGGGAAGAAAAATAGATGGTTGCTACATAGTCACTTTGAGGAAAACATATACCAGATATTTCAGGGAAACGCTGAAGGAGTAGGAAGTGTTGCTTTGTCCAGGGCTAGTACTGTACAAAATTCCTAAGTAGGGGTGAAATTCATCTTTGTGTCTGTCTCACCTCACCAGTCATATCCTTCTCCCCAATATGACAAGTCTACCAATTTATGTTCAAATTCCTTTGCCCAACAACAAAACTCCTAATCATAGACCTTCAGTCTACCTTTCTAGTCTTCTCTCTCCCTGCTTTCCTATACTGTCTCTCCACTGTAGACAAATAGGCCTACTCAGTATTCTGTGAATAACATCAGCATATTGCCACAACCATGCCCTGGCTCATGCTCTCCCCTCCGCCTAGAAACCCATCTGAGGGCTTCCATCTTTGCCTCTTGAAACCACCATTTTACTTATCCACATTACAATTCTTGCATTTACTATGTGATTGTCAAGTTACTTCACCTTCTCTGAACATCAGTTTGCTCACTTATAAATGGGAGTAATAGACCCTTCTTTGTAGGGGGGTTGTGAGAATCGAATGAAATAATGAATAAAGAGTGCATAGCGCAGTGCCTGACACATAGGAGATGTTCAGTATGTAATATCTCAAATTAGTTTTATGATGATATCTTAAATATGCTATCTCTTTCATGAAATCCCTTCATGATTTTTTTGTGTGCTTTGAACCTATTTCAACATTCCCTTTTACATCTAGAAATTCTTTCTTAGTTAACCATCTCTCAATGATAATAGATTATTGTGATATTGTGATTCATAATAAGAAATATCTATTAGGTCTTTCTCCACTGTTCCAGGCACACAGCTCCTAAAATCCTTGGATTTCCTAAGTGATGAGAGCAATAAAGGTATCTCTTGTGAAGAAGGTGATTTTTGGACTTCACCCGAGGTTAGGGCTGGTTGGTTGCCAGGAGAACCAACCATGTAATGAGTTGGAACTTTGAATCCCACCCCACCTTCCTGGGAGAAAGGGGGTCTGGAAATTGAGTTCAGTTTCCAATGGCAAATGACTTAATCAATCATGCCTATGTAAAGGAGCCTCCATAAAATCCCAAAAGGAAGGGGCTCAGAGAGCTTCCAGGTTGGTGAACATGTGGAGGTGCTGAAAGTGAGGCATGCCTGGGCAGAGTATGGAAGCTCCATGCCCTTTCCTCATCCTTGCCCTATGCGTGTCTCCATCTGACTGTTCCTTAGCTACCTCCTTTTATAATAAACTGATGATCTAATCTAGTAAGTAAAATGTTTCTCTGACTTCTGTGAGCTGCTGTAGCAAATTAATTGAACCCAAGGAAGGAAGGGGTCATTGGAACCTTGCCAGATGGTCAGATTCACAGATAACAACCTGGACTTGTTATCTGGAGTTGGGGTGGACAGTCTTGTAGAACTGAACCCTTAATGTGTGGGATTGGATGCTCATTAGAATTTAACTGAATTGTAGGACACCCAACTGGTGTTCCTAGAATTGCTTGTTGGTGTGAGGAACCCTCTATACACATTGAAATCAGTACGAGAACCAACTTAATCGCACCACCATTTTTTTTTTTTGGAGTTCTTATTTCATGCTGGGCACTATATTAAGCACTTAAAATTTATTATCACATCCATTTCTTATCACAGTTCACGAGAGAGGCACATTCCCTCTCCAGACACCAAATTCTTCTCCATGTCTGTGAGCAAGGTTAAAAATGAATTTACTCTTCTTTCTAGCCTTAACGACTAGCACAGTGGCTGTGGTCTTATAGGTGCTCAATGGAAGATTACTGGTTGAGTAGATGCTGATGAAAGCCTCCAACCATGGTAGTAGCTACCAAGGCTTGAACTCCTGAGCACATCCCTAGCTCCACCCACATTAAATTGTATCTTTCCTACATTAGATACCCTCAGGGCTTTTATTTCTGCTAGACAGTTGATAAATTAATCCTGATAGGATGATAGCAGCAGATAATTACTGTGAGTATGTTAATGTGTCACCCCTCCTACACAGCTTATTTGCATTTTAATGGAGCAATTCTGGAGATAATCCCTTAAGGCAAAGGAATGAATCTTGAGGGTGAGAAAGCCAGAAAATCAGTGGCCAAGCTGCCTTTGTAGGGGTGGGGAGGAAGGTGGTGACGTATTTATTTCAGAAGTGACACCATATAGACAGCTGCCTACTCCTCCTATGTGTTGTGCCAGCTCTGCTGATTAATTTTTAAAAGCCAGAACTATTATCTATTGCTGTCCTTCCTTAATTTTATATTATATTAGTTGATTCTCTAGAGCAAAACCTCAAGCCGTTTTGGGCAAAGACGAATAGCTAAGCCTAATAAGATGCCTGGTGCTGTGAGATTAGATTAATTAACTAGGATGTGCATTGAAGTTGTTTTCAAGATAAAATTTGTCTGAAATATATTCTTATGAAATGTTTGTTTGTAGTGCCTACAATATGCCACATTGAATGTAATTCTCTTGATACTGAGAAAGGGAGTGTGTGGTGGGACATTTCAGAAGAGGAGAAAAAAATATCTCACTCTGTACCCTTCTGTAGTTCAGAAGGCCTCAGTTTAACTCACCCTGGTATATTCCATTTTGGTCAATTAAATCTTTTACAAGGTCTAAAAGTACATTATCGTGGATTTTTAAAAGTTTTAGTAATTTTACCTTTTTAAGACATATGCACATAGTCAGCTTTAACACATAAATGGTTCATTGTAAGGTTGAAGGAGCTAGATTATTTTCAAGTAACAAGATGATGTCATTTACCATGGAAAATGAATTAAACCTCTGCAAATGGCTTATTGCCCTGGAGTGAATGCTTAAGATGGTCATTTATTCAACATATGTTTGATGAACACCAACAATGTACCAGGAACTATGAAAGGCACATTGGGAATATTCCAGATCTGGGGTTTCAGTCTTTTTTTTCCTGCATACTTCTTTCAGAAACTACTTCATTGGGTTCTATTGAACTACTTATCTTTTCTTGCACTAATACCATACTTTCTTATTATCATTTTGTACTTAAGTTTTAAAACCAAGTCACATAACTCCTTCAGCATTGTTCCTTTTGAAGATTATTTTGGCTATTCTGACTCCTGTGGTTTTCTATCTAAATTTTAGAATCAGCTGGTGAGTTTCTACTAAAAAAAAAAAGGCCTTCTGTTATTTTGATTGAGAAGGCAGTTTGGGGAGAATCGATATCTTAATGATATATATCCATGAACATAGTATATTCCTCCATTTTTCTAGATCTTGTTAAATTTCTTTTAGTACAGTTTCATAGTTTTAAGCAGAGGGATCTTGTACATTTTTGTTAAATATTTTTCTTAAATGTTCTGGGTTTTTTTGATGGCTATAGTGATTATCATTTTAAATTTAATTTCCCATTTGTTTATTTCTAGTATGTAGAAATATAACTGATTTTTTATATATTGATCATTAATCCTGTGACTTGCCTAAATCCAATTCTTAGTTTCTAGTACCTAACATGTCAACACCTTAGAGTTGGTTCTCTATGTAGATAGCCATGTAATTTGCAAATAAAAGCTGTTTTATTTCCTTTAAAATATGAATACATTTTATTTCTTTTGCTTACCTTATTGTGTGGTTTAGGTCCTCTACTACACTAGAAGTGATGAAACTAGACAAACTTTCCTTGTTCCTGATCTTAGGAAAAAAGGTTTTAGTTTTTCACTCTTAAGTATGATGTTAACTATAATGTTTTTTAAATAAATACCCTTTACAGGTTGAAGATGTTCCCTTTTATTCAAAGTTTGCTGAAAGTTTTTTTAAAATCATAAATGGGTGTTGAATTTTGTCATATTTTTCTGTACTTATTGAAGTGATCATAGGAATTTTATATTTTATCCACTCAATAGTGTGAATAATGTTGACTGATTTTTTTTATAGACTCAATTTTGCAATTTTTATTTTAAAATTCTTAGAAAATGAATCCATATGGTGCCATAGAGGAACTCCAACTAGAGAGGGACATAACAGGCTCAGCAGGCTGTGCTACTGAGTCACTTTGGCCAGATCCTTTTACCCCTCATGGCCTCAGTTTCCCCATCTATGACATATGCTCTTATGCATAGCAGTTCTTTATTGCACTTACTCTATGCCAAGGACTGTGCTACGCGCTTGTCATGCATGATTGCAATTGGTCCTCCCACAACAGCATGAAGGGGATACTTTCTCATTCCCAATTTACAGAGGAAGAAGCTGAGGCTCAGAGGTCACCAGCCTGGTAAGTTAGACTATCTGGCACTATGCCACACTGTTCCCTGTGATTTAAAAGGAAAGACATTCTGACATATTGGGAAGAAGTAACTGTGAACAAAAGATAAATGACTGGCAGAATAGTCACACACAAAAAAAAATACCAAGTACTGATGAGAATGTGGAGCAACCAGCTCTCATACGTTGCTCGTGGGAGTGTATATGGGTACAAACAAACTGTTTGGCATTTTTTTACTAAAGTGGATATATGCATAACTTATGATCAACCAGTTCCAACTCTAGAGAGATACCGGATGGAAATGCATACATCTATTCACCATAAAACATCTATAAGAATGTTAATAGCTGCACTTTTCAAAATAGCCCCTAACTAGAAACTACCCAAATGCTCACTTACTGTAGAATGGGTAAGTTGTAGCATACTCACATAATGAAAAGTCTTACATGGTGAAAATGAACACATCACTATTACAAGCAACAAATAAGTTGTAGGCAACCTATTTTGCTCACAAACATTGTTGAGCAAAAGGAGCCAGACAAAATACTGTATGATTCCTCATAAAGTACAAAACAGGCAAAACTAGTCTATTCTGGGATTATTGCTTCTGGGATGCTGAAAATTTTCTATTTATTTATTTTTTTTTGAGAGGACATCTCTCATATTTATTGATCAAATGGTTGTTAACAACAATAAAATTCTGTATAGGGGAGTCAATGCTCAATGCACAATCATTAATCCAACCCCAGCCTAATTCTCGTCAGTCTCCAATCTTCTGAAGCATAACGAACAAGTTCTTACATGGTGAACAAATTCTTACATAGTGAATAAGTTCTTACATGGTGAACAGTACAAGGGCTGTCATCGCAAAAACTTTCGGTTTTGATCACACATTATGAACTATAAACAATCAGGTCAAATATGAATATTCATTTGATTTTTATACTTGATTTATATGTGAATCCCACATTTCTCCCTTTATTATTATTATTATTTTTTTTTTTTTAATAAAATGCTGAAGTGGTAGGTAGATGCAAGATAAAAGTAGAAAATATAGTTTAGTGTTGTAAGAGAGCAAATGTAGATGATCAGGTGTGTGTGTTGATTGATTTTTTAATGCTGTACCAACCTTACATCCTTGAGATAAACCCTACATGGTTATGATTTATTATCCTTCTTTATATATTGCCTGATTACATTTGATAATATTGTATTTATGATTTTGTGTCTTTGTTAATGACAGATATTGGTGTATACGTTTTTTCTTGCAATGTCTTGTCAGGTTTGGGTATTGGGGTTATACTAGCCTATTAAAATGTATTGGGAATATTTCCTTCTCTTTTATCTGAATTTGTTTGAGACCATTATTTATTTTTTACATGTTTGATAGAATTCAGCAGTAAAACCATCTGGGTCAAAAGTTTTCCTTTAGATTTGGTTTGAAATCTACAAGTACAGTGTTTTTAATACATATGGGGGTAGTTAGATTTTCTATTGCTTCTTGTGTAACTTTTTTCAATTTTGAAAGGAATTTCCCCCATTTCATCTGTTATCTTGAATTTATTGTGATAAAGTTGTCCCTAAAATTCCTTTATTATCCTTTTTAATTTCTATAGGATCTGTAGTGATGTCTCTGCCTGTATTCCTGATATGACTTCCACTTTATTTGGTGTCTGGTAGTTAGAAATAGATCAATCCAGAATAATGTGTAATTATGAATTTCCCTCCTTTTAGGTTCCATAGCCAGTGCTTCTAAGTCTCCAGGCACTTATTTCTCCTCTCTTCTATAATCCACTGCTCCTTCCCTCCCAGACTACTGCAGTTATCCAGAAAAGCCTTTTTTTATCTGATAAAGTACTACTCTTTTTTTCCAGGAAATTTTTAAGCAATAAGAAACAATTGAATATCTTGAGCCAATCAAACCTGACTCCCCAAATAGCTACTAACCTTTGAACCTTGCTACAGTATTTTCAGATTATTTGGAGAACCAAGAATCTGGTGTTAGTGTAAATGATTGAATAATCATCCAGAATTCATGGTTCTAGAGGTATTCTTTTAAAATCCTGGGGAGTGAAACATTAAAGTAGTCAGGAACTATAAAATCTAAGCTGAGAATTAGATAAACTTTTTTGAAGACAGTCACATATCATCTTTTAAAATTAAAGATTATATACATGTGTGTATATATATGTGTGTGCGTGCATGTACTGCAGAGTATGTGGACAATATCATCCACAGTTTCCACATTTTAATGCATTTTCATTTGGTCTTTTATAGGTATTTCCATTTGGTCCTTTTTATGCACTTACTTGTTCTGACTTAGTTATCAACAATAGCGTATATTTATTTTACCTTCATTTAACATTACATCATAAACATGTTTTCAAGTCTACATAGTTTTCTTTCTTTCTTGCCTTCAGTTGTAATTATGGCATAATAGTAAATCAAGTGACTATACCAAAATAAAACTACTTCACTTTGACTCATTGGATTTCCTCCTCCCAGGATTTCTATTCTCTAAGCAATGCTGAGATGAGCATCTTCATATATATAACTTTTCCCAATGTTTTACATTTTCTAAGTAGTGTAAGTTCATAGAGCTGACATTATAATCAGGTATTAAATAGGAAAGCCAGAGGATTTTTAAAAAATTTGACTAACTGCAGAGACTTTGTGATCATAACTTCCTGTTGGAATTCCTTGCATGTCAAGGATGGGTGACTACTATTGTTAACGTGGGATCTCAACTTGGCGTACTAAAAATAGGAATTCTTGAGAGTGAAAAGTAAGGCGTAGTGTAGCAGAAACATAAGAAAACTTTAAGTCTTTCAAGATCATGGGTTTATTAGGAACTCAGGTCTCCGGGAAGACAGTAGTGAAGGAATGGTGGGGTAGGGTGTGCAGTTACTTCCTCTGAAGAGTGAGAAGACATGGAGCAGCTTCAGATGTCCCTCTGCTGAGACACATCCACTGGGAAGGCCCTTGTTTCATAGAAAAGTCATTTAAATATTGTCAGTAAGAACTCAAAGCTGCAAAGAGTATGATTGCTTCTCAGGCTGCTGGGCATCATACTATCTTGTATTCAGAGGGAAGCATGCCAATATTTCATAGGAGATTGCCTCAAAGAGAGTGTTGTATGATCAAGTAAACCCTGGGACAGCGGCCTTTGAGCTGGAAAGAATCAAGGACGCTTTCCAATTTTTCCTCAGCATTAGGTTTAAGTATTATATGAAAGCAACAACTGCATTTCATTTCTTAATTATGAGGAGAGAGATGTCCCTGACCGTCACGCTGAAGAAATTCAGAAGTATATGCTATGATGCCATTCAGCTAGCTTTTCCCAACAAAATTGGCACAGCACAATTTTTCATTTTCACTGACTGTAAGGTCTTAGGATCAGGGAAGAGGGAATACAAGAAATAGAACATAAAAGAATTCCTTATTTAACATACATCTGATTTTATGTTGAGCTATTATTAGTATTATTATTTCAAAAAATATAGTAAGTATCACCTCTCTTTGTGTTTCCCTGTGTAGGCCAGCTTGGGATCTAACTTCTGTCCTGTCAGTTAGAGACTACAAACTTTTACCTACCAGCTCTCCCCCCAACCCCCACCACTGCCCCAAATGGCACTGCCACTCAGTACACTTGATGTGCCACATTTAAATATCAATGTTCTGAAATGATGTGTGAGTTGTGATGTTTTGTAGGAATGTCAGGGTTGCTGACTTGTCAACCTCATTGTGCTGTGCTCCAGTGACTGCCTCCCAAACATTAATTACATTGCACAGAGACCATGTCTGTTGCTTTTAGGTTTTCTCCTCTTAAACTGTGAACTTTAAATTGCTTTAAAATTTAAATGCAGGAAGTCAGTGTTGATAATATTCTCCTGTTAAACACAATTAGAAGTCTGGGCTATATATTATATAAAACATTGATGGCATTGCCAAAATATAACCCACCCATACATAGCTCATTTGCTGTGACAAATAGTTTGTAAGTGATTACAGCTCATGCCACATTTGTCAACCTATGTGTATTCTGATGTCAAGATACCTTAGAGGTATAAATGATTACTTATCCCTAAGCATAGTGGATGTCACCCATGTGTTAGTCACACTTGCTCATGAGTAAATGCTTTAAGGTGACACTGCATCAAAGAAAGTTATAGTGGGCCTCGAGGGTGATTCAGAGTCCATGCCTTGATTGTAGTGTTTTTATAATTTCAGCATGATTGAAGAATCACATGCCTTACTTAATTGAATAATATGCATTATACCACTTGCAAGGAATGAGAATTTAGAAAGCTATATTAAATGCAAAAGTATAATGAATGGACTATGGTCTTTCTTTGAATATTCAGAAGGCATTTCCAGTTTATGCTGTTCTTCAGGGTCATCATTAGAAATATCTATTACAGTGCTGGCTGAAGCCCCAATCGATAGAGATTTCTTGCCGACAAAATGCGAGGACACAGAGAGTTGACTGTAATTCACATGCTTTGTTGAAGACCAAGGGGTGGGAGTCAGTTACTGTGGGCATTTTTAATCTTAGCTATTTGAAACAAACACCAAATGAGACTCACTGAAAAGAAAAAAAACAACCAAAAATTCCTTTTCAGTAGCTTGAGGCCAATAGCATCCCCAGGACTCCTACAACATTGGCAGAGGAAGAAAAGAGCCCTAGCTTTGTATCACTGAATTCTATTAGAGGAATTTTAAATAAGCACATGAATACTACAATTCATAGGAAGTTCCAAATTCTTAACCTATTCGGCAGTGTTAATTCATATGTTCAAGCAACCAGTGATGTAACACTGAGTCCCTCTGAGGCTGTGGAGGGGAAAAACATCCATCATTGCTAGTTTCTATCTAGGGTTAAACTCAATTCTCCTTAATATTAAATCCACAGAGAGCATTCCGTGAGGATGTAGGCCAGCTCATCTTTACCCTGAGGCTTGAAGATTCAGGTCTGGCTAGAGAACTCAGTCCCATAAAATCAGTGGTTGCTGGAATACTTTGACTTTGAAGTCACAAAGGAAAACACTCTCCATTCACAAATCTCTTCCGTAGCATTCTACTATGGGACCTACATTTCAAAATAGAAATTAATACCTTTAGTCAAAGATTCTGAATTTCCAAATGACTTCTGTAAAAATTAACTTCTTCTGGGAGGGATATCCCATTTAATTCTGATTAGTCATTAATCACTTTGAATAAATTGTTGACGGGTAGACATCTGTAGAAGACAAGAGAGAAAGGGGTATATAGATAAAGTAACCTTTGATGAAGGAGAAGAAGAGGGATAGCTTTGGAGTAGGAATGAAGGAAAGGCGCTATAGTAGGTTCCTTTATTCAGTCTGGGAGCAGCAAAAAGCCACTCGCATTTTGAAGAAGTAAGGGAAAGGGATTTCCTGTGTGTGTGCATATGTATATGATTCCTAGAGAAGGCAGTGATTTCAGAGAAAAAGTTTACCTACTGATTGTGATCTATGAGAATTGGTAAATTACTATTGAAGAGCATTGTTGTTCTTTAATTTTTATTATTGGAAATAATAAATTTCCCTTTTTGATGTGATTTTTGTGTCTCTCTGTTAAATCTTCCTGTCATTCTTGCATATACCATCCCCTTATCAAAATTGTGCTCCATTTTAAGTAGTCTGACTCACTGAGGTCCTGTTCTATGTTGCTTAAGTTTGGGTTGGTGACTTTATTAACCAAATCTGCTTATTTATGTTTCATGAAATAAGATGTGTCTATATACATGTATATTTCAAGCAGTGTGTTAGACGTATTACTTGCTTCATAGATACATGGAATTAAGTAGGTTACTAAACTTCTCTAAGCCTCTGTTTTCTTACTTTAATTAGGAAGGTTAAGTTGATGATGATATTAGTGAACCAATGAGGAAGGGTGCTTATTGTGTGTCCCACTCTAGAATAGGAATTTCATGTATATTATTTTGAAATAGAAGTGGTATTCTTTTCCTTATTATTTTATTGTGTGTTCATTGTAAGAAAAAAATATGACAATAAAAAGCAAAAAGAAACATTTGCCATTAGTACTGTCATCTAATAATCAACCAAAGAATTCTACCGTCTATCCATTGTTGATACCTTGATGATGTATATACTTTCAAACTTTTTCCTACAAAATATATCCAGCAGGTGTTTTTGTTAATTCAACATTGTAAGGTAGATGACGGTTACTGCAGTTTTATAGGTGAGCAGACATGAAGTTAAGTGAGTGGAAGAGCTGGTAGTAGAACTCAGGTCTGTCTGACTCAAAAACTTTCTCTAATATGCTGCTTCTCATTCTACTGCAATAGAGGTATTTGAGAATGCATACCCCTCCCTTTAGCAAGCTAGACATCTGCACCTAGAATGAACTCTGAAATATTTCATTTCTTTACCTATACAAACCAAGTTCCCAGTGAGGAGTCATCAGCATGTAAGACAAGGCTTACTAAATGAAAAAGATTGACCATAACAGTTACAGGACCAAGTCATCCAAAGTGACAGTGATATTTCTGGAAAAGAACCCTGTCTCACCCAGTGAACCCCTCCACTAAAACATAAGGTCTTGTTCCTAAGTTGGTATTTTCCCTGAGCATTTGTAGGTTCTTAAAGCAGAGCAAAAATTTCCTGCTCTTAAAAATCTGCAGAGATATCTTCAAATTCCATGGCACCCTGCTCTCCAGCATCTGCCTTCCCTGGTAGAGATTGCAACAATTAGATTATTTGTATTAAACTAAGGTCTACCTGGGTGTTTACAAGGCCCCAGGGCAGGAAGGGCAAAGATACTGCTCTGTATCTAAGGAGTGTTTAGCTACTTTGGCCCTGTACTTTCAGTATTATTAGTCTCTTAACGTTTATTTTCTTTCCCGGGGGTTATTTTCATTCTCTGAAATTAAAAATCCTTATTCTCTAGCCAGAGGTAAACCTAAGACTCACTTGTATCCTCACTTTCCCTGGGCTGATGGGGAATCCAGATGAGAATCTAGAGTCATTGTGCATAGTGGATAATATGGGTAGTTGTACCCACAAATGGGTCAAGCATATTGCATTCAGTGTTCCATCAAGTCATGCCAAATCCATGTTCTCATGGGTTTAGATTTCAAAAGAAAGGGCTAGAAGGTTGTGCATTTCCTGGCATGGGGTATACCTCTTAGTGAAATGAAAGACACTTTGCAGACCAAAAGCTGGCATGAACCATACCTTTGATTTCATCAGCAAGCATGCCATATGTCACGAAATTCTACTGCTTCCTCCCTGTTATTTCATCTGAGTGCCTCTTTCCTACACATGGCTCCGAGTTGTAGTTAAGTAAAATGGATAGAGCAGTTAACTGATGTAAGTAACTTGAATTCAATTGGGCCTAAATTGGTTGTTTGCTAAATTAATAGTGTTCTGAGTTTGGTACTCTTTATGGGAGGCAAGATGTCACAGTGAAAAGAGCACCAGGTTTTCACCCAAGGTCTGCTATTGCCTTGCTATGTTTTGCAAATATCTGAGGCTCTGTTTTCTCATATGAAAGTGGGAGTAATAATATTCTCCTGATGTGCCATGTCAGGGGTGGAAACATATGAATTACAATATTGTAATGTGAAATGCAAAAGTTTGAAAACATCTAAAATGCTTTGCAACGTGTGAGGTACTATTAATTTGTACCTTCTAATGAATGGCCAAATAGGCACACATCTATATGAACATGGATCAGAAGAACAGAAAGGAAAGCAAAAATTTCAAGTTTTCCAGATAAAATTTGTCATTGTTACTTTTCTGATGAAAAGTAATACGTCCTCAATGTAGAGAATAGGGAAACTATAAAGAAAATAAAAATCATTCCTGATTACACAACAGAGATAATTGCTATTATAACTTTGATATATTTCAGTTTTTAAATGTTTTTCAAATAATTGGCAATAAACCTCTATGAAGGGTACTGTTTTTCTGATTAAAAGTCTATAGAAGTTACAGAGAATTTAATAGAAAGTTTAAGTTCTCCATAATCACCTCCTCTTCCCATGAAACTAGTTTTAACAACTTTCCCCTGTTAATTTCAGTTTTTGTATCTTTTTTTCCCACTTAACATTGTATTATAGTGTTTCCCCAAATTGTTAAAAATTTTCCAAAATCGTTTTATTTTAACTTCTTATCTTCTAAAATTTTAAACTATACAGAAGTAGAGAGCATGATTGAAGGAACCCAACACTTAAGCCATCATATCACTACACAATCGTTTTCAGCTAATGGGCAATCTTGCTTCATCTACAATGCACCCACTTCCCTCTCTAGCCTCCCTAGATTTTTTGAAGTAAGCCCAAGATATCATACAATTTCATCCATAAAACTTCAGTATATAATGTCAAGATATGAAGTCTCTTCTTTAACCTGTCCATAATTCCATATTGCACTTAAAAATAGATAATAAATCTGTAATATAATCAGATATGCTTTACATTTTCAAATTTCCCAGACTCATAAATCTATGTGTAGTTTTTTCATTTCTTTGTTCAAATGAGAATCTTAATAATATGTACACATTATAATTTATATATATGTCTCTTAAATCTTTTAATCCCTATATTTCCCTTACCTCTTTTTTTTTTTGCTTGCAATTTGTTGAAGAAACTGGATTATTTTCCCTATAGGGTTTCTCACACTCTTGATTTTGCTATTTGCATCCCCATCGCATTACTTGTTTTTTTTCTATGTGTCCAGTACATCCTATAAGTTGGATATTAGATCTAGATTAGTACTGCTTAATAAAAATGTAATGCAGGACACATATGTACTTTTTAAAAAAATCTGGGAGCCACATTAAAAAAGAAAAACTAGGTGAAATTAATTTTAATAATATATTTTACTTAACCTAGTATATCCAAATATTATCATATCAATATATAATCAACATAAAACTATTTTTGAGATATTTTACATTGTTTTTCTTATTAAGTCTTTGAAATACTAAGCATAAAAACCCACCTTAATTCGTAATGTGCAGCATTTCTATAACGTCCTTCCATTAAAAGGTCAGTAATTTGGGTAGCATTTCTGGCTATAGTTTAGTAAAGATCTACAACTCTACTTCCCAAAATCAACTATAAACTATAAAGCTCAACAAGTTGACAAAAGCAACTCTTTAAGCACCCTGGAAATAAGCCAAAGGCCTACGAAGATCCCAGAAGAACTTATACTTAAATAAACTATTGGACTCTGGGTAATAAAAGTAGGAATCCATGGTGTTTTGTCCTGGGCCAGCTCATGCTCCTCCCCCTCCAACACACAGATTGGCCGATGCCCATGGTGAGGCAGGCTGTAAGAACTGTGGCTGCACTGGCATGGTTGAAGATGGTTCACTTGATATGCAGAGATGCCTGATGCCCATGTCCAGTGACATTGTTGGTAGAAGTGACAGTGTTGGTGGAGATGGACCAGTGGTGAGGGCCAACTGTTCTGCCAGCCTAAGGCTGTAGAAAGCTTATTCCTGTCTGACATTGTCCATATGTGCAGCAGACAATGGAGACTTGAGCGGGCTCAAGCAGACACACATTGTTAGTCAATCCTGAGGCAGCTCACAGAGGAGATCAGAAAAGGCCCAATGGAAATAAAAGTGGCAAACTTGAAAATGGCATGAACTTTCAGTGTGCTGCCTTTCCCACACACAGGTCTACTGGCAGAAGATAGAACCCTTACAGGCCCAAGGTAGTTGAGCACAGCATCTGTGCAATCATTGACCAAAAAGCTACAGGGACACAGATTCACCCTTAGGAAACTAAGCTTAAACAAATAATATAACAAAGATACTAGATAAATCAGCAGCCATGCATCATTGGGTAGCATATTTCACAGATTTAGCCCGGGCAGGTTACTAAAGAAAGAAAAACTCCCCTAGGGGAAGAAATGGAATCCAGTTTTTCTACAATATGTTATCCAAAATGTTCAGTTTCCAACAAAAAAAAATATGAAATATGCAAAGAAATAGGAGAGCATGACCTATACACAGTAAGGAAAAAGATCAGTCAACATAAACTGCCTCTGAGCTTCTCCAGATGTTGCAATTACCAGACAATTCTTCAAAGTAGCTATTATAAATATGTTCAAACAAGTAATGGAAACCGTGTATAAAGACTTAGTGGAAAGTATGACAAAAATGAATAAATGAGTGATTTTTAAGAAGGAAGTAGAAGTTATAAAAAGAACCAAATGGAAATTTTGTGATTGAAAAGTACAATAATTGAAATGAAAAACTCAGTAGAGGAACTCAAAAGCAGATTCAAGATGGGAAAGGAACAATCAGTTAAAGAGTGAACTATAGAAACTATCCAGTGTATAGAACAGAAAAAAGTTCAAAGAAAAATGAGCGTAGCCTCAGGGACCTAATGGGGCAACGTCAAGAATACCAGCACATACGTAATATGAATCCCAGAAGGAGAGGCAAAAAGGAAAGGGGCAAAACATCCTTAACAAAATACTTGCAAATTTGACACAATGTGTAACAAGGATTGTATCCAGAAATAAAAAGGACACGAAATATTGATACATTCTACAACATGGATGAGCGAGAGCATTATGAAAGTGTTGTGAAAGAAGCCAGATGCAAAAGACCATATATTGTATGATTCCACTTACAGAAATTGAGCCGAATAGGCAGATCCATGGGGAGAGAGAGTGTATTAGTAGCTGCAAGAGGCTGAGGGGAGGTTGAGTCGGGAGTGACTGCTTAATGGATGTGGGGATTATTTTTAGAGTGATGGAAATGTTTTAAAACTGGATGGTGATGATGGGTTCACAACTCTGTAAATGTATCCCCAAATCATGGAACTTTACATTTAAAATGGATGAATTGTTTTTTATATAAATATACCTGAGTAAAGCTGTTTTTTTTAAAAAAGGAAACAAACCAACACCAAAAACAAAGCAAGAAGATCAGTAACATTGACTCCCTGAATAATATTTTTTCAGAACAATAGATAACCTAGGATTGATACATTTACAGTTATGAAAGTCATTAATTAACAATTGCAACTGTATAAATTGTTTTACAGTTTACATGGTGCTTTCATATGTATTACTTTGGCAGAATCATCTGCCACCACTCAGAGAGGAAGAGCATTTAGCCTTCATGACAAAAGAGGAAAGGAGGTTAGCTGATCTACCCGATGTCATACAGTAAGTGACACAAGATGGGCCCAAACTCAGACTCCGCGACTCCAAGTTCAGTGCCCTTCTTACTGTATTATACCAACCCTACGTTCTGTGGTGGCAACCTACTTGTAATTAGATTGTATTACTCCCTGTAGGTAAATTTAGAAACTTAGATATTAGAAGAGGGAACGATAAAGGCGAAAATTACAGTTCAGTCTGTGCTAACTTCTTATGGAGTATTTGTTGGCAGGGAAGCCGAGGAAATCTACCAAATTGCCTGCTTGTGCCCTGGAAGGGTGCAGAAATCTGTATCAAACTGGTTATATGGACCCACCAACACCAAGTCAACTCTAGCCCTCCTTAATCCTATGTGTATAGTAAATGTAAAATGTGGTAGGCAGGGACCATTGTAGTGTAGACTGACACCTGATAATGTTGCATAGCAATCATGTTTTTATAGTTTCACTGGTTTCATTCATGGCATCTCAGTGCCTTCCACTCATATCTGTTTCCTCTTTGCTGGGCATCTTTATGTCATCCTTGACCAAGAAGCTTATTCTCTTTGTTACATAAAGTATTGCTTTCAGATGCTCAGCAGGATCTGGAGTTACTTAGTCTCAGCCTAAAATTTTGCTTGAGTTTCTTACTCTAGTTGCAGCAGTTTCCTTTTTCAATGAAACCTCTGATCCTCATATAGCAAAGAGATTGAGTACAGACTCTGGAGCTGGACCTTTTAGATGTGAATTCTACCTCCACTAGCTGTGTGATCTTAGAAAATTGCTTAACCTTTCTATGCCTGTTTCTTTTTTTAAAAAAATTTTATTAAGGTATCATTAATATATACTCTTATGAAGATTTCACATGAAAAACATTGTGGTTACTACATTCACCGATGTTATCCAGATCCCCCCCCATATCCCATTGCACTCACTGCCCATCAGTGTAGTAAGATGCCGGTGCCACAGAGTCACTATTTGCCTTCCTGTGCTACACTGTCTTCCCCATGATCCTCCCCACAACATGTGTACTAATCATAATACCCCTCAATCCCCTTCTCCCTCCCTCACCACCCACGCTCCCCCACCCCTCCCCTTTGGTAACCGCTAGACCCTTCTTGGAGTCTGTGAGTCTGCTGCTGTTTTGTTCCTTCAGTTTTGCTTCGTTGTTACACTCCACAAATGAGGGAAATCATTTGGTACTTGTCTTTCTCTGCCTGGCTTGTTTCACTGAGCATAATACCCTCTAGCTCCATCCATGTTGTTGTAAATGGTAGGAATTATTTTCTTCTTATGTCTGTGCCTGTTTCTTTATCTGTAAAAATGAAGAAAACATATCTCATGAAATTTGTGAGGATGAAATACAATCATGGATGAAAATTGCTTAAAAGAGTGCCTAGATTTATTTCTAGTCCTTTTGACTTCTGATAATAGTAAGTATTATTTAAGTAAGTTGACAATTGAACTTCTACTATGGGCTTTCCTTTGGTACTTATTTTTTAAAACTTTCAATCATACTGTTTTATTAAAGTATCATTGGTATACAATCTTATGTTGGTTTCAGATATACAACACAGTGGTTCAGCAGTTACCCATATTATTAAATCCTCACCCCCACTAGTACAGTTACTATCTGTTAACACAGAAAGATATTACAGAATCATTGATGATATTCTCCATGCTGTACCACTATCCCCATGACCAACTTACACTGTGACTGCAAATTTCAATCATACTCTTTTCATGTAATTAGCTCTACTAGCCTATGAGGTTCATAGGATTAATGATATTAGGTATTTCCCCACATTTTAGATAAGGAAATGGTGGCACACTGCTTTGTCATAAAGCTGGGTCTAGAACCTTTATTTTGGGGTTCTCTCATAGGGCTCTTTCTACTATAGCCTGCTGCCTTTGACATACAGTAGACCCCTTTATCCTCGGTTTCACATTTCGCAGTTTCAATTACCTGCAGCAGTCAACTTCAGGCTGGTCTGGAAGCAGATGATCCTCCTCCTTCTGACCTATAATCTAAAGGTCAGTAGTAGCCTAACACTACACCCCAATGACTGCATCATTCACCTCACTTTATCTCATCGCCTGGGTATTTTGCCTACATCACAAGAAGGGTGAGACCAGTAAGATACTGTGAGAGTGAGCACATTCACATAACTTTTGTTACAGTGTATTTGTTATAATTGTTCTATTTTATTATTAGCTATTGTGTTACTGTGCCTAACTTATAAATCAAACTTTGTCATATATATGTATAAGAGAAAACATAGTATACAGAGAGTTCGGTGCTATCCACAGTTTCAGACATCTACTGGGGGTTTTGGAATTTAGCCCCCACCAATAAGGGGGGACTACTGTAGATAGCATTTGCCCAGAGGAGCAAAATACTGGATGCAAACATTGGCAATCATTATTAACTCCCGTATCCACCTCTACAATTAAGTCACTAAAAGGTCTACATCTTTGTAGCATATGCTATGTTAATTTGATTAGCTCCTTTTCCATCTAATATTTAACATAATTGAAAATGAGGTTCAAGTAGTAAGCAGTGAAAATGCTTCTGCTCCCAATTGTTAAACATAAAATTTGAGAGGGTTACTGATAAAGTGCAAATTTCTCTGAACTAATGCAGAAGATGGATGGCAATCAAGAGCTATGATTAATACTTGCTCTTTGAAAACTATGGATGAAAACAGTGTCTCTGGTTATTCAATACCATACTTAAAGCCTATTACTTTTCAAGATACTATATTAAATTTGATGCTACATTTTGGATAAGTGTGTTAATGCTAAAATTACTATGAAATTTATAAAACCCCACTGGATTTCATTGTAAGAAAGATGAATTGAATATGATTGTTTACTTGGGGAAATAAGCAGCTATTGTTCTTCTCCAAAGACTAAAAAAGCTTTTATAAATTAAGTTACCTACAATTTTCTCAAAGATTGTTCCATATACTAGGTGTTTAGCCTATTTACATGATCCTCCACAAAGGATACTAAGAAGTTGTAAGAAAAGATAATTTGAAATTACTTTAGGAAGTTGTTGCTGGAGATAGATGTTGCTGCAACTCAGAGTTGTATTATTATTTTCAAATTACTATACGAGAGAGATATACTAGGTATTTACACAATAAAAAAAAACCTGCCTCAGTAAATTTGAAATATGAACCAGAGATTCTGGCCCCCATTTTGGCTAATGCACTAAACTGTTGCTATTTATCTAATGGGATATTATGAAATACAAAACAAATCTTCAAAATCATGATATGTATAGTTTCAGTCCCTAAGAACTTTGTCCAAACTGGTATGTGTGTGTGGTGGGGGGGAGGGTGCACGTGTTGTGTGTGGTGTATGGGGGAGTTTTGGAGTCCAGATTTCTGAAGCTGCAATGGAGAGTAATGAGAGTAAATGTCCAAAATAATTTGTCTTGAGTTCTTGATGCTGATTTTTCTTTTAAAAACATTTTCTATATTGTCATTTCTTTGTGGAGCCTGGTGACACCACTACCTTTCTGTTCATGAATTCTCTTCCTCCCCTTGTCTCATGTGATCTAGCATCAGTGTCTATTAAAATGTTTGGAGTTTTTACCCAAAAATAATGAGAAAAAATGAAGATACAAGCAGCCAAAAAACAGCTTCAATAGAAAGAGAAGTGAAATTAATTAATCATTACTATTTAGTTGCAGAATTCAGCGACTTTCATTTTTCTTTTTCAAAATGCTCTAAAGAGCCTGCCGAGGTACCATGAGGACATTGCCTGCAGCTGTTCTCACAACTGAGATCAGTGTTGAAGAAATATTTTTCCAGGGGGGACCTTTCATCTTTCCATTGTAAGATTTTAAAAACGCTAATAGAACAATTATCTTAAACAAACACATGTGAGTCAATGTGGTAAATAGAATTTCATTTCAACTCTTGAGTGTTATCTTTTCAATATAATAGGATATGTATGTAAGCACAAGAGCAGTCTACTTTGAACGCCATCATTTCCTGGATATGAAGCCCTATAAGCAGTACATAGCATTCTCAGCCTATCTCCTGAAAAATGATGATTGATCTCTCTTTTTATTGACTAAAATGTTATGGCTGTATCCATTAGACACTGAAATAACTGGCCAGTTCCATAACAAAATGAAACTAGTGCCTTAGGCTTTATGTACCTATCTAGGCTCTCATTACACCAGATTGATGCTTTTTTAAAAAAGTAATAGAATTCAGTCAAACTACAATTTAGTTTGTGAATAACTAAGGGAAGTCAAATAGCTACTAAGTAATTAGATACTAATGCATTATTTTCAGAAAAATTCTTGGTTTACCAAGTTTGTCGTATTTTTCTGAAACAACTGACTTATGTCCAGCCAGTGATCATGATTTCCTCTTAGTATAATGTTCATTCCTCTAAAAAGGACAAAAGTAAAAAAGGCAGAAGAAGACTATGAAAGAGAGTTTCAGAAAATATTGATAATGGGTTATTTGTTATATTGCACAAATATAGTTTAATTTTTTAAAACCATACTAAGGTCCACAGTAAATAAATGCACAAAAGCCATAAACAGTTTACAAGTGAGGAAACAGAACTAGCGAACACATGCAGAAAAAGTATTCTGCCTCACTAATAATCATCACGGAAATGCAAACCGGAAGAAGATTCCTTTAATTTACTTCTTTCCAATAGACATTAAAAAATAATGCTCAAAGTTGGCAAGGGTGCAATGAGAGGAAGGTGTTCACACACATTGCTAATGGCAGTGTAAGTCATTGCAATCCCCCAAAGGCACAAATATGTTCAAACCTTTTAGCTCATTAATTCAACTTCTTGGAATCTGCCCTAAGGAAATAAGAAAAACATTGAAAATGCTCATGTTATCATTATATGACTTCAAGTTAAAATACTTGTAAATGAAGAGGGAAGAAGGGTAATGCCCAACAGTAGGGGAGTGGGAATGTAAAGTCTGGTACAGCTACTCTACACTGCTATTAAAAATGATGGTTATAGAAATTGTGTAGGAACTTGCAAAAATATCTAGAGTGCAGCAAGCAACTGAAAAAGTGTTTGTGTCTATGAGGACTGGAAGGAATTGGACCAGAATGGCAGCAGTCACTCTCATAGGCTGGTGGGTTTATAGGAGAGATATCTCAATTTTGTAAAGATTCAAGTGATTATGTTACTGTTATAGCTTCCTCCTACCCCCCAACAACAGTTCACCTTTTAAGTGTTTCCTTAAAAATAAAAAATGATAAGAGAAGAGTCAGCCTAGAGTTCACATTCCATTTAGGGGCTACTTAGGTTTAGTGTTTTCTGCATTAATGTAAAAAGTCTTTATTGAGGAAAAATTATTGTAATAATTCCAAAGACTACTATTCCCCTTTGTTAACAATTCTTCACGTACTGGGTGGCTTCCTTTCCTCTGTTCTACTCTGAAGGCCTGTTCTCCTTGGGCAATGTCCTATATACCCTTTCATTTTTTTTCTGGAGTAGAGTGAGCCTTTTTGTTAAAGGCTGCAACCTATTAACAGCTGCTGTGAGTAGAGGCGGCCTATTTTCCATTTTGAGAGGGCAGTATATATGATTAAGAATGAGAAATGGAAAGAAAATAATAGGGTAGAGGAAGAAAGGTTATCTCCAGAGATATATATACAAGCCCACTGATTCAAAAGTAGTATTTTAGTAAAACTTCTCTATAACAGGTTGGAATGTGTGTGAAAGGCTGCAGAGAGGGAGAATTAGAGAAATGAAAGGAGAGGAGGGGAGGGGAAATGATATGGGATAATCAAATCTCCTTATTACATTATAGAGAAACTAGAGGCCCTGAGAGAGGGCAGGTGATGTACCTTAGGCCACTCTGGGAGTACTCTTCAGAAAGAGGGTGCAGAATAGTCATTAAGAGTGGCCTTTGGAGACAAATTATATGACTTGAAATCTCAGCTCTACATTTTGCTAGGTGTGTGCCCTTGGGCAAGTTCCTTAACTGCTCTGGTTCTTGGTTTTCTTTACCTATAAAACAGGGATAAAAATAGAACCTACGTTGTAGGTGCAATAAGCATTAAAGGAGTGAATATGTGAAAAGCACTTAAAACAGTGGCGTGTAGGCCTGATACCTGACAGCTACCATAGGAGAATTGCTGTGCTTTCAAACTTTGTTAGATTTCAAGTACTAATCTTTCTCTTAATGTCTTCCCACCTTTTTACTTTGAAGAAGTAAACTATTTGTGAGTGAAGTCAAGCTCTGCCTCTCAGGCTTTGGTGAATATCACAGTTACACATTTTCACAGCTCTAGGTTGTCTGTGTGTAAAGAGAGCTGGAAAGTATCTTCTGCCATCTGGTCCCACTGACAGAAAATTTAAGACAGGAAGTTGTAGTTGAGGGTCAGGGAGCAGGGAAGGATTATTTTCTTTTGGTTTATACCAATTTGCAGTTTAAAGGAAGATTGCTTCCGAGGACCCTCAATAACCTTGAATAGATGTGACATCCCTAGCTGATTCACAGCTGTGATTAGAACTTCAAGAATGGTTCAGAATGACTCTGGGACTATTTCTTTCTCTCTCTCTCTCTCTCTCTCTCTCTCTCTCTCTCTCTCTCTCTCTCTCTCTCTTCTTTCTCTTCCTTTCCTCCTCTCTCTTTCGCTCCTTCCATCCTTCCCTCTCTCTCCTCTCATTCACTTACTCAGGAGTTTTCATGTGGCAAATACACCAAAGGAAGAGAGAATATCTAGATTTCTATACATAAAAATAAGGGTGATTTTAACATGATAAATGCTACTTGCCAAAACACAGCATTAGGCATGAGAAGTGAGATGTTTTTCATTTTTAAATTTAACTTGTTAGGTTTGGGTGGTGTTAAGATAAGTGTAAATTCATAACCAACTGAAGCTTAAGAGCGAGTGTTATTTTGACCGTACTGCTGCTGTGCTAATTCCAGTCAGAGCGAACCAAACTTGACTGAAAGAACAAGTGAGAGATGGGAGAGTGCTCTACAAAATAAAATATTTATCTTTGTATTACAACACGAAGCACTTTATTAACTTGTTCTTAATTATAAGGTCCTTGATTTGTATTTCTGCATTAGCAATGTCCTTCTCTGGAAAATAGTTTGGACCCCCACTCAGGAAGCTTCCATTCTTTAATGAACAAAGAACTGTATGTGTTGGTTGCAATGAAGTTATGTGAATTTTATTGATGTTTTCTTCTCTGGGTGAAAGTCCAATCCTCAGCTGGAAAGATGCATCTCAGGTAATCTGCTACTGGTACATTTCTCACTTTGCACTGTTTATATAGCAAAGTCAGGGCATAAAATCTAGACAACTGTCCACCTTCTGAAGAATGCACTATGGGAACCTAAGTAGAAAGAGATTAAAATTGGCCTTATAACATAGAGGCTCAATGGAATTTCAGTGGTCATGGTGAAGGTATTGGTGATGAACAAATAAGCTAAGTCTAATACAGTCCTTTCCCGATATCTTCATCTTTGGTGCTCAAACATTATTTTGTCTTTCTTTGTAAGAGTTGTTTCATTCTACTTTGTAGTAGACTTATGACTCTCATTGGACTGTGAGTTCTGTGGGGGCACAGATTATGGCCTGTTCATCTCCACATCCTCTCTAACCCCTCTTGTGAATGCTGGGCAATATTTTATTCAACTCATTCAGCAACTATTGATCCAAGTGTCTACTATAGGCCAGACATTGCTTATTCTGAGGACATAGCAATGAATGGAACAGTAAAAATACCTACCTTCCTGGAGCTTACATTTTAGCAGGGAGAGACAAGAGGACAGACAATCAACAAATAATACACTATATCAGTCAATAAGTAGACTATATCGTATGTCATTTGGTGATAAATGCTATGAAAGACAGGAATGAGGCTGAGAAGTGACAGTCTTTGGTGGTTTACAATGCATGGTTGCAAAGGCCCTGAGGTGGAAACATACCTGGCATTTTCAGAAACGGCAAGAAGGCTAGTGCATCTAGAGTCCATGAGGTAGGGGGAAATACCAGAGGATGAGTTTGGAGCGTCAGGGTAGGGAGAGGTGGATGTTGCAGGAGCTTTATAGGTCATTCTAAGGATTTTAGTTTTTGTTTAGAAGGAAATAGGACACCATTTGTGCTTCTGAAGAGAGAACCAACACAGCATGACAGATTTCAAAAGCATCATTCTAGCTACAGCATGGGGAATGTGCTCTAAGGAAGCAATGGTATAAGCAGCAGATCAATTAGGAAGCTACTGCAATAATCCAGGTGGGAGATGATGGCTTGAACCACTGTGGTAGTGGAAAAGTAGAGAGATGTCAGTGCATTCTGAATCTATTTCAAAGGTAGCATCAACAGCATTTACTGAAGGATCACATGTGGAATGTGAAAGACAGGACTCAAGGATGTCTTTAAGGTTGTGGCCTGAGCAAACAGAAGAATGGAGTTGCCAATTAACCTGATGGAGAAGGCTATGAGAGGAGGAGGTTTGGGAAGGGGTGGGAATCAGAGCTCAGTTTGAACATAGTAAGTTTGAGATGCCTTTTAGATATCCACATAGAGATATTAAGTAGGCATATTCAATTTCTGTAGCTCAGAGGAGAGAGCTATGCTGGAGCTGTAAATTGGAGAGTGTATACACAGTATGTGAAGCCACAAGATGATGTAAGATTAGATTGTTGTTGAATCAGCAGGATATATTCATTTATAATGATTTGCTTTCTCTCCAGATATTAGTATCTCACCTCTGATATTAATACAGACCAAACTAAGTGTCTCTGTATACCATTATGAAATTTGTAGGTTCTAAAACTAAGTAAATAGTTTCTACTGTATGTGCCTAGGGTAGTGTTAAGTCGTATGAGGGATATAAAGAAATCTAAGACTCAAACTCTGCCTTCAAGGACCTTAACATTTGGATAGGAAAAGAAGATGTTGACTTGTGAAACTTTATTCACACTATAAAGCGTTACATACCATTGAATGCATAACAGTCAATCCATAAGCTTTATTGATGGATATGTGTTTTATGTGTTTGCTATACATGAAATAGAAATTCCAAAAAGTGAAACACTGCACATGACAGAGAAGCCACCATTTAGATGTCTGTAGATTTCTTTGAAAATACTTATAGTGAAGAGCTGAAGAAAAAAATAAAGGATGGTTTCAAACTAGGTTTTAAACACTGTATGAAAGGTCCAACTTGCAAAGTTGCAGCATTTGATGAAAATGATGATAAAATAATGTAAAGAATGAAAATAAGTACATTTTACAAGGCTTTAAACTTTTCAGAGGACTTTGACATCTCGGATGGCATTTGATCTTCTGAAACACTCTGTGCTAAGGCAGATAATGCCTCTACTGGAACTAAGAGCCTTAGTGTCTCCTAGCTCAGCATTCTGCATGGAAAGGAGGTTCTTTCAGTGATTTATCATGAAGTTTAAAATTCCTCTTTCTAAACCCGATTTAGATCCTGCTGTTCCTATACAAGTACACTCACTGAAGTGTTGTTTACATCCTCTCAGTAATATGAAGAGCCAAAATTTACCACTATCTAACTCATTAGAAATGCTCTGCAAGCCTGAGGCTCAAAAGCCACAATATGAACACAAAGAGCTCAGTCCCCCTCAAGGACACTTTATTTCATGAGCTTTTCTCACCCAGAATCCTTCCCTTCCTCAGAGCACCTTTCTTACATGCAATATTAAAACAGAGGCAAGAATGTGTTCTTTCTGAATGTAGTTCTCTTACCAGTTTTCATTTCAAATGTGAGCTGTGCTAGGTTAATATTTGTGCTCCTGGCCACTTTCAAATCTTACAATGTATTTTAATCTAACCACTGACTCTAACATTGAAAACACACACATGCCATAGAACAATATTGTACTTTATTTGCATTCCAATACAAATATTTTGGAAGGCTGTCCCTCTTTTACCTTGAGTATATTCAGATGCTGCAACTGCCAGCCTCATCCTAAATGCTTGGCAATGTATGCATGTAACACAGAGCATTATTATTGCCTCCGGCTAGCTTTCTGCCATCTAGGTTGTCTTGTGCTTCACTCCTTTGATAGTATTATCAGAACCAATTGTGAATCTGCCCGATGCATTTCCTTGCAAGAGGACAAATCTAAGAAGGCTTGTGTTTTTCCCTCTCCTCCAGGACTGCTTGTATTAAAGGAGCTCCTTCCTCTTCTTTTCATGAAACTGAGCTTGATTAATCAGTGATGGAGCAAACGGACTGCAAACCCTACCAGCCTCTGTCAAAAGTCAAGCATGAAATGGATCTAGCTTATACCAGTTCTTCTGACGAGAGTGAAGATGGAAGAAAACCAAGGCAGTCATACAACTCCAGAGAAACTCTGCATGAGTATACCCAAGAGCTGAGGATGAATTACAATAGCCAGAGTAGGAAGAGGAAGGAAGTAGAGAAGTCTACTCAAGGTATGTTCTTACTGGATTTTTATGACTAATGTAGTCTCTCATTAGGAAATGCTGTGTGTGTAAACTTTCATTTCAAAAACGAATTTGCTGATGTTAACTGGTTAATAATCTGCACTGCATACATATGCTTAGTGAATCTGTTTCATATGTCAATCCAGCTGAGGTTGTAGGTTACATGTGCCTTTTGTGGATTATGCATGCCTCTTATCAGAGCATTCGCAATTTGTCTAATCCTACAAATAGCCATTTACAGATGGAAGGATAAATAATTTATAGTAAAATGGAAAGTAAACAACTAAGTGCTTTTCAAACCATTGCCTATATGGGAAAAACATCTCAAATAAATATCTGGCTTCTAAAAGAGCTCTTGAAAGGTTGGGGGAGACCACCATACAAGGGTCCAGAAAGTCTATCAACAAGATACCAAAACGTTGTTCATCAGAGTCCTAAGAGAAAGTAAGAGTTTGTTGGGACCCCTCCTACTGCAACCATAATGCAGAGCAGATCCTTTGGACAAAAAAAAAAAAAAAGAAAGAAAGATTTGATTATCTAGATTAGTGATTCTTGAAGTAGGGAGCTTGGACCAGCAGATTCTCAGGCCCCACCCAGACCATGTAAAAGGCAAATGAAAACTCCTACATTCTAATTAGTATTGTATTCCTGCATTAGTAAAACTTGAAATTGAGCCAAAGATTGAAGATATTCATAAATACACATTAAATGTTTAGGATATTAACCATATTACTCATTTTTTAGCTCTTAACATAATTGGTAAAAGTTTTATATCTGCCTTTTCAAGTAATTTATTTTAACCTCTATTTTTTCAGCTAAAGACAATGTAAATTTATTATAAAATAATTTTATTCTTCTAAACTGGCAATTGGAAAATGTTTTCCGATGGGAATTTGTTTGACTCTATTATGCTATAAGAGGTATGTAGTTCCCATTAAAATATTTCTCTGTAAGGTTGTCTTAATGGAATATAAACTTACAGTTTTGAGCTGTGGATTGTAAGATTGGAGTGTAGAGTGCTTGACCTAATACGATGTGAATTTAAATAAGAATGTACTTTTAGTAATGGTTTATTCTAAAAATATCAGTGATTTTGTACTAAGTCAGTATGAAGAACTAGACAACCTCATACTTTGAGCATTATGATCAAAACTAATTTGGGGATAAATGAAGTTTGTCTTCTATGATTTCAGCCTAACTTCCTTTAAATGATCTATTATTACTCAATAACCTTTTAATTAGCATTTACCATGTGTCAAGCCTTGAGTCAGAGGCTGGGGATGGAGATGACTATGATAGTTTCTGCTCATAGGAAACTCATAATGTGTTGGAGAAAATAGACATTAAGCAAATCATTTCAATTAAATGTAGTAAATGCTTATACATACAAATAAAATGCTATGGAAGTACACAGGGGAGTCAGGATCCATGGAAAGGTGATATTTGATCTCAGTCTCAAAATATGAATAACAGTTTACTAGGAGAAGGACATTCCTGGAGGGCAGATTAGCAGGTTCAGAAGCATAAAGCTGTGAAAAGGCCTGGAATGGTGAAAATTTCAATATGGCTCAAGTAAGGTACATTAAAGCCACATCACAAAGTCTTACATGCCCAATTTTTAGGAGTTCCTTTTTGTCTTTAAGCATTAAAAAAAAAGCTTTTAAGTGATGGATAATTTCATGAGGAATTACAATTTTTAGGATAAAAAGTGAAGAAAAGAATTATAGTTGTATAGGCAGCAGTATGGAAGATTGATTGCAACTGGGAAAAATTGGATGCAGGCAATCTGTGAGCAACTTAATTAGCCCCAGCTAAGAATGGTGATGGAAGTCTGAACACTGACTATTGTCAGTGGAGATGAAGAGACATATTCAAGACATATTAGTATGGTAGAGTTGATGGGACATGGTAATTGATTATTTGTCGAGTGTGAAATAGACAACAGTCAAGATTTCAAGTCTGGGAAACTGAGAAGATGGGGATCCACTTACGACAAGAAGGAAAATAGGAGGCATGGGTTTGGAAGGGAAGAGAATGAATTTCTTTCTGGACATGTTCAGCTGAAGATGCTTAGGTGACATCCATGTGGATTTTGCCATCAGGCAGTTGGAAATTTATGTCTGGAATCCAGGAAAGACTTTGGAATCCAGGAATCCAAAAGTCCAGACTGTTGATAGAAGTAGATTTAAGTTCATCAGTGTCTTTTAGTAGGAGATGCTTGGGGATGGAAGAGGTTACCCAGGGAGAATGTGTAGAGTGAGACTAGAAAAAGACCAAGGAAAAAAACCTGAATCTATCATTCATTCACCAACAGAAACACATTTTCAACCTATTTAACCTTTTAGCTAGCACCATCCTTCAGCACACTGACTTATATAAACTAAAGTATAAAGATCCAGGAGGTAAAAGCCTGTAAACTCAGCTTCTTGTCTGCCACTGACTCACTGATCTTTAGAGACACCTAGAAGGGAAAATATGTACCTTTCTGGGGCAGAAATGAATTATCTTATATTAAGCACAGCTGTGAGCCCAATTATCATCTCTATTGTGAGGTCTAGAGTACTCTTTGTTGTTTTACTCCATGTATTAGTAGAGGAAAAGAATTTTCACAAATAATTTAGTCTTGCATCAACCTAGCTAGAGCTGAGCCTGACTCACATTTTTAAGGAATAAAATCATCAAAAAATCATTAAGTTTTAATTCAAGAAGGAGGAAAGCAAACATAATTTTGATTGAGCACCTGCTGTAGTTCCAGACACTATGCTAGATGCTTTTAAGCTTATTGGCTGTGCAGCCTTAAGAAAGTTATTGGAACTCTCTGAGCCTATTTCTCATCTGCAAAGTTGACTTTATCATCATCACCAACACCACCATAATCACAATAATAAAAATAGAAGTAACAACAACAATAATAATAGAAAATCTTGAATAGTACCTACTCTGTTGCAGGCCTCTTGCTAGGTGCTTTACATTTGCTCCCCATAAACACCTTATGAGGTATAAGATATTAGCCCCAGTTTACAGATGAGATAGCTGAGGTTTGGAGAGAAATAACTTGCCAGAGTTTCTGCAGCTAAGAAGTGGTGAGAATTGGGTTTGGAAATTACATCTATGGCTCCAAACTTCTATTGTGCACTTTGCTATACTGCCTCCCATACTTACATCAAGAGGTTGTGATAAGGATTCATTGTGATCTCAAGTGTGAAAGTGTTTGGGAACTCAATAAAGGTTAGTTTCCCTTAATTTCCTTCCCCAACAACCTTGCCAGCCTCTTTATGTTCCAGTGACCAGGGGTTTACAAAGAGATTTACAAAACCTTTCCATTCTGATTATCTTTAGAAAAGGACAGATGATATGTAATTTATAACGAAATATTCCTGAGTCTGTCTGTTTCAACTTTTTAGGGAAGTTACTGTGTTATCCAGTTCAGGGCCTATTTTGGGGAAATACTAGTAGGAGGAAATACTTGATCCCATCTGCAAATATCTTCATATTCTTTATTTGCCCAGAAAGCATTCTTCCCCACCTGCCCCACCCCCAACTATATGCAGAGTACTGGATTCTAAAGTGGATTTTCTTATTTTCCAAAAGATTTTGAATTAAGGGGTGGACACTGATCTAATATTATTCATAACTAACAGAATGAATGAGCCCTAGGCAAACTTAGTTTATGTGATATTTGGCAGATCAAATACCCAGAGTAGATTTCCTGGAGGCACACAGGCTAGCAATTGTTCTCAAGCAGCCTCACTTCCAAGAGAGGCATCAATTGACTAAGAAATTAGTACTAAGACAAATGAAAATATAAGTATATGGATATATAAACCAAGGATAATAATTTCAGTTATGAGAATTGTCCGATAATCTTTATGATAGATGAGTTTTGAATATAACCATTTTACTGAGAAATAATTACAAATGAAAAGTCACCCATGCATCATAAAAAAGAAGTAGGGTGATGACCTATTACAATTCCCACAAGATCATTGACTCCTGGCATACTATAGCGGACACAAATATTCCGTTTCTCATTTCTTAACCTGCTCTTTTGTGGCCTCCCTTTTCCCTAATACAGTTTTTGGTGGGTTGGTTGGTTGGTTTCCTGTTTATATGTTACAACCTAAGTTTAAATCTCACATTATCGCCATCTGGCGGAAAAAATTTAAAACTGCCAATTTCTATTGACTAAGATTACATAAATCCAGGCTTATCTGTCATCCCCCGTCCCTCCATCCACCCACCCATCCATCCATCCATTTTTTTTTCATTCACTCATTTATGCATCAAACATTCATTTACTGTCAACTCTGTTCCAGATACTTTGCTGGGTGGGACAAAGTTCTTCCCAAAATAAATGAACACAAGTATTATTTCCCCTTCTTGCCCCAGGCTAATAAACCACTTTATCCCACAAGCAGCATTGCCACTTGTGGGTTCAAGGAGTAGACAGAAGCCAGGATTTGAAAAGCATTATTTCCCAATTCTTATTTCAAGCAGCTAGTAGTAGTATAAACTATTGTTTGCTTAAATCTTAATAGTTACTACAAAAATCTTGAAAGAACTCTTAGTCTCAGGATCTGAATTTCCATAAAGATCACAGATGGCATGTATGATACGACATAGCAAGGCCTATAAAATGAAGTTTTCAGCGGCATTTGATCACCTGTAATGAATTTTCTGCTGTGAACATGTTATGCTTCTAGTTGTCAGAAGTTTCTAGTATAAGAATCTATAATGATTGCCCAGAAAGAACCTAGATTATAAGAGAAAACCAAGTTATTTGGCAACAAGCCCAGCTGGCTCATCTCTTTCAGCCAGTATCGTTTGTTTATGAAAATGTATTCAATAAACATTTGCTTATATAGTAATCTAATATTGGGATGGAATGTCCATGGCACTTGTGCCACTGCTCCCTCCACCTGTCCCATGGCAGACATCCCTAATCAAATCATGGTGCGCTTGCTTGTTGAGGCCAGCTGAAGCCTCACAGCCTCATCAACGCAGCACTACTGCAAGCTTTGCCAATCAATTAGAGTTGGCGAGAGATGAAACCTATTTCCTATCTGTGGTCTGCTTATCTGTGCCAAGTTCTGTGTTAAACTCCGAAGATATATAGATGAATAAGAAAAAGTCTTTGCCCTCAAATAATTCAGAGTACAGTTGGGATGGCAAATATAAACCAGCAACAGTGATGCAGTATGACTGATGTTATTATAGTGATATGTATAAGGTACTGTGGGACTCTAGAAGCTAGAATCATGTACTCTGCTTAGGGAATGATAATGATTAGAAGAGAACTATCTAAGATTTATTAAGCACCAGACACTGAGTAAGGCACTTCAGATGGATTATGTTATTTAATCTTTCCTATAATGCTATAAGGTTGGAATTATTATTATTCCCATTTTACAGATAAGTAAAGCTAAAGCAAAGCACAGAGGTGTTAAGTAACTTGCCCAATATCGCAGAAGTAGTAAATAATAGTACTTGAGATTGGAAGCCAGGCAGTCTGACTTGAGAACCCACCGCCATAACTACTATGCAGAGAGATAGGCAGCTCTAAATTCAGATCCCGAGTTCAAGGAAATGGTGTGCATGCACACATGGTGCATCCATGCACATGTGTGTGTGTGCATTTGGGATCATCTATAAATAGATGGTTCCTGAAGCAGTGGGAGTAGATCATCCAGTGAGAATACATACAGTTAGAAATAGAGCCAAATATGATATGCTGAGAAACACCTGAATTTAAAATAGTGGGAAGAAGAAAAGGGGTGGTCTTGAGATGTCAGAGAATAATCAAAAGGAAGAGGTATCACATGAACCAAGGGAGGGGACTTTTCAGCAGGAAAATGTGACTAATATTGTCAGTCACTTCAGAATCAACAAGTAGAATGAAAATTGACAAAAGGCAGTAAAACAGGCAGTTTAGAAGGTCCTTGCTGACTTTAGACCAGAGATTCTTCACCTGGGCTGGACATTAAAATAACCTGGGGAGTTTTACAAATCCCAGTTCCAAGACTGCTCCTCAGACCAATTAAATCAGAATTTCCAGGGTGGGACCCAGATATTTTTTTCAAACTCCACAGGGGATTCCAGTGTGCATCCAAGAGGGAGATCCACTGCCTTAGAGTAAATTGTTTCAGTAATAATAGAGAAGATGCCAAATCACAAAGATTCAAAGAGTAAATGTAATGACTGGAATAAGGCTCTATTGGAGAATGTTTCAGGGTCTCAGGGAGAAGGAATGGCTTTGAAAGGGTTCAGTGCTTCCTCTGGGAGAGGAAGTAAGTTCTGAAATGGAGTGGCAATACTTGAAGTTCATGTCCTGATGATCTCAATTGTCTTGGGTAAAGAAGAGACAAGGTTATCTGCTGAAAGGGTGGATCGAGTCCAGAGTGTCAGATGAGTGATGAGAGAGGTTTTTGACTAGGTCAGGGTGGAGTTGTACATACATATCTGGAGCTAGAGAGATGCAGGATTGAAGATGGCTATGTGGGAATATTAATCACAATGTGTCAAGTACTCCACTGAATGGGTTCACATGTAGTTTTTATTTAGTCCTTATCATAACTCTATGATGTAGAGATCATCATTAGGATGCCTATTTTACAGAGTTACAAAGCTTGAATAAATAGCAGAGCTAACATATAAATCCATGACTGACTAAAGCCTATATTCTTCCCAGTACACTATTAGGTACAGCTCTAGTAGATGATGTCCACACTGTGCTATAAGTTTTAAATATTCACTCTCATTTTGGAAAAATGTTTTCCAAACAGTGTTGAATGCCAAACTGAAGTTGGAAATTCTTTATTTTGGAAGTGCCACTCTGTAATCAATTTAAGGAATATAGGATACATACTTCATGTGTTACAGTTTCTTCTAATAAGAGGGGAACTCCAGCCTGTCCCTATTGTTACCAGTGATCTTTGTAAAACACAAATCAGATCATACTATTTTTCTAAAAATCTTTCAGTCTCCTAATTCTCAGAGTAATACTTCTTCACCGTTGGGGACCGAAAAGTGGACACTATAAATGCTCTGAGAAGCTCATCAAAGCTCTGAATCTTCTTTTCAGAAAAAAACACCTGTACACAGACTGTCTGCCATACATTTCAAGGGGTTCAGGAAGCCCTTGAAGTCCCTCTACATCCATGGACCCTGGGCTAAGATTCTCTGAAAAGGGAATTTCCTGTCCCTTTAGCTAATGCAACTTAAATTTTCCAAGATTTAGCACCAGAAAGAGAAGCTACAAGGAGAAGCTGTTGGTGGGGACTGCCAATAGTAAACTCAGCCCCTGAATTTCAGCTTGCTGTAGTATTATGTCACCTTGATTTACTATTATCATCACCATCTAGGAAGCTTTCCACTCTACTAAATCCACAGATGGTCTAGATTTTGTCTCCAACAAGGGAGTCAATATTTCCCGATACAGACATGTGTACAATATACCCTAAATACAAATGATGTTTTCAAGTTATGCTGATGTGTGCATAAATATATATTGTATAGGTAAGTTTGGACCCAGTTTTGGTGAAGGGAGGCGAGCAAGATAGGTGGAAAAAAGGAGGAGGAGTTACAGTGGTGCAGTATAGAAGTTTCATCTTCATGCATCCTTCTGAATGTTATCATTCCTGTAAAACATGCCTTTTCCTTTTGCTCAGTTAGCTATGACTATAGGTAGCCACAGTCAATCACAATTCGTCACTTCTCTAGATACCAATTCATTGTCAAATGGTAAGATTCACCTAGTACGGCTAAATCTGATAAAAATAATTTTCTATATAGATTCTTAAACTGACTTTATGAAACAATACACAGTGACCTCTAATTATAGGCATATTACACAAGTGTGGTTTGACCTTTGACCGTCTCTCTCTTGTTAGGCATTCTTCATCCAGGAATAGCTCGCTCAGTTTCCCAGTTCCTCTGCCTTACCGCTGCTGAGGCTACATGGCCTTTTGCTCTCAGTCTGAAAATATCTCTTGCCTCTGCACGTGCGTTCCATTTCTACTGTCTATCCCTGATCCTACCTTTGCTTAATACTGTTTAACCCTGTAATGCTTCTTCCTAAATCTAGATTACTGCCCCACAGTATGGAGAATGATTCTGGTGTTCTCCTCTTAAATAACTCTTTACTCAGTAGAATTATGAGGCTTTTCCTTTGAGGATCTACACAATTTCTGAAAGAGAAGACTGGCTCCCTGGCCAAGTGTCACATGGATGACTGTGCCCTGGGAAACAAAGCAACTATCTTCTTTTAGGTATATCATTTGGTAGCTCCCTTTGAATTGCTTCAGCTCCAGGGCAGGAGCAAAGGGAATGTATAGCCCTGGGAATGTGAAGACTGGGGAAAAAAGCTTTGTTCTTTTCCTTTTAACTCTTCAGGCCTCACTTATTACATGGTTGACACAAAGACCAGACAAGGGTAAATCAGATCACTTGAATGACAAACACAATATATAACGTGGCTGAAGCAGAGAGACTAGTGAAGACTGATGAGAAAGGGGAGTTGATGAAATGTAAGAGGACACAGTTCCTAAACCTAAGAAGTGGAGTGAGGGGGCATAGATTTGGTTCAATAGATAATAGGGAAACTCTGCGACATCTTGAAGGGTTTTAGTTCATAGACTTAAGATTATATCTGTGTTACATGTTGATTCTCTCTTATTACAAAGATTTGAGCAAGATTCAGAATTGGCATTTCAAAAAAGAGCTTTATATTCATGTGAAAAGTCAAAAGCAGTTTTAAATATCTGTAGAAGCATGACTATGAGGTATGCCAGACGTGTCTTGTCAGGAAATTGTCCTGTCAGAAAACTGTTATTCTGCCTTTTTTGGTCATCTGTGATGCAGAACTAGCTCCATATACAAATAAGTTCTATTTATTTTCAGCACTTTTCTTTCTCATTATAATTCTGAAAGGGTCTAGAGGTGACAGAAGATAAATCTTGAATCCCCTGAAACCTTGGAAATATTCTCATTTTGAAGCCTTTATACCCCAAACTGAGGATTCTGCTGTCCTGTCTGCATAAACTGAACCATATGCAGTGCTATTTTGGTGCCAATCATTCCTGTAACACATGATTTAATTTTATTACTCTTGAGTCTTTAACTGTTTGAGCAAATGACCCTTTGTGTCTTTTATGTCATGTAAAAAAGCAGTTAGAAATGAGCTCAAAGGCACAAAAAAAATTAATAAGGACACACCCAAATCTTTCATAGAATTCAAAGGTTTGAGTTAAGATTCATTTCTCTATCTTCAATGGAGACATTTACAAGGCTTCACTAATAAAGTCCAATTATGTCTCCTCATTAATGGTTTAAGTCCAGAGTTTCAAGAACACTTTAAAAAATTATCACATTGACATACAACCTAGCTGAATGCTAATGTGTCTCAAATTAATCAATAAATATGGCCCAAAATCACCTTCACTAATTGGAAAAAAAGGAATTGGTAGTTTGGAAAAGTGGGAGAGTCACAAGAAATGCAGGATTTTATTGTATGTTTTAAATGTATTCATACACATTTGTATGTCACATATTTTGTGATCACCATCATTTATATAAGCAATTTATATTTTATAACTTTATATTTATATATATTTAGTTACATAATTCAAAGAAATAATGAGGTAGATCAATTTTTAACACAATTGCTCTCTCATTTTTTTTCTATTGATTGCATTCTCTTAAGACATACTTGTATATAATAATGGAGAGGAGAAATAGATGAGAAGCTATATAGAAAAGTATCTAAAATTCATACACGGATGCTTATGCCTCCTGCTTCTCCTGTAACTTCTCACCTAACTGTTCTAAGGCCCAGGTATGGCTGGTAAGTGTTAGTGGCTGGCAAGCTCTGTGTTTCTCAGTTGTTTCCCTCAGACTACCTCTTGTCCTCTTGCATATATACCAATAATTTCTGAAGTGTCCTAACTGTAACACACAGCCAAGGCCAATCCTTCTGCATGTTCTTTCCAATCCACACTGTGACTGGCAAGGCCAGTGTACCTGGTCAATGGACCATGGGGCATATATGATCAATCTGACTTAAAAGTACAGTTGGACTGGTTATGCCATCTTTCTACCACCATGCTTCAGGAATTAACTTTAGAGCCTGGGACAATATTTAACATATAATAGATCTTCAATGAATATTTATTGAACAAATGAGTTCATTAAATGTAAAGCACTTAGCATTCTCTTCCAGTAAATTAAATTTGTCAGAGGCACAAATCAGAAGATTGGCCAGCTTGATTGCTATATGTCTTTTTTAGTTTTCATAGAAAAGCATTTGATGATTTTTGTATATGATGCTTTGTCTGAATGGTTTGTAGTCTTTGCCATACCATGGAAAAGATGTTTAGATAAAAATGATTGTGAAATTCAAATGTCAGTTCAAAACCTTTTGCTGTGAACAACAGTTAGCCTAAAATTCACTGACAAAAAGCTTTCTAAAATGTATGAGGCTCCTTCTTTCCACGCCTTAGTTTGTAGAGTTCAATTTAGATGTGGAATTGGCTTTAGACTTTATGTATATTCAGGAGGGTATTATTCTGGTAAGTTACTTCCACTTGTATGGTACTAGACTGTAGATGTAGAAGCCATTGAAACATAGCTTCGTGTAGTTGTAAAGAACCTGAAAGCTTGGAGGTGGTTTTATGTTTTATTTGTCTTGTTCTTATCAATGCCAACTGCCATTAGTGCATGGAAAAGGAGATACTCCAATGAAATGAGGCTCCCTATTATTTAGGTTTTTGTTAATTGTGGTTATACTGTACTAATCAGATTATCTAAAAATGTATATTTGCAACTGGTATTTGCACTTACCTATGCATTGTGGGATTGAAATTTACATTTCAATATAATGTTTGGAGCCTATTTTGTTAGAATCCTGCCTTCATAAGAATGCCATGAAGGGCAGTCATCCTGGGATTTGCAATCTTACAGGATGTCTAGATTGAACAAGAGTGCCATCAGGAAGTTACTTTTCAACAGCTAAACAGACTCTCATAAATCATTCTCTTGGTAAAACACTTGAACTTTTGCTAAAATAATGCTTAAAAAATAGAAGCTCTAAAAGGAACACAATTAAACAGTTTTTATTACTCAGGTTTCGAACCAAAGTTCAAAGCAGTTAAAATTGAATCAGAAGGCTGCCGAGGACCTTCAGAGAACATGCCTTCAGGCAGGACCACACTAAACCTACCCCTCTACAAATTACAGGAAATTTGGTTCTATTTCGATCCTATCACCAAGCTCTCGTGATAGTGTGGTGTGTTGATAAATTGCTATATGTTCACATAGCAATTCTAATTTTTCATGCTGTATACCCGTAAGTCTCACCAAAGTTCAACTCAGTAATCGTTTTCCAGATGAAGCATTCCGTAAGTATCTGTTGATGACTAATTTTGAAGGCATCGAGAAATTTCTATCATTTTTTAGTGTTTGACAATGTTTATTTTACTGTTAAGTCTATTTCACGAAAATTCCACGTTAGCATTTTAAGCCCTCTCCCTTTGTCCTGTCCTTGGAGATCATGGAGTATAACCAGACACCAGTCACCAATAACTGGACACTTTCACATAGTGCAGTACTTGCTCATAGTCAGCCAGGCATTTAACACATATTTATAAACTGAATCAACAAACTGAGTATCTTTGATGTATTTGTGGATGAATTATTCAGGCTGGTAGAATAGAAAGAATCCCGAACTTCAAATTGCTTTTTTACTTAAAACCTAGCACAGTATCTTCACAGCGGAAGTGGTTAGGAAGTCCTGCCGGAAGGAATGAATGAATGGAATTGAAGGAAGGAAGCCTTGGGCACCCCTCCCTCTGCAGTCCTCTGAGGTGGGTCCTCACACCACACAACCTGCCTCAATCCTGACACTCCCCGGAGGCCACGGTTTCTCCATCAGTCACTCTCTCAGACCTACTATTCACTGCCCCACATGCGACTAACCTCAGTCTCCACGGCAGCACTCAAACTCCTTATCCTTCTGTTAAAAACCGGCAAACCCCAATAAAACAAAAATCCTGCTCCTTTGTGGTACACGCCATCCAGCTTTACCACTTACCCAACCTTACAGGTGCAGTCCCTCATTTCTGTAAGGTTTGGGGACCTGATGAAATTCTTCCAGTTGATTCCAAATGTTGGTATAACCCTGGGTTCATTTGCATCAGCTTTCATTTGTGACTGAAGCACTGTTATAAACCTGCTCTCCTCCTCTCTTCACCTGGCTAGGTCCTTCTCTGCCTTTGAGTCTCTATCTAGACACTGCCCTCGGATCACATGCAGTCCTGGCTGGATGCCCCTCCTGTAAAAGCCTACGGGTCTCTGCACATACTCCTGCCACAGCACCAATCACCCTTAATTGTAATTGCCTTTTAACTTGTTTATTTCTCCGATTAAACTGTCAACTTCTTGAGGGCAAGGACTGTGTCTTTCTTACTCTTGTAAACTCTGCCGCATAGTAAGTGATCAAAAATGTGTTTTCTTTTAGTAAGATAACTTTTACAAGGTTTTGTGTCTTCTTATGTAAAGTGGAGATAATATTTCCTTACTGTGGTGCAGAGGATCAGCTGAGATTGCATGCATAAATCATTTTGAAAACTGCTGGGACACAAATATTATTCCCAATTGTCAAATCCTTTCACAGTGCCTTCAACTCACAGAATGCCAATTATAGCCATTTTCAGAGAGTGATTTCCTGCCCATTCTTAGGATCTAGGAAATGGTGTCACTGGAAATAACGTGAAAATGAACAAAGTGGAACTTTATGCATGGAAATAAGGATGCATCCTATGTCCATACCAGCTGGTCTGATTTCACTGAAGATTGTAAATTCCCATGCACTTGTTCTATGGCTTAACTGTATGGATGAGCAAGGGTGGAAAGAAGCTTAACAAACTTTTTAGCCCCGTTGTGGGGACAATAGTTGTCAGACCTCCAATTAAACTGCGGTGAAATACCAGAGAATGGTTTTCATCTGAAATATTTTTTGAGAATGGCTGTGATAAGAATGATATGATTAATGCCAGATAATAAAATTTTAAATCCTAAAAGAGCATTGATGAAAATCAGGTTCCTAACATCCATCTTTTTCAGTATTGTAGGCATGCATATTAACCAATTGGATTAGAAGTCTTAATCTGCTATAATCTGCCCAAAGCATTGTGGCTTTTGTTATACTGTAGGTCTCTGAAAATCCCATCAAAAGTAGTTTAGCATTAGAATGTGTACTCCCTCTAATACTTGCTGATGGCATTGACTTCAAGGATGCAGTTTTAGTGACCCTTCAACAGCAGATGAGTCTTATCATGTCAGATTCTTCATCACCTATTGCCTTCATGCCACAGCATTTGAAAGGTTTTATGATCCAACTTGAATTCAGTTACTGTCATTTCACACCTTTATTTATTCAAAATTCTCTTCATGTTAATGGTTCTGTTATGTTGGGAATGCTCAAGAACTATTAAAAAATTGAACAAATTAATCTGTACACTTTCCTTCATTGGTAGGATATAGGAGGCACATTCCATTGGTGCTGTACTTTGAATAAATGGAAATATTGCTCTCTGGTTTGTTACCCTGACGGCCTTCCTAACTAAGCATCCACTGGATTATTTTACAATTGAGCCTACTGAGAGTGAGAATGGGAGTTTCTAATCTTCTAGGGGAATTTTTTTTCTTCTTTGAAAGGTTATGATAACTAGAATTCGTAGCTCATAAAAAGCTCAAATCAATATTGCCATTGACTTAATCCACATAAGAGGCTTAACTTCATAGGTGACTTCTGAACAGCTGAAACAAAACAAAAATCAGTCTCTGGTGAGTTCCCAAGTTTAAAATAAAGTTGAAAGCTTTTGCAGAGAAATGCTTCTAAACCAACAAAGACAGCAGGGTGGGACCTTGCAAACAATTGTATTTCAGCAAATAAATCCTCATTCTTTCCCATTTTCAAGAATAGTAAGAGCTAATATTTATTATGTGTCTGACACTGTGCTGAGCATGATCTCATTTAACCTTTAAAACAACCCTATGACATTCAGACACACTTATAATCCCCAGTTTACAGGTGATAGAACTGAGACTTACAGAGAGGTTTAATTTTCCCAAGATGACATATCTAGTAAGTGGCCCAGTTGAGACTTGAACATGGCTGCTGGACACTAAAGGTCATGCTCTTAATCAGTACACTATGGATATAAAATGTCATTCTTCAAATATAATAGTTGATGTTCAAAAGTGTCTGTAATAGAAGGCAGTGCTCCTTACCTACAATTAGAAATATCGGTATGGTTTTCCTAGGAAAAAGGCAATCTCCTGAGCGTTGTACACTTAAATATTAGGAATCCACTGTGATTAGTATCAGGCCAATAGCATTTGCAAGATGTCTCTGTGAGACTAAACTATATGTCATGGCTATAGGATAGTGTTCTTCTCTTTGTAAAGATAGATATCTAGGATGAAGATGAAATTCTTGACCTAATTCTCTCTACCATCATCCACTGACTACCTAAATTAACTGAGCCAGAGGTAATTCACTCATTGATAACCAACTTATTCCAAGGCCTTCAGTTTAACAGCCTCTCTTCTTCTGAAATTCATACTATTCAACTTTTGTTTTCTCCTTCCTTCTACTGCGTTAAGTGGTCTGTCAATCTTCAGACTATTGACAGACATTTTTCAGTGTTGATTGTTGCATCGTGGTCGTCTTTATTTTGTCCTCTACTAATATCTACAGGAAATCCAACATTTAGGTCACCAACTTTTCTAATGTCTAAGCCTCAGGGTTCCTTGACATCCTTAGCAAATGCTCTTGTCAAGATCACGAGGCCTCCATGTTGTTAAATTCAGTGGTTAATTCTTAATTCTCATCTTGACCTTTCCAGCAGCATCCAACGCCATTAATCACTCCTTCCTCTTCACTTTATTTGCAGGATATCACGTTCTTATTCTCCTCCCGTCCTACTGATCATTCCTTCTGAGTCATGCTATGATTCTCTGTTGGATTCCCTCATCTTCCCAGCCATGCAACATTCTCTTTGGTGCACCCATTGCCTTGGTCATGTCCCATCTCATGATGTTACTACCATTCATATGCCAAAAACAATGTCCAACTCCACGTGGTACAACTCTCTCCTCAAATTCAGATTCATATATCCAGCTGGCTATTTTTCTTCTCCACTTGGGTGGCTAATAAGTATCTCAAACCTAACATATCTGTATCGGATACTTCTTGTTCTTCACCTCATTCTCTCATCCCATCTTTTGTATTCCAGCTGTTGCTGTAGCTACCAGCTGCATGCATATGCACACTAACCACACTTCTCAGGTGCACTGAGTATCTCTCATTTCCTGCCCTTTCTACTGTCTCTGGGTGGCATACCTGTAGCAACTCACTCAACCATTCTGAGGCATGAACGCGAAAGCGTTAATACACCATGGGACAACACTTGACCTATGAGAGAAAGAGAGAAAGCCAGTCATGGATGCCTCCTTCTTCTGAGTTTAAGCAATCTTCCAGGCATTTTACAAGCTCTTCTGGGGAACCCCTATAAGATTAAACTTCAGTTGCCCATAGCTGTAACCAGCTCAAAAACTCACCCTTGGATTGACTTTCCTTACTTCTCTATTTCACCTTTACTGGTCTTCCATTCCTGTTTTGGAGGTCACTTCCCAAAGTTCACTCCCTGCACACAGTCCTTTGTCTCAGGTTCTGCTTTCTAGCAAACCTGAGACAATATTCAAAACCAGACTCTTGATTCTGCCTCCAAAATTTGCTCACCTTTCAACTTTCTCCATCTCAGATTATGGCAACTATTCATTCCAGGTCCTCTTATCAAAAACTTTGGTGTGACCCCTGACCTCATCCATTTTGTCAGCAAACCTTGTCATCTCTACCATCAAAATATATTCAGAATCTGACTAATTCTTCCCACTTCCTCTGCTACTACACTGGTCTAAGCCATAATTTCTCATTTTGATTTTTATAGTAGTCTTCACACCTATCTAACTCCTTCTGCCCTTGTACCCCTACAATTTATTCTGCATACAGTAGCCAGAATGATACTTTTAAAACCTGAGGCAGACCATGCTCACTCCCCAGTCAGAACCTGCAGTGGCTTCCATCTCACTCAGAACCCCAGGAGTGTACATAATATGGTCCTCCTTTCCATTTATGACCTCATCTTACTACTAGCTTCTTCATTTGTCCAACTAAAGTCACATTGGCCTCCATGATGTTTCTCAAATGATACAGCCATATTTCTGCCCCAGGGCCTTTGCAGTTGCTATTCTTGCTGCCCAGAGAGTTCTTTCCATTGATATCTACCAGGCTTGGTTTCTCACCTGATGCAGGTCCTTATTCAAATATCACCTTCTCAATGAGGCAGTTCCTGACCATGCTACTGAAAGTTACAATGCTCCCCCACATACTCCTTTTCTGTTTTCTGTTTTGTCCAAACTGGGACATTTTTGAGAGTGAAAGGGTATACTAAGAATAATCACACTAGGACCATAGGTATAAATCAGGACTGTCTAAGACCTCTGAGTCATTTTGGTCACCTTACTTATTACCATCTGATATACTATTTTACTTATTTTATTCATACTTTATTTGTTTATGTTTACCATGTATATTATACTTACTATACTATGACATGTATTTATTAGTAGTTATTACTATATTTTTATTCTCCTTATTTATTTTTCATCTACCCCACTAGAATTAGGTTCTCTGAGAGCAGGGACTTTTTTCTGTTCACTGAATTCCAGTTCTTACAACAGTGCCTGGAACATATTAAGCAACCGATAAATATTTATTAAATTAATGAAAGCCCACTAGAAAAGTGTCTGGCAAGTAATTAGCTCTCAGTAAATATTAGTTACTATTATCAATGCTTATTATTACTTATCATCAGACAGAAGTGATTGCTTTTAGCTCTGACTGAGAATAGTGTTTCTTGGGTAGCATTACTCTACTTACTCCTCAGTAGTACTTTCATGGGCCACCTGTATAGAGATGCTTGCAATTGCCAAATAATTATCATTGAATTGGTCTGCTTTCCTCCAGTTTTTTTAATCAAGATGCCTAATAGTTGGGTGACTTACATTCCTTTGTGATTCATGACATACTGATGAATTGCTCTTTGTACATCAGGGCAGATAAAAACATTAGCTGGTAAAACCTTGTATGAAGTTCCCATTTTAATACATTGGATTAATTTATTTTAAGTCCAGTTGTGAACATTTAAAAAAATGCTTAAACTTCTAATTGTCATAACAAGTAGCATATCTCCTGTATACTTTATCCAGTTGGAGAATGTGGCCAAAAATATCTTAGAAGAGTGATTTTGAGTTCTTTCAGTAGAATTCTAGAAATGCAAATTCAGATAATTGTAATGATCAATCATTTGCTGGTATGTTAATTTCTTAATGCATTCAATTTATCAGCAGCAGGTTTTTCCTAATTCTAAAGAAGCAACGCTTAATTCTCTTTTTACTGATTAATTGTGGAGAATTATACTTCTGGCAGTTGACAAAGGGACTTAACATGGCTTGCTTCAACACCATTCAAGACATAGGTAAATAATAAAAGTAAACAATTCATGAGAAGTGGAAACATAATTAACAGCAATCTTATGAATGTCTGTCTCCTCTTGCAAAAACCCTAAGCAATGTATAATTCCAAATGCTCCTTCAACATTTAAAAATTGACAGTAGCCAATTAGATAATGCAATTGGGCAAGCATTTATGGAGCATTTACTGTTCTGAGAATTTCCTTTTGGTCACAGACATAAGTTAAATACAACAGCATCTGTTTGTAAAGCTGGTGTTTGGAAGCATAACCCGTGGCTTTTTTATTTTGGCTTTTGTCTTACTGAACCTTTGTATTTAAAGGTGTAGGATTTTCTCTCCAGTACATCTATAGCCTTATAATTATGGGCTGTGTTATACCAGGATTGTGCTTTATTGAGACAGAATGGATGCACTGAAAGTTCACTTGGTAAGTTTTTTCGTTTTAATACTGAATTCCATGATGAGAAGCCTTGTCTTCTAACCTTTTGTGCAGATAGTGTCTCTTATTCCCATTTGCCCCCTTTTGGATTGCCTCTACTATATTGTCTACGAGAAAGATCACATCACTGGGTCAAGACTTGTACTTTCAATTTTGCTTCATTCACTCACTGAATGACCTTAGGTCTTCTTTTAACTGCCTTTACTAGTATATTAATAGTCACCTGGGGTCTTGTGGCACAGTTAATCAAAGTCCTAAAAATAGTTGAAAATGTACGGCCCTCCCTTCTGCCTCTAGAGAGAATCTTTGAACGGAGGAAGAAAAGTAAAATGGAAAGGGAGATTTGCTAAGATAATCAACAGTACCTCTGTGTGATGATTTCCTTTTTGGCACTGGCCTGTCTGATCTTCCTTAGTCTCCTAAAACTAAAATGCTCATTTCTGAGATTCTTCTTTATAATTCCTCATTTGACCTTAGAAAATGACAAGACTGACATCTATTTGAAATAAAAATAATAAAACTGGTGATATTTCTTTATGATACCTGTGTTGAGGTATAAGAGTACAGAAATGACTTCCAATGTATGCTAATCATATAATACTGGGTTTGATCTGCATGTAGATACGGCTCAGAAGAAGTGATTGAACTCTAGCAACATCCAAATGCTAACAAGAAGTCACGTAAGAATTTAATTCTCCTCTAAATTACATTACCATATCATCTTTTTCTCTAGTTTTTACCTCTCTGTCCAGTGCTATTACCAGGATTCAGTCACTTCTAGTTGCTATTAATAAACTTCTTCCTTACATAATTAATTATGGCCATATCAAAATAACTTTGAAAAATTCAAAGGTGTATTTTTGAACTATTCATCGTGAACCCAATGGGAAAAATGTTACAGTCTTCAAAGTGGGCTTTGGTGTGCTTTAAATACATTCCTTTACATTGGAAAAGATTTCATAACTTTTGGGGATTTTGTTAGTGATGTGGTGACACACTAGAAGAGTAAAAAGGGAGACTGAAAAGTTACCAGTTAGGAAGACATTCCATACCAGTAATGTAGAGAAAGAGATGGTGATGGGTTTAACTTAGGCATTGAATGTCTGAATAAAGAAAAGGAGACATACATGAGAAAGAAATTAGAATTGGTAGGATTTAGTGGCTGACTGAAGTTGAGAAAAGAGTGAAGGTTTCCCTCTTTGGTAAGTCAGTGAAGAGGGGTGCTAACAATCAAGGTAGGGAAGTAAGAAACACAGTTTTAGGGGAAAAAAATGTTCTCTTTTGACCATGACTTTTCAGGGACTCTAGATTTTCCGAGTAGAAATACCTAATATGAAGTTAGATATATAAACTTGGAGTAGTGGTGCTATACTATGGATGTGGGGGTTGTTGATGAATAACTGATATATGAAATTAGATGGGATCACACAGGAAGAGCACATATAGTGAACAAAACACAGAAAAATGAAGGTAGTGGACAAAATCGTGGTATACACCAACATTTGAAGGACTGGCAGGAAAAGAAGCCCAGAAAAATGTTGAGTAGTTAAAGAACTAGATGGAGAATCAAGAAAAGTAGTATTACAGAAGTCAAGAAATAATAAGGAATCTAGAAAGAGGGGGATAACAGAATCATATCTGAAGAAAGGTCTAGTAAAGATTCTAAAATCTTTACCAGATTTGGCAGTTAGGAGTTCATTGCTGACTTCACCAGGAGAGTTTTTAATATAATATTAGAGGCAAAAGACAGATTCCAGTGGGTTGAGGAATAAGTGGAAAGGAAAAAAGTGGAAACATTAAATATTCATTTTTAATACGGTTTGCTGAGGAGGAAGAGGATAGTCGAGGAAAGGGGCAACAGGTTCGAAGGAATTTTTGTTTTCTTCTTTATTTGTTTTATGGATAAAAATACTTGAGCGCATAAATTGGCCTAGCCCTATACCTCCCACAGTGATAATGAAAAAATATTTGAAGTATGAATGAATGAATACAGAATCTGAGAAAAGGACTAATGAAGAAGGAGAATTGTAAAGTAATAGGAAAGAGAGATAATATCTGACAGAGCCAGGTCCTGGAGAAAGCCTAAAGGAATGGGACCTAGAATACAGATTGAAGCTTTAGTCTCTGAAACATGAGAGAAGCAGGGATAATTGAAGGAGTTCATGATGTCTCATAACTGTTTTCTGTGTTAATTAGAAAAAAATTTCATTTGCCAAGATTCAGTAAGAGAAGGTTGTGAGTAGAGTAAGAAATATTAGCAGAGTGAACAATTAAGAGAGAGAGAAGACTAGGAACAAATATAGTAAGTGGTATTAGGGTTGCAAGGAAGGTTAATGTGTCAGTTAGGATATTGGTTGTAACTCACAGAAAGTCAACTCAAACTTAACTTGAGCAAAAATGGAGAATTTTTTGGTTCAGAGAATTTTAGGAAAGGAAGTTTCAAATAGAAAGCTTCAGAAGGGCAGGGGTGTGACTGACATCAGAAACAACCATATCTAATGAATCAGTTATTATCAGCATAGTCTCTGTGTCTTTCTTGTGGTGTTTATATTTAAGCTTCATTTTCTTTTATGCACACAGGCTTTCTCCACAGTGACAAATGTGACTGGTAAGGGTTTATGAGCTTCTCTTCTGACAGTTCTGGACACCCTGATAAAGAAGGAGTCTATTCTATGGGCTCCAAGTCATAAACTGCTAAGCAAGGACTCTGATTATTTCTGTGTGGTTCAGTTGTCCATTCCTGGATCCTTTAGTCATGACCAAGAGTAGGATCTGTGATGTACCTTGACTGATAAAGCTCAGGTCAGGTGCTCATATATGAACTGATCAACTGTGGCAATTCATGACATCATTCAACAAATATTTATTGGGTGCTTACAGTGTACCGGGTCTTATTGTGGGTGTTGGTGACACAGTGGCAAAAGACTCAGACATGGTCCCTACTTTGGGGGCCTTACATTCTAGTAAAGGAAATTGATAATAAAACAAAATGTTTCTGGCTAGTGATATATTCTCTGAAGTACAGTAGCCTTATAAGAAAGAGTAACTGATGGTAGGGTGTACTTCAGACTAGATGATCAAGAAAGTATGGATAGCTGACATCTAGATAATAAGAAGAAGCCAGCTATTTGAAAAGCTTGGTAATGATTATTTGAGCAGAGAACAAGTACGAAACCCTGAGTAAGGAATGAGCTTAGCATAGTAAATTAACACAAAAAAGGCCACTGTGACTGGATCTTGTGAATGAAGGGGAGATTGTGTGAGATGAGGTCAGAGAAGTGAACAATAGCCAGATCCCTACAGGACCCTGTAGGCCACAATCAGGAATGGCCTGTGTGGTTGGTCCTGTGAAACCAAATGGTGGTTCTTGTAATAGCCATTTGGATGGAGGGCAATAGTCCTAGAAAAGGGATACTAAGCACAGTAATATGAGTGCCCTTATCAGCCCATAGGCAGGAACAGTAGAAAATAAAACCTCTTTCAGAATTGACAGGTCAAATGAAAAGATCGGGGAGAAGGGAGAAGTAGTGCTTCTGGAAGACTAGTTGAAATGACTAATCCTGGATTCAGGGCCTCCAGAGCAAAGATCTGAAGTTAGGAGTGGCTGATAGACTGGGAGACTAGAAAGAGGTCATCAGCCTTGTGGTCTTTGTCAAAGCTGAACAGTAGGTTTTATTGCCATGAGGCTGTCCAATAGAATAGGTAGAAAAGTAGGATACCATTTTCAGAGTGTGATTTCCTAGTCAAAGGTGTTGGAACACTCTTCCTCATTCTGATGAATATTTGCTTTTATATATTTACTTATATCCAGCCTAAGTTCATGAATATCTTGTTAATATACCTAGTTTCTAGGAACTTGCTGATGTGAGTTCAAAATACCCTCTCTTTCCTCCCCTCCCTTTTAAAATTGTGATCTTTTCCATTATTAAACATTGGCTTTTTTCCCAGGGATGGCACTGAAGAAGAAAATCAATGACATATCTAGCCAGCTGCCTTGCACTGAATGGGCATTCAAATAGACTCCAAGGGCCAAGTGCAGATGGTGATTTATTGTGCATACAACTTCTCCAGAATGCCTTCATTTGAGCACTGGTGTATATACAATTACTTACCAGAATGCTGCAGTTTTACAATTTAGCCAGGGATCTGTGGAAAGATTATGTTCACTAAGAAATCCACAAATGTAGTTTCCAACCTTTGCAGTAATTCTACAAACTCTCAGTAGTCTTCTGCAGGAAGAAAAGAGATTACAAAAATAGCTCTTCCATTTTACCATATTTCTCACTATTTTCATCCTTATGCAATTCCTATTTCAGATCCAACTCAAATTTATTAAACCATGTGCCTCTCCTGACATGTAAGTAGATGGAGTTGCTAAAGGCAAATCATTTATTGTGGCTATTGTGAAACCCTAAATTGTGGTAGTCATCTACACGTATCAGAAGCTTGCTCTTTGAAAGATCATTTCTAGGCAATGTTTATGTGATACTGAAACAGCCAATTGAAATTTGAACAGTTTCAATAAACCAGATCCTTGACATCTCATAGGCAGAAAAAACAAGGGCACCTCTACTAAAGTCCCTTTTCTTATTGAAAATGGCTTGAATTACCATAATTTGTCCTTATAATTTCAACTTCAGCTGAAATTGTAAGGGTATTATTATGTTTAGGAGGTTAATTTCCAAATCTTGCTTTTTCTCTCTGGGCAAATAGTACCTCATTGCTGTGCTATTTTGGGGATGGCACGTGTGTCCATGCATTTATGGGTTTACATTGTATTTGTGTTTTATATTATGGAGATCAGGTTGTTTACAAGTGGAATTAAATTCTGTTTTTCTTTGTACCAATGAATATGGAGTTATATCACAATGTATTTTCTTTAATATTTTGGCTAAATTTCAATGAAAAAAGTTAATCATTTTAATGGCAATACTTCAGACCACTCTTTAATGCAGACAATACACAGTCAAGATTCATAGGAGCTATAAATAAAAATAAGCTGTAATAGTATTGATGAAAATCAGCTCAGCAAATGAAAATAAGGAAGTTCAATAACAAATAATATACTGCAGTGACATATCCCATTGAGTTGCAGTATGGGGTGGTATGACTAATAGCCCTTCAAATTATTTCTGTACCTTATTATATAATCAGCATCTTGGATGACAAGCTACTAGAAGGGATAAACAAACTTAGTTGTATGGTGCTTAGTCTAGTATCCGCCCCCAGTTGAATGTGAATATGTGTCTGATGCTGCATAGTACTGATTGCACCCACCATCATGTGATTATACCCATCATCATTGACTACCTTTCCAATTCTCTTTAGGATTTTTCTTCTTATCTATATTTTTCTCTGTCCTTTCTCAAGAACTTTTCCCATTTGAATCTTAGTGTAAGTTTCGTAATGGAAGAGCTCATGGTCTGCATGTGTTAATACAGGGAGAAGCACTGACATGAGCATCATTTGTTCACTGAGCATTGCAATAGGCACTCTTGGAACCATAAAAAATAAAATAAAGTCTATGGATGCTACTCTCCATGTATGGAGCCTAGACAAGACGAATGAGCACATACCTCTGTAGAGTTTAAAGGCACTTAAATATAACATCAGAAAAATAAAAACAAACTGAGAGTCCCATTGTATTTTAAATTGGATCCACCCATTTATGATAACAGTATCTCTATATATAGATTATCATAGTCACTATTGATTCCATATTACTATGTCATTTGTTGAATGAATGAATGAATAATTGGGTGAATGTTTTCAGTGGTTCTTGCCAGTGTTTATGGGTGAGGTATGGTGAATAACTGCCAAATAGTTATATGACATTTTAAAAACTGTGACCAGACACTGAAAATCTATTTATTAAAAGTGCTGACCCCCCCTTGACAGTGTCACTATTGTTTGTACTCTCAGTCAGTTGCTATCATGCTTTTGCTTAGCATTACATTCCAGAAATATTTATATAGACAGAACACCTATTATGTGCTAAGCAATGTAATATGTACTGAGTATTGTGGAAAATGAAACAAATATAGACCCTGCCTGCATTGAGCATGTATTAGTGGAGATAGACAGTAAACAATGCTATGAAGGTAACCAACAGAGTCTGTTTTTAGAAGATGGCAGTATAAGTCTAGGGCTATATGTTGTGTGTTCAGGGAAAGCCTTACTAAAGAATTAATCTTTAAACTGAGATAAGAAGGGTAGGAAAGGTCCAGGCATTTGAAGACCTAGAGACAAAGCACTCCTAGCAGGGGGAACAGCATATGTGAAGCCTTTAAGGCATGAAAGTATTTGGTGTGTTTCAGTAACTTTAAGGAGACCAATGTGACTGTAATGCAGAGAGGGATGGGAAACGTTCTCCTTCATAAAGCTGAAAATAGGAACACACCAGACCTAGGACTCTGTTGGCAATCCTCTTTCTCTTAAGGGTAATGGGAAAATGTCAATGGGTTTTAACCAGGGGTATGAGTGGTGTTTACGTGTTTAAAAGATTATTTTGGCTGCTGTTTGAATAGTGAATAGAGAATACAAAGAAATAAGAGTAATCAAGTATAAAGTTATTGCAGAGGTCCAAGCAAGAGGTGAAGCTAGAGGGAAGAGGACAAAATTGAGATATATTTTAGAGGTAGAACCTATAAGACTTTCTGTTCCAGGTTATATTTGAGTGGGAAGGAAGAGAGAGGAATCAAGAATGAGTCAGGTTTCTAGCTGGAATGATTGATGTGGGGAAGATTAAGAAATGAACGTGTTTCAGGTTATAAATCAAGAATCCTGTTTTAAATATTTTTATTTTGAGATATGCACTAGATATGTAGGAATATAAATAGGTGGTTTCATTTACTAGCCAATGATCTTGCAAGATCAGAAGTTCCTACCATGGAAATAAGTGACTAGAGTGGTGGTTTGCCTGTCATGCTTTTATTAATTCAACAAACATCTATTGAATCTTTGCTGTGTGGCAAGTATTGTGCTAAGCACTAGGAATACAAGGTCATAGTCACTGCTGATAAGAAGCTTATTATAATCTAATGAGGAGACTGAAAAAACATGGATAATTTAAAATCCAGTGTGATAAGAACAGTAGGAGGAACATCTAATTCAAATAGGGAGTTGGAAGGGTCAGGGAAGGATTCTTAGAAGATATGACATCTGAGTTAAGTTCAAAAGTAATATCTAGCCAGGCACAGACGAGCAAAAGGCATTACAGATTATTTTTATTAGAAAAAATTTGTCTCAGTAACAGATTTAAGACAAATCAGAAGAGGAACATTTTAATATTTTTCTGATCACAGACTATTTGTATGGCATACAGTATGATTATTGACTGTCTATTATATCAGAATCGGAACTAGAAGACCTGTTGGGACATCATCTAGTAAGAATGGTCCTTGACTAAATGATGTTTCAACTTAACAGTTTTTCAACTTTATGATGATGTGAAAGCCATACACATTCTGTGGAAACCATACTTCGGATTTTGAATTTGGATCTTTCCCGGGCTTGCAGCATGTGGGATGATGCCCTGTCATGGTGCTGACCAGCAGCAATGAGCCACAGCTCCCAGACAGCCACTCTGGCACAAGGGTGAACACCCGGTACACTTCCAAGTGTTCTGTACCTGACCATTCTGTTTTTCATTTTCAGTATTTAATATAGTACATGAGATATTCAACACTTCATTCTAAAATAGGCTTTGTGTTAGATGATTGTACCCAGCTGTAGGCTAATGGAAGTGTGCTCAGCACATTCAGGGTAGGCTAGACTAAGCTATGATGTCTGGGAGGTCAGGTGTATTAATTTCCTTTTTGACTTAACAATGTTTTCAACTTAGGATGGGTTTATCAGGATATAGCTCCACTGTAGGTCCCAGAAGATCTATATAGTTTTAGGATGGGGAATTAGACTCAGAGATGGATGACCCATCCAGATAATTCTGCTGTCACTTTTTCATGTTCAGATATTGTAAGTACACTATGAATGCATAGTCTATGTGGTGCCCCAAAGCATTAATTCAATACTCTGAGTTATCCACCTGTTTAAGAGAGCATTTTATCCCCAGAGATATTGCATTACACTTGATTCTGCTCAGTTGTTATTTCCCCCTTCATTCACAATGGAATAATGTGAGGCAATCCTTCAATAACTGGTATCTGTAATTAAACAGCCTGTTTAATATTATAAGGTGACATTCAGTATATAATCTTTCAAAAGAAGATTGTGGTCATGTTCCCTTACTTTCTAAGTCCTCATTTTCTGCCACTGAACATACCAGTGTTTTGGGGGAAAGATGAAAGAGTTGACTATTTGAAGTTCAATTATTGGTTGTCTCATAGCTCTTTGTTTCTAATGCTCCTATCCCTCGCCAGACTGACACTCTGTTCACTTACACCATTGATTTCCTACATGTTCTGTCACTGTTGCTTCTAGCATTATACTCACTGGAAAAAGCAGGTCCTCACAAAATATAGGCAGGAAGCAAAACGGAATACAAAAGCAAAGAATGACACCATTTCTCTTTCTTCCCTTCCGCACAATACCAAATTCAGTAAATGAATGGAAAATTTTAGCAAAGAGAGCAAATTATGCCTCAACAATAACAGCAGTGCATTCAAAATCAAAGGAAAGAAACACACAGTGCTTGTTCATTAAGCCAGTTGAGAAGAAGCTCATCTGAATGCTTGATTATATGAGTAAGAATTACAATTTTATTACTCTAAACCATAAAGCATTTGGCACTTTTGTGTAAATCAAGTCCATGCACTCTCTTTGGGGGACAGTTGTAGTAATATCTGACAAAAATGAAATGGAATCACCTTAAATCTCTATCAGTAGGAACTGGCTAAAAAAAAAAAAATTCTTCCATATAATGGAATACTATGCAGCTATTAAAAAGGATGTAGACAGATATATCCCCAAGGTATTATATTTTTATCGAAATATAGTATAGTCTCTGTCAAAAACTTCCAAATTCCAGTTAGAATCTATTAAACATATGCACATATGCACAAATGCACACACATCACACTTTGATCCACATATACAAAGATGCATATATACACATACAGAATTACAAGTATATATATGCATAAGATATGCAAATGTTTTTTATTGTTATGCCTGGAGAGTAGCACCTACAGACAGGGATACAAAGAAGTATCCCTTCTCATCCTATATATCCTTTCTATATTTTTCAAAATGTTTACCATTTGCAAGTATTTTTTTATAACAAAAAAAATGAGATAATGTGAAAATATTTACATGGAAAATAAATTGTACAAAATAGTATACACAGTATTATGTAGCTATATAAAAATTATGAAGTAAAATATGCCAAAATGATTTTGAAATTCAGAGAAAGTTAAACTGGATAAATAACACATGGCCAAACAGAGATTCTTCAGTGTCTGCTTTAATGAACAGATAAGAATGATTACCAATTATTGGAATGCAAATGCATGCTTTCAAAATACTTTTTAAAAGCTTATTTTGAATAGCTTAAGCTTTTGCTCTCTACATTTTAATTTGTTTTTCACTAATAGTAAATATCTCACGAAGCCTGTTGGAATTTTAACAAATTCTGGATTTGTAGAGAATTTTAAACATCTTTGTGAAATCAACAGTGGACAATAGTTAATCCCTCTTTTAAAGTACTCTTTGAAATACTGAATTAAATCTCATCTGTAGGTTAAGAAATCACTCAAGATGGTTGTATTCACTGTATTCACCTTCATGAGTCTTTAGATTTATTTATCCTTTTTGTAATAATGGACATGTTCAATTTGGTGAACAAAATCTCAGAAGTCTGCTTTGTTGAAAGAGGGCCCTCCAAACTGGTTTGCATATGCCTTTTTCCATCTGGCTTCTGGCCTTTGATTAACACCTTCATGAGAGTGTGGATAACCGAAAAGAAGGGTGAAATACTAATTGGTTATTACTACTGCATCCAGGATAAAAATCTGGGAGGAGGGCTTCTTGAAAACCAGAGATTAATTTTCTCTGCTGCTACTGCATGGATTATTAAGAGTTGGAACAAGAGAGTTGGAGGATTTGGTTTTAAGATTTCTCTGGGGATTATTTTTAAATAGAATTTGGTTGATTTGAATGTGAATTCACCAAGTGTAGTGATTTAGGGAAGCTGTTCAGAGGTACCTAATGAGATTTCTTTTTACTTTAGTACTGATAGTGATCTTAAGCCTACGTATGCAGAGATGCCTAAAATTTAATTAAAGTAAGTATTTTTAAATTTATTTTTCTGTTTGCATTATATGCAAATTTATAGAAAGTCCACATGAATTGTGGTGATTTATTTACTTTTAATCTCTAGGGAATTTAATTTCCATATTATTAAGAATATCTATACAGATTCTTATACTCACGGGTAAACATAGTAACTGACTCATGCAAAAAGTCATATTTGGAATCTGATATTTCCCTTACATTTTAGTTACATACTTTCTTTCTGGGATTCTTTCTTGCATTTACAGATCCTATCAATCCCTCAAGGCCTAACTCAAGTCTCCCCTCTTTGATAAAGTCTTCCTCCCCAACTTCTGCATATATTGCTCACTGCCTTCAATGGACTCCTAAGGTTTTTATTGTCTGACATTCAGTCTTGCAGTTGACTATTTACTGGCTTAAGCATTGATTGTAAAGTCTGTATCCCCAGTGAAATGGTGAAATCCTTAAGGGACTGCAAATACTTTTAATTGTATCGATATAGAAGTCTCTTGAATTCCTTCCAACACCTAACAGAGTACCACGTAGGTGCTCAGAAATATTGGATTTTTTTGGTCTATTTTTGGGGCTCTACACAAGTTACATTTAAAATTCCTTCTATCTCACTATTGCCATTGCCTCAATTAGTTCTATCCCTTACTATATCATTTTTTTTATAAGGCAGGCCAAAATATTGCCACTGATATTGAACTCTAGTTTGGCTTATCTGCTGGCAGCAGGCTTTCCTGTAGGGCATTGTGAGCGTTTACAAAGCTAGTATAGCTAATCTATTACAGAGCTATCTTGCCCTTTTGGTCTGATTTATTTTCATGGGGCTGCAATATTCTCTGGGTGACTGTGAAAGCTCAGGATTCGACTTTTGCAAGCATCAGTGACCAAGTAGTAACTTTGTGGAACAAGAAATCATCTCGTGACCATCTACACTTAAAGGCCAAACAGAACACTTCCTGTGATGATGAAGGGTGTTTTGGTAGGTGTATGCTGGGGAAAAGGGGGCATGGGGACAGTATCTTCTCTCCCTTTGTTCCCACAATCTCTGTTTACCCTGCTCATCCCACTAGGCCTCACGCCACTAGAGATTCAATACCTTTAAGTAATATTTTAATATAGCATATAATAATTTATCTTCTTTCCCCAGTGTAGACCATAGAAAATGTTTGTCTCCCTCCTCTGCTCAGGTCTTTAAGGATTTCCTTCTATCTTCTAGAAAACCAACTTGAGAGACTATGAAATTGGAGAGACTTGCATGGAATCTGATGTGGTGACTCTACAGCCAATTCTGCCAAGGAAATAACTCCAGAGGATTCAGGGGCAGTATTTAAGGGTTGCAAGAGACATCCTATCCTGCTCTTGGGCTTCTTTGGCTATTTTGACCTCAGGGTTCCTTTCCCTGAAAAGAACAGGTGTGCCTGACAGCAGGTGTGTTTGTTCTACTTTTCCTATGGCAGCTGTCACTCCCCAGGTAACTCCCTTTTCCAGGTGGTGAATTCTTACAAGCCATCATCTTCTTTCCTGGCTACTATTACTTTAAAAAAAGCGTTTGGCTGTCAACCTTCCCTCATTGGACTTTAGATTCAGCTGGAGTGCTATTGTTGTCCTTGTTGATTTTCTTTGCTTTTGTATTTTGGGTTGATTTTTTTTAAAGGGAAAATATATCTTTAGGTGGATTCTATTTACAATTCAGACAAACTTAATGTTTTCCTCTTCAAAGCCTCCATGAGTCTGCAGCCCTCTTTGATTTGAATTGAGTTTTGAAGGCTTCTTCTGTGACAGCTCTGGGTTTCTCCATTTTTGCATTTGCTAGTATATCTTAGGGTCTGTCCTCAGTCAAGACACCTGCTGCTGGGACTGCCAGTCACCACATGCTTGGCTTTCATCCTCCCTCATTTCTATTCTTAGTGTGTACATCTCATAACTCTAAAGGACTATTTGATGCCCCAGTGTTTTAATACCTACATGATTAAAGCAGCTGAGAGAATTAGCACATGCCCAAAGCCTAAGGAAAATTCCAGTCCAAAAGAAATTGTATCTCAGACCAAAATCATTTTTAATAAACTCTGCTGCTCAATCTTACCTGTTCCTCTGTAGGGTTCCCTCTGGCATTTTGTAGGTATTTCAGAAATCGGCTTGAAAAGGGTACTTTCAGGCATGTGTTTGGCTCTCAGTATAATAGCATTTACTGAGCTCCAACAGTGTACAGGACCCTTATAGTGGTCTCATAGTAAAATACAAAAGAAGCGAGCATGCCATTCTAATACTCAAGGAATCAAGTGACTGGAACTTAAGATGAACTGAGGGAGACAAAATGCATGAAAATTAAAGACTTAGGTGCATTTTGAAGGCATCAGATGAATAAAGGTGACATGTAGGGGCATAAAGTGAATGTGTGATCACAATTGAAAGGAGGTAGATATCTTCAGGGAGAGTCACAGAGGAATAAACAGTGTGGCTGCAAGAGCTTTTCTCCTGAGGGTTCTGAGGGTTTTTGGGAAGGCAATGCACAGTATAGAAAAGAAGTTTGTGTTCTGATAGTTATATGACAATAATAATAACCGCTATTTATTGAATTTTTACTCTGTGTTAAGGTAAAATGAATTGAAGAATAAGGGAACAGCAAAATATAAGGTTTAAAGCAATTCATTTTTTTTACTGAAGAATTGTTGATATACAATCTTATGTTGGTTTCAAATGTACAACACAGTGGTTCAACAGTTACCCACATTATAAAATCCTCACCTCCTCTAATGCAGTTACTATCAGTGTAGAAAGATGTTACAGAATCATTGAATATATTCTCCATGCTGTACTGCCATCCCTGTGACCAAGTTATATTGTGATTGCAAATTATTGTGTCCTTTTATCCCTTCCCCCTCCCCACCCACCTTCCCCAACCCCTCTCCCTCAGTAACCACTAGTCCCTTCTCAGAGTCTTTGAGTCTACTGCTGTTTTGTTCCTTCTGTTTTGTAAAGCAATACATTCTTGAAGTCTGAAGTGCATGACCATGGGTTATGGCACAGCTAGAGAGGTAGGTGACATGCATGTCTGTGTTTGTGTGTGTGTGTGTGTGTGTGTGTGTGTGTGTGTGTGTGTGTGTGTGTGTGTGAGAGAGAGAGAGAGAGAGAGAGAGAGAGAGAGAGAGAGAGAGAGAGAGAGAGACTGAGATAGGGAAAGAGACAGAGAGATAAAACATACAAAATGAGACAGAGACAAAGTTAGAGAAACAAAGAGAAACCTTGGAGAATAGGGCAGGGTCTGGGAATTAGAGGCTACAGTGTACAGTAGTTTTCCCTTACTGGCAGTATAGCTTTCCGTGGTTTCAGTTAACCTGTGGTCAACCGTGTTCCAGAAACAGATGATCTTCCTTCTGACATGATATCAGGGGTCAATAGTAGCCTAAGGCTAAATCACAATGCCTGCATCATTCCCCTCACTTCATCTCAACACATCGGTAGTTTATTATCTCACATCATCACAAGAAGGGTGAGTACAGTACGCTAAGATATTTTGAGAGAGAGGGAGCACACTCAGATAACTTTCATTACACTATATTGTTGTAATTGTTCTATTCTGTTGTTCATCTCGTACTGTGACTAATTTATGCATTAAACTTCATTATAGGTAGGTATGTTTGTATAGGCAAAACCATAGTATATATAGGGGTCAGTATTTTCTACAGTTTCAGGCATCCAGTCAGGGTCTTAGAATGTATCCCTGGTGGAAGATGGGTGACTCTTGTAGGTGAACAGTAAGTTCAGTGAGGAAAGGAGTACAAGAAAAGAAGAGGCTGTATATAAAGAGAAGGATTCATAGTTCTAGATCTTGGAATTAAATTATTTACCTACTGAATGGATTTTCCCCAGAAACCTTGGACTTATTTTGCTCATGCATAATAAAATAGAATATCTAAATTTGAAAATAGAGTTTTCACAGAAAGTAAAGTGTTTCTTTAAAATGCTAAATTCTTGACTTCAAGAGTATGTCCAATTTTTCCACATATTTGTAATCCATGATAATTCTAGGGCATAGCTTATTGGAAATTAGAATGCCAAAACCATGTCAGAAAACTATGTAAGTAGAGATTTACAGTGAATTATTTAAGAGACCCACATCATCACATTAGTACAAGGCTTAGCTATATTATGACAGTGGAAAACCTAGTATAAGAGCCTCCTGGAGCACCAGGTACTATGCCTGAGGTCCCTTTCCTGCAGCTGAATTCTCTAGTGGCATTTATCATAATTTATGCCAGAGGATTCTTTTTCTATAGACATAATCTCTGGCAGGAATTTCACAGCCTCTGTTGACCGATGTGTATATAGGCCCAGGCTGCTAGACAACACCAACAATCAGCAGTCAGCAAATACTTATTATGTCTTGACCATGTGCCTAACACAAGCTAGAAACAAAGGGGGATATAAGAAAAATGATGCATAAACAATCCCCTCCAATACTTTACCATCTAGTTTGAGCCACAGGGCTGACATACTTAAAGTAACTAAAATAGTGCAAAGGCTATATTCAGCCAAAGCCATGTTGTCAGGGGGTGGGGTGAGAATTTTAGTAGTTTAGAAGAGGGAGAATCAATTAGAGCAACAGTTTGGGGAAATCTTCATAAAGGAATTGGAAAGTGTCCTACAATTCAAAAGAGGTAAAATTTAAAGAGATAGAAAAAAAGGAAATAATTTACATTGAGAATAATTCAAAGGAAGGCAAAGAAGAAACCTGGTATTTTTATAGTACAGAAAGGAGAACAGCTTGACTGGAATGGAAAACATATTTGAGATAAATAGAAAATAATTTAGGTAGGGCCAGGTTACCAAAGGACCTTGAAAACCAGGTCAGATATTTTGATTTCAATATACTGAGCAATGGGGACCACTGATATTTGCAAGATAGGAGTACAGCATGATCATTAAGGGAGCATTTTAAGAAGGTGAGTATGATATTGATATACAGGGCAGATTAGAGAGTGGAGAGAAAGGTGCTACAAATATTACCACAGCTATAGAAAAAGCACATACTTGACTTTAGTCTCATCCTTGAAGTCATGCAGGCCATTCCGAAGAAAGTCCTAGATTCCATTGTTAGAGGGACCATGCACTTGCCTCAGTGGAGAAAATCTCTAGCTCTCAGTATTGATTTGGTTTCTACAGATGTTCTTTTAGGAATTAGCGTTCCTTTTTATTAGAGCAATCCTTCAAATTTTCTCCATCTGGGGCTGACGGACTAGCTTGGCAGCTCCTATTGTAGGGAAGGTGGAGCATGTAAGAGCGATGGAGTTTTTTGTTTTAGGAGAAACAATATGTTTTAAGAGGAAAACATAGCAAAGCAAAATAATTTAGGTGGCTGACCCAAAACCCAGGATGTAGCTGAAGGTAGTAGAAGGGCAAACAAGTGAATCCCAAATACAAACTAGAAGACGAAGCTGGGTGATATAGAGAACTCGGGGCATTAATCAAATGTCACTGCAATTATGCATAAGCATTGAGACAGTTGTAATTTCAGTTTTGATTCATGCACTTGGGTATTTCCCTGCCAAACTTTTTAAGTGTAAAGTTGGTTAGATTTATATCATCATCAAAGGCGAATTTATTGCTAGATTTGAGGGGGGATATATTTTTCTTAAAAAAAAATTGGTGATGAGGACACAGGAAAGTTACTTCTCCAAAGAAAACCTCTTAAGGATAATCAAGATGAGAATGGGTTAATTAAATGGTACTGAAAGGAAAAGAAAGTCAAGTATATTTTTACTGATTTGTCTTTTGCCTTCCTCAATTCTATCCCTATAGCATGATTTCTTCCCTTTAGACCGATGGTTTTCCATCCGGGCTATAGATTAGGATCTCTGCGGGAACTTTCAAAGACTCAGATGCCCAAACTTCACTCTAGATTAACTCAAGCTTTCGTATTTTCCAAAACTCTCCAAGGGATTCTAATAGGTAGCCAGATTTGGAAGCAGGATATTAGATTAGCAACAGCATCTTTCCCTCTGCCTTCCTTATATACTCCCTTAAGGCATAACACTTTTTGCAAGGGACGTACATTTTAACTAAACTAAAAACGAATATTACAATGATGACTGAAAGCTCTTGAGGGCATATGCTTGGTTTGTTCATGTTTATATCATGGGCTTTTGTCACTAAAGTTTGTTAAATTAATATTAAGTTAGAGGTGTTCAGGGTGAGTGGGAACCTAGGACACGTGAGTTTTTATGTAAGGGATGAGGGGAAGGAAAAAATCCAGATTTTAGGGTACAGCAGTGGTGGCTATAGAGGAAAAGTCTTGGGTAGATCCTATGGATATAAAATACTACTTTAGAACTGTACTCTGCTGCTAGATCTTTTGGTTATTCATAATGTTTAGGTAAGTCACTTGTCACTGGACGTCTCTGATCATTGTTAAAATGAGGAAAATATTTCCAGCCCCATCTACTTCACAGGGTTGCTGTGAGACTCAACTGAAGTTTATAGCAATGAGTATTCATTTGACAGTATTTTAAAGTACAATATCCTAGATATATGTAAAATTGTTATTATAATTCATGAAACCAGTGAATAGACTTTTGTCAGAATGAAAGTCCTAGAAGAATCAATAGAGCACTGTAAGTGCCTTTAACCATGAAATTCAGTAGAGGTATGAGGAATAGACTGCCTTTGAAAGGCTTCTTCCCTCAAAGATTGCATTCTCTATAAATCTGAAAGATGACTATGTCCATGGTGGACATTGCACAATTTTGCAGGTTTCAATAATACAATGGAAATAATCCTACGGAAGAAACTTGATAGGAATTCAAGTTTCATGTACAGTATTAACTGACTTTATGAACTTGAGCAACATACAAATGTATATACTCTCATTTATTGATTCATTAAAGGGAAGGAATCAGGGTATTATCATTTGTTAAAATCATTAATTCATCTATTTAGCATATATGTATCAAACACCTATTATGTACCAGGTAGAATTTTTAGAACTGGGAATAGAGTAGTGAAAAAAAATTAATGTATTTCCTACTTTCATGAAACTTACTTTCTAGTAGGAGGTGGGGAATAATGTAATTCCAGCTACAGAAAATTTCCATGGAAAAAAAATAAAGCAAGGTAGGGACACAGAACAATTAATGGGGCTAAAACGGTGAATGTTTTCTATTTGTCAAGATCCACTTTGGGCACTCCCCATATGTTATTTTTATTTGATAGTCATGAGCACCCTATGCAATAGGTATTATGTTCATTTCTTTTACTAAAGTCTAGTTGATATACAATCTTGGTTTCAAGTGTATAATACAGTGGTTTAATAGTTATTCATGTTATTAAATCTTTACCCCAACTAGTGTAGTTACTATCTGTTCACACAGGAAGATGTTACAGAATCATTGGCTATATTCTCCATGCTGTACTACCATCCCCTTGATCAACTTACATTATGATTGAGAATTTTTGTGCCCTTTTATCCCCCTCACCTTCTCCACCATCCATCCCAAACCCTCTGCCATAGTAACCACCATTCACCTCTCAGTGTCTATGGGTCTACTGCTATTTTGTTCATTTTGCTTTGTTTTGTTTTAGATTCCACAAATAAGTGAAATTGTATGGTATTTGTCTTTCTCCACCTGGCTTATTCACTTAGCATAATACCCTTTAGGTCCATCCATGTTATTGCAAATGGCAGGATTTATTTCATTTTTATGGCTGAATAGTATTCTACTGTGTATATGTACCACATCTTTATTCATTCATCTACTGATAGACACTTTGGTCACTTCCATGTCTTGGATATTGTAAATAATGCAGCAATAAGCATAGGGGTGCATTTATCTTTTTGTTTCAGGGATTTTGTTATCTTTGGGTAAATTCCTAGAAGTGGAATTACTGGGTTGTATGATATTTCTATTTTTAGTTTTTTGAGGAACTTATCTTCATTTTAAGGAAGGAAAACTAAGACTTACGAGTTTAAGAAGCTTGCTTATGTTTATATAGTGAGTATGTAATAAAGTTAGAGTTGAAACTGCAATCTGCCTGAGTTCAAATCGTATGCGCTTTCTACTGCATGTGACCAAGCACTTATGTGACTTAATCTGTGTCCATATTCCTTTCTGCTAAGCAAGAATGTTGGACTTTATCAGAAATTTACATCTGGCAGGCCATGCAGCCTATATGACTTGCAGACATGTGTTTTAGATAATGACCTCTTTAATTGAACTACTTGTCAGCATTTAAAAGTAAGAGACTTTATATAAAATTATTGATTTCCAACTTTTTTTAAAGTGTTGGAAAATTTAGTACCCCTGGGCCTGCATTCCCACACATCAGAACCAGCTGACAGTAAGCAATAGCACCTTTTAGAGACAGAGCATGTTCTCTGTTTCTCCACCATCTCCACCAATCCATATGGTCATACCTGACCCACTCCACTTACATTACTTACCTGGCCCGTGCAGGTATTTCAGTTTGTGACTTACTAGACCCCACAGTCTGAAAAGCCCCTTTCAATTCCAAAGTTATGATCCAGTGCTGAAAATTCAGTTATAAGCTTTATATTTTTCCTTTTAGCTTTTAACTATTTATTTCACAACCTTAGCTGTATTTCCGTGAATTTTCTTCCTTTGTTCCTTGCTTTGATTTTTTTATGGTTTAGCAACCATGTAAATAACAATCAAAACTGCACAGTAACTCCTTTATTTTTCCATTTAAAATATGATCCAGTGAGTCCTTATGAAGAAAAAAATGTGAAACATGCTAAACACGTTAAAAGTCTCAAGTGTGTGTATAAAATATAAACAGCGTAATTAACAAGTAATTCATAATGGTAGTTAAATTCTGCCAATGTGGAAGCATGCAAAACAGTTTAGAAGTCCATGTTTTAGTTATGTCTATAATTCACCACAGCCTTTAAAATCCAAATAATTTATTAAGCTAATATTGGTTAGAAGAGGAAGTCCAGTGATAATACTGAAGGGGGTGCAGGAAATTATCTCTTTCATGAAAATCATTCAAAGTATAATTATTCTTAAGTACAGCATTATTAAAATGTATTTCTATAATATAAAAGTTTTTATTGGTATTCTGTGATATAAGGTGCCCTTCTACAGCATTATGTTAAATTCTTTTTCTCTCCATATTTATATATTTTATAGCATTTATTTTATAGAGGTAAACAATGCAGTCTCTGCTTGACTTAGAGTGAATTACAGTTGTTTAGTGGTGTCTTGTCAGCTCATAGGCCCAATTATCTGCCCATGTGGGTGCCTTCAAGCTGCCCTGAAGCACAGTGGCCTCTATGGCCAGGATATCCAGCTTGTTTGGTGGTTCATACTCCGGAGATACTTGTTTGATTTCACACAGGTATAGTAGGATCCCACTTGCATAGTGCAAGGTGAAGTATAACGTGGACTCCCCTTTCCTCACCCCAGCCACGAATGCCTTCCCATATAGCTTGCCACAGTGCCTGGCATTCCCAGCCTGGGAGCATCATTTCTTTGGGTGAGTTATTGTCTCCTTGGGGAAAGTAAAACCACTTAGAAAAGGTTAAGCCATTGTCCCTTGTATAAGTAGCAATGGGTTCATTAACAGTATGAAATTGTTCACTGGTTTGCATACCAAAGTATCATGGAGCATAGAGCAGGTCCCTGGGGCAACAGGGCACAGAACAGGTAACTCTTAAGTGGGGAGATAGAATAGTTGGGTCCAAATATAAGGCATGCACCAGGAAGATCATGCCAGAGATGGAGCTCTTTGGTGGAGAACCATGGACAGTACACACTTGGCTGGGGCAGAGTTGGGAATAAAGGAAAGAGACAATAAAAATGGGGAGGTCAAAATGAAATAAGGTTAAATTGCACCTACTTCCTCCATTCCCTCCCTGGTGCTAACGCTCATGTTATCTGTTGGTTGTAAATTAAAAATACATTAAGCCTTCAATTAATATGAGAACTTGAGGAATGGGATGCTTTAAGAGAAAGCTTTTGTTAATTTAGATTGAAATATACTATAAAATAAAGATACTGATGATGTTGCAAATTGCTGTAAAAGGACAGATAAGGGAGGGAAAGCCAATTTAAAAATTAAATAAGAAAATGGAAAGAAGAATAAATAACACAGGAGAATATTAATGTCCTTATTTAATTTCTGAATTGACTTTTCCCCATTATCCATCCCCTCTCCTACTCCCAGTAATTTGGAAGCATACTATTATCTGTGTTTTACAGTATTATATGAGTTTTCTATTGCTGCTGTAATAAATTACCACAAACTTAGTAGCTTAGAACAACACAAATTTGTTATCTTAGTGTTCTGGAAGTCAGAAGTTTGAATGAGTTTCACTTTGCTGAAGTCGAGGTGTCTGCAAGGCCGGGTTACTTCCTGAAGCCTCTAGGGGAGAGTCTGTTTCCTTGCCTTCTCTGGCTTCTAGAGGCTGTCCACATTTGTTAGCTCATGGCACCTCCCTCCATCTTCAAAGCCAATAATGCTACATATCTTTGACCTTTATTCCCACATCATATCTCCCTCTTATTCCTCTTCTGCCTCCCTTTTCTACTTTCAAGGACCTTTATGATTACATTGGGTGCACTCAGATAATCTCAGAGTATTCTCCTATCTTAAAGTTAATTGATTAGCAACCTTAATTCCATATACAATCTCGATTCCCCTTTGCCATGGAACCTAACCATTCACAGATTCTGGGGATTAGCACATGGACATCTTATATAAGCCATTATTCTGCCTCCACAAACAAAATTAACAGAAATTATTATACTATGATTAAGACATTGTTTGTCACAATAATATAAACAGGTTGACACCTTTTGTTCCCCAACAAAAACACACAAATTTATAAATTTTAGCCAAGTACACCACTAAGAGAGAAACATTATACAAAATCATTAAAATGTTTCAAAGTAAAGGAATGGACAAAAATGTGCAAGAAAACTTTCAATAAGTAGAGTAAAAATGCTAATATCAGATAAAGTGGCATTTATGGCCAAAAGCATTAAAATTAAGCCTACATGTACTCATTCACTCAACAAATACTTGTTGTATGTAACTATTTGGAATAAAACCTATGACAGTTGTGGGATATAATTCTCTCAGAATTTGAACACTAAGAAGGCAAAAAAATAACAATATAATGGATTTAAACAATATAATTAAGAAACTTGACCTAATATTTTGACAAATGCATAGAATGATAGACTCTAATGCAAAAGAAAACACACTCCTATCTTGTGTTTGGACCATTTGTAAAACTGATCATGTGCTTTGCCACAAAAAAACTTTATTTTAATAACCTCCCAAGTGGAGAACTGACAAGTCACATTCTCCGATGAGAATTTTATATAGCTGGAAATCAACAATAAACATTTGACAAAAAATAAACTGAAAAAAATTTTGGAGCCATAAAATAATTTTCATGAATAATTTTTTAGATCAAAGAGGAAATTAAACACAAATTTTAAGTTATTTAAAAATAAACAAAATAGATTATTTCATAAAAAACCTAGGGATGTAGCTAAAAACAACAAAAAGGAAAACTTATAGTATTAAATGGATTTAAAGAAATAATTAAAAAGTCATCCAACTCAGGGGAAACAAAAAAAGAAAAATATGTATCACACGAAAGTAGTCACACAAAACTAATAAATATTTAAGATAAAATTACAGTATTTAAATGGGGACTTAACAAAGCCAAAAGCTGGTTCTACAAAAAGATGTATAGAAGAGGGATTCTTTATTCTACAGTTAAACATAGACTAATAAAGTTCCTGAACTCCAAGGATAAAGAGAATATCTTGCAGGCCTCCTGGCATAAAAACCAAGTTATCTACAGTGAAAAAAGTTAATACCACTGGGATTGGTTTTCTCATCTATACCATGGGAGCTTGAAGAAAATAGAACAGCATCTAGAATTTTGCAGGAGGAAAGGACTGCAATCCAAGCATCTTCTTACCCAATCAGAATATCAGTCACCTGTTTGAGTCAGAAAAACATATTTGAGGACATGCAAGAATTCAGAGACTATATCACTCTTGCACACCACTGACAAAAATATTTGAGAAAATACTTTAACAATCAATAAATGAATCAGAGCAGAGACCTCAAAGTGAGGAGATAAATAAGAGAAGAAACAGTGAGAACCAATGAACCTGGCTCCCTGGAAAAATAATTAAATCCAATGGAAAGGCAGATTGCTTAAGATAAAGTAACAAGCTAGGATTCTTTAAACAGAAAAGATATTTTATAAGGGTTATTTATAAGGGAAATAAAATAACATTCCAGAACAGACCATCCAAAAGAAATAAAAAGCAAGATATGTATCTAGTTTTAAATTTTCTAGAAGCCAAATTTTGTAAAGTAAAAAAGAAATCGATGAAATTTATTTAATAATATATTTTATTTTATTCAATATAACTAAAATATTATCATTTCAATGTGTAATCAATATAAAAATTATTAATGAAATAGTTTGCTTTCTTTTTTCATGCTAATAAGTCTTAGAAATCCCACATGTATTTTATACCTATAGTGCATCAATTCAGACTAACCACATTTCAAGTGCTAGGTAGTCACATGTGGCTAGTGGCTACTATATTGGACAATGCACACCTGTAACTAAAAATATTAAGCCATCTCAGCAAAGCACAGGAGTTGGGAGTGAGAGGAAGGGGTGAAGTAACAGCATTCAGAAGATCTCATGAGATCAGGAAGATAAGGAAGAAGGAAATGAATGTAATATTGTTTATAGGGTTAACATTAATAATGAAAGAAACAACCTGGCTGTCTAGCAATAGGTTATTAGTTAAATGATTAATGGCACTCTCATGACATTGAGTATTCCCAGATATTGAAAGAATGAGAGGCATACCTTATCCTAGAAGAACATCCATGTTATATCAGTAAGTAAAATAAATGTAGTGCAATGCACAAAAGATACCATTTTCATAAAAATAAGAAGAAAGTCTCTTTATATGTGTCTATATATTTGGACATTTTTTATGGACCAGTAAAAGATAAGGGAAGATTCTTTAAATGAGTATCAGTTGCCTTAGGACGGGCTTGGAGGAGGCAGAGGAGTTATTAATTCATTTTGTCTTTATGAGCATCTGTATTGTTTTAATTGTTACAATGAGGAATTTTGGGCCAATTTTTAAAACAGCTTATATAGTATAAATGAGACTGATAAAGAAAGAGAATAAACAGCAATAGCTCTTGGTGAGTGGAAAGGACATGATCTCTCTTGATGGACTCAGACAAAACCTAAGTTGATAGCATTATTAAATCATTAATAAAGGGGGTATGGGACTGAAGGAAAATAAAGGTGAGGTTTTTTTTAAAAATGATCCTGTTATATAATAGGCCTTCCTAAGTGAAGCATGAAACCCAGAAAAAAATTGACAGCTTTAATAACATAAAAATTTAACACCTGTAAATAATAGTAAGGGAGGAGCAATAGGCTGAGTTATAGTATTTGGTAAAATGCAATGGAATATACAAAGGAAAGAATTACATGTTACCAATAAGCATATGAAAAGACATTCAAATAAAAATACTATAAATACATATAAAATTAAATGCAAATAAAAATGAAGTAACATTTTCACCTTCTAATTTGGCAAAAGGAACAAAAATATGATTGATAACATCCACTGGTGGCAAGCACATAAGGAAGTGGGCACTTGGGTACACTATTGGTGGGAATATGAATTAGAACAATCTTTTGTAGCATAATTTGCAGGATCTAACAAACCTTTAAAAGCACATACACTGTAGATGAATGGATAAAGAAGATGTGGTACATATATACAATGGAATACTATACAGCCATAAGAAAGAAACAAATCCTAACATTTGCAACAACATGGATGGAGCTGGAGGACATTATGCTCAGTGAAATAAGCCAGGCAGAGAAAGACAAATGCCAAATGATTTCCCTCATTTGTGGAGTATAACAATGAGGCAAAACTGAAGGAACAAAATGACAGCAGACTCACAGACTCCAAGAATGAACTAGTGGTTACCAAAGGGGAGGGGTGTGGGAGGGTGGGTGGGGAGGGAGGGAGAAGGGGACTGAGGAGTATTATGTTTAGTACGCATGGTGTCAGGGATCATGGGGAGACCAGTGTATCACAGAGAAGGGACATAGTGGATCTCTGGCAACTTGCTGCATTGGGGTGTGGGTGGGTACTTGATAATATGGGTAAATGTAGTAACCACATTGTTTTTTCATGTGAAACCTTCATAAGAGTGTATATCAATCATATCTTAATAAAAAATTTTTAAAAAAAGCACGTACACTGTATCCCAGCAATCAGACTTTCAGGAATTTATCCTACAAAAGAATAGCAAGATGGTCACTGAACTTTGCTTGTCATAGTAAATTCTTGGAAACAAGCTAAATATGCAGTGTCAGTTAATAAATTATGATATTTTCAGGCAACAGAATTCCTTGTAGATGCTAAAAAGAATGAAGTTGATTTACATATTCTGGTGTGGAAAAATGTCCAATAAATAGTATTGAGAGTTAAGAGGGACAAGTTGCAGAACAATATGTATAATATGTGTTATATCTTATTTTATTATAATATATATTCTACTTGTAAAAGAAATTCTGTTTACTCATGTGTGTTGGTATGTATGTTTTCTGCATTTTTCAAATAACACATAAAATCAATAAAAGTATAGTAAGATTTCAGTCAACATGATGCTTGGAGAATGAGGAATTCAGGTTAGTCCATATTTTTGGTTGATCCAGAGTTAACCATAATTTTTTTTTATTTTAGCCTTCAAGTGCTGAAAAATCTTTCTAAAATGACTCCTTTTCTACTTGTGTGACATTTAGGGGACATTTCTGAACCTTCATTCTGTGGCTGTCAATCTCTAGTGATTCATGTTCATCACTCTTAATACCAGTTCTCTTGGCCTGAAACCCTCATAATAGTGGCACTTGCTACATTTGTAGAGCCAGGATTTAAATCTACATCTCTGATACCAAAATTTTTTTCACTACAGAAAATCCTCTGGTAGGTCCTCTTACAGTTTAAACCCCTAAAATGAAAGTCTTTATTTCTCATTTCCTTCTTCTTCCTCTTAGTGGAAGGCTAAAGGGAAAAGGTCATAGTTGGAAATTTTGTTCTGTTGAGTTTCTAGTTAAGTTTCTATGTATTTACCACCCAGCTTAAAAAATAGAACATTACTAATACCTTCTTGGCTCCCCTGTATGATCCTTCCACATTCCAACTCTTTCCCCCATTCCCCTATGAGATAGTCATTATCCTGAAATGTATTTATCATTCCCTTGCTTTTCTTTATACTTTTGTCATACAAATCCCTAAACAATATATTATTTGGGTTTACATGTCCACATACATTCAAAAATGTAATCATATGTATTTTTCTGGGACTTCTTTTTCTGTGCTCAATATTACATCAGTGAGATTCATCCATGTCAGTATGTGTAGACCTTTTATTTTCAAGGTTATATAGTATTCCTTTGTGTGGCTATACCATTATTTATTTATCCTGTAATCTCCCATTGAAGAATTTCATGAAACAGCTTTAAATAAGCTATAGTATCATGGATGCCACAAACTATTGGTTACCTGCAGATAAGACATTGTTATCTGCTCAGTCTCGTAGTGGAAGAAGTAGACAAACCAAAGAACTAGAACAAGGCATTTAATAATGAGCATCAAAATAAAAGTCTAAATAGAAGACTGAGGAAGTATGGGGGAGGGCTAAACTGACTGGTTAAAACCAAGCTTTGAAAAGAGGTTATTTGATCTGAGCCTTGAAAAATTATTAGAACTTTCAAGAAACAGATATAGAGAGGTTGAACTTCCTATGCAAAAGAATCACTTGAGCACAAAAATGGGAATGTAAGGGCAATATTCAAATAACGAATAGCTGGAGTTGTAGGTGCTTGAATGTTTGGCTTGCTCAGGCTAGGCAAGGACAGATTTTAGAGTCAAACAGATCTGTGATCAAATTATAGGTCCAATTTTTTTTTTGAGAGGGCATCTCTCATATTTATTGATCAAATGGTTGTTAACAACAATAAAATTCAGTATAGGGGGGTCAATGCTCAATGCACAATCATTAATCCATCTCAAGCCTAATTCTCGTCAGTCTCCAATCTTCTGAAGCATAACGAACAAGTTCTTACATGGTGAACGAATTCTTACATAGTGAATAAATTCTTACATGGTGAACAGTACAAGGGCAGTCATCACAGAAACTTTCGGTTTTGATCACGCATTATGAACTATAAACAATCAGGTCAAATATGAATATTCGTTTGATTTTTATACTTGATTTATATGTTGATCCCACATTTCTCCCTTTATTGTTATTATTTTTATTTTTAATAAAATGCTGAAGTGGTAGGTAGATGCAAGACACAGGTAGAAAACATAGTTTAGTGCTGTAAGAGGGCAAATGTAGATGATCAGGTGTGTGCCTATGGACTAAGTATTAATAAAAGCTAGACAAGGGCAGCAAAACATCCATGGATGCAGAAGATTTCTCTCAAAGCAGGGGGGATGAGGTTCTGAGCCTCACCTCTGTTGATCCACAATTTCTCACCTGATGGCCCCCCTGTGACTGTGCCTGTCTTAGGTTGTTCCTCCCTTGAGGAATCTTACCCGTCTCTGGCTAACCAGCCATCTTCCGGGGCCATACAGGGAAATGTAAAGTTGGTAAGTGAGAGAGAAGCCATATTGTTTGAAAAGGTTAGCTTTTTACTTCTTTGCAGATTTATGCCCTGTGGCTTCTATGCCCAGCATTTGTCTTGAGGTGTCTTTACCACCTGGAGGAATTATGATACTCGGTAAATTCGATATGAGGCACGAATTCTATTGAAGGGTTGTAATTAGGAAGGAAGAAGAAAAGCTATAGAGGTAGCATGTGGAAGAAAACATGGGAGGATTGATTATTTCTTTGACATATCTTCTTGTAGAGTACCTTAAGTATGTATAGGTTTTAAACTACTAACTAATTTGCACACACATATTAACATAATAGGAATACGGTGACATAAACAAAGCAAATCTATAATTACCATCTATCTCCAGTGAAGCCAAGAAAACCATTTAGGCACCCTAGGCATTTGTGAAAATTTGTCTATGATATGATGGATATTGTCCTACTGTACTTGAACAGTCTGAGAAAAATCAGACAAATTAAAGCAGCCCATTTCTGGGATCTGTTCACATTCCATATGTTCTTTTAACCGTAGATAGTCTATAGTCATAAGATTTTGGAGTGCTACAACTTGCACCCCTCCCAACTCCTGGTTGAATTCCAACAGTACAGATCCAGTCAAATTCGATGTCTCACTGTATGCACATGCCAGCCTAGACATCTCCCTCCTCATTCCAATGGCAAGTCCAGAAAACGGTGGGGTGGACGCAGCCACAACCGCAGCATCGCCCGGATCCCTGTGGAGGCTTTTTGATGATCATCCCCTGGCATGAGTCCTCCAGAGAGTGCTGATGCCGGAAGCTCCTCCTCATATCGTATCTTAGTTCATTTTCTGGGTATCCAAGCTAGGCCTTGATCTTCTGCATAGAAACAAACAGACCCTTTCCCCACAGTTTGACATGCCCTCTATACCACTGTGCAGAACTCATTGGAGGTCAGCACACAGGAACTGCTTTTTTTTTTTTATTAAGAGAAAGGAATATTATCAGAAAAGAGTACCTCCATAGCTGATCATCTGACACCCTTTAAGTGATCAACATTAAGGATATTTAAAGCATGCGTTGATCTTTGATTTACCAATAGTTTTAAGTTTTAACCTATCAAGGAGTAAACCCCCTTTTCTTTCTTTCTTTCTTTTTTTTTTTTAATCTTTAATCTACAATTACATGAAGAATACTATGTTTACTATGCTCTCCCCTATATCAGGTCCCCCCTAACAACCACATTACGGTTACTGTCCATCAGCTTAGCAAAATGTTGTAGAATCCCTACTTCTCCTCTCTGTGTTATGCAGCCCACCCTCCCCTTTCTCCCTCCCCCCATGCATGCTAATCTTAATACCCCCCTTCTTCTTCCCCCACCCTTATCCCTCCCTGCCCACCCATCCTCCCCAGTTCCTTTCCCTTTGGTACCTGTTAGACCATTTTTGGGTTCTGTAATTCCGCTGCTGTTTTGTTCCTTCAGTTTTTCCTTTGTTCTTATACTCCTCAGATGAGTGAAATCATTTGGTATTTCTCTTTCTATGCTTGGCTCATTTCACTGAGCATAATACTCTCCAGCTCCATTCATGTTGCTGCAAATGGTTGGATTTTTCCACTTCTTATGGCTGAGTAGTATTCCATTGTGTATATGTGCCACACTTCTTTATCCATTCATCTACCGATGGACATTTAGGTTGCTTCCAATTCTTGGCTATTGTAAATAGTGCTGCGATAAACATAGGGGTGCATCTGTCTTTCTCAAACTTGATTGCTGCGTTCTTAGGGTAAATTCCTAGGAGTGGAATGCTTGGGACAAATGGTAGGTCTGTTTTGAGCATTTTGATGAACCTCCATACTGCTTTCCACAATGGTTGAACTAATTTACATTCCCACCAGCATTGTAGGAGGGTTCCCCTTTCTCCACAGCCTCACCAATACCTGCTGCTGTCTGTCTTTTGGATGGCAGCTATACTTACTGGTGTGAGGTGATACCTCATTGTAGTTTTAATTTGCATTTCTCTGATAATTAGCAATGTGGAGCATCTTTTCATGTGTCTGTTGGCCATCTGTACTTCTTTTTTAGAGAACTGTCTGTTCAGTTCCTCTGCCCATTTTTTAACTGGGTTATTTGTTTTTTGTTTGTTGAGGCATGTGAGCTCTTTATATATTCTGGACGTCAAGCCTTTATCAGATCTGTCATTTTCAAATATATTCTCCCATACTGTAGGGTTCCTTTTTGTTCTATTGATGGTGTCTTTCGCTGTACAGAAGCTTTTCAGCTTAATGTAGTCCCACTTGCTCATTTTGTTTTCCTTGCCCGGGGAGATATGTTCAAGAAGAGGTCACTCATGTTTATGTCTAAGAGGTTTTTGCCTATGTTTTTTTCCAAGAGTTTAATGGTTTCATGACTTACATTCAGGTCTTTGATCCATTTTGAGTTTACCTTTGTATATGGGGTTAGACAATGGTCCAGTTTCATTCTCCTACACGTAGCTGTCCAGTTTTGCCAACACCATCTGTTGAAGAGATTGTCATTTCCCCATTGTATGTCCATGGCTCCTTTATCAAATACTAATTGACCATAATTGTTTGGGTTAATTTCTGGAGTCTTTAATCTGTTCCACTGGTCTGTGGCTCTGTTCTTGTGCCAGTACCAAATTGTCTTCGTTACTATGGCTTTGTAGTAGAGCTTCAAGTTGGGGAGTGACATCCCCCCTACTTTATTCTTCTTTTTCAGGATTGCTTTGGCTATTCGGGGTCTGTGGTGTTTCCATATGAATTTTTGAATTATTTGTTCCAATTCATTGAAGAATGTTGCTGGTAATTTGAGAGGGATTGCATCAAATCTGTATATTGCTTTGGGCAGGATGGCCATTTTGACGATATTAATTCTTCCTAGCCATGAGCATGGGATGAGTTTCCATTTATTAGTGTCCCCTTTAATTTCTCTTAAGAGTGACTTGTAGTTTTCAGAGTATAAGTCTTTCACTTCTTTGGTTAGGTTTATTCCTAGGTATTTTATTCTTTTTGATGCAATGGTGAATGGAATTGTTTTCCTGATTTCTCTTTCTATTGATTCATTGTTAGTGTATAGGAAAGCTACAGATTACTCTGTGTTAATTTTGTATCCTGCAACTTTGCTCTATTCCGATATCAGTTCTAGTAGTTTTGGAGTGGAATCTTTAGGGTTTTTTATGTACAGTATCATATCATCTGCAAATAGTGACAGTTTAACTCCTTCTTTACCAATCTGGATTCCTTGTATTTCTTTGTTTTGTCTGATTGCCATGGCTAGGACCTCCAGTACTATGTTAAATAACAGTGGGGAGAGTGGGCAACCCTGTCTAGTTCCCGATCTCAGAGGAAATGCTTTCAGCTTCTCACTGTTCAGTATAATGCTGCCTGTGGGTTTACCATATATGGCCTTTATTATGTTGAGGTACTTGCCGTCTATTCCCATTTTGCTGAGAGTTTTTATCATGAATGGAAGTTGAATTTTGTCAAATGCTTTTTCAGCATCTATGGAGATGGTCATGTGGTTTTTGTCTTTCTTTTTGTTGATGTGGTGGATGATGTTGATGGATTTTCGAATGTTGTACCATCCTTCCATCCCTGGATGAACCCCACTTGGTCATGGTGTATGATCCTTTTGATATACTGTTGAATTCTGTTTGCTAATATTTTATTGAATATTTTTGCATCTACATTCATCATGGCTATTGATCTGTAATTTTCTTTTTTGGTGGGGTCTTTGCCTGGTTTTGGTATTAGGGTGATGTTGGCTTCATAGAATGAGTTTGGGAGTATTCCCTCTTCTTCTATTTTGTGGAACACTTTAAGGAGAATGGGTATTATGTCTTCTCTGTGTGTCTGATAAAATTCCGAGGTAAATCCGTCCGGCCCCAGGGTTTTGTTCTTGGGTAGTTTTTTAATTACCGTTTCAATTTCTTTGCTCGTAATTGGTTTGTTTAACTTTTGTGTTTCTTCCTTGGTCAGTCTTGGGAGGTTGTATTTTCCTAGGAAGTTGTCCATTTCTTCTAGGTTTTCCAGCTTGTTGGCATATAGGTTTTCATAGTAGTCTTTAATAATTCTTTGTATTTCTGTGGAGTCTGTCGTGATTTTTCCATTCTCATTTCTGATTATGTTCATTTGTGTTGATTCTCTTTTTCTCTTAATAAGTTGGGCTAGAGGCTTATCTATTTTGTTTATTTTCTCAAAGAACCAGCTCTTGGTTTTGTCGATTTTTGCTATTGTTTTATTCTTCTCAATTTTATTTCTTCTCTGATCTTTATTATGTCCCTCCTTCTGCTGACTTTAGGCCTCATTTGTTCTTCTTTTTCCAGTTTCGATAATTGTGATGTTAGACTATTCATTTGGGATTGTTCTTCCTTCTTCAAGTGTGCCTGGATTGCTATATACTTTCCTCTTAAGACTGCTTTCGCTGCGTCCCACAGAAGTTGGGGCTTTGTGTTGTTGTTGTCATTTGTTTCTATATATTCCTTGATCTCTATTTTGATTTGTTCATTCATCCATTGATTATATAGTAGCATGTTGTTAAGCCTCCATATGTTTGTGAGCATTTTTGTTTTCTTTGTAGAATTTATTTCTACTTTTATACCTTTGTGGTCTGAAAAATTGGTTGGTAGAATTTCAATATTTTGGAGTTTACTGAGGCTCTTTTTGTGAGCTAGTATGTGGTCTATTCTGGAGAATGTTCCATGTGCACTTGAGAAGAATGTATATCCTGTTGCTTTTGGATGTAGAGTTCTATAGATGTCTATTAGGTCCATCTGTTCTAGTGTGTTGTTCAGTGCCTGTGTGTCCTTACTTATTTTCTGCCCAGTGGATCTATCCTTTGTGGTGAGTGGTGTGTTGAAGTCTCCTACAATGAATGCATTACAGTCTATTTCACTCTTTATTTCTGTTAGTATTTGTTTCACATATGCTGGTGCTCCTGTATTGGGTGCATATATATTTAGAATGGTTATATCCTCTTGTTGGACTGAGCCCTTTATCATTATGTAGTATCCTTCTTTATCTCTTGTTACTTTCTTTGTTTTGAAGTCTATTTTGTCTGATATTAGTACTGTAACCCCTGCTTTCTTCTCACTGTTGTTTGCCTGAAATATGTTTTTCCATCCCTTGACTTTTAGTCTATGCCTGTCTTTGGGTTTAAGGTGAGTTTCTTGTAAGCAGCATATAGATGGGTCTTGCTTTTTTATACATTCTATTACTCTGTGTCTTTTGATTGGTGCATTAAGTCCAGTTACATTTAGGGTGACTATTGAGAGATATGTACTTATTGTCATTGCAGGCTTTAGATTCGTGGTTACCAAAGGTTCAAGGTTAGCTTCTTTAGTATCTTACTGCCTAACTTAGCTCACTTATTGAGCTGTTATAGACACTGTCTGGAGATTCTTTTCTTCTCTCCCTTCTTATTCCTCCTCCCTTCTTCATATGTTGTGTGTTTTGTTCTGTGCTCTTTTTAGGGGTGCTCCCATCTAGAGCAGTCCCTGTAGGATGCCCTGTAGAGGTGGTTTGTGGGAAGCAAAATCCCTCAGCTTTTGCTTGTCTGGGAATTGTTTAATCCCACCATCATATTTAAATGATAGTCGTGCTGGATACAGTATCCTTGGTTCAAGGCCCATCTGTTTCATTGCATTAAGTATATCATGCCATTCTCTTCTGGCCTGTAGGGTTTCTGTTGAGAAGTCTGATGTTAGCCTGAATGGTTTTCCTTTATAGGTGACCTTTTTCTCTCTAGCTGCCTTTAAAACTCTTTCTTTTTCCTTGATCCTTGCCATTTTAATTACTATGTGTCTTGGTGTTGTCCTCCTTGGATCCTTTCTGTTGGGGGTTCTGTATATTTTTGTGGTCTGTTTGATTATTTCCTCCCCCAGTTTGGGGAAGTTTTCAGCAATTATTTCTTCAAAGAGACTTTCTATCCCTTTTCCTCTTTCTTCTTCTTCTGGTACCCCTATAATACGAACATTATTCCTTCTGGCTTGGTCACATAGTTCTCTTTGTGTTGTTTCATTCCTGGAGATCCTTTTATCTCTCTCTATGTCAGCTTCTATACGTTCCTGTTCTCTGGCTTCTATTTCTTCAATGGCCTCTTGCATCTTATCCATTCTGCTTATAAATCCTTCCAGGGATTGTTTCACTTCTTTGATCTCCTTCCTGACATCTGTGATCTCCCTCCGGCCTTCATCTCATTGCTCTTGCATTTTTCTCTGCATCTCATCCCATTGCTCTTGCATTTTTCTCTGCATCTCTGTCAGCATGTTCATGATTTTTATTTTGAATTCTTTTTCAGGAGGACTGGTTAGGTCTGTCTCCTCAGGTGTTGTCTCTGTGATCTTTGTCTGCCTGTAGTTTTGCCTTTTCATGGTGATAGAGATAGTTTGCAGAGCTGGTACAAGTGACTGCTGGAAGAGCTTCCCTTCTTTTTGGTTTGTGGCCTTCCTCTCCTGGGAGAATAGCGACCTCTAGTGGCTTATGCTTGTCGGCTCTGCACAGGCAGGGCTTCTGCTATCTGCCCGTTTGCTATGGAGTTTATCTCCGCTGTTACTGTGGGGGTCGCCTGGCTGGGGCTGCTCCTCCAAAGTGGTGGAGCCCCATTGGAGGGGCAGCGGCCGGGAGGCTATTTATCTCTGTAAGGGGCCTCTGTGCTCCCTGTTGCCCAGGGGGTTAGAGTGCCCAGAGATCCCCAGATTCCCTGCCTCTGGTCTAAGTGTCCTGTCCTGCCCCTTGAAGACTTCCAAAAAGCACTCTCCAAACCAAAACAACAACAGCCACAATGAGAGAGGGAACAGAAAAAAACAAAACAAAAAAAAAAACAGGAAAAAAACACACGATTTTTTTTTTTTCCTCAGGCGCCGGTCCCAGGCACCTGCTCAGTGGTCCTGCTGCCCTGCCTCCCTAGCACCGGGGTCCCTGTCCCTTCAAGGCTTCCAAAAAGCACCCGCCCACCGGTCCCGCAGGGAAAAACGCGCGATATTCTTTGTCTTCAGGCGCCGGTCCCAGGCACCCGCTCACCGGTCCTGCTGCTCTGCCTCCCTAGCACCGGGGTCCCTGTCCCTTTAAGGCTTCCAAAAAGCACTCACCAAAAAGAGAAAAATAAAGGGGAAAAATGCGCGATTTCCTCCGTCCTCAGGCGCCAGTCTCAGGCACCCACACACCGGTCCCACAGGGAAAAACACGCAATATTCTTTGTCCTCAGGCGCCGGTCCCAGTCACCCGCTTACCGGTCCTGCTGCTCTGCCTTCCTAGCACCGGGGTCCCTGTCCCTTTAAGGCTTCCAAAAAGCACTCACCAAAAAGAGAAAAAAAAAGGGGAAAAACATGCGATTTTTTCCGTCCTCAGGTGCCGGTCTCAGGCACCTGCCCTCCGGTCCCGCAGAGAAAAACATGGGATATTCTTTGTCCTCAGGTGCTGGTCCCAGGCACCTGCTCACCGGTCCCGCCGCCCTGCCTCCCTAGCACCGGGGTCCCTGTCCCTTTAAGGCTTCCAAAAAGCACTCGCCAAAAAGAGAAAGATAGAAAAAAAAAAAGGGGGGAAATACGCGCGATTTCCTCCCTCCTCAGGTGCCGGTCTCAGGCACCTGCCCACCGGTCTCGCAGGGAAAAACGCGTGATACTCTTTGTCCTCAGGCGCCGGTCCCAAGCACCCGCTCACCGGTCCTGCTGCTCTGCCTCCCTAGCACCGGGGTCCCTGTCCCTTTAAGGCTTCCAAAAAGCACTTGCCAAAAAGAGAAAAAAAAAGGGGAAAAACGCGCGATTTCCTCCGTCCTCAGGCGCCGGTCTCAGGCACCCGCCCCCAGGTCCCGTAGGGAAAAACGCATGATAATCTTTGTCCTCAGGCGCCGTTCCCAGGCACCCGCCCACCGGTCCCGCCACCTTGCCTCCCTAGCAACAGGGTCTCTGTCCCCTTAAGGCTTCCAAAAAGCACTCGCCAAAAAAAAAACCGCTCCGGTTTCTTTCCACCCGCTGTGAGCCGGGGGGAGGGGCGCTCGGGTCCCGCCGGGCTGGGGCTTGTATCTTACCCCTTTCGCAAGGTGCTGCGTTCTTGCAGGTGTGGATGTGGACTGGATGTTGTCCTGTGTCCTCTGGTCTCTATTTTAGGAAGAGTTTTCTTTGTTATATTTTCATAGTTCTATGTGTTTTTGGGAGGAGATTTCCACTGCTCTACTCACGCCGCCATCCTGGCTCCACTTCCTCTATAGGTCCAATTTTTTATTGTTAATGTTACTTAATTTGGCCCTGTTCTCACATCTGTAAAATAATGTTAATGCCTACCTCTAAGAGTCACTGTGATTGCATTTTGAAGTGGGAAATAGATGGAAAGCTCTTAGCACAGTGTCTGGCACAAAGCAGATACTTACTGAATGTCAGTTCCCTACTCTTACTTGACATTGACTTGAGTGAGGCCTCTTTTGCTTTTGTTTCATAGGAAATTGAATGGCTAGGCAATGTGTATTTTCTCTTGGAATTTCTCTTCAGGCTCAGAACCCCACCATGACACTTCTCCTTGCATCTGTTAGAATTGGCTACTCTCTGACTCAACTTTTTAGCATCTTCATTGAGTTGTCTTCTTCTTAATTCTTATATGCTTCGATTCCCATACTTCAGAGACAGCCAAGCTCAGGATATGACGCTCAGGCTGAGAAGTCTGGATAGAAAGAAAGAAGAATGTAGATAAGGTTTCTATTAACCTGAGCTGAGAAACCAGCATCAAAAATAGGCTTTAAAATTGAGTTTTAGTCTTACAAACTAGGGGTTCCCTTTCTGTTTCACTACTAGGAGCTGATGTCACATTGTAGAGAGTTCTGAGCCTGTACCATGGAACAGTGTTGAACAAATTATGACCAAACAACTTTATTTTGCTTGATGAAGGTGAGAAAGCTAGATGAGCCAGTGGATGTACTAGGAAGAAGCAGAGAGTGACTGAGTTAGACAGAGGTGTCCGGAGTTGAATCATATCACAAGACAGCAAAGGGAGTGACTAGCTAGCAAGACAAGCACATAAACAGGGCATATTGGACTTGAAGAAGTAAGACGATTAAAAATCTACAGGAGGAGGAGGCGGAGCCAAGATGGCGGCGTGAGTAGGACAGTGGGAATCTCTTCCCAAAAACATATATATTATTGAAAATACAACAAATACAACTAATCCTAAAAGAGAGACCAGAAGACACAGGACAATAGCCAGGCTACATCCACACATGCGAGAGCCCAGCGCCTGATGAAAGGGGTAAGATACAAGCCCTGGCCCGGCAGGACCCGAGCGCCCCTCACCCCAGCTCCTGGCAGGAGGAGAGGAGTCGGAGCAGGGAAGGAGAAGGAGCCCAGGACTGCTAAACACCCAGCCCTAGCCATCCGCACCAGAGCGCAGACACAGTGCATGCGTGGAGGGCTGGAAACTAGGGAAACAGGGCAGCAAGACCTCAGAGTGGGTCCCGAAGCTGATGTCCCTGTGACAAAGAAAAGCGAGTGCTTTTTGAAAGTCTTAAAGGGACAGGAATGCAACAGCTGGATGGAGACAACCCAGGTCACAGTCCAGAAGCTGGAAATTCCAGGGAAACCCAGGTGCACTAACCCCCTGGGCAACAGCTCTGAGACCCCTCATGGAGGTAAATAGCCAAACAGCCCCCTGTCCATTACCACTCTAGGGCCCTGACAAAGCAGAGAAACAGCCTGAGGATTGCCACACCCTCAGCAAGGGAGCTTCCTCCATACTGGCCGGGCAAGACACAAAGACACAGTCTACATGCAATTGCCCAACACAAGCCACTAGGGGTCGCATTTGTCCCAGTAAAGAAAGGCCAGTAGCAAGAGGAAAGTTTGGCTCTCCCAACTGACAGTCAATAGCACCTATCAACATGAAAAGGCAAAAAAAATTTGATACAGAAAAGACTAACCCAGACAGATTCGGCATCTGCTACATCTTCCCCTGAGAAGGAACCTGGGGAGATAGATTTAACCAGTCTTCCTGAAAAATAATTCAAAACAAAAGTGATAACCATACTGATGGACTTGCAGAGAAATATGCAAGAACTAAGGAAGGAGAATACAGAAATAAAACAAGCTCTGGAAGGACTTCAAAACAGAATGGATGAGATGCAAGAATCAATTAATGGACTAGAAAACAGAGAACAGGAATGCAGAGAAGCTGATGCAGAGAGAGATAAAAGGATCTCCAGGAATGAAAGAATTCTAAGAGAGCTGAGTGACCAATCAAAACGGAACAATATCCGCATTATAGGGGTACCAGAAGAAGAAGAGAGAGAAAAAGGGATAGAAAGTGTCTTTGAAGAAATAATTGCTGAAAACTTCCCCAAACTAGGGGAAGAAATGGCCTCTCAGACCACAGAGGTGCACAGAACTCCCATGACAAGGGATCCAAGGAGAGCAACACCAAGACATAATAATTAAAATGGCAAAGATCAAAGACAAGGACAAAGTATTAAAGGCAGCCAGAGAGAAAAAAAAAGGTCACCAACAAAGGAAAACCCATCAGGCTATCATCAGACTTCTCAACAGAAACCCTACAGGCCAGAAGAGAATGGCATGATAGACTTAATGCAATGAAACAGAAGGGCCTCGAACCAAGACTACTGTATCGAGCACGATTATCATTTAAATATGAAGGAGGGATTAAACAATTCCCAGACAAGCAAAAGTTGAGGGAATTTGCCTCCCACAAACCACCTCTACAGGGCATCTTACAGGGACTGATCTAGATGGGAGCACTCCTAAAAAGAGCACAGAACAAAATACCCAACATATGAAGAAGGGAGGAAGAGGAATAAGAAGGGAGAGAAATAAAGAATCATCAGACCGTGTTTATAATAGCTCAACAAGTGAGTTACGTTAGACAGTAAGATAGTAAAGAAGCTAACCCTGAACCTTTGGTAACCACAAACTTAAAGTCTGCAATGACAATAAGTACATACCTTTCAATAATCACCCTAAATGTAGATGGACTGAATGCACCAATCAAAAGACACAGAGTAATAGAATGGATAAAAAAGCAAGATCCATCCATTTGCTGCTTACAAGAGACACACCTCAAACCCAAAGACATGCACAGACTTAAAGTCAAGGGATGGAAAAAGATATTTCATGCAAACAACAGAGAGAAAAGAGCAGGTGTTGGAATACTAGTATTAAACAAAACAGACTTCAATATAAAGAAAGTAACAAAAGATAAAGAAGGATATTACATAATGATAAAGGGCTCAGTCCAACAAGAGGATATAACCATTATAAATATATATGCACCCAATATAGGAGCACCAACATATCTGAAACAAATACTAATAGAACTAAAGGAGGAAATAGATTGCAATGCATTCATTCTAGGAGACTTCAACACACCACTCACTCCAAAGGACAGATCCACCAGACAGAAAATAAGTATGGACACTGAGGCACTGAACAACACACTAGAACAAATGGACCTAATAGACATCTACAGAACTCTACATCCAAAAGCAACAGGATACACATTCTTCTCAAGTACACACGGAACATTCTCCAGAATAGACCACATACTAGGCCACAAAAAGAGCCTCAGTAAATTCCAAAAGATTGAAATCCTACAAACCAACTTTTCAGACCACAAAGGCATAAAACTAGAAATAAACTGTACAAAGAAAGCAAAAAGGCTCACAAACACATGGAGGCTTAACAACACGCTCCTAAATAATCAATGGAACAATGACCAAATCAAAATGGAGATCCAGCAATATATGGAAACAAACGACAACAACAACACAAAGCCCCAACTACTGTGGAATACAGTGAAAGCAGTCTTAAGAGGAAAGTATATAGCAATCCAGGCATATTTCAAGAAGGAAGAACAATCCCAAATGAATAGTCTAATGTCACAATTATCAAAATTGGAAAAAGAAATGAGGCCTAAGGTCAGCAGAAGGAGGGACATAATAAAGATCAGAGAAGAAATAAATAAAATTGATAAGAATAAAACAATAGCAAAAATCAATGAAACCAAGAGCTGGTTTTTCGAGAAAATAAACAAAATAGATAAGCCTCTAGCCAGACTTATTAAGAGGAAAAGAGAGTCAACACAAATCAACAGAATCAGAAATGAGAAAGGAAAAATCATGACAGACCCCACAGAAACACAAAGAATTATTAGAGCATACTATGAAAACCTATATGCTAACAAGCTGGGAAACTTAGGAGAAATGGACAACTTCGTAGAAAAATACAACCTTCCAAGACTGACCCAGAAAGAAATAGAAAATCTAAACAGACAAATTACCAGCAACAAAATTGAAGCAGTAATCAAAAAACTACCAAAGAACAAAAACCCCGAGCCAGATGGATTCACCTCAGAATTTTATCAGACATACAGGGAAGATATAATATCCATTCTCCTTAAAGTTTTCCAAAAAATAGAAGAGGAGGGAATACTCCCAAACTCATTCTATGAAGCCAACATCACCCTAATACCAAAACCAGGCAAAGACCCCACCAAAAAAGAAAACTACATACCAATATACCTGATGAACGTAGATGCAAAAATACTCAACAAAATATTAGCAAAACGAATTCAAAAATACATCAAAAGGATCGTACACCATGACCAAGTGGGATTCATCCCAGGGATGCAAGGATGGTACAACATTCGAAAGTCCGTCAACATCATCCACCACATCAACAAAAAGAAAGACAAAAACCACATGATCATCTCCATAGATGCTGAAAAAGCATTTGACAAAATTCAACAACCATTCATGATAAAAACTCTCAGAAAAATGGGAATAGAGGGCAAGTACCTCAACATATTAAAGGCCATATATGATAAACCCACAGCCAGCATTATACTGAACAGCGAGAAGCTGAAAGCTTTTCCTCTGAGATCGGGAACTAGACAGGGTTGCCCACTCTCCCCACTGTTATTTAACACAGTACTGGAGGTCCTAGCCATGCCAATCAAACAAAACAAAGAAATACAAGAAATCCAGATTGGTAAAGAAGAAGTCAAGCTGTCACTATTTGCAGATGACATGATACTATACATAAAAAACCCTAAAGACTTCACCCCAAAACTACTAGAACTGATATCAGAATACAGTAAAGTTGCAGGATACAAAATTAACACAGAGAAATCTGTAGCTTTCCTATACACTAACAATGAACCAATAGAAAGAGAAATCAGGAAAACAATTCCATTCACAACTGCATCAAAAAGAATAAAATACCTAGGAATAAACCTAACCAAAGAAGTGAAAGACCTATACTCTGAAAACTACAAGTCACTCTTCAGAGAAATTAAAGGGGACACTAACAAATGGAAACTCATCCCATGCTCATGGCTAGGAAGAATTAATATCGTCAAAATGGCCATCCTGCCCAAAGCAATATACAGATTTGATGCAATCCCTATCAAATTACCAGCAACATTCTTCAATGAACTGGAACAAATAATTCAAAAATTCATATGGAAACACCAAAGACCTCAAATATCCAAAGCAATCCTGAGAAAGAAGAATAAAGTAGGGGGGATCTCACTCCCCAACTTCAAGGTCTACTATAAAGCCATAGTAATCAAGCAATTTGGTACTGGCACAAGAACAGAGCCACAGACCAGTGGAACAGACTAGAGACTCCAGACATTAACCCAAACATATATGGTCAATTAATATTTGGTAAAGGAGCCATGGACATACAAAGGCAAAATGACAGTCTCTTCAACAGATGGTGCTGGCAAAACTGGACCATTGTCTAACCCCATATACAAAAGTAAATTCAAAATGGATCAAAGACCTGAGTGTAAGTCATGAAACCATTAAACTCTTGGAAAAAAACATAGGCAAAAACCTCTTAGACATAAACATCAGTGACCTCTTCTTGAACATATCTCCCCGGGCAAGGAAAACAACAGCAAAAATGAACAAGTGGGACTATATTAAGCTGAAAAACTTCTGTACATCTAAAGACACCATCAATAGATCAAAAAGGAACCCTACAGTATGGGAGAATATATTTGTAAATGACAGATCCGATAAAGGCTTGATGTCCAGAATATATAAAGCGCTCACAAGCCTCAACAAACAAAAAACAAATAACCCAATTAAAAAATGGGCAGAGGAACTGAACAGACAGTTCTCTAAAAATGAAATACAGATGGCCAACAGACACATGAAAAGATGCTCCACATCGCTAATTATCAGAGAAATGCAAATTAAAACTACAATGAGGTATCACCTCACACCAGTAAGGATGGCTGCCATCCAAAAGACAAACAACAAGAAATGTTGGCGAGGCTGTGGAGAAAGGGGAACCCTCCTACACTGCTGGTGGGAATGTAAAGTAGTTCAACCATTGTGGAAAGCAGTATGGAGGTTCCTCAAAATGCTCAAAACAGACTTACCATTTGACCCAGGAATTCCACTCCTAGGAATTTACCCTAAGAACGCAGCAATCAAGTTTGAAAAAGACAGATGCACCCCTATGTTTATCGCAGCACTATTTACAATAGCCAAGAATTGGAAGCAATGTAAATGCCCATCAGTAGATGAATGGATAAAGAAGATGTGGTACATATACACAATGGAATATTACTCAGCCAAAGAAGAGAGCAAATCCTACCATTTGCAGCAACATGGATGGAGCTGGAGGGTATTATACTCAGTGAAATAAGCCAAGCGGAGAAAGAGAAATACCAAATGATTTCACTCATCTGTGGAGTATAAGAACAAAGGAAAAACTGAAGAAACAAAACAGCAGCAGAATCACAGAACCCAAGAATGGACTAACAGGTACCAAAGGGAAAGGGACTGGGGAGGATGGGTAGGTAGGGAGGGATAAGGGGGAAAGAAGAAGGGGGGGTATTAAGATTGGCATGCATAATGGGGGTGGGGGGAGAAAGGGGAGGGCTGTACAACACAGAGAAGATGAGTAGTGATTCTAAACCATATTGCTATGCTGATGGACAGTAACTGTAAAGGGGTTTATAGGGGGGACCTGGCATAGGGGAGAGCCTAGTAAACCTAATATTCTTCATGTAAGTGTAGATTAATGATAAAAAAAAAATGCAGGTCCTGTGTGGTGACCTCCAATGAGTTCTACACAATGATATAAAGGGCATATTAAAGTGTGGGCAAAGGGTCTGTTTGTGTTTATACAGAAGATCAAAGCCTATTTGGGCTACCCAGAAAATGAACTAAGATATGATATGAAGAAGAACTTCCAACATCAGCACTCTCTGGAAGAGTCATACCAGAAGACGATCATCAAAAAACCTCAACAAAGATACAGGTGCTGCTACATTTGTAGCTGCATTCATCCCACCGGTTCCTGGACTTGCCATGGGAATGAAGAAGGAGATATCTAAGCTGGCCTGTGCATACAGTAAAACAACAAATTTGACCGAATCCATACTGTAGGAACTCAACCAAGAATTAGGAGAAGTGCAAGTTGCAGTGCTCCAAAATCGTGCGATTATAGACTTTCTACTGTTAAAAGAACATATGGGTTGTGAACATTTCCCAGGAATGTGTTGTTTTAATTTGTCTGATTTTTCTCAAACTATTCAAATTCAGTTAGACAATATCCATCATATCATTGATAAGTTTTCATAAATGCCTAGGGTACCTAACTGGTTTTCTTGGTTTCACTGGATATGGCTGGTAATTGTAGGTCTGCTTTTGTTATGTAGCTGTATTCCTATTATGTTAATGTGTGTGTGCAATTTAATTAGTAGTTTAAAACCTATACATGCTTATGTTACTCTACAAGAAGATATGTCAAAGAAATAATCAATCTTCCCATGTTTTCTTCCATCTGCTACTTCTATAGCTTTTCTTCTTCCTTCCTAATTACAACCCTTCAATAGAATTCGTGCCTCATATCGAATATACCGAGTATCATAATTCCTCCAGGTGGTAAAGATACCTCGAGACAAGTGCTGGGCATAGAAGCCACAGGGCATAAATCTGCAAAGAAGTAAAAAGCTAACCTTCTCAAACAATATTGCTTCTCTCTCACTTACCAACTTTGCATTTCCCTGTATGGCCCTGGAAGATGACTGGTTAGCCAGAGACGGGTAAGATTCCTCAAGGGAGGAACAACCTAAGACAGGCACAGTCGCAGGGGGGCCATCAGGTGAGAAACTGGGGATCAACGGAGGTGAGGCTTAGAACCTCACCCCCCCTGTTTTGAAGAAATCTTCTGCATCCGTGGATGTTTTATTGCCTTTGTCTAGCTTGGATTAACACGTAGTCTACAGGCACACACCTGATCATCTACATTTGCTCTCTTACAACACTGAACTATGTTTTCTACCTTTATCTTGCATCTACCTACCACTTCAGCATTTTATTAAAAATAATAATAATAATAATAAGGGAGAAATGTGGGATTCACATATAAATCAAGTATAAAAATCAAACCAATATTCATATTTGACCTGATTGTTTATAGTTTATAATGCGTGATCAAAACCGAAAGTTTCTGTGATAACTACCTTTGTACTGTTCACCATGTAAGAACTTATTCACTATGTAAGAATTTGTTCACCATATAAGAATTTGTTCATTACGCTTGAGAAGATTGGAGACTGACGAGAATTAGGCTTGGGGTTGATTAATGATTGTGCATTGAGCATTGAGTCCCCTATACAGAATTTTATTGTTGCTAACAACCATTTGATCAATAAATATGAGAGATGTCCTCTCAAAAAAAAATGAGAATGTTCTAAACACATTTGCAATTTTCATTTAAAATATAGTAGGCATCTTTCCATTGAAACAAATTGTAACTCCACATTAGCTTTGGGAAGTGGAATTTCATATGACTTCAATTATCTTTTCACTTTCTTGTGAACAAGTTAGAAATTAGAAAAGTAATAAATAATGTTTTTAAGTGGTAAAAAAAAATCTACAGGAGGACTCTATCACAACTTAATTCAATAGAGAGTTATCAAGCAGTGCTTATGGACCAGGCTGTCCTGTTGGTCGTGGGGATGTATGGGTGATTATACCAAATTACAGTTTAAAATCCATGTCAAGAAATTTCCAAGAAGGCTGTGTAGGGTTAGGGAATGAGGTACAAACATCCTTTAGCAAAGACTTGCTCGTAAAGATATTTTCTAAATCCAAGTCCAGGCTACCTCCTCTGATTTCAGGAGGTATTCAGGACTCTGATTGCAGTAATGGAAACCCAACTCCAACTAGCTTAGAAAAAAAGAAAAAAGTTTTGGCTTGTATATAACCAGTCAACAGGGTGGACATGGTCTTAGGGAGAGCTGGAACTCAGGCTGGGACCATGGACTTGCACACTGTCAAGATTCCATCTTAAGCCTGGCACTCTTGGCGTGTCAGCTTCATTATGATTGGCATGTCACCTTGGAAATCTGGCTGCTGCTGACTTCTCTGGGCAGTCTTCCTTCTAGTCTACCTTGCTAACTGGAAGGAAAGATCCTTGTCTGCTTATTTTCAGTAAACATTTAAAAAACAGAGAACCTGAAGATATACCTGGCCTACCCTAGCATAGGTCGCATACCAATATCTGAACCAATCCCTGTGGACAGGTTGGTAAGGCATTATGAATGGCCCACAGTGAATCAGATGTCCATGCCTTGACCAGTCATCCTGACTAGGACTGCAGCAAAGGAAGGAACTTCTTTTCAGATCCCAAGTCTAAAGTGAGGATGAAAAGAATGATCTTTTTAAAGAGATGAAATTACAGTGTAGATATGCCACTGAAGGAATCACTGTGAGCCAGTCTTTCAAACAAATGGCAGTTCTATTGGTCAGGTACCCCTCCAAACACAGATGGTCTAGAGAAACTGAACGTAGGAACAGGTATGTGGAAGCAGTAGGCAGAAATGGAATCTATATAGCAATTATGATAGTAGCAGATAATGGCAGGCAGTTCTGAACCACTTCAAAGCCTTTAGTTGTTCTCTATTGCCTATAGAATAAATCCTGAAATACTTCTCTTATCAGTTAATATCTTTCCCAGTCTTCCTTCCCAATATCATCTTCCTTTTCACCCTCTATATGAAGATTCTAATCCAGCCAGAGTAATATCTACTGAACAAGGAACCCTGTGCTGAAGCTACCCTCATGCTATCATCAGTCCTCAAGATTGGGCATCCTCTTTCCTCTCCGGGTGCTTGGGCTGCTGTATTTGCTCAGAATGCTTTCCCAATGCACTCCTTTAGTCACCAGATATACTTTGATGCTTCTATGTGTAAAGAGTTGTTTTGGATACTGGCTATGCATGATGATCAACACAGAAATGGTCCTTGCCCTCAAGGAATTGACATTCTGGTCATGTTAGACAATTGTTACATAACTATGTAAATAATCCTAAAATTATAATTGTGATAAGGGCTATGGAGAAGGAAGGGTCTAATCTGGTCTGGAGGGCCAAGGAAGTGAGCTGAAATCAGAAAGATAAGAAGGAATTCGTGAAATAAAGAGACGGGAGGGGGCAGGAAGGAGAAGCAGGAACAATATGTATAAATGTCATGAGGGGAAAAGGAGGCTGATGCGTTGGGGAAACTGGAGAAGTTCAGTGTTGCTGGAGCAAGAGAGTAAGAGGCCAGAGAAGTAGACAGGAAGCCAGATCACATAGAACTTTGTATAGCATATTAAGGAGTTTGGTATTTTTCCTAAATATGACAGGAAAATATTGGAAAGGTGATGTGATTAGCTTTATTATACCTTTGGTGGCTATGAAGAGAATGGCTTAGAGGCTAACAAGATGAGAAGCAAGGAGACCATTAGGTCACTGCAGTCATGTAGCCAAAATGATTGAAAGTGTAAGAGGAAAGAACTAGATAGGTTCAAGGTATAATTGGGTGATAAAAATGACAGGACTTGAAGTGTTGGATATGGGAGGATGACTCCTAGGTTTCTGGATTGTGCAAATGAGTAGATTCAGGGTCCATTCACTGGAAGATGATAGCAAGAGGGGGATCATATGAGGAGGAAATGATAGTTGTATTAGCTTTGGACATTTTCTTTTTATTTGAGGTGCCCTTCAAATAACTAAATTAAATGACAGATGAACAAGATACTGAGTGAGCACAGTATCAGGGTCTAAACTCTCCCTCTGTTCATTCAAACCCCATCCATTCATTAAATCCTGCCTTAACCTGCCACCGCCAGGAGATGCTACTGCCCCACTTTTTCCACACTGATCTTCTTCTCATCTGTGCTCTATCCTAGGGCTTCTTGCCTGACCCACTCATCGGGCTCCAGCCACATACTCTACCATGTGTATGTTAATATGCCTTGTTTCTACAATTAGAAATTGAGATTTTTGATACCAGGGACCATGTGAGAGTAGGCTCTCTCTCACTACATCCACCAGTTATACATAATAGTAAGAGTTCATTTTACCGGTATGTGAATGCTCAGCCTTTCTGCTAAACAGTAGTTAGAAGCAAAAGGTGTTATATATAGACAACTGGGACTTGAATTTTGGCTTCACCTCTTACTGGCAATGGTGGCTATAGTCAAGTGTTTTAACCTCTTTGTCATACTTTGCCCAGTTGTTGATTCAGGATAACACTAATACCTGCCTCAGAGAGTTATGTGAGTATTAAATGCATAATGTATGCAAAGTGCATAGTGCAGTGTTTGGCACATAGCAGGCATTAGAATTACTGATCATTGTTGCTATTACTATTATTCTTTATTATTTTGGTAGGGATCAGAAGGTACCATAATTTAATATGACATCCAGTGGCAAGGAGAGGTGGCAATTAGCAAATACAAAATTTGGCAGAAGCGTATGCTTGTTTCTCCATGCTTTTTTCTATAGAGAGGGCCTGCTTCAGAGGTCAACCATCAATTTGTCCTCTTTATCCCTGGCTGGAGCTTGTCCTCTGGTTTTAGAGAACATTCTAGTGGAGCCAGTCTCTTGAGTTTCACAAAACATAAATTAAGGTGTGACCGAAGAATCACAATGTGTGAATTGTGTGCGCATGTGGATATCTGCACATACATAGGTACCTATGAATTATTTTCATTAGGAAGACCCATTGTCCATGGTGTATTGATGATGATGTTGCTGACAAGTAAAAAGAAACCACTCATTTTAGAGAAGAGACATACATTACCTCTTCAAACTAGCAGGGGGGTGATTTTAGTAAATTACTTCTTGCAGTTTCTTTAATGGCACCCTAATCACCCCACACTAAAGTATCTCTGAACGCTAAGTAGTTTTCTGTCACCTCTCCAAAAGAACTAGGATATTTCTTTTACAACATGAAAAGTCTTGGGAGAAAGTGTAGAATTATTTTTCTCTATTTATATGAATGCCATATTTATTGATAGAATCACATTGAGAACATATATGTGGAGAAGAGATGTAAGTTACTACTTCTACTTATAAAAATCCAGTATCTCTTTTAAATGAATAGTAGTACCAAGAAAAAAAGTTATGATAAATGTCTTTCCAGCTTTTACATACCAACAAATCCAATTTTATACTTAAATTATTCTACTAATTCTTATTGTTAAGGGCATTTCTATTGAAATGTGGCCTTAAAATCTAGTGGTATTTTTAATATACTGGTTGATAATATGTATTTCAATTTCATAGATGAATAATTAGAATTCAAAGTGGCCTTACCAGTTAGCTTCCTTTTCGTACCTCTCCTAAGGTCCATTTGAATTTTAGGTAGGTTAAGAAATAAAACTGATTTCCTAGATGAATGAAAGTTATCCTTCTATAATTTTAGCCTAATGTTAAATTAAACAGTTCATAAATGGACTGTTTTAAATAACCCTGCCCAGACTTGAAATTCTTAGAGCAAATATTATTTGGCATTTATATGGCACAGCCTATCCAGACTGGACTTTTATTTATTGATTATATATCATGAAGTAGAACAGTGATATGCTTATAATTTTATAAATAAACTGTGGAGGAATTCAATTTTTCTCTCCCTCTTCACTACCAAGTCCCAATCACTAAAGGCTGCCCTCCCCTTCCATCCCAAGCCCACAAGATTATCTTATGCTATCAAGTATTTAACCAAAAATCTTTTTGGAAGCAAAATGAATACTCAGAGCAGGAACAAATGCAACCTAACTCAGCACAGCTTCCCAGAGTCCTCAACTTCCTTACTGCAGGATGTTCAGAAGACACTGTTTTCACAAAGTAAGTTTCAGTTGTTATAAAGAGCTCAATTCCTGTGTGTCGTTGCTTTTATATGCTCAGGGTTGAGGGGAGCCTCTGGAAAGACCATTAGTTAATACCCAGATGAAGTACATAGACAATAACACACAGATTAATATACAGATGAAAATCTGTGTGGTTCTGGGACTGAATTTGGTCAGAACAACATTATTACAGATTTATTCCAGTATGAGTTCCATGACAGCAGAGATCTTTGTTTTGGTCATTGCTTTTTCTCTAGTACCTGGAACAATGCCTGCTGCATTATGTGGTTCACAAATATTTGCTTAAAGAATGAATTTCCTTATATCCTGGAGTAAAACTCAGAGCTCTGAAATTTCCAAGCTGCTTTGTAGATTTCTGAAAAGTTCTCAAGATGTGGTTATTTGTGTAAAGATGAATAGTTCTGGAGTCCTTCATGTATAAGAAAGAACATTAGGCAGCATGGGGTATAACTGGGGACAGGGACAGCCCGATTCTTTAGCATGGTATAATAAGGCCCTTTGTAAACTGGCTCCACTAGCCATACACCTGTAGTGTGAGCACAGAAAATTAGTTGCTATTCTTCACCATTCCCTTGAACATATCTTTGCCTTTGAACAGGTGCTTCTTTCTGCTAGAATTACTTTTATCACCTTTTCAACCTGCCAGAGGCATATTCATTCTTTAAAATGCAACTCGAAGTATCATCTCTTCTCTGAAGCCATTCTCAATCTTCCAGGCAGGATGAGTCCCTCAGTTCCCTTGGACTCCACAGCCCTTTATGCATAAATTTGTCATGGCACTTACCTCCTTGTCCCGTCATCATTTGCATGTCTGCACTAGCTTGTCAGCCCTTCAGGGGCAGAGGATACTTCTTTTCTCCTTCTTTCTCATCTGCCTGGATCCTATCACAGTATGTATCACACAGTAGGTGCTTCATAACTGCTTACTGAATAACTTTTGAACTGAGCACACAAAAACTAAGGATGGAAGTACTCTATTGAAATAATAATAAATAATAGACAATTTGCATGACTTTGAGAAGAGCAAGTCTACTAACCCTAGCTTAGATTGATCAGATTTGCTAGCACAGTGCTGTACTCTGAGATTCAAACTGGCCACAAAGAGGAACACTTGAACAAGAAAGGGGGAATAAACAAATGGAGGTAGGGGTTCTAGATGAGGAAATGACACCATAAAAATAATGGCTGCTGAATATGGAGTGGGAGAGGCTTAAGAACAAGTGGATGGCATTATGCTCAGTGAAATAAGTCAGACAGAGAAAGACAAGTACCAAATGATTTCCCTCATTTGTGGAGTATAACAACGAAGCAAAACTGAAGGAACAAAGCAGCAGCAGACTCTCAGACTCAAAGACTCCAAGGGACTAGTGGTTACCAAAGGGGAGGGGTGGGGGAGGGGGTGGGGGAGGGGGGGAGAAGGGGATTGTGGGGTATCATGATTAGCGCACATGGTGTGTATAGGGTCACGGGGAAGACAGTGTAGCTCAGAGAAGACAAGTAGTGACTCTGTGGCATCTTACTACACTGATGGACAGTGACTGCAATGGGGTATGGGGGGGAGTCAATAATAAGGGTGAAGGTAATAACCACATTGTTTTTCTCATGAAACCTTCATAAGAGTGTATATCAATGATACCTTAATAAAAAAAAAAAAAGAACATGTAGATGGACAGAAGGAACAGAGCTATCTTAGAATCACATCTAGGACAAACCTTGAAACCAGTGAAAAAACCAGTCACTATGGTAAAAGTGAAAATGTTTTGTCAATATAGCATCAAATCACTGTGTAGCTGTTTGGGGTAGTTTTTTTTCTTCCCTGGAAGGTGATGATTTGGGACCGGATAGAGTCAACTGTTGAGGCATTGTGTAGACTTGTATTACATCTATTCTGTATATCATTAATGTCCTTGGGCAATCCTCAGAGATTGTTTGACCTGAATATCATTCCAAAATCTGTAAAAGGAACACAATTGCATTCATGTATGTAGGCTGTCCATTGTTTTCTAAGTCCTGAAATGTGCATTTTCTTGTTTGGGTTAAGTGTTCAAGGCGATGTTAATAAGGAATTGGGCCACGTAAGTTTCCAATTCAAAAGCATCAATGCCGTTGTTGCTGTTTGTATTTGCTTTCTAACTTTAAAGGTTCTATAAAATGCATTTCATAGAAATTGCCTGCAGGGTTAGCACTAAATGATAGCTAAAGAGAAGCATGCCTTTATCTAATTCATACCTCCTTGATAGATTTAAAGAAAGATCTTCCTCAACATTTAATCAGAAACTATAGAATATTTTCAACTGAAAGTCTTCCTCTGAATGTTGTGGTGCAGGTAAAATTCTTAATGGAAAACAGATTTAGTCTCAATCCATTTAGCCTGAGATGATAATGCTACCTTGTAAACAGGAAATACCCCCAATTTTGATCTGATTGTCTCTTTTGGCTGGGTGATAATGTGCTGAAGTGATGCTCCAACATACAGTTTCCAATGAATAATATTCCTTTCATATTTGTTAATGTTGTTAAATAATTTCAAAACTCTCCTCAAGGCAGCTGCTCTGAGCTAGGGAGCTAAACACAAGAGAGGCCAAAATTTTCTTTTATTTGTCCACCTGTAGACACAGATGCTGTTTGTGTGTGTTGTCTAGAATCACAGAATGTGCTCTGAAATATCATTGTTATTTTCAGTGAATCAAAGTGACATGATGCTGGTGAAGTGAATCCGTAAGAAAATACTTCAAAAGGAGGTATAAGAATACATAAAGCTCATACAAGAGCAATGAACTAATATATGCATACTTTAAAGGTCTCTTTTTTTATACTGTCAGTGGCAAAGGAAATGCCTATTGTCTCCCAGCTGCCATATCCCTCAAAGTATTTTGGCAGCTGGCTATGAAAATCCAGATGGAAACAGCAGCAAGCTCAATGAAACCTGGGAAGTGAGAAGCAGGAAGTTCCAGCATCAGCCACATGCACATTGAATGAATGAGGAGAAGTAGGCTGTGAATTTGCACTCCTTATAACTTCATATGCTGTATAAGATGATCAGGACTCGGTGCTAAAATTGTTCTGAGTTAGCTTTGCCACTTGGTATCTATATGGTCTTGGACAATTTACTTAATCTCTCTTCAAGTCTGTTGCTTTATTTGAAAAATAGGGATTATGATAATCTTTCTCACAGGGCACACTGTGAAGAAATAAAACAACGTATGTTTTAGGGCCTGGTACATAGAAAACACTAAATTCACATTTGGATGCACTTTTTTTTTTATGTAAAACACATGTTCTTTGATGATAGCTTCACCTCCAATCCTTGTAACCTAAGACTGGAGAATGTGTGCTTTGAAATCAGAACTACTAGTCCAAGTGTTTAAGTCTAAAACCTTGTGTTTTGTCAGTTACCAGTGAATTCCCTGGCAATTTAGGTAAATTAGTTTTACAATTTCCACAGCAAATAGAGAATGGTCTTTCTTTCTAAATATGTTTGTACTCATAGGCCTGTAAGGTAAACACAACTCTCAAAAATAATTCTATCCATTTAGATCAACTATACTTCAAAATGAGGTCAAGACTGGCTCTGATTACTAGAGTGTTTGACGACTATGCTGCTGTTTCTGTATAATAACCCATTCTGCTGTTGACTATATATACACTGTGCTACTAAAGAGCTCTTGTAGAAATTAGTGGTAAACAAATGGGACATTACTGACCTCCCATGGTTGAGAGGTAGATTTGAGGGTTGTTTGAAGAGTAGGGCTGCCTTTGTACAGAGTTAAGCATATCCTTTCATCTAGTCTTCTTTGAAACAAATGGCATGCATTAGGCCAGAATGATTAGCCAGGATTATGAGAGAAATCTGTAGCTATAGAATAAAACAAAGACAACTCCCTTCTTAAGGTTGCATTCCTAAGGGAAAGGTAAATGTGTGTCACCAGTATTGAAACTACCTGATCTGTCACAGTACTTTATCACTGAGCCCAGATTGGCCCATGAATCCTTCCTGCCACATTAGGATCAAACCTAACTTGTTGATATGTTTACTTCAGTCTGTAATGATCTAAGCATTCAGGAATTTCAGTGTGCAGAACCGTAGCCCTTCTGATTCCTCTGGAGTAAAGGCAAAATGGCAGACAAGTCAAGAGAAATTCATCTGTTAGTTCCCTCATTCATGGATTTGTGAACACAGATTGGTTTTTCAGTCTCATCAGTCATTACTTTGTTTCCTTGCACCCTGTGGTGTTTAACTGACACATTTAAATTAGGCAAATAAAGCAGTCTTGTCTTCTCAATTCTAAAAATTTGTTAATGTACAATAAACTGTACATATTTATAGTGTGTGATTTGACAAATTTTAAACAAATGTGTAGACCCATGAAAATATCTTCACGATGAACATGTCTGTCACCTCCGAAAGTTTCCTCTTGCCCCTTTGTAATGCTTTTCTTTCTACCACTCTATACCTACCCCACTTCCAGGCAACCACTGATGTGCTTTCTGTCAGTGTAGATTAGTTTGCACTTTCTAGAGTTTTGCATAAATGGAAGCATACAGTATGTAGACTTTTTGGCTGGCTTTTTTTTAACTCAGCATAATTTTATATTTATCCATGTAATTGTAGGTATCAATAATTCATTCCTTTTTATGACTCAGTAGAATTCCATTATATGGATGTCAGGGTTTGCATTCATTCACCTGTTGATGGTTATTTGAGTTGTTTCCAACTTTTGACTATTATATATAAAGCTGCTATGAACATTCATGCTCAAATCTTCGTGTGGACATGATTTCGTTTCTCTTGGGTACGTATTGAGGGATGTGATAGCTAGATCACATGGTAGGTTTGTGTTTGACTCTCTAAGACATGAAGGTCTAATTAGCCCTGGAGCAAATGTTGCCCCCAGCCCCCCTAACAAATCTTAGTAGCAAGATCCAAAGGGATAAAACTATTGCTGAGTATTGACTACATGTCAGAACAAAGTTCAGTAATATATACAGATGGTTCCAGACTTATGGTAGTTTGACTTAAGGTTTTTCACCTACAACGGTGCAAAATCATTTGCATTCAATGGAAACCATACTTCGGATTTTGGATTTGGATCTTTTCCTGGGCTAGCAATATACAGTATGAGGCCCTCTCATGATGCTGGATAGCGGCAGTAAGCTTCAGCTCCCAGTCAGGCACATGATCACAAGGGTGAACAGCTGATACATTTTGAACCATTATGCACCCATACAACCATTCTTTTTTTCACTTTCAATACATTATTCAATAAGTCAGATGCAATATTCAACACTTTGCAATAAAATAGGCTTTGTGCTTGATAATTTTGCCCAACTGCAAACTAATGTATGTGTTCCAAGCAAGTTTAAGGTGTGCTAGACTAAGCTATAATGTTTGGTAAGTTAGGTGTATTAAATGCATTTCGACTTATGCTATTTCCAACTTATGATGGATTTGTTAAGATGTCACCCCATCCAAAGATGAGGAAGATCTGTACAGGAATACAAAAACCTTTCTGCATACTCTACTTAATGCCCACGAATTAGGAGGTTTTGCCCTCTGGCTGTTGAGAACAAGGACTCTTTCCAGCCCTGTTTCAGATTTAAAGTTGTTTCCTTTAATCCTTTCAGGTGGTTTTTTTCTCCAGTCTCAGGTGGTTTTCTTGCACACATGTGCTCTTCAGGACTCCAGTGAATATCCAGGGGGACCCTCTGCAGGTCTCTGGAGTTCTCTCTTTATGCAGCTGTCTCCTTTTTGGTACTCAGTACTGCAAACTCTATCTTGACTTTCCCAGACTACCAGGTCAGTCTCCTCAACTCAGCCTGCCAGGCTTCAGCCATGTCCTCTCTCCCTGTGCTAAGGCCTGGAAACTCTTTGCAGACACTAAGCTGGGGTAGTCATAGGGCTGATCTTATTTGTTTCCCATATCGTGGATCGCTGTCTTTGGTTGTCCAATGTCTGAAAACTGTTGTTTCATGTATTTTGTCTGGCTTAGTTGTTCTTGTCTCAGGCAGGAGAATAAATTTGGTCCCTGTCACCCTATCTTGACTGCAAGTGGAAGTCTTCTCTAGAATTTAATATTTTCCTATAAACAGAATTCAGAACTCCCCTGATTGAGTGTACTAACAGTTCTTTCCACAACGTTTGTCCATTTGGATAGTTTCTTCTTTCTATCCCTGTAAAAAGAAAAGCATTCTCTGAGTTCATGAAAACACAGCCTGTCAAAGGAGCCACCTACTCAACTCTAGGACACTCTACACATTTGCCAAGATGGTCATTTCTATCTGGGATATGGAATGACACTGATGGCTGAGCAGGACAAAAGAAGTTTCCATTCAAGCCATTTGCAAGATTGTCTTTTACCAAGGTTTTGTGACTGGCTTTAGTGAAAAGCTCGCAGCTCTATTCTCTAGGGTATATTTTGAAGAATTTTAATAGGGAATCATTTCCCAATATATTAAAGTAGAGTGAGGACAGCTTTTTTTTTTGTGAGACTATTTCAATCAGAAGATGATACAGAGAACTCATTCTCCAGTAGTCTAATATTGTTATAAATTGTTTTTTCCTGCATCTGTAGCCAGTGAGTGGGCTGCTGTCTTTCTCTTTTCGACAAATTTATCAAAATAACAATTTTTCAATTTGCATTAGTAGGCATTGTTTTATGTTTAACCAAACCATCTCATATGTATCAGAATTCTATTCAAGAATTTAACCCTTTCAGGAGTGGCCTCATACTAACTACTGACTTTAAAACTTTGGTATTTAACCATCATTCCTTGTCTAGAATAATTCTAGGGCCTGAGGGAATGGCAATATCACCTTACTTTATTTAGTATCTTCATAGATCATGTAACACCTTTGCAGAAATTATCTCATTTGATATTTGAGAGATACTAAAAGTTTAGAGAACGCTGTAGGATCTGGAGGTCTGATTCAGGAGATTATACAGATGATACACATATAGAAAAAAGAGAAATAGGCAATCAGATATAAAATTGCATAGTAAAGATTAGAAATGCTATAGAGAGGAGTAAGATTTTGGGGGAGTTGGAAGAGGAAAGTTGGAGAATACTTTGTGAAGGCACTGGCACAGGCTGGATATTAGGAATTAGATTAGCGAAAGATCAAAGAGAGGGATTCCAGGTGGTTTGCATAACATGTCCAAAGATACAGAGTCAAAAAGAAATAGGACATCTTTGAGAAATGGTAGGAAGAATCCCCTAATGGAGCAGAACATAGTTTATTCAATAGTTTTTTGTGGCTACTGACTCTGGTACACAGTTCCATCTTGGCATCTTTACTCACATATCAGAAAATAAATGCTTACAGATTAGTGTAGAATGTTACAGAAGTCACATTGTTTGCCTTTGTAAGTATGTGTCTGAAGCACTCAAAAGTGTTTTTAGTGGTCATTTTTAGCTCTTTGGCTCACTGGTCTCACTTCTCTCGATGGAATTGTGCTGCAGGTTAATGCAGTTTAAAATTAACATGCATACACACCCCCACACACACATTAAACAGTTTCACATGCTTAGTGAACATAATGAAAATACAGAAGTATACTTGGAAGACCATAGTGGTCAAAAAGGATTCAGCCTCCAAAGTGTTATGAAGAGCCAGAAAATTGCACCAACACAGGTAAGAAATGAGAAATTTTTAGGGCCATTGAGCACCATGCATTTCCAGTGTTCAGTAGCCCTGAAAATTTCTCATTTAGGCTAGGAAGTGTCTGTCTCATTGGAAATGTTGAAATAAAGGGAACTCGTTCAGGTTCTCATTGATCTAAATTTCTCTTGACATCCAGGACCTCCCACCATCTTTTCTAGTCCCTGATTCTTTTTCCAGACTCTTGTAATGAAGGCTGTAGGGCAGGCATCACCTTTCTCACTGTAGCCGTAACTGCTGTCTGAGTTAGCTTCAGAGCAAGTTCTCCCATTTTATGTGAGGACCGTCTAAATGGGGCCCTGCACTAAGGTGAATATTAGTTCCAGGAAATAGAAGTTGCTTATTTCCACATCAAATGTCCTTCCTTCTCGGATTGCTGAAGGATATTTTCATCTCTTTCTAAATACAACTGGAGTCCCTTTTGATTTTCTCCCAGGTTCCTACTTCATCTCCCTTCCTTTCAACTTTATGCTATAATTCTGTGTCCTTCTCTGGTTTGAGCCATTTTTACAGCTCTGCAATGCACTGTACTGCTGAGAGCATCCTTTTTGACATTAACATGGTCTGTTAACTAAGTTCTGTGATGGCTCCAGTTAGCCAATATTGGTCACCAAGCATGAATGTTTATACTTCAGGCTTTTAGCTCTGCCCAGATTCTTTGCTGTGCTTTTCACTATACTGACATATGGAGGAATCTTGAAAATTAAATAAGGCATAATTGGTAGGTCCTCAGTACCAGGTAATGGGTGCATTTGGAACTCTGAGGCGGGAGATTGAGTTGCGGAAGCATAGTCCTTTTTTTTAAGTCCTCTGATAACCACAGGCTCCAGACTTGCATGTGGGAGCACTCCATCTCTCACTCCTGTGCCCTTGAAAAGGCTGATAAGCCCTCAGCAGTAAACAAAAGGTCAGGTCTGGGTGGTGTGCCTTTATTACTTTGTCATCATTTGGACCATTTGAAAAGGCTGTCTGTGGAACTTGCCAAAGGACATGACATGGTCCTGGTAACTCACTCTGCTCAATGCCTAATACAGTACTGTGGATTTGATAAAGCATTTCCATGAAGTCAGAGAAGAGGAAATTAAATTGGGCTAATTTTCTAAGACTAAGAGAATCAGAGAAGTCTTATTTTGTTTTCTTGACTAGAAATTGAGTGGGTGTTCAGCAGAGCTGTGTTTAGGTAAACTTACATGAGCTGATTTGTTTGACAATTTGATACCTTTTTCTTTTCAAAGCCCCCAAACTGAGAAATACAAAATGGTACCCAGTAGCAAAAATTATTTGTCTCCTTTCTGGTGTTGTTTATTTCTTTCTTTCTTTGTATTTCTTGCTTGAGTAATGAATAATTAGAGGGTCAGTAATATTTTTTAATTGTGTGAATTTTTATTCATTATGCCATAGAGTACTGTTTGCAATAGCCATGTTTATAAACTGATAATTGCATATTTGACGAGTAACTATTTACTCAGTTGATGTTTTTTTACAGTATATATTTTACATACTCTATCTAGCAATAATCTTGCAACTCACAATGGATACCTAGGCTGTATCCATACTTAAATATAGCAAAACTTGTATTTAGCTAACATGCATGATTATCTTTCACAATAAAAGAATGAATAGCACCTTGATTCATAAAATTGCTAATCTTTTCCCATTTGAAAATATTAATCATTCCACGTTTTGCCAAAACAGCCTCAAGTCAACATTACAGAATTTTAGAACAAGTGAGTTACCTAGAGATTTTACAAATGAGGAAACTGAGGCTTCAAGATGTTAGGTGACTTACCTAAAAACCGCATGGCTAATTAAAACACCTGCTTTTGTATGTAATTCATAAGGCTTGTTATGAGTCACAGTAATTAAAATTAATAATTGAATCCCCTCCCCCTCTTCCTTATTTTGGAAATGGACTATACTCTTTAGAGGTTATATCCCGAATCACTCAGGCCATGGCTAAGATTAATCATGCTTTTTGACCTCCAATTATGTATTTTGAATGTGGTGCCTTAAAACTCCCTTTTTAGAGGAAGTATAGAGGGGTACTGACTGTTAAGAAAAATGAAGTCTTAAGCTTATCAGAAACTCAGAAATGGCATTTCTAGAAAAATGCTGATATAGATAACCACTACTTTCCCTTTCAAGTTTTGATAAATGGTTTCTCAAGGTTGAACACCTGAAGATCAATCCCTAGATTCAGAGAGAAAATACAGATCATTTTATTTAGTACTTTATGGCATTTTTAAATGATTAATTTATAAGCATTAATAGAGACCTAAAGTGATCCTTCAGCCCAAATTCGCTCAATTTAGTCACATGATCCCCAACTATAGAATGTTCCCTTTGCTGCTGAAAGCTAATGAGTGATGAGTTTCATCCTTAGTTTTCCCCCTAAAATTGGCATTCCACTGTTATGTTTCTAGGAAAAAAGTGTTCCCTCGAACATCACTGACTTCAAGTTAGCCTTGATTGCCTCTTGACTCAAATATAAGCAAGATAGTGTTTTGACTACCTTTTCATTCACGTTACATGTACTTTCTTCTACTAGGAGGAAAAGAGCAGGGCCTCCTTCTAGCTCAGAGACCCTTGGCTCCACCTATGAAAATTGACTGATTCTCCAGACTCCTCCCTGTCTTATTATCTGGTGGTATACAATCCACTAAAACATATTATAGAGGTATAATTGAAGTACAATAAACTGCATATGCTTAAAGGGTATATCCAAAAGGGTATATTAGATACACCATAATCAAGATAACAGACATTTAGATCATCCTAAAAATGTCCTTGTTTCCCTCTGTTCTCCATTTTTCCCTCCTCTCTTCCTCAGGCAACCACTGATCTGTTTTCTGTCACTATAGGTTGGTTTGCATTTTCTAGAATTTTACTTAAATGGGAGCATACAATATGTAAACACTCTGTTGGTCTTCTTTCACTCAGCATAATTATTTTGTGGTCCATGCATCTTGTAACATGTATCAATAGTTCACTTATTTTTTAGGACTGAGTGGTATTCCACTATGTGTATATAACTACCATAGGTGGTTCATCCTTTCAATTATTCATGGACATTTGGGTTGTTTCTACTTTTTAGCTGTTTTGAACAAAGCTTATGAACAACCTTGTACAGAATTTTGTGTGGACAGAAGTTTCCATTTCTTAGGGATAAATGTCCAGGAGTGCATTGCTCTCCTGTTAAGTACAGCTTTCCTGTTTAGGAAACTGCCAAACTATTTCCCAAAGTGGTTGTACCATTTGACTTTCTCACCAACAGTGTATATAGTTTTTCCATATCCTTGTCAACACTTGGTGTGGTCAAAAGCTTTTTAGCCATTGAGGTAGGTTTGTAGTGTATCTCACTGTGGTTTTAGTTTACATTTTCCTGATAACTGATGATGTTGAGCAGCTTTTTATTTGCTTATTGGTCTTTCCTGTGTCATTTTTTTGTGAAGTGTGGCTTCAAATCTTTTGCCTATTTAAAAAATTTTTTCTGAACTCTTTATTAATATGCTCTGATTTTGTCTCTTACAATGTTGTAAAATAGGTTTTCCTTACAATAAAAATTAAATACATGTTTGTGAGGCCCCCAATACATCATTCACTTGACAACATCTGTATCTGCTTATTCCTGAAATGTAGTTTCTCATGGCATCAATCTATCCATTTTAATCTTAGATATCCTCAGATTGTACTTACATTTCTTTTGTGGCTGGCTTTTTGGTAATAATGGATCTATAATAAATCTAGTTGAGATTTATCTTCTCTAGGGAATACGTAATATTTTAGGTAACAAGGTTATATGTACAAGGCTAAAAACAACCACTTAAGGTGCATTGTAAGTGCTTTATAGAAAATACATCCTATGGGAATTTTGAACACTATTAACACTTTTGTGTATTTAAGGAAATAATTTATAAATGGTAACATTGATTTCAAAAAGAGGAAAGTGGGGCAGTTCAGTGAATATCACTTACTGTGAATAAGAGAAACCTTTCTTTTCTTTCCTTTTTTTGCTTTAGCATTAAAAAAGAAAAGAAAAACTGATGGCTTACTTGGATTGTTCCTTTTTCTAATTATATATTGACAAGGAAATATATTTTTATCTGGCTGTATTTAATTAGAGAATTTGTGGTTTAGTCTTTGTATTCAAATCAGAGTATGGTTCCAGTAGAAAGTAGTCTCATGCAATTTTTTTTTCATATTAGAACAGATATCACATATCCTTGAAAGGGAACAAATCCATGTTTAAATTTCCTTTTGCACGAGAAGCAAATCTCTATCAAAGAGGGATTCTGCTTACATCTGTCAGTGATCTTTTTTTTTAACTTTAGGATTTCATTATGCAGGATGACAAATTGGTTGTGTATTTAAGTTTATTTGCTCATCCTTTTCCAATGAATGTCTTTACTATGACTCAGAAGCTCATATTAAAATCTTGGAAAGTCACATCTCCTATGCCATTGTGTGCGTGAAAATAAATGCAAGTCTGTGCTTTTGAAAGTAAATTCCCTAATTAGTGCCCTGAATCCATGGAAAAGAAATGGGAGCACCTCACAGCAGTTCAGTTCAAACATTTTCTTACTTATATCTCCAAACAGAATTAGAGCTGGTTGCTGCAGTGTCTTTGGTAATGCCACAGTAAGAGTCTCTTCCTTCCTCTCCCCTTTTCCTGGCTTTCCCACTGACGTCAGGGAAATCTCTAGGCAAGTAGTTTTCAAAGTGTGGTCCCTTGACCAGTAGTAGCATAGGCCTTAGCCTGGGAATTTGTTAGAAATGCAGATTCTCCAGACCTACTTCACACCTGCTGAATCAGAAAGTGAACCTGGGGAGCAGGCACAGCAATCTGCATTTCAACAAGCCTTAGGGGATCCTGAAGCATGCTGAAATTTGGGAATCACTGGCCCAGGGGAATAAAAGAAATTGTGAATACAGGCCTATATAAAATGATTTTCTTACAGCTTCAAGCTGACAGGTCATTACCAGGTTGCTGTAGCAACAATGGCACAAAAGGACTAGATAATGAAACATAGTGAAATTAAGAGGCATGAATATTAACTGATCCCAATATTCTAGACCACTAAGATTTATACTGGGCAAAATGGATTTTTACTTTTAGCCTTATGTCAGAGAGAAGCACGGTTTCATAAGGTTTTATATCTGACAAGTGGAAACCATGTTTATTTTTTAGACATCACTCCTTTGGAATTTAGACAAATTTTTATAGAAAAATTACTCTTAGAATTTTGTAAAAAAATTATATCTTTAAGAATTACTCGTAAAGACATTGATGATAGAAATCAGAAGTAAGGTTCTCATCAGTGACTTATGACTCTGAAAGAATTAATTTGTAATTGAATTTTCCTAATACATTATAGTAGCTTTATTTGCCTACAATATTTATTTCACAGAACAGTGCTAGGCACCTAATAACTCTTAAATCAGCATTAAGATTTGATTTGTTAAACCCTTGTTTGGCAATTATATGTCACAAAAATAGCTATTTTTAGAAATATGTTCATATTCTGCACTCTTCTTTCTAGTATATGGTCTATCTAAATTCTAGCACTTTCTATATTCAAATAATTGAATTTGTTTGCATTGTATTGATATGTGCTAAGGATTAGATGCACTCAGTTGAGCTTTTTCCTGGCCAACTGACATACCCTGTCTCTGATGTCAGTCTGAGAAAATCCTACATAGTGTACAACATCCCCGGATTACCTTATCTGAGTATAACACGGACATGTCAGATGATATATCTTGGCATGTGGTCATTTTTCATTAACTTATTAAGGACTGTTAAAGCACTTTTCCCCTTTTTGACACCTTGCCATAATTGAATGCAAAACTGACTGTAAGACTGAATGCCTGATATTCATGCAGTAATTTGAGAGGGCTTCATTGGCATCTAGGAAAAACCAAGCCCAAATGGGTATTTTAGGAAAAAGTGCTCTGTTGCTATCTGACATGGGCTATGGACAAATGACATCTACCCCTGGATTTTATTTTCCTCAACTGTAAAAAAGAGGGGATTTGTCACATCATCTCTAAGATCCTAAATATTTTATGATTCTGAGCCTTGGGAGGGAAAGAGGGAAAACCTAAACCATGAAGCACTGCTGAGGTGCAATGTATGATGGGATATTTTTTAGGTATTTGTTGAAAGAGTGAACGTAACAGTATAGTTAGCAGAAAGTAGGCCTCAAACTCCTTTAGAGACAATGCGAAATAATGATATTAAGTTCTCATAATTTTAGTCGTTAGACTAATGGTATTTTATGAAAAATACTTCAAAAAAGTGTATTTAAATTTAATGTTTTTCCCTCAGAGTTTCACCTTGAATTATTTATTCTTAACTCTAATGTGTATGAAATAACTTAGAAAAGCCAATAATTTTAATACTTTAAGCATAGATGTGCTCTACAGATCATATATATTCTTCCTAGAAGACAAATATCTTTTAAAGGACAGCTCTCTACACTTTATACTCCTCTATACTCACTTATTTCATTACATTTTGTGCAACCTAAAATTGTAGCTATAAAGCTATTTTGGGCATACTTCTTCCAGAATCTTGTAAGAATCAACAGGAGTATAATTTTAAGCTACAGAAGTGCAATATAAGCACAGAATAAATTTAAAAAACCAGGATTCTAACTTTGCAAAAACACATAATTACTAGCATTGGGGGGAGGGGGTGTAAGGACAACAAGTAGAATTTTGTCACGTATTTCTTCATACTTCTAACCTTTTTTCGGAACTTTGTTTCTTCACAGAGATGGAGTTCTGTGAAACTCCTCACACTCTGTGCTCTGGCTACCAGACGGATATGCACAGTGTTTCTCGGCACGGCTACCAGCTAGAGATGGGATCTGACGTGGACACGGAGACAGAAGGCGCTGCCTCACCTGACCACGCGCTGAGAATGTGGATAAGGGGGATGAAATCAGAGCATAGTTCCTGTTTGTCCAGCCGGGCCAACTCCGCATTGTCCTTGACTGACACTGATCACGAACGGAAGTCTGATGGGGAGAATGGTAATAGAACTATCTGTACTGCTTCAGTAAGACCCAGAGAGAATGCAGTTTTTAGCCTTTGATTTGTTTTCCTTCCCTATAACCACCTGTCTTTTGTTGAGTATGCAGAATGGACATGCAAGTTGGCAGAGTCCCATGGACAAGGCATGGGCCTAAATATCTGGCAAACAGAAATATTTATTTACAATGATAGGCAAAATACTTTTTTATTTCTAGTGATCCCTCAAGGGAAATGATCTCGTATAGTCAGCAATATTGTGCATGTCTGATTTATGACTCACCTTTTATGCTCATCTTTATTTTCCAGGGCAATACCAGTGGTGTTTTTTATAGAAAGTACTCATTTGATGTATTTTGACTTTATATCAATATGTGAACAATGAGATGAACTAATGTATAGCAAGTATATTATGTAAGTGCTTTCTATTTTGATTCAGATTAATCTGTCAAGTGTACAGACAGATTCAAATTAACCAGGTTAGACTGAAATGATTACAAAAAAACCAGAAGGTAAATGAGCACCAGCCATTTGTCAGACAATAAGCAATAACAGTAGTATCATTAATTTGTAATTATATATTATTTTCTTACAACTTTTAGAAATAGGAAAGTTTTGTCTTTTTGATTTGTTGAGAAGAATGTAATTTATTTCTGCTCTTCTGTCCCTACAAAAGAACAAAATCCTTTCACAGAAAGCAAATTAATGCTTATTAAAACCATTAATCTAGTCGCTCCATCATTCTGTTTGTCTAAATTTCATTATGTCCCTTCCCCATGACTGCAAGGCCTGGTCTGTCAGCATTGGCTAATTAGTATTTGCTCAGGTGGCAGACAGGTAGCCAGAAAAGTCCTGTACCTACAGCTTTTTCTATTCTATCCTCCTTTGCCTCCTCCAGCCCATAGGAGACACTGGCCACAAGGATATAATCAGGAATGACTGTTTGCCTACATGTTAGACTATCATTTCCTAAATGAAAGGGCCAGTACAAGTACACTTTGTAATATCACGAAGAATCCTTGAGGTCTGGATTTTTTAAATTTTCATGTATGTACTGCTGAGTTTGGCCAAGAGTGTAGGAGGTGAAGTATTGAAATGAGAACGGACCACATTTGATCTAGATATGCATATTCATGTTGGTGAAAGAGCATTAGGATGGAAGTTAGAAGACCTTGGAATGGTCTTTACAGTTTTCTGGGCTTCAACTGTCAATCAGGAAAAATAATGATCACCTTTCTGTGAAATGGAGTGGTAGATGATCTCTTCTATTGCCAAGACTTTTTGTTCACTCTCATCTCACCCCTGACATAGGAAGTTATATCCCATTCATTGGGTTGAAACATTAAAATAAAAGAAAGACATTTCTGGCTGGGTCAAATAGTATTTCTATTTTTAGTTTTTTGAGGAACCTCCATACTGCTTTCCACAGTGGTTGTACCAATTTACATTCCCACCAGCAGTGTAGGAGGGTTCCCCTTTCTCCACATCCTTGCTAACATTTGTTGTTGTTTGTCTTTTGGATGTTGGCGATCCTTACTGGTGTGGGGTGATATCTCATTGTGGTTTTAATTTGCATTTCTCTGATGATTAGGGATGTGGAGCATCTTTTCATGTGCCTGTTGGCCATCTGAATTTCTTCTTTGGAGAAGTGTCTATTCATATCCTCCACCCACTTTTAATCGGGTTATTTGCTTTTTGGGTGTTAAGGCATGTGAATTCTTTATATATTTTGGATGTTAACCCCTTATCAGGCAAGTCATTTATGAGTATATTCTCCCGTACTGTAGGATGCCTTTTTGTTCTTCTGATGGTGTCCTTTACTGTACAAAAGCTTTTTACTTTGATGTAGTCCCACTTGTTCATTTTTTATTTTGTATGCCTTGCCTGAGGAAATGTGTTCAGTGGACTTGCAGACACTGAGAAGGGGCTAGTGGTTACCAAAGGGGAGGGGTTGCGGAGGGTGTGTGGGGAAGAAGAAGGGAATTAAGGGGCACTGTAATTCACAGTCAAAATATAGGTAGGTCATGGGAAAGGCAGTACAGCATGTCGTAGACAATTAATGACTCTGTAACATCTTACTACACTGATAGACAGTGACTGCAATGAAGGGGGTGAGGACTTGATAATATGGGTGATTGTTGAAACCACTTGTTGTTTATATGAAACCATCATAAGATTATGTATCAATGATACTTTAATAAATTAACAACACAACAAAAAAGACATTTCCCCATGGGCTCCACCATTCTTCTGCTCCTGCAAGACCCCAGGCATGAGGTTTCTTTTGGAATGATGAAACCATTCTGGACTTAGATGGTGGTGATGGTTGCACGACCCTGAAAATACTAAAAACCACTGAATTGTATACTCTAAGAGGCTGAACATTATGATATGGGAATCACATTTCATTGAATCTGTTATTTAAAAAGTGCTACTGGGTGAAGGGTAAGGGGGGAACACTGAGGAATCCTATATAACTTGGACAATGATTAATCACTAAAATGTTTGATGTTACAGGTTTTAAATTCTCTCCTGTTTGTTGTGAGATGGAAGTTCAAGCTGGGTCTACTCAAGGCAAGTGTTTCCAAATATTTGACTACAAATTATTTTTACCTCACCCCATCTGACACCAGTCCCTCAAAGTGGAACCCCATCCTTCTGAGAAACAATACATAGGCCTGGTTTATTAACTGCCAATTAGTTCATTGACTGTTTATTGGTTTGCTTTCCTCTGAAAACTTCATATGTGTATATGTTGTTGGTGAAGAGGAAGTAAGGGGAGAGCTGGGGAGGACAAGATTTAAGGCAGGATAGAGAAATATTGATTTAGCATTGGGGCAGAGATTTAAATCAGGTTGGGTTGGGTCTGGCCTCATGACTTCCTACATTATTTATCCTTTTTGCATGACTCTAGCCATTAATTTGCTTCAGATTCTGTCATAACTTTACAATACCTCCTAGCAAATGGCCTTGGTCTTTTCCATCAGATGCCCTGGGTTGGCCTTAGAATCACACTATATCTGTATCATTAATTTTAAATAACACCTTTGAATACACGAAATGTTGTTTGTTCTTTTCTGAAGACCTGCATTTATACTGTGTCGTTCCTCAGTGAGGAGATGGTGGTGTCCTTTTACTTTTGCCTTTGGTGTGCTTATTGGGCTTTGCCCCTCTGCAGAGGGCTACTGAAATTGGATGAAAGTCAAACACTCTGTGGGTTGGGGATGCTGACCACAGGACAATGACTCAAAATTGAGAGGGGACTGGAAAAAGGGATCAGGGGGGAGATGTAGCAGCATCAGCTTTATCAAAATGTACATTATCCTCCCCCACCCCCCAGCATGAGAACTGCCTACCTTGGAGAGCCACTGTATTTCATTAATGTGCCATATCCCATGGAAGTGTGAGGGATTTTCAGGAATATCTGAGGCTTTTCTGTTTCATTTTTTCAGTCAGATCAACCATCTACCTTGATCATGTAACACTTTTTACTGAGACAGAGCTAGAAGACTCAGGAGTAAAGAACACGCATCCCTTCTTTTCCTTATAGGTTTATCTTCCTTTTGGTCTATTTTAGAAACTGGATAGAGTACCACAAAATTGAGCTGAGCTGCCAAGGAAAACTTATGATCCAATCTGCTAAAAACTAGTCCTTAACTGCAAGCTTTTGTTGGCCCAACATGGATGATTTAGCCAACATGGCCCTCCAAGAATGATTTCAACTTTTGAGAGGCAGTACAGCATAGTAATGAAAAGTTTGTAGTGCAAAGCCAGGCAGCCTAGGTTTAAATCCCAGCTGTGTGATCTTGCAAAAGTTACATAAAGTTTCTGTGCCTAAATTTCATTGTCTATTAAACAAGGATAATATTAGTATCTACCTCCAGGATTTTGTGATGATTGAATGAATGAGTGTAAATAAATATTTCAAATAGTACTTATAACATGTAAGTACAATATGAATGTTCACTATTATTACTAATCAGCACTTCACAATTTCTAAACACACTTTTAATATCTTTATCTCATTTCATTCTCATGGCTACACTGTGAAATAGGCTCTGTTGTTGTCCACATTTTGCATAGGAGGAAGAATTAAAACAGCAATTCAGAAACCAGTTAACTGAATGAAATTGTTTTCCAAATAGCCATTTTTTTCTTCCCTTGGGTCACATACAAATATGAGACATGAAGTTGAACAACTTTGCTCAGAATCCTGTAAGTCTTACTGTGACTCTATACTAATTTTCAGTAAGGAGTACACAATTTAGAACCTCATTTGTGACCTATAGTAAGAGTTCACCAATTTGGATTATTCCATAAATTTTCTCTGTGTTAAGCAGGTCTAACCTGCCTTCAGCCTTTCCATAGATTCTCACAGAGGAGGTTTGAGTTGAGATGAGAGTATAAATGTTTTTTCAAAAATCATGTTAATTTGAAGAAGTAAGTTTTGTCAATGCATTAAGGTTGATGTTTGTGTGCATATGTTGCTATTTATTTCCCATTGATCTCAACCATTCATGAAAGCAGGCCTAGCAGGGCATCTAGTTCATTAATTTGAGTTTATATATATTACATTCAAAAAAATGAAATGGCTTAAAATTCTTAGGATTTATATATTTACTACCTCATACTTCATGCCACTCTACCCCTGTGCCTGGTTAATGTCAATGACATTTGATTTTGTTTCTGTCTTCTTATACATTCTGTATTTTAGGTTATTGACAAGCAATGGGCACAGTATCATTGACCAGCTTAGGATGATTTAAGCCTCACCCCTGTAAATGTGGGAGAAAAGTGAAGATGGAGGAAATTATTAATTTGTGTGAGTTGTTCAACTGAGAAAGATTCTGAGATGTGATTTCAAAGATGCTTTCAATTCCATCCATCCTAGGAAACTGTGGCTTTGGTTTTCTATTTACATTTCCAAAATCATGTCTATATGGACTTGTTTCTTTCACTTCATTAACTGGTCAAGTCTTTCAAAATACTTATTTTTTTTCTCATTTTCAGAAACTCTATTTGGTTGCCCTTAATTGTATTTAAGTCTCTGATATGCAGTAACACATGAAGGATTAAAATAAATCACCCTCACTTTCAACAAGGGGAACTGGAACTTAGAAGCTTTTGAAGCATAGGGAAGGGAGCATCAAGTAATAGAAGGGAATCTGGATTTCTTGGCTTTCAGAGAGCAGTCAGGACATTAATGCACTTTGTTTCCATTCTCTCCAATTTGTCCTCAGTAAATCCTTTGTTGTCTATTGATGCTTAATGGTCTATTAGGAAAAAATGCATATTTACTCAAGTTAGCTTCATTCTGAGGCCTGTGAGCAGGACACATTAAATCAATGCTTTATTTATTTTATCCCTTCTCCACTCCCATTTCACCTTGCTACCAACATTGCTACTCATGAAGGCTGATACTTGAGTTGTGTGTTTCTGTCCTCATAATGGATTTTAGTAAGTAGTGAACAAGAAGCTAATGCAATCAGGGCCTGGTTTATTCATTTTGTTTTAGCTTCAGTACTTAGTCACTGAGTCTGGAGCACAGGAGGCACTAAATACATGAGAAATTTGTATTGCTCTTGAGGGGAAAAATTAGAACTGAGAGATAATGTTGTTTTTGTAGAACTCTGATCTTGCAAGGATAGAAATACTATAGTGGGTCAAACTTCTGGTCACCTAACATACAACTCTGCCTCTGACAGGTAATCCAAAGGGCATTTCTTAGAAGGATTTGGCAGTCCGACTCAAGCACCAACCTCAGTGATTAGGCTATCCCTCATGATTACATTTGACTATACATTAAACTAGCAGAAACAACTGTATCAGCAGTTGGAATATCAATTTCCAAGAATGTGTTTTTCACAGATGGCCTAAATGAAACAGTTGGATTATAAAGAGTGAAAATAAATCAAATTGCTTATCAAGAAGCTAAATGGGGTGAAATAGGCTTAAAAAAGCATTTGTAACCTTTAACTAATAGGGAATACAGATGGTCCCTGACTTAGGATGGTTCAACTTATGATTTTTGACTTTATAATGGTGCAAAAGCCCTATGCATTCAGTGAAAACTGAACTTTGAATTTTGAATTGTGGTCTTTTCCTGAGCTAGTGATGATGCTGGGCAGTAGCAGTGAACCACAGTTCCCAGTCAGCCACACAATGAGGAAGGCAGGCCCCTGCCACATTTACAATCACTCTGTACCCAACCATTATTTTTCAGTTTCAAGACAGTATTCAATATATGACATGAGATATTCAACACTTTGCTATAAAACAGGTTTTGTGTTAGATGCTTTTGCTCGGCTTTAGGCTAAAGTAGGTATTCCAAGCACATTTAAGGTAGGCTAAGCTGTGATGTATGATAGGTTAGATGTGTTAAATACCTTTCAATTTATGATAGGTTTATTGGGACATAACCCCATCCTAAATTGAGGAACACTTGCAAATTGCAATTACTTATAGCTATACTTTTGTTTATAATGATATTTCTGTGTAAGCAGTATTTATTGAGCATCTACTCTTTTCCAGGCTCTGTACTGGAGACTGGGGAGATATAAAAGATAACCAGTACACAATCCCCAACCTCAAGAAATTTATACTATAATGACAAAGATTAATGCTCTAAAACAAAACAAAGTTAGTATTGTTTATTATTAATTATTGCTATTGCAGTTAACAGAAACCAACTTGAACTAGCTTAAACAATAAAAACGAATTTATTAAAAGGTCACAAGAATGCTTCATAGGACCAGGACAGAAGTGTGGCTAGACTACAAGGGACTAGATCAGAAAAACTGCCCAGACTTTGCCTCTTGCTTCCGAACCTATTTCCTTCAGTCCTGTCTCTGAATATTGACTGTCTCTAAATCTCCATCCACAAGCCAGGCATAAAACCTCCTACAGTTTATATTTCATTGCTCAAGAATTTGAGATTAACTCGATATTTTTCAGTGCCATTTCTAAATTCCAAGGAGATAGAATTAATTTTTCCAGTTTGAGTCAGATGTCCACCACTGGTCCCATCAGTTACAACCAGGGAGTAAGGTCGGTAACATAAATGTTGCTTTTTGGGAACTCACCCACTGGACTCTTGGAGCAGTTCTCAATGCGGGGCAGTCAAAGTTAAGTGGGTATATTACCCAAAGAAGTCTACTAAAGAGGATAAACAGGTAATTTTATTATAATTTAGTTAGTACCATGATAAAGGTATATGTTGCTTGCAATGAGAATTTGAGGGATATGAAACCACTTATCAAAGTAAAAATGGTTATGTTAATGCAATCTGAATAAATAATGTTCCCTATACAGTTAGTGGTTAAGAAGAGGGACTGAGGTGTAAGATGCACTAGGTTTATGCCCCAATTCTGCCAATTACCTGCTGTGTGTCCTTGGAGAAGTAACTAAAGCTCTCCAAGACTCACTTTCCTTGTCTGGCAAATGGAGACATTACCTATTTCACTTTTTTTGTGTGTGAGAATTAAATGAGAAAATGGATATACAGCACTTCACAGTGTGCCTGCTATATATTAAATGCTCAATAAATGTTAGTTGTGCTTGTTATCTGTTACTCAGCAAGAATTTATTATGCATGTATTGTGGTAGGCACTACACAGTGAGGTCTCTTAGCAAAGATTAGCCAGACATGCCATGTGGCTTCTGAAACATCTGGTGTCCCAGGACACTCTAGCCTAGCAGAGTCCAGCTTACTTTCTCCTCATTTCAAACTGGGTAAAATTCCTTGTAGTTCTCTTACCTTAAATAATATATTATTCCAGTAGCCAACAATTTTGTTCTGCTAAGTGTAGAAGACTGTGAGAGGAAATTCAATGAAGCACTTCAGACCTGGCTGGGGGTTAGCTTGTACTATTTTATTTCCTGTTGTCATTGTAGTAGCCCCTTACAGTAGAGCTGGGATTTCAACTACTCAGAAGCCCTGTTGATTTCCATGACTGTTGGGCAGCTGAGCTCCCTGTGTACTATTTAGGAACTTTACAGGTAAGGGATTATCTGATGTAATCCCATAATAGCCCAAAAATCCATTAGCAGTATTCCCTATTGTTTCTGTACTGCATACCACAGAAACCTGGTAATATACCATGTGCTACCAATAAACACTATCACATCATAGCCATGCATATGTCATTCTCAAACCCTAAATTGCTTCCTTGGAACAGCAGGTGTTGTGAAAAAAAAGCTAGCCTAACACCTGGGTTTCTTGCATGACATGTAATAGTTATGCCCAAATGAGGAGTTATTCCTTCTGCTATTTGATCACGTGGGGCCATTCATGTGCATTTAATGGAGAGAATTTGTTCATT